>NC_138866.1:38426845-39063810 GCF_965194805.1 Balaenoptera borealis | reverse complement strand
TGTCTACAAGTACGTGCTTAGCTAGCTATTTGAGTAATCAGTTCTAAACTAGTTATTGGAGTAACAGGTTTAAAAATCTCATTTTTCTTAGTCTGACAGATTAAGGTAAAAGAAAGGGCGTGTCTGTGGTTATACAGTTCCATTAAAATGTCTGTATTCCTCTAAAACTCAAAGGAGCAAATACCTTATTCACAAAATCTCTCATAATAATTGCAAGCTTATATTATCGAGGCTTTATGATTGAGGTTTAATGATAAGGTGACAGGTACTATTTGAAATGTGTGAATTTAGGAATTCCAAAAACATTTTGAATCTTATTTTCTTAGTTTCTATACTCTGGATTCTCAAAACAGTTCTTAATACTTAGGAAAAAATTAATGTCAGTTTTATAGAATGAAATTGCCATCTGCTTAAAAATGCTTTTCTTTTTTGCTTTTCTCTAGTGAGCATTGCCCACAGAGTGGTAATTTATAGTTGTCATTCCATAAAGGTGTGGGCCACTTGATGAGAGAGAGGGTGATGGAGAAAACCTTACCATTAGGGCATTAACTCTTTGAATGTTTCTTTTTAAATTATCTTGAAGCAAAATACAAATCATGGGATTATAAGGCACATTATGGAAAGTATCATGAAGCTCTCAGTGTCTTACTGGGACTCTTAAGCAGAAAGCTTCTTTTGTTGTTGTTGTTGTTAAGTTGGTCTTTGATCTTCCCAAATCTCTCCATCATTCTTCTGCCCCTTAACAAGTAATGCTTATTAAAGATGTACTTCGTAGCTCATCATTCTATGTTGGAAAGATGTCAGAGTCCTTTCAAATTTTTGTTTTTCCCATGGGTAGGCTTTATAGTCAAAGACCTAACTGGTATTAGTTTTAAAACATTTTAGGGCAAGAGTTCCATTTAGAATCCCCCCGCCCCCAAATCTGAAACTAACCCCAAATGTGTATTTTGTTTGGGATTATTTAGAAATGGGACACCAGTGTGAAACGTCATTTTCTATATCAGTTGGAGGATTTTCCTTTCCATTAGCTGCTCTATTGCAGGACTCATATTTATACTAGTATGCTTTTTGGAATGAAATGTTAGTATTTTGCTAATAGAAAGTAGTATCCCATTCATTATGGGTGATGGTAGTAAATCCTAGTTGAACTGAGCCGTGCTAACACAAGACCGCAGAGGTATTTGTTATTCCTCAGCAAGCAAACTTTCACATCTTTTAGTGAGAAATTGGAAGGATTAAAAAAGAAAGAGAAGAAAAAAGGAAAAGACAGGCATTTTGGGCTTAACATAGAAATATAGCTAGTATTTTGGTTTAACTGAATAGATACAGTCTGTATAACTATATATAATGTTATAAAATAGGTCACATATGTATGTAGAATTAGTTAAGAATGTTTGAATCCATTATTATGCTTAGAAAACAGTATTCCCATTTCTTACGTGAAGTTCCCTGCCAGTGGTAAGGGAAATGTAAAAGGAATGTTTGCAAGTGTTCTTTGATTGGGGCCACTTTGGGCAGACCTGAGACCTCATGCACCACCCACCTAACCTGCTTATGTTTGCAGCCACAAAGATGCCATTATGGCTGCTGCTTTTGATGGGATCCCAGGGGGATCTGATTATTAATGTTTGCCAGACACAGAAGTATTGACATTCTCATGTTATCAGCATTACTATTCTAAGAGCCCAGTCATCAAGGACCCCAGGAGACCTTGTTTTGATAACCACTGAGGAAAGAGATAAAATGTGTAGCAGTTGTCGTTTTAGTAATGAACAATATTACTGCCTGCTTAGTTTGTAGCTTGTATAAACAAATGAAAGGAAAACATAAGGAAAAATATTGAACATTTGTTAACATTGATCTAGGTTGAGAGTTCCAACTTGAGAATATTGATGTGTTCATTCATAGACAGAAGGGGGCCAATATAAATAAGAACGTGAGGCCATGTCCCAGGACCTAGCAGAAACATGTGCAATGGATTAATCATTTGTGCTGGAATGGTTTTCTGGCTATAAATGAAAATCTCATTAGATGAAAGATTCCTATTTCCCTCATCACAAACATAGTGGGAACCAGATGAAAACTTGCAGATAACATTCTAAATCAGCATCCTGGGGAGCTCCCCTTTGCCACCATCCTTTCGACCCTCCTAATTGTTGGTGGCAGGGTATCTTTCAGAGACAGACTGATCTCACCAATCTGTGCTATTTATAGAAATGACAGTGGGGATAAAGGGGGCCTTTTGAGATTCTGAAAAAGATAGGAACATCGTCTCCAGGAAAAAGCTTATTCATCGAACATTTTGCAAATAGTTTGAAACTTATAAAAACCATTCCTGGATTTTATAGGATTAAGCAAACTTAATTAGTGGAGGCCAACCAAATTCAGTTCAGTTTAATTCAGTAAATACTTCTTGAGTGCCTTCTATAGTATATGCTTGATGTGGTTGCTAGAGTCTTGAATTTGTGATGTCTGTGTCATAGTTATGTTTGAAGCAAAATAAATTTCATGTGTGTTGGATGTCAACAGTAGTACAAAGTCGAAAGGAGGGTGGCAAAGGGGAGCTCCCCAGGATGCTGATTTAGAATGTTATCTGCAAGGAATACTGACAACTTTCCAAGTGCAATGCTATCATTTTGCACGTGAGGAAATGGGAGTCTAGGGAATTAAACATCTTTCCCAAGATCATAGATAGTTGCAGAAGTGGAACTGGCTGATGGTGTCTCATAACTATTTTAGTGTTATTTCCACTGTCTCTCATAATCTTTTTCTTCATTGTATGATTCCAGTTATATGGAATGCCCAGGAAAGACAAATGATAAAGACAGAAAGTGGATTTGTGGTTGCCTGGGGCTGTAGGTGGGAATGGGGATTAACTGTGTATGGTCATTAGAGATCTTACTGGGGTAATGAAAATGTTCTGACACTGGGTTATAATGATGGTTGCACAGTTTGATAAATTTACTAAAAATTTTGAACTGTTTATGATTAGAATGGGTATGTTCAGAAAAGGTGAATTTTATGACCTGTAAATCATACCTCAGTAAAACCTTGCTGTTCGATGTGTGTCAGTGGGCCAGCGGCATGAGGATTACCTGGGACGTGATTAGGAAAGAAAACCGTTCGGCCCTTCTCCTAACCCCTTAATGAAAAAAATAAGAAGAGCTGTAAGGTTAAATAGTCCCCTGAAATATTTTGATGATGAGGGTGACGATGATGGTGATTTTGTTTAGCCAGTTTACTTTTAACTTTTACTTTAATAGAAAATACAGAAGTAAGCTTTACCCTAGCTACTGTCAAAGCTTTTATAAATGTCAAATTTATGATGTTTGAATTCATATAATTTAACTGTATTCTCATTCTGATGGAGAATACTGGGTAGTTTTTTCTTGAGATGTAAAAGATTGCATATTGTTATAAAAATAAGTGCTTTCATAGGTTTGAATTTGGGAAAAGGTATTCAGGTTTTAATGGAAAATTTAGTTTTTAAAATGTTAAATCATTAAAAATGGTAAACACAAACCCTGTAAAAATATGCAAAATGCCTTAAAATGTTAAATGAAAGAAGTAGGATATAATACTGTCTTGTGTGTGTGTATTTAGATATTCGAAACTATTGATTCGAAACTACCTATTCTATGATAGTCAATTGACTGTATGCTGACAACAGGGTAAAGAAGAAATGAACACACAACCTGATTTCATGTAGCTTCTAGTTTAATGAGGAAGGCAGCTGTTAAAAGAAATAATTACATAAGTTATTAATAAGCTACAATTACAATGTGTTAATAAGAAGAAGGAAGAAGTACTAGAAGAGAATCCAGACATAAAATTGAGTCTGGATTATGGGGGTTGGTTGTCAAGCAAAGCATTCTGAAAAGCAAAATGTAAGCTAAGTCCTGAAAGGAGATGAATGGGCTTTAGGGGAGAGGGGAGGGAAGCCTAGAGGGAGGAGAGCTTTCTCAGCCAGTGGGAGGAGCCTGGTGAAGTAAGATGCTGAAAGGAGGTGGTGAGAAGCTAAAAAATAGCAAATAGAGAGTGGTTACAGACAAGAAGTCAAACCATGCATAGCATTCTAAGTCCTGTGGGGGATTTGTGGGGGGGCAGGTAGGAGAGAATGCAAGGAGTCACTTAAGAGGCTGTTGAAGTGGTTCAGCTGGGAAATAATGGTGACTTGGATTTGGGTATTACCTGTGCAGGTGGGAGAAGGCAGGTAGATTCAAGAGATGAAAGAATGGGTAGGCCTTGGTGATGAAGTCTAGATGAAAAATAGGAGAAAAGAGAACTGTTAGGTTCCTATGTACTATGATTACCATTCTATGTAAATTACAAAGAAAAATTACAGAAGAAATATGCAAAAATAATGAGAGTTGGGTTAAGGTGGAGGGTTTATACATTATCTTCCCCTCTTTTTTAAAACAAATTTTCGTAAAGCTGATATTACTTCTATAATTAATGAAAAAATTTAACAAACACCAAATGATTGCTGATATTTACAGTATTGCTTAATTTATCTCTAGAGGGCTGCAATTACCTCAGTTCCATAATTTTCCCTTATCTTTGAGCCTAGTGCATTTTCAAGAGATACAAATGATGTTTCTATCTCTTGGGACAAAAATCAACAATCTGATAAATCTCATAGTCTGAGAGTAATTCCTGTTAGTTGTGCCTGCATTTTGCCTTCCTCAATTTCGTTACGTTACCTTCTAATTACATTCCTTTGTACTGTGTATGTTATTTGAGATTTCAGAATCTCCTTTATTTGGGGCCAGTTGATCTGTGCCAGTGGCTTTGGAACACAGGTACACTCTTGTCGGGAGTTAATTGTGATCACATTAGCTAGGATAATGCAAAATGAGATTCTTCCTCATTATGGTTGGGTCTTTAAAAAGGTAAATATTAATCAAATATAATTCATTCTTAAATTTTCAATAAAAATATTATATGTGTGTCTGAAAATGGGTTTCTGGGCAAGAGCAGTGACAATCTACTAAGAAAATTGTATTATTAAAGCCACATTAAATAGTCCCTCTGGAAATGCTGAAGAACTTATGTGTTTATATAACCACTGAGTATTTGTGAAGCATATTTACATCTCTGCCTTGGATATAATAGATACTCCAAAGTACTCAATGGGCTTATGAAATTTGGAGAATATTTAATTATTATTGTTTTAATAAAGGCATTTCTCTTTTTAAAAAATTTATTTATTTTATTTATTTATTTTTGGCTGTGTTGGGTCTTCGTTGCTGCGCGCAGGCTTTCTCTAGTTGCGGGGAGCGGGGGCTGCTCTTCGTTGCGGTGCGTGGGCTTGTCATTGCGGTGGCTTCTCTTGTTGCAGAGCACAGGCTCTAGGTGCGCGAGCTTCAGTAGTTGCAGCACCTGAGCTCAATAATTGTGGCTCGCGGGCTCTAGAGCACAGGCTCAGTAGTTGTGGCGCATGGGCTTAATTGCTCCGCGGCATGTGGGATCTCCCCAGACCAGGGCTTGAACCCGTGTGCCCTGCATTGGCAGGCGGATTTTCAACCACTGTGCCACCAGGGAAGCCCCTGGAGAATATTTAAAAGATGTTATTGTTACAGTGGCAAAAACCTTGAGCAATTAAAAATTCTTGTTGGGTCAACCCAAGTCTTTTTGAGATCATCATGCTCATATACAAAGCTTTCTGTTGCATGGAGTTTGAAAAATAGATTTTAAAATGCCTTCTGGTGACTTCCCTGGTGGCGCAGTGGTTAAGAATCCGCCTGCCAATGCAGGGGACACGGGTTCAAGCCCTGGTCCGGGAAGATTCCACATGCCGCAGAGCAACTAAGCGTGTGTGCCACAACTACTGAGCCTGCGCTCTAGAGCCCACAAGCCACAACTACTGAAGCCCGTGTGCCTAGAGCCCGTGCTCTCCAACAGGAGAAGCCACCGCAATGAGAAACCCATGCACCGCAACAAAGAGTAGCCCCCATTCACTGCAACTAAAGAAAGCCCATGAGCAGCAACGAAGACCCAACACAGCCATAAAAAAAAAAAAAAAAAAGGTTAAAAGAAGTCTTCCTTGACTTAGATAGTAGTTTAGAATTTTTTTTACTTTATTACACTTACTTTGGAAAAGTGTAATTTTTTTTTACTTTCTCATGCTTATTTTGGAATATTACAAAAGTTTTTATTTTTAGAAGAGTTTCATTAGTGGAATAGGTAGCCAAGGTGGAGTGGAAATAGGATGAGAATAGACCCTGGAGTCCTGCAAACCTGGATTTGAACACCATGTTGACTACTTATTAGGAAAATACGTTACATTTAAAAAATTTTATTTTATTGAAGTATAGTTGATTTACAATGTTGTGTTAGTTTCTGGTGTATAGCAAAGTGATTCAGTCAGTCATACATATGCATACATTCTTTTTCATATTCTTTTTTTTTAACATCTTTATTGGAGTATAATTGCTTTACAATGGTGTGTTAGTTTCTGCTGTATAACAAAGTGAATCAGCTATACATATACACATATCCCCATATCCCCTCCCTCTTGCGTCTCCCTCCCACCCTCCCTATCTGACTCCTCTAGGTGGACACAAAGCACCGAGCTGATCTCCCTGTGCTTTGCGGCTGCCATTATGGTTTATTACAGGATATTGAATATATCCTGTGCTATATAGGATCTCCCTGTGCTATACAGTAGGATCTTGTTGTTTATCCATTCTATATATAATAGTTTGCATCTACTAACCCCAAACTCCAATCCTTCCCTCCCCCAGCCTCCATCCCCTTGGCAACCACAAGTCTGTCTCTATGTCTGCGAGTCTGTTTCTGTTTCATAGGTAAGTTCATTTGTGTCATATTTTAGATTCCACATATGAGTGATATCATATGGTATTTGTCTTTCTCTTCTGACTTACTTAGTATGATAATGTCTAGCTCCATCCATGTTGCTGCAAATGGCATTATTTCATTTTTTTTTTTTTATGGCTGAGTAGTATTCATTGTATATATGTACCACATCTTCTTTATGCATTCATCTGTCAATGGACATTTAGGTTGTTTCTGTGGACATTTAGGTTGTTTCCATGTCTTGGCTATTGTAAATAGTGCTTCTATGATCATAGGGGTGCCACATGTTTTATTTCTAGTGTCTTCACTGTCTTGTTGGCATTTTGTGAGGATGTGGAATAGCAGTTAAAGCAAGAATTTGGAATTCAACAAAGGAGAGTTGGAATATCAGCCCCACTCTTTATTATAGGTATGACCACTGGGGCAAGTCACTTACTCTTTCTGAGCCTCAGTTTTTTCAACTGTGAAATAGGAAGGCTAATATTCTTCACAATGAGTTTTTAATTCATATAAGTTGTCAAAAAGCATTGCATGCTGTGAAGTGTTTGGCAAATGTTAGTTATAATTATAGTATCTTTTTTCTGAGGTCTTACCACATCAGGGAAAAGATTGTAAGTTTAATATACTTTTACCTTTTAAAATGTGACAAATTTGAGTTTAGTAATGAATAAATGATATTGAGCGCCTGTTATGTACTGGGCTCTGTTCCAAGTGCTTTAGAAACATTCTGCGATCTAATTTCCATAGTGAATTGCAAGGCGGGGGGTAGTGTTCTCCATGTTGCAGATCAAGACATTTAGGTGCACCCAGGTAACCTGATTGGCCCCGTGCTGTGCCATAATTGAGGGAAGATCCAACACTAAGCCTTGTTTTGTGTGATTCCAAAGCCATTGCTAATTTTTTTCACACTGACTGATTTTTCTCAGTGTCTACTGACCAAAGTATATTTCAATTAGAGGGCAGTTTCATATTTTGCTTTATGCTAATTGCCCCCCTGAGGCCCAGTGGTGAAGGGTCTATTGGATTGCCCATTCCTCAGCATTGACAGTATGGCTGTATTATATCCATATTGCTAACATCAAGAGTCTTCAGTAGTCCATTTTTATATTTGTTAAGATTCCAGCATTTAGAACACATTTTGGACAAATGCTACAAAAGATATTTCATCTCAATGGCACATTTTCCTACGCACATAACAAATTTGCTCTTAACAGAAAACACCTGTAGACTCTTTGGAATCATGTTAAAGATGGCTTGCAGCCCATTTTATAGTTCTTATTTTGACTCCATGTATTATTCATCTTTCTAAGCCTTCTTGTTCATGCTAGGTAATGCAAAATGCCTTTCTCCTAAAGGCGTGATAATTGTCATAAAAATTATAGGCTTAATTAGCTTCATCACTACTCCAGGGAACCCTAATAAATAACCCACATCTAATAGATGACACAAGGAAGTTAACTAATGGCTGCGAGAAGGCACTTTACATAAGCCCAGTATTCTTGACTTTTACTTATGATTGCCCTACAGTTCTTGGTAGAGAATGAGAAGAGTAGGTTTTCCAAAGTGATTTCTTCTTTGAAAAAT
Source organism: Balaenoptera borealis (assembly GCF_965194805.1). Taxonomy (NCBI): domain Eukaryota; kingdom Metazoa; phylum Chordata; class Mammalia; order Artiodactyla; family Balaenopteridae; genus Balaenoptera; species Balaenoptera borealis. The sequence goes on along the minus strand of NC_138866.1, from coordinate 39,055,407 downwards.
GCTAAACATTAACACACTTCAGTAGATGAACTTGTATAAGATTTTGATTTGGGGTTTGGTTACCTGGGGGCCATATCATTGGAGAGATTTTCTTTTCTCTCAGAATGTATCTGACTCTCTCCAGGAGCTGATAATCCTTTCAAAACCACACATGCTTACAGGCTTCCACTTGAGATTTCACCAAAATAACATAGATTTTTAAGGCCTAGCTCCTAGAAGCTGGTTTCCTTCTTAGGTCATCACTCTCTTCTTCCAGCCAAGCATCTGTCATCAGATAGGAAGTGAGTTCAGAAAGACTACCTAACAACCTTTAAAAGACCATGAGCACTATTGTTCTGGGGATGGCACACTTCTTTTCTGTTCACAATTACCCTTGGTCAGGATGATCAAAATATGTGAGAAAGCATGTGGCTCAGGAATTTGATAGTTTTTCCCCATGCATAAGCAAAACTCTTTAATGTTTACTGTTTAGTCATTTCCTGTGTTTGAAATGACCTTAATTGAACACTTTTATAATTAAAATGTAATTCTAATTAAAACGAAATTTAAAGAAATACAGCCCCTAGGAATTTATCGGTGGCTCTCCTTTCATCTTTATTTATCAGTTGTTAACTAATTCTTTATCAGATTGCTAGTTTATTCTGAGTATTTTGAGAGGCCCTGGTCATCTTTGTGGTAGGAGCTTGTATGTTAAACACACATATACACGTTTTTTGTTGTTTTGTTTTATACTTCTCATACTAATGAAAATTCATCAACTATTTTAATTCAAATAATGAGCCCTCTCAGCTACCACAGACTGTATATGTATTTTCTCTTCTAATCCAGGGACCTAGACCATCTTCTTTCTTTCTTATGTGGTTTTATTTTATTTTTTATTAAAAAAATTTTATTAGAGCACCAGAATCAACTTAGTTTTGGGGGCTTTCTTACCACTTAGAAAACAAGGATACCAGGTATATAACTGGTATTACACTTGGCATGTTCCAGCAATTAAGTTGAAATTTACCTATGCAGCAAAGGTATCTCCATGGTTACTCTGCCAGCTCTTAGCCCTTTCGGCTTCAGACTGCTTTAATATAAAATGAAAGTTCTCTAGCGTCGCTAACTTGGTAATTTTTCAGATTCTAGTTGTAGGTGCCCTTTTGTCTTACTATTTTGGAATATAACAACTGGACAACCTTTCATATATAGACTGAGATTTGGTCTCTTTCCAATCACTCTGAGATCATCTGACAATGGTTATTGGCAAAAGTAAAGAACCAGTCCCTGAAAAGGTGACTTACTGCTGAATACTACATCCAGCCTCAGTATTAAAATGCTTTTTGCCCCACACTGGTAAATTCTTGGGTTTTAACGTGGAAAGGAACTGTTAGAGGTCATCTACTTTACAGATGAAGAAAAACAAAGGAATTAGGGCTACTTAGCTTTAAAATTTTTCATTAGTAATTTTCATTCATTCATTCAACAAACTTTTACAGTGTCCCTACCCTGTGTGGGTTCTGGAGCTATAAAGTATAAACACAGTCCCAGCACTTATGGTCTCAGAGTCCATTGGAAGAGAAAGATTGACCGATAATTATCACAACAAGTAAAACCTTATATCATAAAGGCACATTCAAAGCACTCTGAGGCCACACCTTTGATTATAGATAAAGAGTTAACATAATAGTTTCATTTTAAAGAATAAGTAAGTATTTACCAGGCAGGGTAGGAAGAGAAGGCACCTTGGGCAGAGCAAACAGAGGTCAGGAAAGAGCACAGTCACTTTGGAAAATGCTTAGTGTGTTAGTGTTATGGGTAAATAGAACTTCAGAGTGAGGAGTGGTGAGGAACGGCTGAGTTCCCACTGTGGGGCCGTATTAGTGGGCACAGCTCACACACAGCTGGACATTCAGTTAGGACAAAAGGTTGTGCAAATATTGAAATACTTCCAAGCTGGTTGATAAATAGCCATTGATCTGAGACCCCTCCCACTGTCCTGTTTCACCTCCCAGACCTCCTCACAGCTAGTACTTCAGCAATTAAAGAGTTGACACCCAGCTGGAGGCCTTTAGGGACCCCCCCCCCCCCCCCCCCCCCGCCAGCAGTAAGGGCAGTAAGACAATGCTGATTGTTAATTTTTTTGAGCATCTCTCCTCTTGTTTGCCATGGTAAAGAATGTAAACTTTATCCTACAGGGTAGAACTTGAAAACTAAATGCCTCCAGGAGTCAGGCAGGCTACACAGAAATGAGTGAAGCAAGTGGGTATAAACAGCAGGAAGAGGTGAGGACTGTAGTGAATTGGAGGCATTCAAATTAATTTTTAAAAAATTCTGTGTGAACAAATATGAATTAACGTTTGCTATTGCTCAAATTTTGCAGTAGAAGAAATAGGAAGCCACAGTAGGTTTTTTTTTTTTTTGTGGTTTGTTTGTTTTTCCACTAGGGGAGTGATATAAGATTTATTTTGAAAAATATTGCCATGAGGGTTTGATGGACAGAGATTTCAGAAGATATGGAGACATAAGACCGAAAGCATGGGTTGTTACTAGTTCCAAGATTGGATAAGAAAATGCTGGCGTAGATTCAAAGATTTTGGGTCGTGTATGAAAAAAAGTTTTCTCTGTATAAAAGAACAATAAAAAAGATTATTGGATTATTAAGGAAAATATGTCATTTCTATCTTAAAAAGTTTCTTGTACCTAAGGCACAGTGATACAGTGTTTTTTCAGGGAACTTTCTAGGTCTGGGATGCCCCAAAGCATATTAATTTAAGCAAAATATTTGTGGAGGAAAAGCAAACAAACAAAAAAACCCTGTGGGTGGTGAAATGGGGTGGAACAAATGCTGAAAGAACTCTTCAGTGTAACCAAGCAGGGGATTTGTATGGTAACATTAAGATGTTTTCAACAGTTCTGAGTAGGTTTTATTAATCAGTTTAACACATTTGAGTACATACTATATGCTAGACACTGTTTTTGCACAATTTTAAATAGGATTTGTTAATTCATTTATTGAGAATTTACTATGTGCTCGGCATACTTGCTGGCACTGGGAATAAACTAGAGAACAAAACACACTATCCCTGCCTTCATGGAATTTCCATTCTAGGGGAGGAGACAGGCAATAAACCCGATGCAATATCAGGTTTGGTGAGCAAACCTAGAGGATGGATTGAGGCCAGGGAAGATTAGAGACTGAAACCAATTAGGTATGTAATTTCTGAGGAAATTCGAGTGTGGGGAAAGGCGATAACTATACAAAACGTAATGGAAGTGAGTCTTCATAGACCTCAAATTAGCAGAACTTGGGATGGAAGGAATGGAAAGGGGGAGGGTTGAATGGAGAAATTCACAACCACTAAAACGTGAGTCTAGAGTGTTGAACATTTGTTGTAGCAAAAGTGGTGTGCTAGGTTTTGATGAGCTGAAGTTGAGATTTTGGTGAGTTGTCCCAGTGTAGCTATTCCCTTAGATCAGCCTTTCTCAAACGTTGGTGGTTGTCAGAATTACCTGGGGAACCTGACAAAAATGCAAAGGTCCAGAGCCTTTTCCTTCAACTAGCCTGGGCCTCTGTGTTTTTTATTAGCTCATCAGGTGATTCTGACACAGCAGAGTTTGAGAACCACTGGCTTAGTTAACCAGACACAAGTCTGGAAAGAGGGATTGAGTTAAGGGTTGGAGATGTATATTTTAGAGTTTTTAAAAAGTGTTAATTGAGACTTATGGATGGGTCAACTCTCCCAGCTGATGAGTATAAAGGGGGAAGAGGAGAAACTGTAGGACAATTGAGTGATTGCATATATGTAGTTGGTGTTTAGACAAGGAAGAGCCTGAAAGACAGACACATGAATTATTCAGCGTCAGGAAAGTGCAGAGAGCTCAGTTTCCCTTTAACTGGAATGTGGGCTCCATGGGGATAGAAACCTCAGGGTTACCTTACACCTGGCATTGTGCCCAGCACTTAATAGGCACTTAATCAGTATTTGTTTATTGAATGAATCAATGTATGGCTAGCACAGAATCTAAAGAGAAGTTTTTAGGAGGATGTAGGCAATCATGTCACATGTAGTAGCCTGAGGTCAAGATGGCTGAAATTTACAGGATTGCTGATTTGGTCAGAAGGAAGCTATTACTATAAAAGAGATGGGGTGATTAAGTGCAAGCAGGAATTTAGGCTCTGCTGTCATGTATAACATTCATCCTGAGCTGTGGATGAGCAGTGTAAAGGCAATAAGATAAGTATGTACACACATAATGCACATAACATATGATTATGTATACACAGGTATATGTGTACATGTTTGTATATCTGTGTGCATACATGCATATCTGTGAAAGTATAGATCTTTAGCCCTAGAGTGTTCATCGTGCCCTGTTGCTCTGTCGACGTCCTGTAGCTGTCTCCTTCAGGTTATGAATCTCGTGGGAAGGAGTGTCTCCCAGGAGTCTCGCAGGCTGTAGAGGGCTGTCTTTGGGCAGTTGGAACACAGACAAAAGCAACAAAATGCTCTGGACATGTCTCCAATAAGCTGTGTAATCCACTTGCCACCCTCAGTCTTTCAGAGGTTGGTTGTTTCCCAAGAATAGGTGTAATTTCTAGAAATTGCATAAAAATATAAAATCATGCTCTAAGATTTGTTAAAAGCTTTTTAATTCCAGGCACACATTTCCTTTGAAAGGATAAATCTTCGTGTCATGAAGCAGAGATGCTTATTAGCCTGCTCTCTGTGATCTGCAGATTCATAGATGAAGCATCCAACCTTTCTTGGATTTTGAAATGTCATGTCCGACTGCCTCTTAATGAAGATTCATTTATCCCTTTTCACACTGTTAAGTACGGTCTATGGGGATAGACTTCTCTCAGTCCACAGGAATAGAGCCTATTAGTGCTAATGGAAGTTCTGCACATGTCTGCAGAGGTGAACAGGCATTGAAATAATTTATTGATACCTTTAGACTTTTACAGTCGCTTTTATTTAGCTGCCTTAAGGATTTCAATGATGACCCCTTTTTGTCCCCAAATACTGTTTGACATTGATTGTAGGAATCTGGTGATGGGCCTGAGGTTGTAACTTTAACAGGTGTAAGTATTTCTTTCCTCTGTTTCAGCTGAGAAGTTTTGAGAGTGAAATATTCACAGCCATTGAGAGACCTCCAATTTAATTTCTCATCATGCTTGTTCTATAGTTCACATTAAGTCCAGAGTATTGAAGGAACGGAACAAGTGGACTTGTAGACATCAGATAGCTGGCCATGCTGTTGACCATGGCATCTCAGGATGCTCAGAACCTCTTCCAGCCTCTCTCTTCCTGGATATCTCGGGTTTATGAAGCTCTCCAGCAAGCAGGAGATACGTTATCTGCTTTGCTGGTTAACTTCAACAAACAAGACTCTAAATTGAGTGACAAGCTAGACCAGGACTTAGATGATATTCAGATTCAGGAAACTTACTTTGAAGATGAAGAACAAAGCAATTGGAGTCAAGAGGACATAAATTCCTTGTTTCTTGAAGTGGATCATTTCTCCTGTTGTAATAGTGATTTGCAGGACTCTGCCCAAAGTTCAAGCCCCAGACTTAGCCAGCATGCAAAGGACTCCTGTTCCATAGTGACCCAGTGGCCCAATCAGACCCTTGATAACCAAAAGCCACCACATGTGCTTTCTTCTATTGCCAAGGAAGAACATCACCTTGAAAAGCAAAGGAGTGGCCTTCAACAGGGCTTTGACAGCTACCTTTCTGGTATTTTAGAAAACGTTAATGGAAAAATGCAAGGTAAGCTAGCCAGTAATCATTTTCTATGGGTTTGTCCAAAGGACATTTCTACTCATTTTATTTTTATTTGTTTTAGTTATCATTTGAATTTTATTTTTGTCTCTTATACCTTTCCACATACTGGCTTCTTAATGAGAGTTGTAATCCTTAGGAATATTTTCAATATATAAAACTTTGGAAGATCCACATTGGTGGGCTCCATATTCCAAAACAATAGTTCTGAGCAAGTGAAATGGTGAAAACGAGTCTGTGGGTTCTGTTTGAGAAAACCCTCGTGCATATGTCATACTGCTTAAAACATCTTTTAAAATATTCTCTTTTTTTTAAACTAGGTTAGGAATCTCTAGATGTTACTATATTATTCAGTGTGAAATCCTGTGCAAAAAGCCATACTTGTTGCAAAATTTTTAGTTGATAACACTCCAAGAACACTTCTCACAGTGTTGTACTGAGACGTGATGTGAGATGACAGTAGATAGGAAATCTTTGGAATAAGAATAGCTCGCTTTTCTTCTAGCCTTGAATGGAAAGGACACATTTAAAACAAACTGCCTATAGAGCTTCATCCTGTCAGAACTGAGCATATAATGGGCCTTCAATAAATGCGTAATGAATATGGTGAAAATGTAATTAACTCTATAAAAGTAGCTGTAGTATGTTCTGGCATAAATTTCTCACGCTTCTGTTACTCTAAGCCTGAAGTAAGGACATTCCATTTTATTGAGAGACAGAGAGATACATGATAGGCAGAGAAAGGTGTTGGGTGTGTATATAGGATGTGTGTTTGTAATGCACACATAGCTCATGCAGGTTTTCAGATCTTTTAATGTAAAAGGTGAACTCATTAATTCTCTTCTTGTTGGAGGGAGCAGACTTTTTCGGAATACTTTCTTAGTGTCTTCATCCATTTTCAGTAACTCCTCTTAGCTTTATCTTTTTAGAGGAATGTTTTATCCAGGTACATACAGTCTTAGTAAATGAAGAAATATAATTTCATATTCTTTTTATAATGCTTTCTTTTAAAAATTTTTTTTTATTGGGATATAGTTGTTTTACAATGTTGTGTTAGTTTCTACTGTACAGCGAAGTGGAGTTCCCTGTGCTATACAGCAGGTCCTCATTAGTTATCCATTTTATATATGCTACTGTTTATATGTCAATCCCAATCTCCCAATTCATCCCACTCCCCCTTCCCCCCCTTGGTGTCCACATGTCCGCTCTCTACATCTGTGTCTCTATTTCTGCCTTGCAAACCGGTTTATCTGTACCATTTTTCTAGATTCCACATATATGTATAATGCTTTCTTGATACTCTTACTCAAATTAAACTATTAAATGCTAGAATGAATTGGTGAACCAAGGTAGCCTAATATTCTTTCTGAATCTGATAAACTATAAGTAAATGCAATTGCAAGCCTTTTAAAATTATCTATAGAGATAATCCTAGAAATGTCTGGACTACTAATAGGATTTCTTAGATTTGACTTGAAATTTCTATTCCTATTTTAGAAAATTCTTGCTAAAGTTGAACTATATTTAAAATTATTAACATGACTTTGGCTCAATAGATGCTTAACACTGGCTTCTGTTAATTTTTGTAATCGTTGTAATAATCTAATGGCAATTAAACAATTGTGTTCATTTGTTCATTCGGGAAATGTTGATTCACTAGATTGTAGCCTTCTGGAAGCCAGCAGCCGTGTCACAGATTCATTTCTGTATCCTAACTATCAAACACAGTGTTAGGTATATAATAGGACATCAAATAATAATTACTGATGGAACAACAAGGAAAGCTAACAGCTCTACGAGGTAAATACTACTATTATTCTCACTTCACAGTTGAGAAAATTGATGATTAGAATTTGGGACTCTACCCAAGACTGACATTTAGAAAGAGGCAGAGCTCAGGTAGTCTGATTCTAGAGTTTACACATATAACTCTCCCACCCCCACCCTTTTTAAAGTTATAATTTACATAGAGTAAAATTCATCCTTCTGTAGTGCACAGTTCTGTGAGTTTTGACAGACACACATGGTCTTCTAACCACCACGACCATCCAGGTATGAAATAGTTCTATCACTCAAGTCCCTCTGGGGCCAGTCCTTTTCCCTACCTCCAGATCCTGGAAATTGCTGATATGTTTTCTCTTTCTCTTGTTCGCCTTTTCCAGCATGTCATATAAATGGAATCATGCAGTTTGTAGCCTTTTGAGGCTGGCTATTTTCATAATGCACTTATTGTAACACCCTTGAGATTTATCTGTGTTGTCATGTGTTCCAATGGTTTGCTTTTTTTTTATTGCTAAATAGTATTCCATTGCAGGAAGGCCCCAATTTGTTGATCCATTCAGCAGTTGAGGGATATTTCGGTTGTTTCCAGTTTTTAGCAATATGAATAAAGCGACTATAAACATTTGCAAAATAGGTTTTCGTGTGAATATGTTTTCAATTAGGTGAATACCTATGAGTGGGATTGCCGGGTCATATGGAAAGTATATGTTTAACTTTATAAAAAAAAAAATCCACTATTTTCCAGAGTACAATTTTGCTTTCTCAGAAGTTATGTATGAGATTTCCAGTCACTCATATCCTCACCAACACTTTGTGGTATTATTCTTATTATTTTTTAGCCACTCTCATAGGTGTGTGGTGATAACTCATGTAGGGAGATAATTCTCCATTGGTGTCTTGCATGTCCTATGAGCAGGGCAGAGCCACAAACAGCCTTTTGTTTTGGATGATCTTTTCAAGGGTGTTTGTATGACAGCCTTGGAAGATAGTGTGTTCCTCCAGAGCACAGGGGATATTTGTTTGCTGTCCAATCTAATAAAGTTAATGTCTCTCTTCAGGGCAAAGCTTAGGCAAATTTGCTTGCAAATGACAGAGGTTTTCCAAGCTTGGTGTTCCCATATGTGTGTTTATGGTGTGACATAAACCCATTGCATGCACGGAATCTATCTGGGCCTGCCTCTGCATTACCTCCATGGTACTTGGAAGTACTGTGAGTAATAAACTGTCCTTTGTCTCTAACCCAGAAATCTTGCATCTTTGCCAACATCTATAAAACAGTAGCAGGCAAACTTGTTAGATGCAAGTAGGATAAAATCGTAGACCCTTCATAGGTTTTAACATCCCATTTGGCTTTAATTTGCATATCCTTAATAACTAGTGACACTGAGCATATTTTCATGTAGTTGTAATCTGTATGACTTCTTTGTAGGGTCTTCAAATCTTTTGCCCACTTTCATTGAATTGTTTGTTTTCTTATTTTTGAGATTTGGGGACTATGTTTTTATTCTGAATATGAGGAATGTACTTTAAAAATATTTTCTCCCAGTTTTGTGGCTTGAATTTTCATTCTCTTAACAATGTCCCTCAAAGAACAGAGATTCTTAATTAAATGAAATCCACCTTATCAAGTATTTCTTTTATGAATTGTGCTTTTGGTATCATATCTAAGAAATCTTTCTATAACCCAGGGTCAGAAAGATTTTTTTTCCTGTGTTTTATTCTAGAAATCTTAAAGTTACGGATTTTGCATTTAGAGCTATGATCTATTTTGAGGTATTTTTTATATGATGCAAGGTGTGGATTAAGCCCTCCCCCCACCATGTAGGTGACTAATAATTCCTATACCATTTGTTGAAATGACTATTCTTTCTCCATTGTTTGCTTTGATATCTTTGTCAGAAATCTATTATCTATATAAGTGTGGGTCTATTTCTGGACTCTATATATTTTCCCATTAATCTGCATTTGTATTCTTTCTCTAATAACACACTGTCTTGATTACTATAGCATTATGGTCTTGAAATCAGGTGAGCCCTCAATTTTATATTTTAAAACTTGTTTTGACCATTCTAGTTGTTTCCATATAGTTTTTAGATTAGGCTTATTGATTTTTACAAAAAACTTTGTTGAGAATTTCATTGGAATTTTGTTGAATCCATAGATCAGTTTGGAGAGAATGACATGCTAATAATAGTGTGTCTTTACGCAAGAGGGAAGAGATATGGGGACATATGTTTATGTATAACTGATTCACTTTGTTATAAAGCAGAAACTAACACACCATTTTGAAGCAATTATACTCCAATAAGGATGTTAAAAAAAAATAGTGTGTCTTTAAATCTACGAACATGGTATACCACTTCATTTATTAATTCTTAATTTTTTTCACCTGTTTTGTAGTTTCCAGCATACTGGTCTCATACATATTTTGTTAGATTTATACCTAAGTATTTCCCTTTTCTTGGATATAATTGTAAATAGTATATCTATAACTTTAAATTTCCAATTGCTACTTGCTAGTATATAGAAATGCCATTGATGTTTGTATATAATCTTGTATTTTGCAACCTCCCTAAACTCAGTGATGAGTTCTAATTGCTTTTTTTTAAAAATTTATTTATGTATTTATTTATTTTTGGCTGCATTCGGTCTTTGTTGCTGTGCGTGGGCTTTCTGTAGTTGCAGTGAGTGGGGGCTACTCTTCGTTGTGGTGTGCGGGCCTCTCATTGCGGTGGCCTCTCCCGTTTCAGGGAGTGGGCTTCAGTAGTTGTGGCTCAAGGGCTCGGTAGTTATGGCTCATGGGCTCTAGAGTGCAGTCTCAGTAGTTGTGGCTCACGGGCTTAGTTGTTCCATGGCATGTGGGATCTTCCCGGACTAGGTCTTGAACCCGTGTCCCCTGCATTGGCAGGCGGACTCTCAACCACTGCGCCACCAGGGAAGCCCCACCTCTAATTGCTTTTTTATAGCTATTTTGGGATTTTCTACATAGATAATAATATAATCACACAAATGACAGTTTTATTTATTCCGTTTCAATACCCATGTCTATTATTTCTTTTTCTTGACTGATTACACTATATTATCATGTTGAATAAGAATGGTGAAAGTGGGTATATTTGCCTTGATCCTGGGCTTAGTGGAAAATCTTTGTCTTTCACTGTTGCTTAGTAGTTAGATGTAGCTTTCTGTAGATGCTCTTTATTATATAGAAGAAGTTTCTTTCTATTCCAATTTGTTGAGAGTTTTTAATCAAAAAGGATGTTGAATTCTGTCAAGTGCAGTTTTGCATCTGTTGAGCTGATCATATGATTTTTTTCTTTAATCTGTTGAAATGAATTATACTGATTAATTTTTGAGCGTTGAACCTGTCTTGCATACCTGGGTAAAATCTGCTTGGTCATGATGTACTATTCTTTTCATATATTGCTGGATTTGATTTGCTAATATTTTGTTGAGGAATTTTTATCAATTTACATTAGGGATATTAGTCTATAGTTATCTTTTCTCGCAATGTCTTTGTCTAGTTTTGGTATCTGGGTAATGCTGGACTCATAACAAGAGTTGTGAAATGTTTCTCCTTTTTTATAGTCTGGACAAATTTGTGTTAAATCAGTATTTATTTCTTAAATATTTGCTAGAATTTTCCATTGAAGTCAGCTGAGTTTGGAATTTTTTTGTTGTTGTTGGAAGATTTTGAAATAAAAATTCAGTTTCTTTAGTGTGTATAGGATTATTCAAGATGTCTGTCTTTCTTGAGTGACTTTTGGCAGTTTGTGTTTCTCAAGGATTGTTGTTTTTCATTTCATCTATGTTGTTAAATTTATGGACATAGTATTTTCTTGTTATCCTTTTAGTGTTTGTAAGATATATAGTAGTCTCCATTGTTTCCTGATATTGGTAATTTTTATCTTCATTTTTTGCAGGGGTGTGGGGTCTGTCTGAGTAGAGGACTATCTATATGTCTATATATTTTTCGAAGAACTAGTTTTTGGTTTCATAAATTTTTCCCTATTGTTTTTCTGTTCCTAATTTTCTTGAATTCTGTTATTTATTATTTTCTTCCTTCTGCTTGCTTTGGGTATAATTTGTTCTTTTTTCTAATATAATCATTTAATGGATGCAGTTTTCTAAGTGCTGCTTTGTCTACATCCAAAAATATTAATATGTTGTTTTTATTTTCATTATATTAAAATATTTCCTAATTTCCCTTTGACTTCCTTTTTGATGCATTGTTTATTTAAAAGTGTGTAGGTTAGGTTCCAAATGTTGGGAATATTCTAGATAACTTTCTGTTACCAATTTCTGGTTTAATTCAGTTGTGGTCTGAGGACATACTTTGTATGACTTTAGTTTAAAAATATTAAAGTTTGTTTTATAATCCTGAACATGTTCTAACTTGTTGAATGTTTCATGTGTACTTAAAAAGACTGTGCATTTTGCTGTTATTGGATACAGTGTTCTATAAATTACTTCAAGTTGTTTGAGGCTGTTTTTAAGATTTTCTGTATACTTATTTTTATACTGATTTTGTCTACTTATTTTGTTCTGTTGGTTACTCTACTTGTGGATTTGGCTATTTTTCTCTTTTCTGTTCTTTCAGTTTTTGCTGCATGTAGTTTGAAGCTCTGTTGTTAAATACATACACATTTTAGAAATATATTTCTTCTTGATGAATTGACCTCTTGGTCATTATATAATGTACCTTTTTGTATCCCTGGTAGTATTTCTTGACCTAAAGTCTACTTTGATATTAATATGGCTACTCCAACTTTCTTTTGATTAGTGTTGGCATGACATGTTCTTTTCTACTCTTTAACTTTAAATCTATCTTTATCTTTAGAGTGGAATTCTTGTACGTGGCATATAATTGGGTCCTGCTTTTTTATCCAAATTGACAATCATTTACTTTTAATTGGTATGTTTAAACTGTTTGTATTTAATGTAATTATTGATAAATGAATTAAAATCTGTCATTTTGTTAGATTTTTTTCCTATTTGTTTCATCTATTCTTTGTTTCTTTTATCCTATTTTTTTCTGCATTCTTTTGGATTGAATATTTTTGTGATTCCATTTCATCTCCACTATGGGCTCATTATTTTTATCTCTTTTAAAAAAAGTTCAATGATCATCCTAAGATTTTACAACATATATCTTTAGTTAATCATGTCTATCTTGAAATAATATTGTACTGCTTCAGGTATAGTTAGATGATGTTACAACAGTGTACTCCCAATTCTTCCTTCCCATCCTTTATTTTTTTGTTGTTACATATTTTACTTTTACATATTCAATAAATACTCAATACGCTGATATTTGATATTTGCTTTAGTTGGTTGGTTATCTCCTAGAGTGATTAAAATAAGAAAAGAATTCTATATTTACATCATTTATGTCATTTGAAGCACTCTTTAACTTTTCTTGTTCATATATGCAGCTAATGAATTATCTTAGTTATTGTTTGTCTGAAAAATATTTCTTATTTAGTTTTGAAATATATTTTAGATACGTATAGAGTTCTGAGTTGACAGTTATTTTTCTTTTAGCACTTTAAGGTTTCCATTTCACTGTCTTGTGGTTTGTATAGTTTTCCTATGAGAAGCATGTTTTCATTCTTACTTTTGTTCCTCTGCATATAATGTGTCTTTTTTTCTCACTGGATGCCTTAAAGATTTTGTCTTTATCTTTGGTTTTCAGCAGCATATATCTAGGTGTGTGTGTGTGTGTGTGTGTGTGTGTGTGTATGTTTATATTTGTACTGCATATGTGTATGTGTGTGTTCTGGTATTCATTTTTATTGGTGTTCTCTGTCCTTCTTGTGTCTGTAATTTAGTGAGTTTCATTACTTTTGGAAAATTCTTTGCCATCATCTCTTCAAATATTTCTTCTAATCCATTCTCTCTTGCTCCTTCTTCTAGTATTCCAATTATACAAATACTAGCCCATTTGATATCATCCCACAGCTCTTGAATGTTCTTTTTCTTTCCTTCATTCTTTTTTTTCTCTTTGTATTTCAGTTTGGGTAGTAGTATCTAATGACATAGTCTTCAAGTTGACTAATATTTTCTTTGGTTGTATGAAGTCTGGTGATTAGTCCATCAAAAGTATTCTTCATCTCCGTTACCTTGTTTTTCACTTCTAGCATTTTGATTTGGTTAAAAATTTATTTCAGTTTCTCTGCTGAAATTCTTCATCAATTCATGCATGTTTCTCCCTTTTTCCACTATTAATATGTTTTTAGCATATTAATCATAGTACTTTTAAATTCCTTGTGTGATAGTTCTAACACTTGAGTCATATCTGAGTTTGGCTTTCTTGATTGCTTTGTGTCTTGACAGTGTATTTTTCCTTTCTGCTTTTTTGCTTTTCTTGTATTTTAGACTGAAAATTGAACATCAGATGTAGGGGAAGTAAATAGTATGTCTGCCTGGAAGTAGGTGAGCCTTTTCTAGTGCTGGGCCTTTAGTGTGAAGGGGTTGAGTCAGTTTAGTCAGAATATGAGCTGGGTTTCAGTTTTGTTGTTGTTATTGTTATCTCCTTGTAGTATAGCCTTCAAAACCCTCTATTATTACATTGTGTTTAGGGTAGGGGCTTGTTTGCTACAGAGCTTTGTCAAAATCTGCTCCATCTTCAGCTTCAAGTCTCTTCTCGTTGCCTGTACCTCAGAGAGGGTCTCTGTTTTCAGGCTCTTGGCCCTTTCCCAGAAGGAGCCTGATGTTATTCATTACTTGGTGTTTGCTCATATGGTGTTGTTGTGTTGGAAGTTTCTGTTTTCTGCTGTTCTGGAGCAGCCTCTGTCTTAGGCAGGTGATATGTTCCTGTGTCTTGGGTTAGGGCCTTCTTGGTAATCTTGCCCCTCCCTCAGAGTTAGGGGATTTCCACTGGTCTGACTCCAGGACTTCTTTCTACCTCTTCCCCAGTGGTGGTAGTTTTTATTCTGTTCTGTTCACTCACCTTAATGTGTCTCTACCTATGGTCTGAGGATGATAGGATTTGCTGCCCTTTCCCAAGTGGCTTGTGGCTTTTATCCCATAGTGGAAAGATGAGAGAGGAATCCTGGTGAGACTTCTGATTTTGTCTATAGCAGCTGCTCTTCCCCCTACTCCAGGACTGTACCATGAGAGAACCTTTCTCCACTCCTGCCCTGCCCCGCTCCACTCTGTCTTTCTTGTGAGTACCAGGTGAGTTCTGTGGGGCCAGGCTTCTAAGTGGGTTTCAATTTCCATGGGGTTTGTGGCTCCCATGGGTTCTCTACTCTTGTACTAGTACATACTTGGTCTTTAGAAGTTCTTTGAAAATATTAGCTTAATTTTTCTTGCCAGCTTGTATGAATCCAGCATCTGCCCCTGGCAAGCAAACACTTCTGTCCTTTCTCCCATGGAAAGAAGTTTTCTTTTTGTAACTTTTGGATTAGTTGGTTGCTTTATGATCTCAGCTCTCTGATGAGATTTAAAATGTGTAATTTGACATATTATGCAGATTTAATTTTTATTTAAAGAGCAAGAGCATTATTTCCAATTTTTCTACATCCTAAGTGGAAGCTAGAACATAGAGCTTTGCACACTTAACACTAAACTCTAAAATTAAATTGGACATTCTCATTAATTTGGGTGGCATGTTTGGGCTTGGAGATAAATGTACAGATAAAATATTGGTCTTAAGGAGTTTTCTAATGCCTAAGAGATAGTTACATGTAAGTAGTCCCATTTTTAAAAGTTTGTGGAAAATTAGAACAGTTATCTACGTGGTAACTTTTGAGGTGGTTTTGCCAGTGGTGATCAGAGAAGGTTCCACAGAGCAGATGATATAGGACTACAAACCCTAAGAATGAATTATAATTTAAGAGGTGAGTGGAGAGAGAAAGGCATTCCATTTGAAGGAATGACATGAACACAGACACGTGGACAAGACTGACATTTTCAGGGATGGGGCTAGTAGCATAGGCTGCAATTGGGAAGGTCTTTGTTTTTTGTGTTAAGGATTAGGTTTTGTCTCCTAAGCAGCTGGGAATCTCAAAGAGCTCTTAATCAAGTGTGATACCAACAGAACTCCATTTTACAAGGATAACTGTGGCATCAGTTTGCAGGCTACGCTGGAGGAAAGGATATATGTTAGGGAGCTATTGTAGTAGCTGGTAAGAAGAAACAGTGTGTAAGCTGATACGAACACATAAAGAGAAATAGTTGTCCTTATTTTGACATAAGTCCCCCTAAAAGGCCTCTCAACTAAAGAGAGTCTTTGACAAGGCTCTGGCGGGTCAGTGGGGTGCCACCTTATCATTGCTAGGTGGAGGCAGAAGTCCAGGTTTCCCTCTTGGCCTCCTTAACCCTTGAAGGAGTGCTCCTCACTAATGCTGGGTTGGATGGCAGGTCCATCTCTCCATGTGGTCTCCATTGACATGGAGGTGAAGGTAGCCACCCTGATGGTGAAAATCCTGAGTCTCCACTAGACTTCCTCTGACACCACCCAAGTAGAGTGGGGCAGGGGTGCCTCATTACTTCAGGTGGGGTGCAGGTTCCCCATGTGCCCTTCACTGATACTGCGGGAGTACAGGATGCTCATTACTGGCCATCAAGGATGAAAGTTCTGGATTCCTGCTCAGCCTTCTCTGGCATCCCCTAGTGGGGATATTGGGGTCCCTCGTTAAAGCTTGGTGAGGATGGAAGTCTAGGCTGTCTCTCTGGCCTTTGCTGGCGTGAGTGAGGGTGGGGGACACAGTTTTTTCTGTGCTATTTGGCTGGATTTAGACACTTATTGTCTAAAACTTTTCTGTTTGGGTCGTCTGTCCATTTCCTGGCCCTTTGCACAGAGAGAACAGGCATTTCTTGAGTTTTTTGGTCTGTGCTCATTGGCGTTTCTGGGTTGCCAGCTTCCTCAGCTTCAAGTCTGAGATATATGAGACAAAAGAACCCAGAAAACTCACCTCCATGTTGTTCCTTGAGTCTCATGGTCACTAGCTGGTCTGCCTTCTTCTCAGCATCTTTCAATCTTCTCATCTTTGTTTTATATACAATGTCTAGAGTTTTGAGTTGTACTTGGGGGGAAGAATAGGAAAAAGTATATCTGTTCTGTCTTCCTTGGAAGTGAAATTCTTCAAATTAGTCCTTAATAGCATTATGACTTTAAATCCCTCCCACTTCTCTCCATTTCACAGTGAAAATAAGAGGAACAGAAAAATGATAAAGGGTGGCATGTATGTATAGGTAGTATGGGGAGAAACATTCCTCTGTAAAGAGATGTCTTGTATGATGTCCTTCCTCAGTTAACCAAATATTTATTGAATGCCTACCATGTACAAAGCATTGGGGGGAATGGACAAATCTACACAAGCATAAACCGTGGACCTCTCCTTCAGATTATTGAAATGCTTATACCATTTGTTTAACATGTTCCAGAAGATGCAAAAATGCTTTTAATGCCCTGGCTCTTTGGTGGCAGTGGGAGTTGGGAGTGCAGCAGAGACCTAGAATGAGACAGCCCCGTTAGCCCAAATCACTCATGACTTTATAGATGGAGGAGCTTTACTGAGTTGTCTCTAGAGAACTTCCCTCTTTCTCTCTCTCCCTGATGAGATGGAGTCCACTGATTTACTTCAGATGCCTTATAGACAATGAACAAAAGCTCTTATTCCTCTCTTTCGTCAAAATATTTAAATGCCCTAAGGACCCTCTGAAACTAGAATATGGGACTGGACTCTCAGCTGCAAGAATATTAAAACCCTGGTTTTTTGGGGGGGTTTTACCTGCTGATTATTACTCTTAAATTATCCTCACTTGCTCATTTTTTCCTTTATACTGGAGATCACGTCAGCCTCAGTGCATGGGCTGCTTTGCAGTCTATTAGAGAGATGTATTTGGAGATACACTAAGAAAAGGCAGCATTTTAATCAGTGATTTATATGCACTTTTTAAAAAGCCTTGTCAAGCCTGCTTTTCCCATTTAACCTTGAATTCTTTTCATAACGTTGTATCTTGATTTTATGCTCCTTAATGTGCCATATTTTTCTCCACAATAGATTTTAAGATAAATTGGCCCAAAACAAGAGGGATGCTGAATGCTTTTTGTAACCATGGAAACATTTCTGGGCACTTACTGGGGACCTGGTTGCCAATAGTAATGTAACAGAGAAAATAGATACACTTCATTTAGCAGTTGCCTATGATTAAGAGGCAGATAGAGTCCTTTTAGTGCCATCTCAAGATAGGCTTTTTGGTTTAAAGACCCAAATCCCAAACAGCAAGTAACTTCTCAGTCGAGGAGCAATTATGACACCTTTAATATGTGATGGGAAGGAGTTCTATTGCATTTTAAAATCATCTTTGTTTTCAGTTTTTCACCTCATACTTTTTTGAGGCTGTTTTTCAACCACATATATTTGTTTCCAAGAAATATGCTCACTGTTTCCTGAAATAGCCTGCTAATGGAATTAATGTGTTCTGAGTACATTGGCATGTAGAACTTTAGAAACACTCTTTGACTAGATGGAGTGTATTTAAAAAGTAGAACAGCAGGCTTTGAAATCATGGTGATATAATTTGACTTTTCAATCAGATTATTCGACAAGGCTAATGAAACATGGGAAAATCCTGTCCCAACCAGTTCTTAGTTACTGGTTGGTCTCAAGCTTTTATGGGTTGAAGGTATTTTGTTCTGTCGATGTTTTGGGGATTGCTTGTGGCAATTGAGAGTAGATGGTATCAGGCAAGAGCATGCAGTTGATTTATAAATTACACAGGCTTCATTTCTTTTCTATAGGATGTGTTACTGAACGTGAAGTGCTGCATCCTGCCTTTCCTTTAACTGCAATACTGGAACTTTGCTTTTTCATTGCCCAAGTGATTTCTTGAAAGTAAACCCATCCCTAGTTAAATTTATCTTCATTTGTTAGTACTTCATTTGATAGCATTTGCCCCCATGTCATTGGTTATCCAGAATTGTCCATGAAAAAGTTTGAGTATTCTGCAAAAGCTTCAGAATTTGTTTTCTAAATGCTTTATGAAGTTGATTTTCTTGCTATGTTGACTTGCATGTTTTAGAAAAGGTGGGTATTAATGAACATGCCAGGAGCTGATGTCCAGTTTTCAGAGCCTTGATATTTAAGGCAAGGAGGTTGTTATTGCCATTGTTACTTGTTTTGCAACTTTGTGTCATTTTAAAAGGAAATTTCAGACATGTAACACAATTTTATATGGACAGAAGTTAGAACACGTAACTTATATAAATGGTCAAACAGAGATTCAATTTTTGCCTTAATTTCTGGATATTATAACACACGGTAGGACATTTTTAAGGACAGGTTTAAAATGAGAAAGCCCGTTTTCTATTTTCCTCTTCTTACCACCATTAGGAATGGATTAGAGGTAAATTATGCTACAAATAAGCTTAAATTCCATGTTCACAATTCCCAAGGAACCAGAAAATTTTCCTTAATAATGGAATTACTTGATAGTAAAAGCTCAGGAGTCTTCCTTGCCCTGAGGCACACACCATAATTGAGGCAGGTGTATTATTTTTTGCAATTATCTAGCTCAACAGGGAAGAAACCAGAGCCAGGTAGGAACTACAGCTTAATAAGAACTTTTTTCACTTATGTACCTTGTTTCTTCTTGCTGAGGGAGATTCTTACCTGTATTGTTCGTGTGTTGCTTATCTTTTAAAATAACATGGAGCATTTATCCTCTTCTCTTCTTCCCCTCTTATCTTTTCCTTTGTTTGGTAAGTCCCCTTTCTCCCTCCCTGGTACTCTTTTCCAGTGTCCACCCTTGTGGAGAGTGTTTCTGAAAAGGAGCCTTGCAATGGAAAGAGTTGCTGAGGTGTGATTATAAGTTCCTCTTCACTTTGAGCTCTTGATAATTATGCTAAGGGGTGGTCTAGGCCATTGCTAATGGAGCTTTTAGTGCCCTTCACATTTCCTAGTTTTTAAATTTATGAGACATTTCAAAAACATAGAAAAATATAGCATCATACAGCAAACACCCACCACTTAACTTTGCCAAGTCTTAACATTTTGCCATATTTAATTCAGATTTATTTTAAAGAAGCCATCCAGGATGGAGGTCATTGGAGTCCCCTGAGGACCCCTCTTTGTTTCTTCCCCTTCTCTCCCTACTAGGAGTAAAACAAACCTAAATTTGGGCATTATGATTCCTATTGTGTGTTTATTCTTTTGCTGCAGGTATTTGTAAATTATGTGCCACATAATTTTGCATGTTTTAAAGCTTTATACAAATGATATAATATTGAATGTATTTTATTCTGCAACTTGTTTTTGCTTCCACTCAATGTTACACTTTTACATTGTTCGGATACATGTCCATATGGTTTATATTAACTGCTATATAGTAATCCACTGTATTAATTAACATTCCATTTAACTGATTCATTCTTCTGTTGATCTAATTTATCCATTCATATGAGCATCTAATTTATTTCCCAATTTTCACTACCGTAACAGATAATTCTGCAATGTAAGTATATCTCTGAGCACATATACTAGAGTGTATTTAGATGGGATATATGAAAGAGACAGTCCCATTTTGAGGCCCTTTTGTAAACATGGTAATTTCTTCCCTCATTGAGGTCCCTCGAATTGATACTCTTGCTCTATCCCCACTTTTTCTTGCAGTGGTTCAAATTGGTTCCTTTTCCCAAACAGTCATAACCAATAGTGTGTGTAACAGTTATGACTGACGAACAGTCATAACCAATAGTGTGTGTAAGGCATTAAAGGAATCTACAAGTTGTCTGTGTTTTCCATAACAAGTTTAAATAATGAGTGAGAACATGAGACAGTGATACCAAATTTTAAGGGGTGTTACAGGCTTCTTTGAAACTTTAATGAAAGTTATGAACCTACTTATGCAGGAAGATACATACATAACATATCAAACTTTTTTAGCAATGAAATTTCATGGGTTCCTGCACCACCCAAAGTTCATCTATGGTACTCTGGATTAAAATGGACAAGGTTTACAAGAAAGAGCTAGTGATAATACAGTCAGAAGTCAAGCATTGTACCATTTCATTTGAAGTTTGGCATTTTTCTTATGAAAATAAAATTGGAGAAATGCATTAGGATATGTGCTGGGTTTTAAACTGTTGTCTCTCAGCTCAAATCCATTCTTCCATATCCTGCTTTGGAGGTTGGGGCTGGAATTTTGCAAACTCCCGTTTGCCTTTGCTTGAGGGTATTCTCTGATCTATGTCAAGAGGAGCCGTAGAGGGATAGCGGAAGATGGGAGGTAAGGAGAAAGGGCTTACTTTTTCCTGTCTTTGCTCACTGTTCCTGTTGTTGGCATCTCAGCACTGCCCTTCACAGTGCTGTCAGCAGTGTGGATTCTAGTCCCCAGCTTCTTTGAGCATTCCAGATCCAGGCTCGTTGTACTCCACTCAGAGGTGACAGCACTGACCAGCCAGTTTCCCCTCCTCAGACGTCTGAGCTGCATATCCATAGCACCTCACCTCTGAGCTCCTAGTTTATAATAACCTTGACCTCTTCCCTTTGCTTCCCCAGCCAGAGGGGTGGTAGCTGCTTCCTGCAGTTACAATCTCTGGGCTATTTCTGTTCCTCCTTCTATTTATCCAATACCCAATACCTGTGACACCAATTCTCTATATTAAATTCCCTCTGTTGAAATACCTATTGTGGGTTTTGTTTTCTGACTGGACCTTGACCAGTGTAGTAATTAAAGCGTTGTTCAAGCAGTTGTGTAGATTTTGAAATAGTCTCTGTTAATTGTGCAAGAGCTACAGTTTGCAGGTGAACTGGGACTTTCTGGAGATGATAGGTAACTGGCACAATGGACATCTAAGTCTTACCCATTCTGATGTTCACCAGGTAAACAAATTAATATAACATAGGTGATAGATGCCATGTAGAAAAATAAAACAGGATAAGGGGATAAAAATTAGTTGGGTGAGTGCTATTTTATATAAGGTTGTCCTTCCTGTACTTTATATAGAATGACCTGTCTGGGAAGACAACAGTTATGTAGCGATCTGAAGGAAAGAGCATTCCTAGTAGAGCGAACAGTAAATGCACAAGCCATGGGGTAGGATGAGGACTGTGTTTGGTGGATTGATTGTAAAATGTGGTTTTGCTGAAGCTTATCAGCATCTGGTCATCGGTAATACTGTCTAGTTATTACTCTGGAGTTTCTGTTGTTCTTGAGATTTTTCTGATGTTTCATAAATCTTTTGCTTAAGGATGTCAGATACAGGATTATCACAGGAGACTCTCTTGTTCATGACACGGAAGGACTTCAAGAACTTTTATATCATTTCAAAAATCAGTTCCTTTGGGGGAAAAGAAACCATTATGAAGTTGGAACTTCAAGCATTATCTTCTTAAGCTGTGATATCAAAGTCTATTTCAAAACCAAAATAAGAACTTCAAGTTTTTCTGGGACTGCCTAGTTTTTATCCTGTTTTGATCCTGCAAAAAGCAGCCACTGCTTGTATGGAAAGTTTGAAAATTGTTCTCCTGCATTTAGACCTATAATGACAGCAGTTACTTTCATTTGAGTCTGTGCTAGATCAGTTTTACTCGTGATACTTCCCTTTGCAAGGTTGGACTTCTTAGCTGTAAAATGGCATTGAGGCAATATTGTTTATGTACCAGAAACCATGCTATTTATACGACTGAACTAAACTCAAATTATATAGGGAATTTCTCAATTCCTTATAAGCAAAGAAGAAGAGTGGTTGAGCTCAAGTAATTGAAAAATGGGGGGGTGGGGTGGGTAAATCTTGTTCAATGAGAAGGTATATCCAGGAGTTCAAATGTTGTCTTTGGAATTTGGTTTCTCTCTCTCCCTCAATCTCTTATTTCTGCATCCATCTGAGCTGGTTCCATTCTCTGGCTCCATGTGTAGTGAGATGGTCACCAGAAGCTCCAGATTTATATCCTCTTAGGTTATAATCTAGTGGAGAAAGAAATGCCACTTTCTGGCAACTTAAAAAAAAATCCTGGGGTTAGCACTCATTGGCTTGATTCTCTCTGCTTGGCTTGAATCATGTGGCAAACCTTAGCAATCCCTGAGATCAGGGAAATGTGGAGCTCTGATTAGCCAGGGCTAAGTCACATGTCATTCCTGGGGTTGGTGGAGAGAGACCTTTACCAGAAACGTGGTGTGAGCATAGAGAACAGGTGGCTTACCAGAAAAAAATCAGGATTCCAGAAGTTGAAAGAATAGATAATCCGGTGGCAAAGAAACAAAAGCTCTATTGGAGGAGCCAGTGCCTTTCATGGGTGTCCCCACTGCCTTTACATTGTGCACTGATCAGAAGCCTGTTCCAAGGATGGACCTGGACCCCTTGTGTCACCACATATGGCATATTGTCATCACTGGTGCCACGAACACCTGCTTCTCAGTGCTTATGAATGCACATCTCTTACAAGTCAGGAAAAGCAATATTTCATTTGATAATTTTGATTTAGATCATGGCTACTCCCCTGGCTATTAGAAAATCTCTCTAACTCACCCTTTTAGATTGGTTTAACTGCACAATTAACTGAATGGTGTCTGAATTAGTTATCTATTGCCACATAATAAATTACCACAAACTTAGTGGCTTAAAATGATATGTATTTATTATTCAGTTTATTTGGGTTAGGAATCCAGAAATGAGTTAGCTGGGTCCTCTGCTCAGGGTCTCACAAAGCTGCAGTCAAAGGATCAGCTGGGCTGCCTTCTCATGTGGACATTCCAAGCCTTCTCAGGTCATGGGCAGAATTGATTTCCTTGTAGAAGTAGGACTAAGGGCCCCCGCTTCATGCTGGCTGTTGATTGGAGGCTGCCCTTCACTCCTGGAGGCTGCCTATAGTCCCTAGAGGCTGCCCACCGTTCCTTGTCACATGGGCAATGTGGTTGCTTACTACATCAAGCTAGCGAGGAGAGACCACTGGCAAAAGGAATTTTATATTACATAATGAAATCATGGGCATGACATTCCATCACTTCTGTCATACTCTGCTAGTTAGAAGAACATCACAAGTCCCACCCACACTGAAGGGGAGGAGATCACACAAAGGTATGGACACTAGGCGGGAGGGATGGGGGTAAGGATGACCACCTTAGAGTCTGCCCACCATAGGATCCTAGACTGGCTATTTAAATAAAGTAGAGAAATTGCACAAAAGGTAGAATCTACTTAAATACCTTCATGTGAGTTATTTATTCTTACAGATTTTTTTAAATGAGAAAATTGTATTTCTGTCTTAAAAGGCAACTACTCCTTTCTCTTGGCTGCTCTGTGAATGATTCATGCAGGAATTGTTCATAAAAAGATTTTGGTTAGAAGCTAAATCTATAGACCTGAATCAGTTTGCAGATGGTAGAGTATCAAGGGAATGCAGACTTCACAGGAAAACTCACCACTGCCATGTGCTATCTCACTGCAAGTGCCCAAGAGACCTTGCCAAGAGTCCTTACTGATTTTGTAGAGCACTCCAGGTGAAGAACTTCTTGATTGTTAATATCAATAATAATAAATATAACACCCATAGGCATTCAACAAAGTGTAACCTTACCTTTGTGTTAAATATTTTAATTACATTATATTATTTAATAATCATAATTTTGTGAGGTGTGTCCACGAGTAGGTGGGTGGATTATTATTCCTATTTTTAAAGAAAAGACAAATGTTCTGGGGAGGTTCAGTAACTCTTTCCATGTCTCTAGCTGGTAAAGTAGCTGAGATTCCAAACCACATGCGTCTGACTCAAAACATCAAGGTGGGGGGCTTCCCTGGTGGCGCAGTGGTTAAGAAACCTCCTGCCAATGCAAGGAACACGGGTTCAAGCCCTGGTCCAGGAAGATCCCACATGCCGCGGAGCAACTAAGCCCATGCGCCACAACTACAGAGCCTGCGCTCTAGAGCCCGCAAGCCACAACTACTGAAGCCCATGTGCCTAGAGCCTGTGCTCCGCAACAAGAGAAGCCACTGCAATGAGAAGCCCGTGCACCGCAAGGAAGAGTAGCCCCCGCTCACCACAACTAGAGAAAGCCCGTGCACAACAACAGAGACCCAACGCAGCCAAAAATAAATAAATAATATAAATAAATTTATTTAAAAAAAAACACATCAAGGTGCTTCTCCATGTAGCCGCTGTCCCAAAGTGGACTGAAGTGCTCCCACTTCCATCCCACACCTCTGTACCTCTGCTACAAGAAGTCCAGTTCAACAGCAGTTACTAGCAACAAATTACTGGGCATTACAGCTTCTGACGGTGGATTTAAACCTTCCTAAGTCTAGTTTAAGGGGTTAATGGGAAAATAGGCTGCATTTGCAGTCTCCATTTCCCTAGCCCCTACTTGCTTCTTTCCTCACTATTGTTTGGCCTCTAGCCTTCTACTCTAATGAACATGCACTGAATTATATGACTAGTTCCCCCTCGCCCATTTTACTTATTTGAGAGTGACAGTGTTGAATATTCCTCCCTTGAAACTCATTCCTCACCTGGGCTCTGGACTCCACTTGTTCCTGGTTTTCTCCTTGCCACGTCTTTTTCATTCACCTTCCTCTGCCAATTCCTTAAGCATTGGTTTCCCTCTTACACACTCTTCTGTGACTTCTGCTAAATATCTGCATCTCTAGTTTGGACCTCTCTCCTGAGCTCTGGGCTCATATATCCAAGTTGCCTTCACTTGGGTGGTATCACACATCTCAAATTCAACATGTTTAAAAACACAATCATCTTTTATTCTTATTTATGGAAAGCTAGTCATCAAAGTAAGAGATTAGTCTTTCTCAGTTACTTATCCCTCACAGCAATCCTAACCTGCCTCTGTTTTTTAAGTATGTACCAAATTATATTGATTCTGTCTCTGCAATTTCTCTTATATCAGTACAACTTCTCTCTGTCCCCTCTACCTTAACTCATATATATATATATATATATATATATATCCTCTTCTGCTGGTCTATTTCAATAATATCTTAACTTGTTTCTCTATTTCTATATTCTTTCCATCTCTTATCCATTCTCTAGGGTCCCCTCAGAGGATGCATTTTAAACTCTGCATCAGATTTCATACCTGCTCATACAAAAAGGCTTCCAGGATGACTTCTTTCCTTTGAAAGATTCATAGCGTTCAAGGATTTGGGCCACTGTCTTCCAGTGTCTGGAAATACCGAGCTCATTCACACCTAAACATTTGGTTTCCTCTCCCTGCTCTTGTGCCTGCCTAGTGAAAACTGCTCATCTTTCAAGAGTCATTTCAAGCACCATTGTCTCTAGGAAGCTCTCTTAGTCCACTGAGGCTGCTGTAACGAAAATACTATAGACTGAGTGACTTAAACATCACTGATGTCGAGGAGCCTGAACCAAGATGGCAGAGTAGAAGGACGTGCTCTCGCTCCCGCTTGTGAGAACACCAGAATCACAACTAGCTGCTGGACAATCATCGACAGGAAGACACTGGAACTCACCAAGAAAACAC
Source organism: Balaenoptera borealis (assembly GCF_965194805.1). Taxonomy (NCBI): domain Eukaryota; kingdom Metazoa; phylum Chordata; class Mammalia; order Artiodactyla; family Balaenopteridae; genus Balaenoptera; species Balaenoptera borealis. Next base: position 39,029,414 of record NC_138866.1, on the reverse strand, counting down.
CCCACATCCAAAGACAAAGGAGAAGCCACAATGAGATGGTAGGAGGGGCACAATCACAGCAAAATCTAATCTCATAACTGCTGGGTGGGTGACTCACAGACTGGAAAACACTTATACCACAGAAGTCCACCCACTGGAGTTAAGGTTCTGAGCCCCACGTCAGGCTTCCCAACCTGGGGGTCCGGAAAGGGGAGGAGGAATTCCTAGAGAATCACACTTTGAAGGCTAGCGGGATTTGATTGCAGGACTTTGACAGGACTGGGGGAAACAGAGACTGCACTCTTGGAGGGCACACACAAAGTAGTGTGTGCACTGGGACCCAGGGGAAGGAGCAGTGACCCCAGGGGAGACTGAACCAGACCTACCTGCTAGTGTGGGAGGGCCTCCTGCAGAGGCAGGGGGTGGCTGTGGCTCATGGTGGGGACAAGGACACTGGCAGCAGAAGTTCTGGGAAGTACTCCTTGGCGTGAGCCCCCCCAGAGTCTGCCATTAGCCCCACCATAGAGCCCAGGTAGGCTCCAGTGTTGGGTTGCCTCAGGCAAAACAACCAACAGGGAGGGAACCCAGCCCCACCCATCAACAGTCAATTGGATTAAAGTTTTACTGAGCTCTGCCCACCAGAGCAACAGTCAGCTCTACCCACCACCAGTCCCTCCCATCAAGTCTCTTAGATAGCCTCATCCACCAGAGGGCAGACAGCAGAAGCAAGAAGAACTACAATCCTGCAGCCTGTGGAACAAAAACCACATTCACAGAAAGATAGACAAGATGAAAAGGCAGAGGGCTATGTACCAGATGAAGGAACAAGATAAAACCCCAGAAAAACAACTAAATGGAGTAGAGATAGGCAACCTTCGAGAAAAGGAATTCAGAATAATGATAGTGGAGATGATCCAGGACCATGGAAAAAGAATGGAGGCAAAGATTGAGAAGATGCAAGAAATGTTTAACAAAGCCCTAGAAGAATTAAAGAACAAACAGAGATGAACAATACAATAACTGAAATGAAAACTACACTAGAAGGAATCAATAGCAGAATAACTGAGGCAGAAGAACGGATAAGTGACCTGGAAGACAGAATGGTGGAATTCACTGCTGCGGAACAGACTAAAGAAAAAAGAATGAAAAGAAATGAAGATAGCCTAAGAGACCTCTGGGACAACATTAAATGCAACAACATTCGCATTATAGGGGTCCCAGAAGGAGAAGAGAGAGAGAAAGGACCAAAGAAAATATTTGCAGAGATTATAGTTGAAAACTTCCCTGACATGGGAAAGGCAATAGCCACCCAAATCCAGGAAGTGCAGCGAGTCCCATACAGGATAAACCCAAGGAGAAACACACTGAGACACATAGTAATCAAACTGGCAAAAATTAAAGGCAAAGAAAAATTATTGAAAGCAGCAAGGGAAAAACAACAAATAACATACAAGGGAACTCCCATAAGGTTAACAGCTGATTTCTCAGCAGAAACTCTACAAGCCAGAAGGGAGTGGCATGATATACTTAAAGTGATGAAAGGGAAGAACATATGACCAAGATTACTCTACTTGGCAAGGATCTCATTCAGATTCAATGGAGAAATCAAAAGCTTTACAGACAAGCAAAAGCTAAGACAATTCAGCACCACCAAAGCAGCTCTACAACAAATCCTAAGGGAACTTCTCTAAGTGGGAAACACAAGAGAAGAAAATGACCTACAAAAACAAACCCAAAACAATTAAGAAAATGGTCATAGGAACATACATATCGGTAATTACCTTAAACGTGAATGGATTAAATGCTCCAACCAAAAAACATAGGCTTGCTGAATGGATACAAAAACAAGACCCATATATATGCTGTCTACGAGAGACCCACTTCAGACCTAGGGACACATACAGACTGAAAGTGAGGGGATGGAAAAAGATATTCCATGCAAATGGAAATCAAAAGAAAGCTGGAGTAGCTATACTCATATCAGGTAAAATAGACTTTAAAATAAAGAATGTTACAAGAGACAAGGAAGGACACTACATAATGATCAAGGGATCAATCCAAGAAGAAGATATAACAATTATAAATATATATGCACCCAACATAGGAGCACCTCAATACATAAGGCAACTGCTAACAGCTATAAAATAGCAAATCGACTGTAACACAGTAATAGTGGGGGACTTTAACACCTCATTTACACCAATGGACAGATCATCCAAAATGAAAATAAATAAGGAAACAGAAGCTTTAAATGACACAATAGACCAGATAGATTTAATTGATATTTATCGGACATTCCATCCAAAAACAGCAGATTACACTTTCTTCTCAAGTGCGCACGGAGCATTCTCCGGGATAGATCACATCTTGGGTCACAAATCAAGCCTCAGTAAATTTAAGAAAATTGAAATCACATCAAACATCTTTTCTGACCACAATGCTATGAGATTAGAAATGAATTACAGGGAAAAAAACATAAAAAACACAAACACATGGAGGCTAAACACTACGTTACTAAATAACGAAGACATCACTGAAGAAATCAAAGAGGAAAGCAAAAAATACCTAGCGACAAATGACAATGAAAACACGACAATCCAAAACCTATGGGATGCAGCAAAAGCAGTTCTAAGAGGGAAGTTTATAGCTATACAAGCCTACCTCAAGAAACAAGAAAAATCTCAAGTAAACAATCTAACCTTACACCTAAAGGAACTAGAGAAAGAAGAACAAACAAAACCCCAAATTAGCAGAAGGAAAGAAATCATAAAGATCAGAGCAGAAATAAATGAAATAGAAACAAAGAAAACAATAGCAAAGATCAATAAAACTAAAAGCTGGTTCTTTGAGAAGATCAACAATATTGATAAACCAATAGCCAGACTCATAAAGAAAAGAGGGAGAGGACTGAAATCAATAAAATTAGAAATGAAAACAGAGAAGTTACAAGAGACACCACAGAAATACAAAGCATCCTAAGAGACTACTACAAGCAACTATATGCCAATAAAATGGACAACCTGGAAGAAATGGACAAATTCTTAGAAAGGTATAAGCTTCCAAGACTGAAACAGGAAGAAACAGAAAATATGAACAGACCAATCACAAGTAATGAAATTGAAACTGTGATTAAAAATCTTCCAACAAACAAAAGTCCAGGACCAGATGGCTTCACAGGTGAATTCTATCAAACATTTAGGAGAAGAGCTAAAACCCATCCTTCTCAAACTCTTCCAAAAAATTGTGGAGGAAGGAACACTGCCAAACTCAATCTATGAGGCCACCATCACCCTGATACCAAAAGCAGACAAAGATACTACAAAAAAAGAAAATTATAGACCAATATCACTGATGAATATAGATGCAAAAATCCTCAGCAAAATACTAGCAAACAGAATCCAACAACACATTAAAAGGATCATACACCATGATCAATGGGATTTATCCCAGGGATGCAAGGATTCTTCAATATACACAAATCAATCAGTGTGATACACCATATTAACAAGTTGAAGAATAAAAACCATATGATCATCTCAATAGATGCAGAAAAAGCTTTTGACAAAATTCAACACCCATTTATGATAAAAACTCTCCAGAAAGTGGGCATAGAGGGAACCTACCTCAACATAATAAAGGCCATATACGACAAACCCACAGCAAACATCATTCTCAATGGTGAAAACCTGAAAGCATTTCCTCTAAGATCAGGAACGAGACAAGGATGTCCACTCTCACCGCTGTTATTCAACATAGTTTTGGAAGTCCTAGCCATGGCAATCAGAGAAGGAAAAGAAATAAAAGGAATACAAATTGGAAAAGAAGAAGTAAAACTGTCACTGTTTGCAGATGACATGATACTATACATAGAGAATCCTAAAAATGCCACCAGAAAACTACTAGAGCTAATTAATGAATTTAGTAAAGTTGCAGGATACAAAATTAATGCACAGAAATCTCTTGCATTCCTATACACTAATGATGAAAAATCTGAAAGAGAAATTATGGAAACACTCCCATTTACCATTGCAACAAAAAGAATAAAATACCTAGGAATAAACCTACCTAGGGAGACAAAAGACCTGTATGCAGAAAAGTATAAGACACTGATGAAAGAAATTAAAGATGATACCAACAGATGGAGAGATATACCATGTTCTTGGATTGGAAGAATCAATATTGTGAAAATGACTATACTACCCAAAGCAACCTACAGATTCAGTGCAATCCCTATCAAATTACCACTGGCATTTTTTACAGAACTAGAACAAAAAGTCTTAAAATTTGTATGGAGACACAAAAGACCCCGAATAGCCAAAGCAGTCTTGAGGGAAAAAAACGGAGCTGGAGGAATCAGACTCCCTGACTTCAGACTATACTACAAAGCTACAGTAATCAAGACAATATGGTACTGGCACAAAAACAGAAATATAGATCAATGGAACAAGATAGAAAGCCCAGAGGTAAACCCACACACCTATGGTCAACTAATCTGTGACAAAAGGAGTCAAGGATATACAGTGGAGAAAAGACAGTCTCTTCAGTAAGTGGTGCTGGGAAAAGTGGACAGCTACATGTAAAAGAATGAAATTAGAACACTCCCTAACACCATACACAAAAATAAACTCAAACTGGATTAGAGACCTAAATGACTGGACACTGTAAAACTCTTAGAGGAAAACATAGGAAGAACACTCTTTGACATAAATCACAGCAAGATCTTTTTTGATCCACCTCCTAGAGTAATGGAAATAAAAACCAAAATAAACAAATGGGACCTAATGAAACTTAAAAGCTTTTGCACAGCAAAGGAAACCATAAACAAGACGAAAAGACAACCCTCAGAATGGGAGAAGATATTTTCAAATGAGTCAATGGAGAAAGGATTAATCTCCAAAATATATAAACAGCTCATGCGGCTCAATATTAAAAAAACAACCTAATCCAAAAATGGGCAGAAGACCTAAATAGACATTTCTCCAAAGAAGACATACAGATGGCCAAGAAGCACATGAAAAGCTGCTCAACATCACTAATTATTAGAGAAATGCAAATCAAAACTACCATGAGGTATCACCTCACACCAGTTAGAATGGGCTTCATTAGAAAATCTATAAACAGCAAATGCTGGAGAGGGTGTGGAGAAAAGGGAACCCTCTTGCACTGTTGGTGGGAATGTAAATTGATACAGCCACTATGGAGAACAGTATGGAGGTTCCTTAAAAAACTAAAAATAGAATTACCATATGATCCAGCAATCCCACTAGTGGGCATATACCCAGAGAAAACCATAATTCAAAAAGACACAAGCACCCCAATGTTCATTGCAGCTCTATTTACAATAGCCAGGTCATGGAAGCAACCTAATGCCCATCAACAGATGAATGGATAAAGTTGTGGTACCTATATACAATGGAATATTACTCAGCCATAAAAAGGAATGAAATTAGGTCATTTGTTGAGACATGGATGGATCTAGAGACTGTCATACAGAGCGGAGTAAGTCAGAAAGAGAAAAACAAATACTGTATATTAACACATATATGTGGAACCTAGAAAAATTGTACAGATGAACCGGTTTGCAGGGCAGAAATTGAGACACAGATGTAGAGAACAAACGTATGGACACCAAGGGGGGAAAGCCGTGGTGGGGGTGGCGGTGGTGTGATGAATTGGGCGATTGGTATTGACATGTATACACTGATGTGTATAAAATTGATGACTAATAAGAACCTGCTGTATAAGAAAAGAAAAGAAAATTCAAAAATTAAAAAGCAACCCCCCCAAAAACCCAAAAAAACCCACACATTGTTTTGTAATAAATCTCATAAGATTATTGTTTATTAAAAACAAAAACAAAAACAAAATTACTGATTTCTCACAGTTCTAGATACTGGGGAATCCAAGTTTCCAGCACCAGCAGATTCTCTATCTCCGTGAACTCATTTCCTGGTTCATAGACAGCTGTCTTCTTGTTTTGTCCTCACATGTTGGAAAAGGGGAAGAGAGCTTTTGGGGGTCTCTTTTATAAAGGCAGGAATCCCATTCTGAGCTCTCTACCCCATGAACTAATCACCACCCAAAGGCCCTACCACCTAATACCATCACATTGAGGGGTTGGGATTTCACCATAGGAATTTTGGGGAGACACAAGGATTCAGTTCATAGCAGTTCATAGTATTCTGTCATATTCCCCACACTGCCCCTTCCTACCCCCACCCCCATGCCCCTGGCCTTCTTCCGGCAGTTAGCTGCTTCCTCTTCTGTGTTCCAATAGCATATTACATTTCTCAGTAATATAGGTTTTGTATTGTATATAACTTAAAAAAAATTGTACCCACCCAAGTCTGTAGACTCCTTGATGGCAGGGGTTTGTGCTTTTATCTTTACAGTCCTAGGATTTAGTACAGCATCAGTTTCATGAATGAAAAAAATGACTGACTGAATGAATGAATATAAACCTTATCTCAGCTGGCACCATCATATCTCATTACCTTCAAGAAAATAAACAGCCTGTAAATATCCTACAAGTAACTGTAGATTACAGACTGTTGGAAGAATCTAGTCAATGACACTCTCCAGGTTTCTTAACACTTTTGACACTGTGTTGGAAGACACAGGCAAAAAGTATGTTAAGACTTGCTTTGACCTTCTCCATCCAGCATTAATGAGGACTTAAAGTGAAAATGAGCTGTGAATGTTACTGTGTCAGCCTTCACTTGTAGTTGTTTGTTCTTTCTCTGAGATATAAGGCAAGACACATGAGTCCTGCCTCTGCAATTGATGTAGGGAGCTCCGGGTGCACAGGTGAGGCTACTGTGACATCACCATGCAGAGCAGCTGTGGTTGGGACCATCTTAGACAACTTGGCAGGGGTAAAACCATTACAATGTAGAGCCAATTGATATGCTCTGGCATCATCTCCTGAATATGCACCAGGGACAAAAGATCAAGGGAGCAATAACTCTTCTTTGGCACTCCAGCTTTAGCAATGAAGTCATGATATTTCAGTTCTCAGTGGCACAGCTCCAAGTCATTTTCATAAGAGGTGTCTCCTTGTCAGAAGATGCTTAGCTAAGATGGGCAAGATGTTCTAGGTACTAGAGAGGTACTACCATTCAGCGTTAGTGCAGAAGAATATTTATTTTGCTGGTGATCAATGGAGTCTTTGAAATATTTCAAGTGTATTTTTGGTTTAGAGTTACAGCATTGATTATAATGGAATGCTTGTTAAACTATAAGAATTTGACCCCGAAATATGTTTTGTTTTGTTTTTTTTTTTTGCATTGGGTCTTTGTTGCTGCGCATGAGCTTTCTCTAGTTGCGGTGAACGGGGACTACTCTTTGTCACGGTGAGCGGGCTTCTCATTGCAGTGGCTTCTCTTGTTGCGGAGCACGGGCTCTAGGCATGCGGGCTTCAGTAGTTGTGGCTCGTGGGCTCTAGAGCACAGGCTGTGTAGTTGTGGCGCATGGGCTTAGTTGCTCCGCGGCATGTGGGATCTTCCCGGACCAGGGCTCGAACCCGTGTCCCCTGCATTGGCAGGCAGATTCTTAACCACTGCACCACCAGGGAAGCCCTCCCAAATATGTTTTTGAAACTGTTATGATTTTATCTACATTAACTTTGTATCATTATTTGTGATGTACGTGTTTGATCTCCCCTGCTAGACTATCAACTCCTTAGGACAGGTACCACATGTTAATCATCCCTGTATCCCTTCACCACTGTCTGTAGCACTGTGACTAGCATATGCTAGATTCATAATAAATATTTCATAAATTAAGTTGGTGGGAACGTTAAACTTTGCTCAGGTTCTGGCACAGCTCTGTCAGGCAAAATCGAAGACCCTAGGGGACATGTCAGAAGAATTCTTGGTGGCTTACTCTTTCGGCCTGCTTTGTTATTCAGGAAGTTTTGAAATGTGGGGATTTTTAAGAAGGAAATTTGTGGAAAACTAATATTTATCAAATACTTGTTTTATTAATAATTTTTGAAAGATCAAATTGTTGGTGTAGGAATATAAATGCTTCCTCCTACTTGATTGGCCAGTTTCTCTTGGTTTCCTTTACTTGATCTTCAGCATCTCCCTGAGCTCCAAATGTTAGGATCCAGGGTTGGACTTGCCTCTCTCCCTTATCTCATCACATCTCAAGGTTTTAGATAATATTCATATGCTAATGAGTCTACAGGCTACTCTTGATGTGTCCAAGTGCTTGCTTGCTACTCTACTTGGATGTTTAATGGAAACCTCATGTCTAGTCTGTCCAAATCGGAATTTCTGATCTCTGCTCAAAACCTTGCACTTCCCACAGTCTTGCCTAGCTCTAAATAGCAATTTCATCCTTCCAGTTTCTCAGCCAAAAATCTTGGAGTCGTCATTCACACCTCTCTCTTTTTTTCCCTGCATATAATCCATCAGCAAATCCTGTTGGCTCTACTATAAAAATATATCTAGAATTAGGCTGTTTCTTCCTACCATCACTGCTACCATCGTGCTTTAAGCAACCATCATCTTGCCCCTGTGTTATTGAATTTACCCCCTGATTTCTCTGTATCCACTTTTCCTCTCATGTGGTCTGTTTTCAACACAGCACTGTGTTCCTTTTAAAACTCAAGATAGAGCGCGTCATTCCTTTGTTGTCAGTAGCTTCCATCGCATTTAGAGTAAAAGCCAGAGCCCTTTCAGTGGCTATAAGGTCTTTAGTAATCTAGCTCCATGCCGTTGCTCTGACCTCATTCCACTCTTTTCCCCCTGTTCGCTTTAGCAACTCTGGCCCCCTTAGCTCTTCTAAAACACCAGCTGTGCTGCTGCTTCGGGGCTTTTGCTTGAACTGTTTCCTCTGCCTGGAATGCCCATCCTCCAGACATCTCCAGCGTTGCTCCCTCACGTCTATACTCAAATGGCCCTTATCAGAGGCCTCCCCGATCACACAAATTTAAGCTGTACCCATCCATTTCTATGCCATTTTTTACCCTAGAGAACTTTTCACTATTTGACCTGTTTTACTTATTTGTCTGTCTGTCTCCGTGAGGGCAGGAGACATTTCCATCCACTTCTTTCATGGCTGTATCCCCCGCATCTAGAAGTGCTTGCCTTATGGTGGTAAGAAATAAATATTTGTTGAATAAATTAATGAATACTTTTTTTTTTTGTATTTGGTATATCCTGTTTTCAAATAGTTTATTCTGACAATGTTCACAAATTAAGTGGCTGAATTTGCCATGAGATGCTTTTAGATTTGTAATAAGAGGAACGATAAGCTATTGAAATGTAAGAACTGTAGCTTTTCTTCACTTTTCACAATATATTAGAAACAAGAAGGCTAAAACTTTAATAGAAGAAATAACACTGTAGTAATACAAAAGACTTTCGAGGCTTAGAGTTCAACAGATGATGAAGCAGAATTAGAATGTGCTTATTTCTTAAAAGAACTTGGAGAGAACACACAAATGAAGAAGAAAGTACACAAATGAAGATATTTTATGCCTTTTTTTCCTTGTGGAACGAATTAGTTCCATGTTCTGAATTATCATGGTGAACCAAGTGTGTGAAGACTCTGGTCTTTAGAGCCACCTGGGTTCATATGTCAACACTGCTACTTTCTCATGTAAGCATGGGCAAATTACATAACCTAAAGAGGCCTCTCTTTCCTCATCTATAGCATGTGGATAACAATATCTAGTTAAATGTGAGAACCTACACAAAACATGTTAAGCATGTAACAGATGTATTATTTTTTTCTTAGATATTCCTACTCTTTTTTTGGTCTTTATGGTCTTTTGCAAATTGAAGATTGGCCTAGATTTGGAGGAGATGCTCCAGGCTTCCAGGTGTTTCTTCATGTGATACCTTTGCAAACACAGGGAATTGTTTTTGCTGTGTGATTAGGCAGTAGCTGGGGTAGAGCTGAAGTTGTGGGAAAATTCTCCAGTTCCCTTCTGGGAGGAGAGTGCCCAGTGGATGGGCCACCAACCTTCTTTCCCAGGACCCCTGATAAAGATGAGTTGCCCTCTGTATCCTTTAAAAATGCTGATCCAACACCCTAGTCTAAATGGTGACCTGATCATAATCCCACCAGAGACTATTATTGCAGTGTTTGAAACCTCGGAAATGGGCCACAGTGGGAATTAGTGAAGGGAATTCTTTTTTCAATAAAGAAATCCTTTCACTTCCCGCCCCCCTCCCCCAAGCTTATTAGTTAGAGATACACTTGGATTAGGAAAGGCAGTTGATTTTTATCTGGGTTATTTCATAAATCATATTTAACAATTCATGAAGAAATTGGCCTGACAATCTTGGGGTTTTGTTGAATTCTGAAAGTTTATTTTGTGATTCTTTATTTTAGTGGGTTGTAAAGAACTTTAGAGATTTTAAAACCTTTAAGACTGTCACTAATTTCATTTTAAAGAAGTTTTTTCCTCCCTCTATAGTAGGTAGGTAAAAGTGAATTAACATATGATCTCACTCAAGTTTGCCACAGGTTTATATAATTTTTTTCTTTATATCCCTATCACCTTATTTCTTTTTGAGGAGAGTAGCTACAAACCTAGCACCTCTCTCTTAAAACAAACAAACAAACAAACAACAAAGAAAAAAACAAAAAAACTTTATTCTTTTACGGATCTTTGGAAAGTTACTAAGTTTACCTATAAATTTGCCAAGGAAATGTTGAATTGAATTTGGAGGGTTCAACTTCAAATTTTCCATATTTTCCTAGGGAAGAGGTGGGCAGGAGCTAATGAAGATTTCCCTTCATCTCCCAAAAAGCCTCCAAGTTTTCACTTCCTCCTCCACAATTGTTTTCACCAACCAGCATTCCTGATTCTCAGCAGAAACTGCGGACCCGGCCCTCACCTTCGGTGGGCTCTGTCCACCCTGGTCGCGTCTTTGTTCAAGTGAAACTTAGCTAAAATTCCCATTGGGTACCAGGAACCTCTCAGGATCAAACTGGACATCACTGAGTGAGCTGGGAATTTGGTCCTGACAGGCTTAGCGGTGAGCATGGCCAGCGCGCTGATCTGGGAGTCCGAGCTCCCTAGCGCTGGTGCGCGCCGCTTGCGCCCCTTGGCGGTGACCGCCAGCAAGGAAATTCACACGCATGCGACCAGCGTGGGTCTTCGTTGGAAACTTGAGTCCTGAGTTCTGAGGGTGCAGGCGGTTTGAGAAAAAGAAAAGTTGTGAGGGTTCACACTCGTGAGAGGCGACATTTTATTCTTTGTTGGAGTGTGAACTATTTGTGATTTTTAAAAACGTGTGTATTGACATTCAGTGTAGGTGCCCTTCTCGTGGTTTTATTCATTGTTGGGGATTTTCTTCCTAATCCATCCCTACTTAAGAACTCTTCTTGTATAGCTAGTAAGCTTTTGTCATGTTTTGCAAATATTTTTCCAAATACACTTTGATCTAGTGTCAGTTGGTCCTTTTGGGGGAGGTGATTGATCCGTTGTTGTTGTTTTTGGTTCAGAATCACTCCAGGAGACGAGAATAAAACCTCAAATCAATTTTATATAAAGTCCCATTTTCTGAGTTATCAGTATGAAGCCGCAAGATGCCGTGGAATGAGCAAGAGAAACCTAGATTTGAGCTCTGGTCTAACCCTTTATTTCCTGTGTGAGCCTCGGGCAAGTTACTTGGAGTCCCTGGTCCTCAGTTTTCCCATCTACGTTATCTCTTAATTGTGAATGTTTAGTGTGTGCTATATGCAAAGTGTTTATGGTAGTGCCTGGCCTGTAGTAAATTCTTCATGAACATTAACCATGCGAATTTCTGTCAGTTGAACATTCAGCTACATTTTCTTTTAGCTTTTTTGCCCATGGGGACAGCAGGGGTGGGAAGGGGGTGGTTTTACGATGAACATTTTCACCCCTTAGGAGTTCATTCTGGATATGCTGTAAGGTGAAATTCTAAATTGGAGTTTTTCTGATGGGTCATATTTTTCAAAGTACCATTTTTTTGAACAATTTCTTCCTTCCCCATTGATTTTTGTAAAGCTGTAAAGCTTCATTTATCATTTATCGCATTCTGTTACCTGCCTCCAGGATGCCTTCTCTAGTCAATTAGCTGTTGGTCAATTCTTGTTCTAGTACTTAGGGTTTTTTTTTTTCTTTTTATTTACTCTTTTATTGAAGTATTACTTGTATCCAGTGAAATGCAGAGTCTTAACTGTGCGGCTTGAAGAATGTTTATCTTTCTACTCTTGTAATTACCACCCACATCAAGTTAGAAACCTCAGGCCACCCCCTCATGCCTGCTCTGTAAGATAACCACTGTTCTCACTTCTATCACCATAGATTAAGGACATTTCTTTCTATTCCTAGTTTGTTTAGGAATAGAATGAGGAGATACATTTTATTATATGCTTATTCTGCATCTATTGGAGTAACCATAAGATTTTTTCCCTTCTTTATTCTGTTACTGGGTAGATTATATTGGTTGATTTTCGAATGTTAAACCAACTTTGCATTTTCAGAGTAAATCCCACCTGGTTATGACATGTTATTCTTCTTATATATCAAGGGATTTGAATTTCAAATATCTTGGTTATGGTTTCTTATATCTTGTTCATGAATGATATTGGCGTGTCATTGTCTTTTCTTGTAATGTCCTTTTCAGGTTTTAGTACCAAGGCTATGGTTGCCCCATCACAATGTATGAACAATGTTTACTTCTTTTTCTGCTCTCTTACTATGTAAGTTTGATGTTTTTTCTTCTTTTAAAGTTGGCAGATTTCACTAGTGAAGCCATTTGGGATTGGCGTTTTCTTGGTGAAAACAAATCAAATAATTGATTAAATTTATTTAATACATAATGGACCTTTCAGATTTTCTTGTTCTGTTCGGTCTTTTCTAATACATAACTTTTTTCTAAAGTATACATGTAAAGTTATGTTTCCTTAAAAACACTGCTTTAGCTGCCACCCACAAGTTTAATATGTTATATTTTCATTGTAAGTGAGCTCAACATATTTTCTAATTTTTTCCAGGTGTTTTTCTGGTTATCTTTCTTTTATTGATTTCTAGTTTAACTGCCCTGTAGTCAGAGAATATACCATGATTTCAATTCTTTGAATTTTGAAATTCATGATGCTTTCATTATGGCACAGCATATAGATCATTTTTGATAACTATTCCATGTAAACTTGAAAAGAATGCGTATCATGAAGGTGTGTGTTATATACATTCTCTATATTATGGTAATTTGGCTAATCATATTCAATTTTTATGTAATCTGATTTCTTTTCTTTTTTTTTACATCAGTTTTGGAGAGAGGAGTGTTAAAACCTTGAAATATGACAAATTGTTCTCTTTTTCTTTATATAACTTGAAGTTATATTATTTAGGGTTGTTATGTCTTCCTATTAAACTGACCATTTTATCATTATGAAGCATCCTTTCTTATTTTGAATAATACTTCCTGCCTTAAAGTTTATTCTGATATTATATAACTGTACCATATTACTTTTGGTTACTGTTTGCATGTTAGGTCTTTTTCCTTTCCAGTTGTATCAAATTTAAAGTGGTCTCTTGTAAATAGTTACACAGTTGACCCTTGAACAACAGGGTGTTAGGGGCACCAACCCTCCGGGTAGTCTAGTATCTGCGTATATTTTACACTCAGCCATATCTGCAGTTCCGCATCCAGAAGTTTTCCTTGGATTGTGTAGCACTGTAGTATTTACTTTTGAAAAATATCCATGTATAAGGGAACCCATGCAGTTCAAACCCGTGTTGTTCAAGGGTCAACTGGAGTTGGATTTTTTTTTTACTTTTATCTAGTGTAACAGTATTTATATTTTAAGTGGATTATCCCATCAATTTACATTTAATATAGTTACTGACATAATTGGGTTTAAGGTATCTTACTATTTATTTTCTATACTCATCCTGTCTGCTCTTTGTTCTATTATTTTCTTTCTTGCCTTTTGGATTAATCAAATATTTGTATTATTTGATTTTTTTTCTCAAATTTTTAGTTATGTATTCTTTTATTCTTTAGGTGGTTACTCTAGAAATTATAATATTCATTATTGACTTTTTAAAGTCTACTCTAAATTAGTATTTTTATCAGATACTTCCTGAGCAATGCAAAAACTTTATAACATTCTAATTTTATATACCTACCTCTATACTTTTGTATTTCTGTGGTCATATCTTTTATTTACACAAATATCTTAAATCCCCAGGGAGTTGTAATTAATTTTTGTTTTTATTAAGGTATAATTTAAATATTTTACCACTTCCTGGGTAGTGTGAGGACCTTACAACAGTATATTCCTAATTCTTATCTCGATCCTTTGTTGCCGTACATATACTTTAACTTATGCTCTAAATTCCCAGTATATTGCTATTATTTTTGCTTTAGACAATTATCTTTCAGAAAAATTAGAAATAAGGAGAAAATAATTTAAAAATTTACCTTCATTACGTCATTTCTAGCACTCTTCATTTTGTTATGTAGTTTCAAGTTTCTGTCTGTATTATGGTTCTTCACTCTGAAGAACTAGGTCTTGTAGTATAGGTGTGCTGCAAATAAATGATAAAGAATCTGCCGTAATTCTTACCTCTGTTCACTCATATGTAATTGTGTCCTTTCTTTCCCCTGACTGCTTCAAGGTTTTTTTTTAAACATTGTTTTTCAATTGTGGTCGGAAAAGATACTTGATACGATTTCAATTTTCTTAAATTTACCAAGGCTTGATTTGTGACCCAAGATATGATCTATCCTGGAGAATGTTCCATGAGCACTTGAGAAAAATGTGTATTCTGTTGTTTTTGGGTGGAATGTCCTATAAATATCAATTAAGTCCATCTTGTTTAATGTATCGTTTAAAGCTTGTGTTTCCTTATTTATTTTCATTTTGGATGATCTGTCCATTGGTGAAAGTGGGGTGTTAAAGTCCCCTACTATGATTGTGTTGCTGTCGATTTCCCCTTTTATGGCTGTTAGTATTTGCCTTATGTATTGAGGTGCTCCTATGTTGGGAGCATAAATATTTACAATTTTTATACCTTCCTCTTGGATCGATCCCTTGATCATTATATAGTGTCCTTCTTTGTCTGTTGTAATAGTCTTTATTTTAAAGTCTATTTTGTCTGATATGAGAATTGCTACTCCAGCTTTCTTTTGATTTCCATTTGCATGGAATATCTTTTTCCATCCCCTCACTTTCAGTCTGTATGTGTCTCTAGGTCTGAAGTGGGTCTCTTGTAGACAACATATATATGGGTCTTGTTTTTGTATCCATTCAGCCAGTCTGTGTCTTTTGGTGGGAGCATTTAATCCATTTACATTCAAGGTAATTATCGGTATGTATGTTCCTATTCCCATTTTCTTAAATGTTTTCGGTTTGTTATTGTAGGTGTTTTCCTTCTCTTGTGTTTCTTGGCTAGAGAAGTTCCTTTAGCATTTGTTGTAAAGCTGGTTTGGTGGTGCTGAACTCTCTCAGCTTTTGCTTGTCTGTAAAGGTTTAAATTTCTCCATCAAATCTGAATGAGATCCTTGCTAGGTAGAGTAATCTTGGTTGTAGGTTTTTCTCCTTCATCACTTTAAGTATATCCTGCCACTCCCTTCTGGCTTGCAGAGTTTCTGCTGAAAGATCAGATGTTAACCTTATGGGGATTCCCTTGTGTGTTATTTGTTGTTTTCCCCTTGCTGCTTTTAATATGTTTTCTCTATATTTAATTTTTGACAGTTTGCTTAATATGTGTCTTGGCGTGTTTCTCCTTGGATTTATCCTGTATGGGACTCTCTGTGCTTCCAGGACTTGATTAACTATTTCCTTTCCCATATTAGGGAAGTTTTCAACTATAATCTCTTCAAATATTTTCTCAGTCCCTTTCTTTTTCTCTTCTTCTTCTGGGACCCCTATAATTCGAATGTTGGTGCGTTTAATGTTGTCCCAGAGGTCTCTGAGACTGTCCTCAGTTCTTTTCATTCTTTTTTCTTTATCCTGCTCTGCAGTAGTTATTTCCACCATTTTATCTTCCAGGTCACTTATCCGTTCTTCTGCCTCAGTTATTCTGCTATTGATCCCATCTAGAGTATTTTTAATTTCATTTATTGTGTTTTTCATCATTGCTTGGTTCCTCTTTAGTTCTTCTACGTCCTTGTTAAATGTTTCTTGCATTTTGTCTATTCTATTTCCAAGATTTTGGATCATCCTTACTATCATTATTCTGAATTCTTTTTCAGGTAGACTACCTATTTCCTCTTCATTTGTTAGGTCTGGTGTGTTTTGACCCTGCTCCTTCATCTGCTGTGTGTTTTTCTGTCTTCTCATTTTGCTTATCTTACTGTGTTTGGGGTCTCCTTTTCACAGGCTGCAGGTTCGTAGTTCCCGTTGTTTTTGGTATCTGTCCCCAGTGGCTAAGGTTGGTTCAGTGGGTTGTGTAGGCTTCCTGGTGGAGGGGACTAGTGCCTGTGTTCTGGTGGATGAGGCTGGATCTTGTCTTTCTGGTGGGCACGTCCACATCTGGTGGTGTGTTTTGGGGTGTCTGTGGCCTTATTATGATTTTAGGCAGCCTCTCTGCTAATGGATGGGGCTGTGTTCCTGTCTTGCTAGTTGTTTGGCATAGGGTGTCCAGCACTGTAGCTTGCTGGTCGTTGAGTGAAGCTGGGTCTTGATGTTGAGATGGAGATCTCTGAGAGATTTTTGCCGTTTGGTATTACGTGGAGCTGGTAGGTCTCTTGTGGACCAGTGTCCTGAAGTTGGCTCTCCCACCTCAGACGCATGGCCCTGATGCCTGGCTGGAGCACCAAGAGCCTTTCATCCAGACGGCTCAGAGTAAAAGGGAGAAAAAATAGAAAGAAAGAAAGAAAGAAAGAAAGAGGCTATAATATAGTGAAGTAAAATAGAGCTATTATAAAGCAAAGCTATACAGACAAAATCTTACCCAGAAGCATATACATATACACTCACAAAAAAAGGAAAAGGGGAAAAATTAATATATCCTGCTCCCAAAGTCCACCTCCTGAATTTGGGATGATTCGTTGTCTATTCAGGTATTCAACAGATGCAGGTACATCAAGTTGTTTGTGGAGTTTTAATCCGCTGCTTCTGAGGCTGCTGGGAGAGATTTCCCTTTCTCTTCTTTGTTCGCACAGCTCCCAGGGTTCAGTTTTGGATTTGGACCCGCCTCTGCGTGTAGGTTGCCTGAGGGCGTCTGTTCCCCGCCCAGACAGAACGGGGTTAAAGGAGCAGCTGCTTCGGGGGCTCTGGCTCACTCAGGCCGCGGGGAGGGAGGGGTACGGATGCGGGGCGTGCCTGCGGCGGCAGAGGCCGGCGTGACGTTGCACCAGCCCGAGGCGCGCCGTGCGTTCTCCCGGGGAAGTTGTCCCCAGGTCACGGGACCCTGGCAGTGGCGGGCTGCACCGGCTCCCAGGAGGGGCGGTGTGGAGAGTGACCTGTGCTCGCACACAGGCTTCTTGGTGGTGGCAGCAGCAGCCTTAGCGTCTCATGCCCGTCTCTGGGGTCCGCGCTGATAGCCGCGGCTCGCGCCCGTCTCTGGAGCTCATTTAGGCCGCGCTCTGAATCCCCTCTCCTCGCGCACCAGGAAACAAAGAGGGAAGAAAAAGTCTCTTGCCTCTTCGGCAGCTGCAGACTTTTTCCCGGACTCCCTCCCGGCTAGCTGTGGTCACTAACCCCTTCAGGCTGTGTTCACGCCGCCAACCCCAGTCCTCTCCCTGCGATCCGACCGAAGCCTGAGCCTCAGCTCCCAGCCCCGCCCGCCCCGGTGGCTGAGCAGACAAGCCTCTCGGGCTGGTGAGTGCTACTCAGCACCGATCCTCCGTGCGGGAATCTCTCCGCTTTGCCCTCCGCACCCCTGTGGCTGCACTCTCCTCCGTGGCTCCGAAGCTTCCCCCCTCCACCACCCGCAATCTCCGCCCGCGAAGGGGCTTCCTAGTGTGTGGAAACCTTTCCTCCTTCACAGCTCCCTCCCACTGGTGCAAGTCCCGTCCCTATTCTTTTGTCTCTGTTATTTCTTTTTTCTTTTGCCCTACCCAAGTACGTGGGGAGTCTCTTGCCTTTTGGGAGGTCTGACGTTTTCTGCCAGCGTTCAGTGGGTGTTCTGTAGGAGCAGTTCCATGTGTAGATGTATTTCTACTGTATCTGTGGGAAGGAAGGTGATCTCTGTGTCTTACTCTTCTGCCATCTTCTCTCTCTCTCTGCTGTTTCTTGTTATGATACTTGCTAGCTTGGTGGGCAGAGTGGGATGGTGTTCTCTGTTATCTGATATAGATTGGTCTCTGGGGAGTGGTATGTCCCTGAGTCTTGTGGCTGTGGCATTCTTGGTAATCCTATCTCTTGGCCAGAGGTACAGGACAGCTAATGATCTGGATCCAGGATGTGTTTCTGCCACTCTCTGCTGGTAGAATTAGAGAGTTTTTTCCATTCCTTTTCTCTAGCTCCAGAGGTGTTCACCTGTGCCCTAAAGCCAACAGAATTTTCTGTCTTTAGTGGGTTATGTCTCCTATGCCCTAGGAGAGAGAGGGGAGAAGAATCTGTGTGGACCATTTTCCACAGTGGCTGCTGTTTCCTTTCAACAAGACTGAACCAAGAGGGAGACTTTCTCTTGTCTTTCACTCCAGTTTTTCTTATTAGTACCCAATGAAGATGGTTGAGGAGAGTCTGCGAGGGGGTATAAATTTCTACTGTGTCCGCAGCTCCTAGAGGTTTTACGTTCATGCTAGCTCATACTTGGATTTCAGCAATTTGTTAAAAGTTTTAGCTAAATTATTCATAATGCCTTGACTTGGGTCCAGTGTCTGTCTCAGGTAAGCAGGTTTTAGTATCTTGTATCTTTTTGGAGGCTCCTGTCTTTCCTTAGATTTGTCAGTTACTTAGTTGCCCTGAAAGATAAGCTCTCTCTAATGGGTTCAAGAAAAGTTGTAATATTACAAAATTTTTTTTGTAGGGGTGGGAGGTAATCTATTGTGGGAAGCATACTATAGTCATTGTTTAAAAGTTCAAATTATATTGATGCATTCCTTTGTTTTTCATCCCTTGTACATTTCCATAATTCTACATTGGATAATTTCCCTTTAGTTTTAAGAATTCCATTTAGTATTCTTGTAGTGCCAGTTTGCTTCTTATGAATTTCTCAGTATTTACGTGTTTGAAATGTATTTTTCTTTATTTTTGAAGTTAATTTTTACTGGATATAAAATTCTAAATTGGTAGTTATTTTTATTTCAGTATTTTAAATATATTATTCCATTCTTTTCAAGTTTCATCTTTTATTTTTTTCTGTTGAGTATTTAGACTTCAATCTTATTGTTGCTCCTTTGAAGCTAATGTGCTTTGCTCTGACTGCTTTTATGAGTTTGTCTTATTTATTTGCAGTTTACCATGATGTGTTTAGTGGTAGTTTGCTTTTTATTTATTTTCATAGGGCTTCTTGAATATGTGGTTTGATGTCTTCCATCCATTTGGGAGGATTTTGGCCATTATTTCTTCAGATACTGCTTCTGCCACTTTCTTTTTCTTCTAAAATTTCAGTTATACACACACACACTTATGTATTTCATAAGTTATTTGGGCTCTTTTTCCATATTTGTAATCTATTTTTCCATGTGCTTCAACATGGGTATTTTCAGATCACTCTTCTTCCACTTTGCTTTGTCTAATCTGCTATTGGGCTCATCAACTGAATTCCAGACATTATGGATCAAAAATTGTAGAGGATCTGGATGATTTTGTTTTCTTCCAAAAGAGCCTAATTTTTCTGCTGGCAGGCAGCTGGAGTAGCAGTACCAGGATCACTGGGATACTTTTAAGGATTTATTTTTGGGCTTTTGGAGGCAGGCTTATTTTATTCTTAACTTTACTCCCTGAGATGTCTCTTATTCTGAACATGTAGTGCCTCTGAGGTCTCCCCTGAAAGAGTGTTTATCAAGTTTCTTCTACCTTCATGGAATTTGACCTCCAACCTCTGTCTCTCTCAAAACATGAAATTGATAAAATCTATATTTACCTTTTTAGCCTCTGAGCTGTTAGCTTTTTAAAGTTCATGTACAGCTTAGGAATTGGCCAACAACTTGAGGGGAATTTTTACTCAGATTTTTCTGAGGCTACTTCCTCCCTGGGATTTTACCTCAGAGCCTCAGCTGCTTTTGGCTGCTCTAAACTCTGATCTTTTTCTAGTTCCCCATCCTGGGATTTTGAAAACTGCCCTCAGGGAGGTAGTGGAGGTGAGTGTGTAGTTCACCTTCAGTGCTTCCTATTTCTCAAGATCATAGACCCTAAGAGCACTGCCTGTGTTGGTTGTTCCTGAAAAGATTCAACATTTGTTCAAACAGTTGTTTTAAATTTATTTTTGTTCAGCTTTTATAAATGGTTTTGTCAGATGGTTATTCTTTATCAGAATATTACTCCATCCATAGATTTTTAATTGTGTTGTTTTGCTACCTCATAAAGCATGTTTCAACTATCCTGTTTTCAACCAAATGTTGGTATGAATTTTCAAACGTGTTAATCTTGTCTGTTTGATTCTGAAGTTCATATGGGAAAAATTTTATCAAATTCTAATAAAAATCTTATTGTGTTAGTTCTGTATAAAAATCAGAGGAAGAAATGATATCTTTATAACATGCCTTTCCATTTATGATTGTGGAATATTTTCCCATTATTTCCTGATGCCCTTTAATAAATATCACTGAAGTAGCTCAAATATGAACAGTAATTTTATGGTCATAATAATATAAACACCAACTTAAGATTTAACAAAAAATATTGTATATAATATTTGGACAAAAGAGGAAGAGGATGGGAGTAGTGTAAAATAGCCAAATCTTCATCTACTATGACAGTAATTCTGTAGACAGTCTAAACTTGATAAGTCAAAAATAACAGTGTAAATATACTTTAAAAAATGGAAGTAAATTCCAGAAGAATGAATTCAAAGAGTTTAAAGTATTTGTCTCTGAGGAGAAGAATAGAGAGGTGGGACCAAGGACTGCTATTTTTCATTATTATTCATTACTACTCTTTGATTTAAGAAAAGTGATGCATATGTATTATCCTTAGAGTAAAACTTACATAAAATGAGGTGGCTTGTTATTTATTAGACTTTATTTTTTAGACCAGTTTTAAGTTCACAGTAAAGTTGAGCACCAAGTACAGAGTTCCCTTATACCCCTTGCTCTCCCTGCCATGAATGGCCTGCTCCACTGTTAACATTCCCCCGCCCCCCGCCCAGAGTGGTACATTTGTTATAATTGATGAACCTACACTGACACGTTATTATCACCCAAAGTCGTGGTTTACATTAGGGTTCACTTTTGGTGTTAATACAGTCCATGGGTTTTGACAAACATGTACATAACCATGTGTATCTGTCATTATAGTAGCTTATAGAATAGTTTCACTGCCCTAAAAATCCTCTGTGCTCTGCCTATTCATCCCTCTCTCCTCCTATAAACCCTGGCAACAACTGGTCATTTTACTTTCCCCATCGTTTTGCCTTTGTAGACTGCCATAAACTTGGAATCATACATCATGTAGCTTTTTCATATTGGCTTCTTTCGCTAATGCTATGCATTTAAGTTTTCCCCAGGTCTTTTCATGGCTTGATAGCTCATTTTTAGTGCTGTATAATAGTCCATTGTCTGGATGTAACACAAATTATTTATCCATTCACTTACCAAAGGACATATGTTTGCTTTCAAGTTGTTGCAATTATGAATAAAGCTGCTATAAATAATCAGTGCAGGTTTTTGTGTGAGCCTCAGTTTTCAAAAACTTTTGGTAAATACCAAGGAGCATGATTACTGGATCACATGGTAATAGTATGTTTAGTTTTGTTAGAAACTTCCAAATTGTCTTCTCTTTGTCCCTGTCCTTTTGTTTAATTAGAGAACTTCCCCTCTTCTTTAACCTTACGTAGTGGGAGAGGAGGAGTCTCCCCTGACTCATGTTTTTCCCATAATAAAGTATATTCCAAACTGTATTAACCTATTCTTTTTTCTTTCTTTCACTAGTTTATAAGCTTTATGGAGGCATGCATCCTATCAGTCTTGTTTACTACTGTAGTACTAGAACCAGTACACAGCCTGGCATGTAAGTAGGTGCTCAGATAAAACTTGTTGAATAAATGAATAATATGTTTTCCTTCTAATAATGTATTAGGTTTTCCTTCAGGACCAAGTATATGATCTATTATAAGCGCTTTATTGACAGATGAAAATAAGATGTCTTCTCTGCTTTTAAGGGGGCAATGCTTGTAATGTATTAATTATATTCATATTTTCAACTACTTTTTGTTTACTTGATCTGTCAGAGATTGAAAAATATTTCTTTACGTATATGTTAAAATATTTTTTACACATTTGGATGCTGTGTTCTTCACAGAATTGTTCATGATAGTGATGTCTTCATCGTGAAGTTTCTCTTTTATCATTTTCAAAACTAATTTTCTCTGTCTACTTAATGCTCTTTGCCTTAAACTCATCTTTTCCTGAAATTAACCTGTAAGTTGTTTTATCAAAAAATCTGTGGAAAAAATGAGAAGTTCCCTGAGAGCATGTTGAGGGTTTTACCGTTTCTGTTTTCTTCCAAAACATCTGTGACTTTATCCATAAGATTCAGGATCTGGTTTCATATCCCAGTTCAGCCTTGGCCATTTTGCGTCTCTGATAGCAGTACTTTCCAGAATGAATGTAGACTTAATGGTATACGGGACCAGGAAAGAGAAATGGCTCTAGCACCTCAAAGGCAGAGCCCAAGAAAGGGGGGCTGTGGTCTGAACTGGAGAGATACCTTGTTTATGGGTTGGTGGCCCTAGACCTGGGTTTCTCTAAGGGTGTGGCAGGAATGGATATAAGAGCTTTTACATCCAGAGGCTGTTCTGATTGGTTGGTGCCGATGTCTCATTGGCTGTTAAAAATGTTTAATATCATCCTCCTGTCATTACGTTATTCTGCATTTTAGATTGAAGTATGAGTTTGCCAGCTGTTGTATTTCTATCCAGCCTTATGTGCATGGCAGTAATACCCAGAGGTGACATTTCACTGATCACTATCCTTTGGTTCCCTCAGTGTCCTGACATTGCATGTTTGATGTTATGTTAGGAGTCTCACTCTCCTTAACCTTCCCACTAAATCAGGCTTGGGTACCTGATTGAAAACACAACTCAGAAGTCTCAAAACAGCCATGTTTAATATGAGTCTTCTGTTCCTTCTGTTGTCTTCCCCAAACTGCTTGAGGAGAGCCTTTTTATTTCAGAGGGAATTTTGTACTTTGTGAAGTCAGTGCATCTCTGAAAAGTTGCTGATTTTTATTGCAGAGCTTTGGACTGCTGGGGGTTGTGTCAAACGTGGGATATGATTCCTTAGGAAAGAGAAGCCTCTGAGTTTTATACACCCAAAAGAGTTGTTATCCTTATCCTCTGTGTCCCTGAAGGTTTTGATGTTCCACCTGAGCAACTCTGTATTCAGTTGCCATGACTGTGCTGTTCCTGGCCTGGCTGGGCTTTGGCTGACAGAATTTGCTCAACTGGGCTGTGTCACCACACAGTTCCCTGAATAGCCACTTATGTTTGGCCACTGCCTTCAGTTGGTTCTCTTGCAACTGTTCGATCTGAGCCTCAAATAAGCGGGTTGTGCTTACTGGGTTATATTGAAAAGTGTAGTGGTAGTGATGGTGATGGTTATTATAACTGGTGTCATTTCTTGAAAGCTGACTATGTGCCAAGCAGTTCTAACTGCTTTATATGCACAATTCTAAGTGCTTTATATGTACAGGCATATAAGTACTATATTGACTCCATTTTACAAAAGAGGAAACTGAGGCACAGAGGACATACTAGTATGTGGCAGAGCAGGATTTGAACACAGGTAGTCTGGCTCTTGACCACAATGTTATTCTGCCTTTAAAAATAATTAACCCATAGCATCCCTCTGTTTGCTTAAACTTTTAGGTAAGTTGCAGAATATTTTATATGAATTTTCATGTTAATTATAGTTGTCAAAATAGAATTAAGAATTATATGAAAGGATTGATTAAGGAGAACAGGTTTTTTGGTTGAATGGGAAAAGTCACCAAAGTGTAAACATCTGAAAGTCTAAAGTCTTATGTTATTATTATAACCAGGGTTGATATATATTTTAGTAAAGTACGTACACAACAATTTTGGAATGGGCTTAGAAGACAATATAAAAAGGGAACTTGAAAATTAATTTATAAATGCAAACTTGAAAGTACTAAGAATATAGACAGTACCATGAAGTGTAATCAAGAAAAAGAAGTAGGAGAAGCTTAGTGGAATTTATTAAGTATAATAAAAAACAAATATAGAACATTTCAGTGTTCTGGGAGCTATTTCTTTAAAGCAAAAGTAGCTATGTCTATTCCCCAGAGGAAAATTCATTCAGGGGCCAGCGTTTAATGCAGTGTGTGATGCTTTGCACAATTACCTTTCATCCGAGTGGTTCCCGAAGGTCCAGCCTAAACATCAGAGTTAGGAATGAAGCAGCCCTTTTGGAGAAACGTCTTGGGTGAATGTGAGGTAAAAGGAGATATAAAGAGCATCTATCACCTTCCCCCAGATTGGCTGCGGCCACACTTCACACTGGGAACAGGTGTCAGGCTTTTCTGCTGCACCTGTGTGAACAAGTAACGATGGCTACCGGTGGTTTGATCTTGAGTGTGAAGCTTCTTGCTGCTGGTATGGAGATCATGTGGGACTCTAAAAATGATACGTTACACTTCCTTTTGGAAATTCTATTCCCAGAATAGCATAGTTCTTTGAAATCCTCATTTAAATACACTTCATGATTCGTGGAAGGTGAGAATGCTCACACCTGCTTTGCAAATTGATAAACTATGCCCTAAATTCATAACAGGTGGTTTGCTTGAAGTCAGGTAGTGAGTCAGCAGTGGGACTACCAACAGAATCCAGTTTTTCTGTCACCTGCGGACTCTCTGGAGGAGGTCTCCCAGCTCCCTTTTAATGTTAGGTAATTGGGAAAAGAAAGTCTCAGTAGTAGGGAGAGTTTGCCGGTTTTATCAGTTTGAGGGCATTGCCTTTCTGTGCGTGCATGTGTGTGTACACATTGGAGTATTTGTGTGTGTTTCTGTGTTTTCCTATGTTTTCTGAAACATTTTTGCCAAGTGGTATCTTCTTCCCACTTCCCAGATGGTAGTTCTGATTTTTTTTTTGTTTGTTTTGGAAATTGCTCACAAATCAGGAGGCTTCATTTGCCAGTTGACAGATTTTAACAGCAGCTGGTAGGTGACCACCCTCCACCACCCGTTCCTCCCACCCTCTTCCTCGGCTGGGCATCAACAGATAGTGCCGAAAAACTAGGGGATGCTTAGCTCTGTGAGGGAGGTTTGGATAGCAGGGAAGTCTGACCATTATTGAAAAGATTCAATACAAAACCAAATTGAAATGTGTCTTTCTGCTTAGATGAAAGCCGTTTTTGCAAGTCTTTCTCTGACTCCTTTTTTTCATCAGTTCCTTTTCAGTAGAATGGTACTTTTGTCCGGTTTTATTGTGCTGCTAGGGGGAGAAGAGTTAGTCTTAAAAGTGTTATAAACAGAACTTGCTGAATGGAATATTGAAAATTCAACCAAAAAGTGAATGAATCCCTTGTGTAGAAATCATTTTGAAATGTCTGAATGACCAGTTGTACTGAGACAAGTGTGGCCTTGATTTACCTTAATTGGTTGGAAAATACAAGATCCGTGGAGGCCATCCCCACACCAGTTCAAATCCCATCTAGTTTTGTGCTGTAAATTTTGTTTATTACTCACTTTCTCTTTCACACAGAGTTGAACTACCTGTTTCACTCCCTTGCCAGGAGTGGAATGTAACTTTCATCAGTTTGCAGCATAGTTATAGAGGTTTTCATTTGCTATTTGTTAATCAGATTCAAAGGTGGTTTTAACCTTTCTCTCAGTTAGCGAAAAGAGTGTGTTATCATTAGCTGAGGCCAACCATAGATGAAATAAAATGGATTTCCAGACAGTGGCCTTTTGTATTCATAAAATGAAAAGCTGCAAAGAAAGAAAATCAAGGTCATGACTTATCTGTTGCAACTGTTTATTAATAAACATCAGAGATGTTTATTAATAAACAAATGCATCATTTAATTTCAAGTTGAAGAACATGTACTTTGGAACCAAACTCTCTGCGATTAAAGCCTAGGTGACTTTGGGCATGTTAACTTACATCCTCTGTGCCTCAGTTTCCTTATCTATAAAATGGGGAGAAATAGTAGTATCTGTCTCATAGCATTGTTGTGAGGATTATATGAGATACTGAAAAGCACACAAGCTGCACAGAATAGATTTTCTTGAACTATTAAAATCTACTTAGTTTAATATTTTGAATGTTGGCTTTAAAGTTTCTTTGAAAATATATGCAACATGTTAAAAGATAAAAGGTCACAATGTGCAAATAACTACAAACCTGTCGATATTAAACATAACCACGTCCTCAAAACTGACTCCTGTTTGGTTGAGTTCAGAGAAGACTTACAATCTGGGTTTCTAGTGAGGTAAACTGCATTAATTTGCAGGTCTATTCCCATTTAGCACAAACACTATAGTTAGAAAAACACCGTGAAGCTGTTCAGAAATGGAGATGATGCTCACAGTATATTTCAAAGGTGGAAAAAAATAGTTCAACCTTATTTGAAAAGCAGATAGTTACTAATCTTCATGAGCAGCTAGTTGAACTGTGGGACATCTTTTCAGTTCTACTAATCGGGGAAACAAGAAAGGCAAATGTGAGCCTGGAAGTGAGATAAATGATGGTGTTTTAGGGCTAAAAGTAACTTAGAAATCAGAAGAGTCCCCTTATGTTACAGTCCAGGAAACGGAGACCTGGGGGATATGGTGGACTTGCTCTAAATCACATGAATAGGTGGTGATGAGGGACATGCATCATGACTCATGCAGTGACTTGATATCTAACTTACCTCCCTGGGTAAATTAGGAAATCTGGATCAAGTGGTGACGCTAACTCAGTGACCCTTGACACCATGGAAACAGGCCCTGTACTGAAGATAAGGGTGGGTGGTGTCTCTGTGTGTCAGAATTTGGCCAAAGAGGAAGGCTTTAGCTTTATCTGGTACTGAAAGGCTGTTGGGACATGAGAAAGGGCCTGACCAGGAAAGATGGACTTTATAATCTGAACCCTAAAAGCAAGAAGCTGAAGATACTAAAATCCTAAAAAATGCAGCAGCACAGTTTTCAAACTATAAAATTGGAAAGGCATTTAATGGAGTGCAGAATAGCAGGTGAATTACCTTGACAGTGGCTAGAGAGATTAGGAGGGAAATCACTGGCTTAGATGAACAAAACGGGAATGATGAGATAGATGACCCAGTAAGCTGAAGGAAAGGTAAGCATGGAAAGTGGAAGGAAAGTCAAGTTATAAAAGAAAGATGGTAGAAGCCTAAAAATAGAGAAGGTGAATGTTGACATTATTGTCAGCAACTGAATATCTTAATAAAATTTAAAATTTCATGGAAATGCAAGATTCTATTAAGATAATTTTTATCATTTTCTTCACTATGGAAAAACCACTTAATATTTCTGGGTTTTAATTTCTTTCCCTGTACGATAAGAATTAAAATAGCATATCAGCCTTAAAGTCTGTTACTTTATGACATTTAGAAGGAAGGCTCATTTACTTAAAAATTTCTCCAAATAGTGACAATTTCAATTCTATTATTTTGTAGTATCCATTAGCTTAGGATGCTTTTGTTTACCTAATATACAACGCATTCTTATGTGAGTTTATAAATATATTATTTATTTGAGTTTATAAAAATGGATCCACATAGGGTAATGATACTGAATAATGACAATGATCTTTTAGCTCTAATTGCCTGGTTAGTTTTGAGAAAAAAAGTCTCAAAAATCTGATTAAACATAACATTGGTAGATTGGGTAGCTTCTAAACTTAGTAAAAAAGTCATTAAGGTAAATGTAACAAAATTTTAAAAAACTAATTGAGGAGGGGTTAAAGTAGGAGTGGTTAGTGGTTATTTTCAGGAATAGAGTATTTTGGTAAACAGAATTTTTTTCCAGCCCATTTACCTAATGAAAGTGTCATTAAAATGTATGAAAGAAATTTTTACCCTTAATTATTTTTAGTGTACCCGTCAGATTTGGTTTATTTTTAATTCTGTGGTTTTAGAAATATACAAACTATTGAATGTACAGCTAATTATCAGATAATAAATTACAATATCAGCAACCTTTAAAAGATATTTCGTGAAATTTAAAGTATCTCTGATGTTAACATAATAAACTTAAGGAAAATATATTCCTCTGTAAATATTTCAGAAAATATAATATCTCAGAAAAAACACAGAGGAAGCTAAATTTTTAATTTGATTTTAAAATATTAAGGCAGAAGTACATCTCAAAAAGCATAGGACAATTGAAAGTGAGTGCTATAGACATTTAAAATCAAGGATAAAAATGTATCTTTAGATTTTGTTAGTAATGAAATAAGCTTAATTTTTTCCCCCTGCAGCTCAAATGTGGAAATTAAATGTTGCACCTTACGACAAATCAATGCACTAAGTATAAACTCTGGTTATCAAACCCGGGATATCTCTTTTCTCCTACCTCAAGGCATAAAGCATAGAAACTAGTAGTTTTTATTTTCAAAACGGGGACACATATTCTGGAAGAAACTTAACAATCATAGATAAACTGAATCATTTGACAAGAAGAAGTTCACAAGCCAGTATGAAGAAAGGGAGAGGGTATGAGAGCATGAGCAAGGCGGAGAGGAGAAGGTTAGTACCCTGCAGGAAAATGAAAGATGTAGAGATATATTGATTTATGAATTATAGCTAACATCCAATTAAAAAACAAAACCTCCTTACAGCATACACAAAGATTAACTCAAAATGGGCCCTAGGTGTTAACTGTGAGAGCCAAAGCTATAAAACTTTTAGAAACAAACCCAGGGGTACATTTTTATGACCTTGGTTTGGCCAAAACCTTATTAACAGGTGACCAAAAAACCCACAAAAACCTACATAAATTAGACCTTGTAAAAATTAAAAGACTTTTGTGCTGCAAGTGGTACCATCAACAAAGTGAAGAGACAACCTAAAGAATAGGAAACAGTACTTGCAAATAATGTATGTACTAAGGGACTTGTATCCAGAATATATAAAGAACTCTTCCAACTCAATAATAAAAAGGCAATTAGAAAATGGGCAAAGGACTTGAATAGACATTTCTCCAAAGAAGATATACAAATGGCCAATAAACACATGATAAGATGCTCAACATCATTAGCCATCAGGGAAATGCAAATTAAAACCATAATAAGGTAGCACCTCACATCCACTAGGATGGCTATAATAAAAAAAGACAGGTAATAACACGTGTTAGTGAGGATGTGGAGAAATTGGGGGAAGATGTTCTAAAATTGTGGTGATGGCTGCATAGCTCTGTAAACCATTGAATCGCACCCTTAAAATCGGTGAATTATATGTCATGTGAATTATATCTCTACAAAGCTGTTTAAGAAAACCCTCAAAACCCTCCCCCACCCGAAATAAAAACTGTCCTACATAGTCATCTTCCAGAAAGTGACAAAAGCTTTACTGTTGAGGATGGACTTGACTGAACATTATACCTGCAGACCACAGTTTTCTTAGTTTGTCTTTTGGCTTTTTTGGCTATGACAGATGCAGTGTCTCTGAAGTGACCTTAAGTGTTTGCATATGCCTGTCTGTATTCCTGGTGCATTAGGTGGGTAATTTTTGAGTATGGAGAGTCAAATGCTGCCCCTAGGGTGCTGTGAGGGTCAGATTCTCACATGCAGGTTATTTAACATGTTGCTGGAAATGGTAGCCCCCTTAAATCCAACTTGCATCATTATCACTTTTAGTGTATGTTCTAGAACTCAGCATGAAGTAGTTCCAAGGGCACAGAGCCCAATTGTTTAGGATCTTATTTTAAAAATATGAATTGTTTCTATTTATGCTATATACTGCTTTGATTTTTACCTTGTCCTAATTATTTGGTCAATGATTCTGTTCATCTCTTTATTGTATTATAATAGCTCTTAAAACATTGAATCCATTTAGTTAAGAGAAAAAAATGAAGGTAAAGAAAAGAAGGATAGAACACAGGAAGAAAATAATGAGGGAAAATATTTGTAATTTTATTAAAGAGACAAGTAGATATCCACTTACGGGTTTAGCAAAAAGAAATTAAAGTAGATTAATAGAAGCTAAGTTTGATAAACAGTGTTTCACTGTTGTACACTCAGCCCCTGCTTACCAACAGGTTCTCTTCCAAGGGTTTCTTCGTAAGCTATTTGGAACGTGAAAGGCTTTTTCCTATTAAGAGTTGGGGCTGATGTCCAGACCACAAAAGCCCATTTAATCTGTGTGTATCAGAAATACAAGATGACGGGTTGTATAGATGCTAATGAAATATCTAACTGATCCATTTAACACATTTGTGTTAAACACCCACTCTGTGCCTGATTATGGTGATAGGTGCTTTTCTGTGTTTGATGCTTTGAGGGGTCCATCTCTTTCCACTATAGTTGGATGTGGCTAATTAATTACTGCTTTCATTTAATAAATATGTATCGAGCAGCTGCTGTGGGCTGGTCACTTCTCTGGCTTGGCTCTGAGGATGCAGACATAGGGACTCTGCTCCCACTTTCAAGGAGCTGCCTGTCTAGAGGGGGTGCATACAAGTAAACGGAGAGTTTTAAATTGCTTTGGTAAGTGCTCCCACAGGGGTAAGCACCGACAGAAGGGGGAGCAAGAATAAGGGAGAGGAACCCAAGCTCAGGTTTGTGTTTTGGGAGGGGGAGCAGGGAACAGATCCTGAAAAAGGTGAAGAACGAGGTTAAAATTAGGAGTTTGGGATTAACATATACACACTACTATATATAAAATACATAACCAACAAGGACCTACTGTATAGCACAGGGAACTCTACTCAATATTTTATAATAACCTATAAGAGAAAAGAATATGAAAAAGATAACTATAATTATAACTATATATATATAGTTTTATATATATATACTGAATCACTTTGCTATACACCTGAAACTAATACAACATTGTAAATCAACTGTACTTCAATAAAGAAGTATGAGAATGGGAGTCAGGGGAGCAGAGGTCATTCTGGGCACAGAGACATGAGGATGGGAATAAAGGAAAAAGGTGGCAGCACGTAGGTTGGGAGTAGATGGCCGCAGGATGGGCATGGTGGGGCTGTAGGGAGATCCGGGCTAGAGGCAGGTGTTGAATGCATAAGTGAAGAGATCAGGAGAGGATGGAGGAGCTGCTTTGCTGGTCGCCCTTCTGGACTTGGCAGTTGAAGCTGTGGGTAGTTTGAGATTTTAGCAGGTCCAGCATATGGAACCGAGCAAAGTGCTCAGGGTAGAACCCTAAGGAGCACTGGTGCCAAGAGATGAGCAGGGAGGACAGAGGGAAACCTGAGGCTGCCTTGCTGTGGAAGATCAGGGGAGGAACGTCCTCAGTGTCATATTTCATGAGCGGATCCGTAAGTAGCACTCAAAAGCAGCATCCTCCGAGTGCAGCATCGAGGGACACGTCATTGCATTTAGACGCCTTTGCCTCTGAGCTGCAAGAGCGGTCTCAGGTGCCCTGAGAAGCCTGGTCCCCAAATTAAGTGACTTCCAGGAGCGTGGGCTTTTTACCCCTTCAACTTAATTATGGCAGGAGCCCTGTTTACAAGGTCCTTTTAGTTTTCTCGTGTTTACCTTGTATTTTTATAATTTCTTCACCTACTCTGTGCTATCTCCAACCCCTAGAATTAAGTTTTATTCTGCAAATGGACTTCTTTAATATCTTCAAACGAAAATTTTTAGAATATTCAAGATTCCTACATCTTAAAAAATATTTCTTAATAAATCTTGTGGGGAAAAGGTTTGCATACCTTGATTAAACACCAACATATGGTTTGGGATGTCTCTTCTAGAAATCAGACACATAAAATTAACTTTTAAATTGATATTTGCAATGTTATTCATGATACAAAGGTACAAACCCTTATCCGGAATTCCAAAATCCAAGACATTGAAAACTGGAATTTTTTCAAAAGGTCAGGGATGACTTGAACTGAGATGAGGTTATTTAGAGCCTTTACTTATCTCTGTTAGAGTAAACATTTGCATGTTTTAATTATTAGTGTGTCTTATTACAAGGTGTTTACTGGGCACAAGTTTGGCCATCAGCTCCATCCTGTAGGCCGTTCTGATAAGTGGATTTTGCTGTTTAAAGTGCATTTACAGATCCTGAGCCTTATCGGGAAAGAGTGCCATGAGCAGTTAGTATCCTCTGCTTTGGGTATAGGAGGGAAAAGTTGTAGTGTGGCACGTGTGCAATACCAGCTACTGTGGATGAGCAGAAACTCTTTGGGTCCCACTTTGATCTTGCTGTCCTTTGTCATTTGAGGCCCAGCCTGTTGTCTTTCATGGTTCCCTGACACCTGGGGAATGAAACACCTGTTATTTGTGTTTACCAAGTAGAATAGTGTGATGGAAGGAATATGGACTTTGGAGTCAGACAGAGCCTACATGTAACTTAATTTTTTGTGGGCCTCAGTAACTTCACCTGTCGCGTGAGGATATGATAGCTACCTCTGAGGATAAGTTTTAAATGGGATATTATATATAATATAATGAGTACATTGTAATGTTCAGTAAATGTTGCCTAGAGTCCTTTGCCTACAAATGATTGCTTTTGTCCCTCACAACAACTTTAAAAGGGAAGGCAGGGATCATTATTTTCATATGTATATGAAGAATTGAAGGCTCAGAAAAGTCAACTAACAAATGGCAAGTCACACAGCTAACAGGTGGGCAGAATCAAGGCTAAAACTTGGGTCTTTTGATTCTAAATTCTTTGCCTTTTACTTCTCTTCATCTGTGAAGGACAAT
Organism: Balaenoptera borealis; assembly: GCF_965194805.1. NCBI lineage: Eukaryota > Metazoa > Chordata > Mammalia > Artiodactyla > Balaenopteridae > Balaenoptera > Balaenoptera borealis. Next base: position 38,996,524 of record NC_138866.1, on the reverse strand, counting down.
ATTTCTGAACATAAAGGGAAATTTGGATAGAATTGAGTTCAATTCAGCCAACGCTTTCAGTATGCTGACAGTGTCAAGGGTACTGTGCTCCGTCTTGGGACTGTAAAGGCCTAGGGCAGACTCTGCTTCCAGGGAATAATGGTATTTCAGGGTCAAGACATGGGGCAGCTTCGTCAATATGAATGAAATGCTGTGGAATCAGAGAGCAGACATGGTATTTGGGGCCACAGTATTCTTATATAATCATAAATTTGTTTTAAACTGAGAGGACCGTAAAAGATCAGCTTTCTCATATTAGTTGTGCTGTGTATGTGTTTAGGTTCAGGGGATACACCAGCTATGTGGGACGAATCAAGGATATAATTCAGTTGGGGAAATAAGACATAAGTGAAATAAAGTGTTAATAAAGATTTAAATAGCTAGTCAAGCTAGAAGACATATCACAAAGCAGTACATAGTTATTTTCTTAATGAATTTTGCAGACAGCATTTATTGTAGGAATTTAGAGAAGAGAACGAAATAAAGTTTCTTGCCCAAGATTTTATAATAATGTGTTGACAGAGACAGATCTAGAATGGAGGTCTTTTTACTCTCACCTCTAATACTCTTTGCACTTTACTACACCAGTCAGTATCCTTCTGGGTGCAAGTGACAGAAATTCAATCAAAAGGGGCTTAAGTGTGTGTGTACATGTACACACACACACTAGAGTTTTTTAGCTCACAGAAGTGAAAAGCCCAGTGGGTTGTGCTTTGATACAGGAATGATTGGCTCCACTTTGCAGTGGGTCTTAGTATCAGGAATCCATAATTCTTGGTTCTGCTTTTTTCTGTGTTGATTTCTTTCTCAGGCAGGCTGTCCCCCAGGTGACGGCAGATACAGGCTTATATCCTACTTGCCTTATCAGCCCCAGCTGCAGGCGTAGGGGTGCTTTTTCAATATTTCCAGCAAAGTTCTGAGGCTGACTGTTGTTGCCCATATCTGAGTTTTTTGCCTACCCTAAAATGAAGGAATGTGGGGTCAGTTAGCTTCACCCAAACCTCATGGATTGAGATTTGGAGAGGCATGGTTTCCTAAAAGAAAATCAGATGTCATTACCAAAAGAGAGAGAAAGATTCTGGAAGGTCAAAATTAACATCTGTGTACTGCAACACATGTGTAAAACCTGGGACATTTTTAAAAAAATTTAATAAGAACCTAAGTCTTTATGTATTTACCCACATAGTGATTTCAGGGGTTTTTCATTTCTTTGTGTAGATGCATTTATATCTGGTATCATTTTTCTTCTGTTTGAAGGACTTTTAACATTTTTTGTTTTGTCAGTCATGAATTCTTTCTGAAAGTCTTTATTTTGCTTTTGATTTTGAAAGATATTTTCTCTAGGTATAGAATAATATCAGCTTTTTTTTCTTTCAGCACTTTAAAAATATTTTTTCACTGTGAGATTTCACAATGAGAAATCGCCTGCCATCCTTGTCTACATTCCTCTGTTCATAGTGTCTTTTTTCCCTCTACTTAAAAAAAATTTAGTAGACTACTTTGCCAGAGAAGTTTTAGGTTTACAGAAAAATTGGGCAAAAAGTATGGAGAGTTCACATATAATCTCCCCCTGCCCTCTTTTTTCTATTATTCATCTTCGATTGGTGTGGTATATTTGTTCTAATTGATGAAGCAATATTGATACATTATTGTTAACTAGTTCATAGTTTACATTAGGGTTCACTCTGTTGTTTTGTTCCTGACCATCTCTAACTGGTTTTCAGCAATTTGATTATGATGTGCCTTGGTGTAGTTTCACCATATTTCTTGGACTTAGGATGTTTTGAGCTTCTTGAATTGGTGGGTTTGTAACTTGCATCAAATATGGAAAAGTTTGGCCATGATTTCTTCACATATTTTTTCTGCTCCCCTCCCTCCGTCAGGGTCTTCAATTACATGTATTTTATGCTGCCTCAAATGGTCCCACTGGTCACTGGTGCTTTGTTCGTGTTTTTACAGTGATTATATTTCTCTGTGTTTCATTTTGAATTGGCTTCTACTGCTGTTTTCAAGCTCTCTACTCTTCTGCATTATCCAGTTGTGTGATTAATCCCAATCAGTGTTATTTTTTTCATCTTAGTGTAGTTTTCAGCTCTAAAAATTTTATTTGACTCTTTCTCTACTTACTGCGTTTCTTCAAGCTTCTTGAATATATAGGATACAGTGATATTTACTTTTTTAATGTTCTTGTCTACAAACTCTATTATCTGTGTCATTTCTTACTCCATTTCAATTGATGGACGTTTTCCCTCGTTATGCGTGATATTTTCCTGCTTCTCTGCATGCCTAGAAATTTTTGATTGGATGTCATACATCATGAATTTTACCTTGTTGCATGTTGGATATAGAAATATTTTTGAGCTCTGCTCTGAGTTGTGGTTAAATAATTCGGAAACAGTTTGATCCTTTCTGGTCTTGGTTTCAAACCTTTTTAGGTAGGACCAAAATAATGTTTTATCGAGGTTTAATTTTTCTTCCCCACTGAGGCAAAACCCTTCATAGTAGTTTACTCAATGCCACATCAGTTATGAGGTTTTCTACTCTAGCTAGTTGGACCAGACAATGTTCTTGGCTCTGTGTGAGTTCAAGGGACTGTTACTTCATCATTTTCAGTGGTTCTTTCCATGGCTGCAGGTAGTTTCCTCATGTGCATGCACTTATCAGTATTCAGCTGAAAACTCAAATACAGCAGATTTATAGAGTTCTCTCTGTTTTTAGCTCTCCTCTTTAATACTGTTTTGTGAGCTCTCACAGCCTTGGCCTCCCTGGCCTCCTAGCTTTATCACCTCAAATCAGGGAGAACACCAACCTTGCCTGGGTTCCCCTTCCCTGTACAATGGCTTCAAAACTTTCTCCAGGTAGTCAGCTTAGACAGTCATAGGACTGACTTGCTTGTTTCTCATCTCTTAGGAATTGCTGTTTTTTGTTGCCTAATGTTTAATATCTTCAGAGCCATTGTTTATGTCCAGGTTTTTAGTTGTTTCATGTGTGAGAGCAGATTTAGTATTTGTTTTGTCACCTTGATCAGAGGCAGAAATCCCCTTAATGAACTCTTAATAATTTAAAATTGACCTTGGATTTTTTTTTAACATAGTTTGATCTTTTGGAATTTTATTTCTTGCTTTCCAAGTCTTGTAGAGTCTCTAAGGAATGTTAAAGTTTACCTTCGAGTGTGATGAATGGTAGATTATCTTTTTCAGGTTGAGAAAATTTCCTTCTATTCCTAGTTTTCTAAGAGTATTTTATCATAAATGGGTGCTGAAGTTTATTTAATGATTTTATATGTCTATTGAGATGATTATATGTTTTTCATCTGTAACCTATTAATGTGGTTATTTACACTTAAGATACTTTCCTAGTATTTAAACATCTTTGCATGTATGCTGTGAATTTTTATTTTTGATGTATTTGTTTTTAATACATTTAAATTCTGTTTGCTGCTGTTTAGGATATTTGTAGCTAGGATCATCAGAGATTGATCTACTATATAAATTACCTTCTTTGAGTTCATAAAATGATATGGGAAGTTTTTCCTTCTAGAACAGCTTATATAAAAGAGCAAGTTACCTGTTCTTTGAAGGTTAGAAAAACTCATATAAAACCATCTGGATGTGACATGTCCCTTTTGAATTTTTTTCTACGTTTTATTTTTTTTACTGGTTACTGGCCTATATGTTTTCTATTTTCTCTTTTTAAAAAATTGTTTAAACCTTTTTTTTCTCTTGTGATTTTTAAATGTCCACTCTGTCTGTAGTTATATTTGTATGAATAAACCTTGTCAATGGTTTATCTTTAAAAGATAGTTTTTATCTTCTCTTTTTAATATTTTCTTTATATTGATATTTTTTATTAATATTTGCTTTTATCTTTTCCATTTCTTCCTTGTATTTTGCTTTGTTAAACAGTTGATCGATAACATCTTGAATTGACCATCTATCATATTAATTTTTTCATCTTTGTCTTGATTCCTAATACATACTCTAAATTAATCCATAAATTTTCTTTAAGTACCACTTTAACTATATCCCACAAGTGTATGATATGTAATGTGTTCATTATTTTTCAGTTATTAATATTTTATTAATCCAATTAGGGTTTCTTTTTCTGACCCATCAATTATTTAAAACTGTGGTTTCTGGTTTCCAAAAGCATTTTTATAATTTGTTAAAAGTCTTGTTTTATTTCTAACTGTACTGAAATTAAAATGTGGTCTAACTGTATTTTTGAAGCTTCCTTTGTGACCTGATACATGGCTGATTTTTATAACTCTTCCACATGTGCTTAAAATTACTGTGTATTCTTAGATTGTTTTGCATCCCACCTTGTGCTAGTTTAATCCCTCTTGTGTATTATCTTCTGGGTGTTTGTGGGTGAGCTCATCTTCAGAAGGGGTGTTTTTGTACATGGTGATGGGTATAATCCTGTATACCTTGGATTATAGAAGTGTTCCTATAGAACAATTTTGTACTTACTTCTGTTAGGTCTCCTGGATTTCATAGGTGCTTGATCATTTTTCTTATTAATTTCTTGCCTTCAGATGTCTGCCCTGTGTTGATATTATATTTCTGTGAAGACTTGATGTTTTTATTTCTCACAGGATAATTTTTTTCCATTCACAGCCCCAAACAAATAGCAAGCTTCCTTCCCACTTCTCTAAGTACAAACTACTAGATGGAATTTTACTAGTCCCCTTTTCAAAGAAAGGACAGGATTTCAAAAAGAGTAGCAGTATTATGCTAGGGTACTGAATCCAGCCTTGTATGAACCCAAGGCTATTCGTATCTGAGATATTAGCCTATGGGACCTGCAAACAAGTTAACTACCACTCTGGGCTAATACCAGACGTCTTTCTAATTTTATCAGCATTTCTGTTAGTTTGTAGTAGGAGGGGTTCTATATGGTCTCAGGCTTCGGTATAGCAGGAACCAAAAGCTGGTCTAATTTTTTTTTTTTTAATTTATTTTAGTTTTGGCTGCATTGGGTCTTCGTTGCTGTGTGTGGGCTTCTCATTGCGGTGGCTTGTCTTGTTGCAGAGTGCGGGCTCTAGGCGTGCGGGCTGCAGTAGTTCTGGCTCATGGGCTCAGTAGTTGTGGCTCGCGGGCTCTGAGCACAGGCTCAGCAGTTGTGGCACACGGGCTTAGTTGCTCTGCGGCATATGGGATCTTCCCGGACCGGGGATCGAACCCATGTCCCCTGAATTGGCAGGCAGATTACCAACCACTGTGCCACCAGGAAAGCCCTGGTCTAATTTTTATAGATGAATAAACTGAAGTTTATTGATGACCCAAGTTTACTCAATTGGGAAGTGTCAGAGCTGGGATTAAAACCTGTATGTGATTTACTTCTTTTTTAAAAAATTTATTTAATTAATTAATTTATTTTTGGCTGCGTTGGGTCTTCGTTGCTGTGTGCGAGCTTTCTCCAGTTGCAGCGAGCGGGGACTACTCTTCATTGCAGTGCGTGGGCTTCTCATTGCGGTGGCTTCTCTTGTTGTGGAGCACGGGCTCTAGGTGTGTGGGCTTCAGTAGTTGTGGCTCATGGGCTCACTAGTTGTGGCTCATGGGCTCTAGAGCACAGGCTCAGTAGTTGTGGTGCACAGGCTTAGCTGCTCCGCGGCATGTGGGATCTTTGTGGACCAGGGCTCGAACCCATGTTCCCTGCATTGGCAGGCGGATTCTTAACCACTGTGCCACCAGGGTAGCCCTTGATTTGCTTCCTATTGATATTCTTCCTCCTTTGCATTTGGCTTTTATATGGTATTTGTGATAGTTAATTTTATGTGTCAACTTGACTGGGCCACGGAAGTGCCAAGATAAAGTTGGTCAGATATTCTGGGTGTGTCTGGGTGGATGTTTGTGGATGAGGTTAACATTCGAGTTGTTCAACAGAGTAAAGCAGATTGCCCTCCCTAATGTGGGTGGGCCTCACCCAATCAACTGAAGACCTGAATGGAACAAAAAAGCTGAGCAAGAGAGAACTCTGCCTGCTTGACTCCTTGAGCTGGAACATTGATCTTCTCCTGCCCTTGGGCTGGAACTTACACCATTGGCTCTCAGGCCTGCAGTCATGCTGGAACAACACACTGGCTCTCCTGGGTCTCCAGCTTGCCAACTGGAGATTTTTGGACTTCTCAGCTTCTATAATCTCATGGGAGCCAATTATATATATATATATATATATTTTTTTTTTTTTTTCTCCTATTGGTTCTGTTACTCTAGAGAACTCTGACTAATACACTATTATACTAATTTTAAATTAATTATTAAAGCATTTGTTTTATTTCTAATAGTATGTTAGACTAAGGGGACAGACTAGAGAAGAATGAGTTAAGACTGCACATTCTTTGAAGATGTTAGAGAAGTCACAGCTGCATAAACCCATTTAGAAAATGTAAGTAAGAAAAATAATAGAAGGTAAACTTCATGGCAGTTAAGAATATGGATGGAACAAGGGACATTATTATACCCAGGGCAACATTTCTAAATCAGTAGTGCCAGGCTTGTTCAGTTGGTTCAATGCCTAAAATTGAGGTGTTTTTTGTGGCACCCCATGAAATTTTAATGTATTTATTTTCATCATGAATCAGGAATCATTTTACCAGTGAAAAATATAGCTAGATTGTATAAGCCATATAATAGTCATAGCCATGAGTATGCATGTCCATGACAAAACAAGCTGAGGAAAGAAGCATGATTAGCAATGCCCATATTTCTTTGTTAATATTCATTTGTGTTATTGCCTGCTTGTGCTTGCAGCATATATGTGATAACAGGCATCCAAAGCATAGAAACTATATGGGAAAAATGGAACATTTAGAAAATTTCCCGTTAATTTTTCTGCAAATGGAGAAAAGTTATTTATTACCTGATTTTTAGGGACATTATTGGGAGCTACTTTTCTGATATATGCATACCACCACTGAATAGCTGATGTACAAATTGTGTGAGTTTTTTTTGAATATGGATTTTATGCTTTTATTATTTTTTTTCTGAAAAAGCTGTTACTTAGCTAAGTGAATATTTTCAGTCTATTTCTTTTCAGTTGTCATGATATATTTGGATATATTTACTGTGAATTTGGTGCTGAAGAAACTTTGAAACTGTTGTATGGAAATTATCTCTGTAGCTTGACTGGGCTACAGTTGAGTTTTATCTCAAGATAAAACAACTTTGGAAATTGCCTTGAGGATGATTTGCAGCATGGAGATGGAAGATGAGGGAATGAACTGAACAACTAGAAATCCAGAAACTCACAACACCTGCAAATCACAAGATCTGTTCACTGTCTTTCTCAGCCTTGGTTACATATCCCAGTCCCTTCATTTTAGTATCCATGGCAATGGGATTTTCTTTTTTGTCTTCCTAATCAGAACATTTGTAAATTAAAATGTTGATTCACATTTGCTTGTAAGGATTCATTGGGGTGATAGAGAACTATTGGAGGTTGGAGAAAAGAAGGAGAGAACAAGCATTCTCGTTTTATGTTTTCTGTACATGTGCAGAAATTTAATTATCAGGTCACCTCATTCTCAGCAGAGTAAATTACGGGCTTGGTCATTAATTTGTATGTAAATGCCACTGTTGTAGGAAAACAACACAACACTTGAGTCCTATCAAGAGATGCCCTTGGAGGAACCCTCTTGCACTGTTGGTGGGAATGTAAATTGATACAGCCACTATGGAGAACAGTATGGAGGTTCCTTAAAAAACTAAAAATACAACTACCATATGACCCAGCAATCCCACTACTGGACATATACCTTGAGAAAACCATAATTCAAAAAGAGACATGTACCACAATGTTCATTGCAGCTCTACTTACAATAGCCAGGACATGGAAGCAGCCTAAGTGTCCATTGACAGATGAATGGATAAAGAAGATGTGGCACATATATACAATGGAATATTACTCAGCCATAAAAAGAAATGAAACTGAGTTATTTGTAATAAGGTAGACGGACCTAGAGACTGTCATACAGAGTGAAGTAAGTCAGAAAGAGAAAAACAAATATTGCATGCTAACACATATATATGGAATCTAAAAAAAAAAAAAGGCTCTGAAGAACCTAGGGGCAGGACAGGAATAAAGATGCAGGTGTAAAGAATGGACTTGAAGACACGGGGAGTGGGAAGGGTAAGCTGGAACGAAGTGAGAGAGTGGCATGGACATATATACACTACCAAATGTAAAACAGATAGCTAGTGGGAAGCAGCCGCATAGCACAGGGAGATCAGCTCGGTGCTTTGTGACCACCTAGAGGGGTGGGATAGGGAGGGTGGGAGGGAGATGCAAGAGGGAGGGGATATGGGGATATATGTATACGTATAGCTGATTCACTTTGTTATAAAGCAGAAACTAACACACCATTGTAAAGCAATTATACTCCAAAAAAGATATTAAAAAAAAAAAAAAAGGAGATGCCCTTGTAGGAGGCATACAAATTAGCAGAGCTTAAAATAGTCAGATAAGTAAATGGTTTAGTACTGCTCTTGTTCAGGTGAGCCTTGTTGGAATGATCAAACAGCTTAGAGTAATTGTCAAAGCCAAGTGTTCAGAAAACATTTGTATTTGAGAGAGTCCAAATAGTGAGAAATGAAGGCCTAATGAGTACAGATACAGGTCTTGCTCAGAATGCTACGTGTAGTGAAGGCTTTTTCGTGATCTCCGTAGTCAGACCTAATCACCGTACCCCTCAATGCTTTCATGATGTCTCTTTTCATATCCTGGATGAGTTTGGCCTGGTAGGGAAGAGAAATAAGCTTCAAAGTGGCTAAAGTAGCCCTTGTTATAGGACTGTTCACTTAGGTGATGATTAGCTATACAAATTTCTGTCCAGAGATGCCAGGAAAATTTGGGGCTGATTTAGCAAACACTTGGCTCATGGAGATAAAAATGGTGGGCTGAGTGTGGCAGCAGGGAAGTCCGGGCTGTGTCAGTACTGTCTGTCTTCAGGGCTACTGAGGTTTAACTTCAGTTTGTGGCTGTTGGCTGTTGGGAATAGGGTATAGTAACTAGAGGCACAGAGGTGTCAGACCAGAGCTAAATTGTGGGTGACATTTCAAGGTTTATCTAGGAACTCAGAATATAAATCAGAAAGCCAGGAGAAACTTCCCAGGTGCACACAGTGGGGCTCAGAGAGACACTCCATTTGGTGGGCACTCTGGTCCTCGGACTTCTTTCCTCTGGCTAGAGCAGGAGGACAAGTTCTAGACTTCCTTGGTTTTCAGTCTTCTCAACTGCACAGAAATGGCTCAAGGCTGGGAATATTTGAATCAATAAGGGGAGGACAGAACTTCAGTGCGTTGCAGTGAGGGAGAGACAGAAGGCTGCCATGGGAACCAGCTTTACTTCAATCCACTTTTTAAAAGCTTTATTGTGGTACAGTTGGCATACAATAAACCGCACACATATGCAATGTACAATTTGGCGACTTTGACATATTATACTTGTGAAACCATCATCACAAGCAAGAAAACAAACATCTACATCATTCTAAAAGTTTCCTCACGACCCTTTGTAATCTATCCTTCTCTAACCTCCCCTCGCCCCTGCAGGCAACCACTGATCTATTTTCTGTCGCAATATATTATTTTAAGTTTTCTAGAATATTATATAAATGGAATTATATAATGTGTACTCTTTTTTGACTGCTTTTTCCCCCTACTCAGCTTAATGCTTTTGAGATGCGTCCATGTTGTTGGAGGTATAAATAGTTCAGTCCTCTTGACTGCTGACTAGTATTCCATCATATTGATATACCATTATTTGTTTATCCATTTACCTCTTGCCACACTTTTGGCTTGGTTTCAGATTTTGGCTATTGAAATATAAGCCACTAGGAACATTTGTGTAAAAGTCTTTGGGTGGACATGTGGTTTTTTTCACCCTCTTGGGAAAAATATCTAGCAGTGGAGTGGCTGCGTTATATGGTCAAATGTCTGCTTAAATTTTTAAGAAACCACCAAAGCAGTTTTACCATTGCATTCCTACCAGGAGTGTACAAGAGCTCCAGATGCTTTACTTCCTTGCAGTCAGTTGTCAAAAATTTTATTGGTATAACATTTTGGTTTTAATTTGTATTCCTGTGATGATTACTGATGTTGAGCATCTTTACATTTGCTTATAAGCCATTTGTTTGTACATATTAGTTTGTGAAGCATGTGCTTGAAATTTTTTATTGGGTTCTTTGTATTGAGTTGTATTATTATCAAGTTGTAAAAGTCTTTCTCTTTTCTGGATACAAGTCTTTTTTTTTTTTAACATCTTTATTGGAGTATAATTGCTTTACAATGGTGTGTTAGTTTCTGCTTTATAACAAAATGAATCAGCTATACGTATACATATATCCCCATATCTCCTCCCTCTTGCGTCTCCCTCCCACCCTCCCTATCCCACCCCTCTAGATAGTCACAAAGCATCGAGCTGATCTCCCTGTGCTATGCAGCTGTTTCCCACTAGTTATCTATTTTACATTTGGTAGCGTATATATGCCCATGCCACGCTCTCACTTCGTCCCAGTTTACCCTTCCCCCTCCCCGTGTCCTCAAGTCCATTCTCTACATCCGTGTCTTTATTCCTAACCTGCCCCTAGCTTCTTCAGAACCTTTTTTTTTTTTTTAGATTCCATATGTATGTGTTAGCATACAGTATTTATTTTTCTCTTTCTCACTTACTTCACTCTGTATGACAGACTCTAGGTCCATCCAACTCACTACAAATAACTCAATTTCATTTCTTTTTATGGCTGAGTAATATTCCATGGTATATATGTGCCACATCTTTATCCATTCATCTGTCGATGGACACTTAGGTTGCTTCCATGTCCTGGCTATTGTAAATAGAGCTGCAATGAACATTGTGGTACATGACTCTTTTTGAATTATGGTTTTCTCAGGGTATATGCCCAATAGTGGGATTGGTGGGTCATATGGTAGTTCTATTTTTAGTTTTATAAGGAACCTCCATACTGTTCTCCATAGTGGCTGTATCAATTTACATTCCCACCAACAGTGCAAGAAGGCTCCATTTTCTCCACACCCTCTCCAGAATTTATTGTTTGTAGATTTTTTGATGGTGGCCATTGTCACTGGTGTGAGGTGATATCTCATTGTAGTTTTGATTTGCATTTCTCTAATGATTAGTGATGTTGAGCATCCTTTCATGTGTTTGTTGGCAATCTGTATATCTTCTTTGGAGAAATGTCTATTTAGGTCTTCTGCCCATTTTTGGATTGGGTTGTTTGTTTTTTTGATATTGAGCTGCATGAGCTGCTTGTAAATTTTGCTCTATTTCTGTGAAAAATGCCATTTGTAGTTTGATAGGGATTACATTGAATCTGTAGATTGCTTTGGGTAGTATAGTCATTTTCACAATGTTTATTCTTCCAATCCAAGAACATGGTGTATCTCTCCATATGTTTGTATCGTCTTTAATTTCTTGCATCAGTGTCTTATTGTTTTCTTCATACAGGTCTTTTGTCTCTGTAGGTGGTTTTATTCCTGGGTATTTTATTCTTTCTGTTGCAATGGTAAATGGGAGTGTTTCCTTAATTTCTCTTTCAGATTTTTCATCATTAGTGTATAGGAATGCAGGAGATTTCTGTGCATGAATTTTGTATCCTGCTACTTTACCAAATTCATTGATTAGCTCTAGTGGTTTTCTGGTAGCATCTTTAGGATCCTCTATGTATAGTATCATGTCATCTGCAAACAGTGACAGCTTTACTTCTTCTTTTCGATTTGGATTCCTTTTATTTCTTTTTCTTCTCTGATTGCTGTGGCTAACACTTCCAAAACCATGTTGAATAATAGTGGTGAGAGTGGGCAACCTTGTCTTGTCCTGATCTTAGAGGAAATGGTTTCAGTTTTTCACCATTGAGGATGACGTTGGCTGTGGGTTTCTCATATATAGCCTTTATTATGTTGAGGTAAGTTCCCTCTATGCCTACTTTCTGGAGGGTTTTTTTTTTATCATAAATGGGTGTCGAATTTTGTTGAAAGCTTTCTCTGCATCTATTGAGATGATCATATGGTTTTTCTCCTTCAGTTTGTTACTATGGTTTATCACATTGATTGATTTGTGTATATTGTAGAATCCTTGCATTCCTGGGATAAACCCCACTTGATCATGGTGTATGATTCTTTTAATGTGCTGTTGGATTCTGTTTGCTAGTATTTTGTTGAGGATTTTTGCATCTATGTTCATCAGTGATATTGGCCTGTAGTTTTCTTTCTTTGTGGCATCTTTGTCTGGTTTTGGTATCAGGGTGATGGTGGCCTCGTAGAATGAGTCTGGGAGTGTTCCTCCCTCTGCAATATTTTGGAAGAGTTTGAGAAGGATAGGTGTTAGCTCTTCTCTAAATGTTTGATAGAATTCGCCTGTGAAGCCATCTGGTCCTGGGCTTTTGTTTGTTGGAAGATTTTTAATCACAGTCTCAATTTCAGGGCTTGTGATTGGTCTGTTTATATTTTCTATTTCTTCCAGGTTCAGTCTTGGAAGCTTGTGCTTTTCTAAGAATTTGCCCATTTCTTCCAGGTTGTCCATTTTATTGGCATAGAGTTGCTTGTAGTAATCTCTCATGATCCTTTGTATTTCTGCAGTGTCAGTTGTTACTTCTCCTTTTTCATTTCTAATTCTATTGATTTGAGTCTTCTCCCTTTTTTTCTTGATGAGTCTGGCTAATGGTTTATCAATTTTGTTTATCTTCTCAAAGAACTAGCTTTTAGTTTTATTGATCTTTGCTATTTTTTCCTTCATTTCTTTTTCATTTATTTCTGATTTGATCTCTATGATTTCTTTCCTTCTGCTAACTTTGGAGGTTTTGGTTCTTCTTTCTCTAATTGCTTTACATGTTAGGTTAGGTTGTTTATTTGAGATGTTTCTTGTTTCTTGAGGAAGGATTGTATTGCTATAAACTTCCCTCTTAGAACTGCTTTTGCTGCATCCCATAGGCTTTGGGTCGTCATGTTTTCATTATCATTTGTTTCTAGGTATTTTTTGATTTCTTCAGTGATCTCTTGGTTATTAAGTGGTATATTATTTAGCCTCCATGTGTTTGTATTTTTTACAGATTTTTTCCTGTAATTGATATCTAGTCTCATAGGATTGTGGTTGGAAAAGATACTTGATATGACTTCAATTTTCTTAAATTTACCAGCCCAAGATATGATCTATCCTGGAGGATGTTCCATGAGCACTTGAGAAGAAAGTGTATTCTGTTGTTTTGGGATGGAATGTCCTATAAATATCAATTAAGTCCATCTTATTTAATGTATCATTTAAAGCTTGTGTTTCCTTATTTATTTTCATTTTGGGTGATCTGTCCATTGGTGAAAGTGGGGTGTTAAAGTCCCCTACTATGATTGTGTTACTGTCGATTTCCCCTTTTATGGCTGTTAGCATTTGCCTTAGAATTGAGGTGCTCCTGTGTTGGGTGCATAAATATTTACAATTGTTGTATCTTCTTCTTGGATTGATCCCTTGATCGTTATGTAGTGTCCTTCTTTGTCTCCTGTAATAGTCTTTATTTTAAAGTCTACTTTGTCTGATATGAGAATTGCTACTCCAGCTTTCTTTTGATTTCCATTTGCATGGAATATCTTTTTCCATCCCCTCACTTTCAGTCTGTATGTGTCCCTAGGTCTGAAGTGGGTCTCTTGTAGTCAGCATATATACAGGTCTTGTTTTTGTATCCATTCAGCCAGTCTATGTCTTTTGGTTGGAGCATTTAATCCATTTACATTTAAGGTAATTATCGATATGTATGTTCCTATTACCATTTTCTTAATTGTTTTGGTTTTGTTATTGTAGGTCTTTTCCTTCTCTTGTGTTTCCTGCCTAGAGAAGTTCCTTTAACATTTGTTGTAAAGCTGGTTTGGTGGTGCTGAATTCTCTTAACTTTTGCTTGTCTGTAAAGGTTTTAATTTCTCCGTCGAATCTGAGTGAGATCCTTGCTGGGTAGGGTAATCTTGGTTGTAGGTTTTTCCCTTTCATCACTTTAAATATGTCTTGCCACTCCCTTCTGGCTCGCAGAGTTTCTGCTGAAAGATCTGCTCTTAACCTTATGGGGATTCCCTTGTATGTTATTTGTTGTTTTTCCCTTGCTGCTTTTAATATTTTTTCTTTGTATTTAATTTTTGATAGTTTGATTAATATGTGTCCTGGCATGTGTCTCCTTGGATTTATCCTGTATGGGACTCTCTGTGCTTCCTGGACTTGATTATTTCCTTTCCCATACAAGGAAGTTTTCAACTATACTCTCTTCAAATATTTTCTGTCCGTTTCTTTTTCTCTTCTTCTTCTGAGACCCCTGTAATTCGAATGTTGTTGCATTTAATGTTGTCACAGAGGTCTTTAAGACTGTCCTCAATTCTTTTCATTCTTTTTTCTTTCTTCTACTCTGCAGTAGTTATTTCCACTATTTTATCTTCCAGGTCACTTATCCGTTCTTCTGCCTCAGTTATTCTGCTATTGATTCCTTGTAGAGAATTTTTTATTTCACTTATTGTGTTGTTCATCAGTGTTTGTTTGCTCTTTAGTTCTTCTAGGTCCTTGTTAAACGTTTCTTGTATTTTCTCCATTCTATTTCCAAGATTTTGGATCATCTTTCCTATCATTACTCTGAATTCTTTTTCAGGTAGACTACCTATTTCCTCTTCATTTGTTTGGTCTGGTGGGTTTTTACCTTGCTCTTTCATCTGCTGTGTGTTTCTCTATCTTCTCATTTTGCTTAACTTACTGTGTTTTGGGTCTCCTTTTCACAGGCTGCAGGTTCGTAGTTCCTGTTGTTTTTGGTGTCTGCCCCCAGTGGCTAAGGTTGGTCCAGTGGGTTGTGTAGGCTTCCTGGTGGAGGGAACTAGTGCCTGTGTTCTGGTGGTTGAGGCTGGATCTTGTCTTTCTGGTGGGCAGGATCATGTCCGGTGGTGTGTCTTGGGGCTCTGTGTCCTTATTATGATTCTAGGCAGCCTCTCTGCTAATGCATTGGGTTGTGTTCCTGTCTTGCTAGTTGTTTGGCATAGGGTGTCCAGCACTGTAGCTTGCTGGTTTTTGAGGGGAGCTGGGTCTTAGCATTGAGATGGAGATCTCTGGGAGAGCTTTTGCCGTTTGATATTATGTGGAGCCGGGAGGTCTCTGGTGGACCAGTGTCCTGAACTTGGCTCTCCCACCTCAGAGGCACAGGCCTGATACCCGGCCGGAGCACCAAGACCCTGTCAGCCACATGGCATTATATTGTTTCTCTGTCTTTTATCTTTTGCCTCTCTGAGCCACAACATTCTGTGGAATCCAGAATTATATTATCACAACCCAACTTCCCTTTGTTCAAGTGGAACGCATTGCAGTTCTCAGACGTCCCTTTTCCTTCGCTCTTTAGTGTCAGGGTGATGTACTGGAAGTCTTTATTTCTTTCAGCTTGGGCCTCTCGGTGCCTCATTCTCCTTCCAGCCTGTTCTCATGCCTTTCTCATCACCTGCTGAGGCCTTTTTCTTTTCCTTTGTGCTTAGTCTAGTGTTACTTGCTCAAGGGTACTGAGTGCAGAGGCCTGGCACCAGGCACTTCAGAAAAGAGTTCCTGGTGCCTGGATACAAGTCTTTTATCTGACATGTGTGTAAAAAGTTGCCCTCAGTCTATGTCTTGCCTTTTCATTTCTTAATATCTTCAACGAGGAAAAGTTTAAAATTTTGATGTCTAATTCAGCAGCTTTTTTTCTTTTATGGTTCATGCTCTTATATATCTTAAGGTTGCAAAAATTTCTATGTCTTTTCCCCAGGAGTTTTATAAAGTTTTACAATTTGATCTATGATTAATTTTTACACCCACACACATAGTGTGAGGTAAGGGTTGATGTTCCATATTAATATCAATTTTGCTCAAGCATTCTTTTTTGAAAAGACCTTAATTTCCCCGTTGAATTGCTTTGCCACCTGTGTATAAAAAATGGACCATATTTATGTGGTGCTATTTCTGGACTCACTTCTATTCTACTGATTTATTAGTTTACCTTTTTGCCAATAGCAAATTGTCCTGATTAGCGTATCTGTATCATAAGTCTTGAGAGCAGGTAAGTTGGTACTCCCACTTTGTTCTTTTTAAAAATTATTTTGAATATTCTTTTTTAAAAATAAATTTATTTATTCATTTATTTATTTTTGGCTGCATTGGGTCTTCATTGCTGCACGTGGGCTCCTTCTAGTTGCGGTGAGTGGGGGCCACGGTGTGCAGGCTCGCCACGGTGCGCAGGCTCCTCATTGTGGTGGCTTCTCTTGTTGCAGAGCATGGGCTCCAGGTGCATGGGCTTCAGTAGTTGTGGCACACAGGCTTCAGTAGTTGTGGCTCGCGGGCTCCGGAGCGCAGGCCCAGCAGTTTTGGCGTGCAGGCTTAGTTGCTCCGCAGCACGCGGGATCCTCCCGGAACAGGGCTTGAACCCATGTCCCCTGCATTGACAGTCAGATTCCCAACCACTGCGCCACCAGGGAAGTCCCTATTTTGAATACTATAAGTCCTTTATTTCCTTATACAGTTTGGAGTCTGATTGTCAAATTTTACAAAATATCTGCTTGGATATTGATTTAGATTGCATTAAAACAATGGACTAATTTGGGGAAATTAATATCTTAACAATACTGAGACTTCTCTATTTTTTCTCAGAAATACTGCTTTTAGTGTGGTAGGTTTGAATGCCTCTTATTAAACTAACTCTTAAGTATTAATGTATTTTCATCTTTTGAGAACAGAATTAAAATTTAAAAACTTTTCAATTTGTCATCAGAATATAGGAGTGTAATTGATTTTTATATAATGACTTTGCTAAATTCATTAAGTAGTCTCATCATTGATGTTAGCTATAGAGTTTTAGTAGCGTCCCCCTTTTTTCAGATTGTTGAATATCCCTAGTAAGCTGAGATTTTTTTGTTTTATTTTAATCAGAAATTGATGTTGGATATTGTTAACTTTTTATGTGCCTGTTGAGACGATTTTTTTTATTGTGTTAATTTGATGAATTATATCAATTGATTTTAGTATTTTAAACCGACTTTGCATTTCTAGGATAAACCTTATGTGGCCATAATGTATGATCCTTTTAATACATTACTGATTTCATTTGTTAATGTTTTGCTAAGGATTTTTTGTAACTATGATATATAGGTATATAATTTTCTATTTTTGTGATGTCATTGTCAGGTTTTTTTATTAGGATTATGCTGGCCTCATAAAATGGGTTGAGAAATGTTCTCTCTTCCTCTACTTTCTGTAAGAGTTATGTAGATATTGGTATTATTTGACATTCATAGAACTCTGTACCCCCAAACTGCAGAATGCTCTTTCTTTTCAAGTCCACATTATCACAGTGAACTATATGTTGAGTTATAATACAAATCTATATACTTACTGATTTTTTCTTAGTTGCTCTATCAACTAACTGCAGAGAAGAGGGTGTTAAAATCTTCAGCTTTACTTTGAATTTGTCTGTTTCTCCTTTAAGTTCCATTAGTTTTTCCATCACGTATTTTGAAGCCCTGCTAATAGGTTCATACACACTTATAATTTTTATGTCTTGATGAGTTGATCACTTTATCATTATAAAATATGCTTCATCTCTGGTAAAACTCTTGTCTTGAAGTCTACTTTGGTATTAATACAACTGCATCAGCTTCTTTATGCTTATAGTTTGCCTAACTTATCTTTTTAATCCTTTAACTTCTAACCTGTCTGTGTATTTATATTTAAAGTGTGTCTCTTATGGTCATCACATAATTGGGTCTTGCTTGTTTATTCAGTTTGACAATCTTTATTTTCAAATGTGATATTTCATTTGCATTTAACGTCTGGAAATTATTGGGTTTAAGTATGTCATTTTGCTATCTGTTTTCTATTGATATTTGTTGCCTCTGATTTTCATCTTTTGTTGCTCTTACTGCTTTACTTTTGTGTTAATCACCTATTATTTTACTATTCAATTTAAATTCCTCTATTAAATTTTTAGCTCTACGTATTTGTATTTTCTTTTTTCATGGCTCTTCTAGGAATTACGTATACATGCTTAGTTTATCATAGTCCACTTTGAGTTAGTATCGTACCACTTCACATCTACTCTTTGCTTTATGTCACAGCATTTACACCACTTTGCAACAGTATAAATCACTTACTTCCCCTCTCCTTTGTGTTATTCATACTCATGTTTTACTTTTCCACATTTTATCAATCACCTGCCCCCATGCAATAGTATATATATACTTTCTTCAGTTATCTTTCAGAAGAAGTAAAAGAAGAAAACATCAAATATTTTTTGTACTCACATATTTACCTTTGCTATTATTGCTTTTCATTCCTTCCCTCAGATCTGAGATTCAGTTTGTTGCCAGTTCCCTTTCATTTGAAGAACTTCCTTTAACATTTCTTGAAATGCAGGTCTGATGAATTCTCTTTTCATTTATATAAAATTGTGGTTATTTTACATTCCTTTTTGAAGGATGATTTCTCTGGATATAGAATTCAGCGTTGACAGTTTTTTTTTTTTTTTCTTTCAGTACTTAAACATGTCATTCTATTGTGTTCTGGCTTCCAATGTCTCTGAGAGAAGACTGTTTTCTTTGTATTATTATTTTCCTGTATGCAATGCATTTTTCCTTCTCTTCTTACTTTCAGGTATGTTGTTTAGTCTTTGATTTCCAGCTAGCTGACGGTGATGTGCCTAGTTGTGGAACTTTTGAACTAGATTACTAAAATGTTTGAATCTGTACGTTGATTTTTCACCAAATTTGGGAGAGTCTCAGCCATTATTTTTCAAATATTTTTCTTCCACATGAACTTAGCTCAAACACTTGGCTAAAACCTGAACTATGAAAGCATGGGGGAGAGTCCTTTTGTTTTGTTCTTTCCTCCTTGGACTCCAGTTACACATATTTCAGACAACTTGATGTGTTATCCTTGTTCACTGAGGTTTTGTTTATTTTCTTTCCAAAGGTTTTATGTTCTTCAGATTGATTACTTTTTACTGAGCTCCTTCGAAGTTCATGGCCATCTCCAATCTGCTAAAAAACCAATTGGCTGAATTTTTTAACTTCAAAGATTTTATTGTCAATTCTAAGTTTATTTAGTTTTTTAAATATTATTTTCATTTCTCTACTGAAATTATCCTTATTTATATTCATTATGATCACCTTTTCCTTTGATTATTTGAACTTATTTATAATAGGTACTTTAAAGATGTTGTCTTCTGCATCCAACATCTGAGTCATCGTGGGGCTAGTTTCAATTGAATGCTTCTTTTCCTTGATGATTCACATTTTTCTTGTTTCTTTGAATGTCTAGTGACTTTTGATTGTGCACTGGACATTATGGATGAAATGTTGCAAAGGTAATGGATTCTTTCATCTTCCTATAAAGAATATTGCTTTTTGTTTTAGCCCACAGTGAAATTACTAGTTGATTCCTTTGACTATATTGGTTTTATAGTTTGTTATGCTGGGCTTATTTCAGTTTTACTCTTAGTCTTATTTCTAATGTTGGCCCTTCTAAAGTTTTAATGGAAAACCTGGGGTGTCTTCCAAGCCCCTCTACCTTGGCCAGATTCAATCTCCTAACTCAGTCTCTACTGAGGTAGGCTTAAACCAAAATGTCTAATCAAATTTTTAGCCCTCTAGCTGCTACTTTTTCTAGGTTTCTTGGACTCTTCCCCCATGCTTTCATAGTTCAGGTTTTAGCCAAGTGTTTGAGCTAAGTTCATATGCAGATTTTGGGGCTCCCTCTCTGTGGTTTCCTCTTTTCTGGGGTTTCCTTCTCCATTTCCAGCTGCTCTGATTGCCTTGAATTCTGTCCTCTGACACCTCGAGTCAATAAGGCTTGTGATTTCTGCCTGAGTCCTTGATGCCCTGTGCCTCATAGACTTAGGAATACTTTCAGCAGAAAAGTAGTATAACCATGGACCTCATCCAGTGAAATTTCCTTCTTTAAAAAAATTAGATCCCCTCCAGTTTCTGCCTGCTCCTGCTCACTCTCTATGCCTTCAAATAGTTGGTTTAAATTTTTTTCATGAATTCATAATTGTTATTAGGTTAGTTCAAATCTCTTACTCTGCTGTTATCATAATTGGAATCCTCAATATTGTAACTTACTTTTCCCTAGTGTAGTGATCTTTATGTTATGAATTCTAGTAAAATATTTTCTATTTGACTAGCTCATATTTAACTATTACAAGTGCTGTCTCTTTGTTCATATATGAAATAGAGTTGTCAAAACATCTCATACAAAGTGTAAGGTGACAAAACAAGTGTGCATCGGAGAACCAGATTGTAATCCTTCCTCTGCCACTAACTAGCTACTTGACACATAGGTATGTGCCTTAAGTAGTCTCAGCCTTAGTTTCTATTCTGTAGAATGAGGGAGTTGGGTTATATCAATGTTTTTCAAACTTAAAAAAAAAGTCAGGACTCTTATTTTTTTCCCAACAGAATCTTATAAAAATATAAACTGTCTTAAAGCAAAACAGCCCTGATTGTACAGGGTGTATAGCTCAACCTGCTCAGTGCAACTACCCACATCTCCACTTTTACTGTGGGTGGCATTGAAGCTCCTTTGTGGAAACCCAGACCTCCACAAAGCATAGTCTGAAAAAAATCAAGGCTGATGATTTATAAAAATCTTTTCCTATCCTGCCTGAGTCCAAGAATGGCTGGATTATGCATCTAAAAATGTGACCTTTTTTTTAGGATCTGACAGGGGCAGTTGTCAACCTTTGACCCTCCCTTCTGCTTTTTCACTTTAACCAACTTTTTTTTTTTTTAACGTCTTTATTGGAGTGTAATTGCTTTACAATGGTGTGTTAGTTCCTGCTGTATAACAAAGTGAATCAGCTATATATATACATATATCCCCATATCTCCTCCCTCTTGTGTCTCCCTCCCACCCTCCCTATCCCACCCTAACCAACTTCTCGTTCTTATTTCTATCCTTATCCAACCACCCTAGGCAGACATTTGCCGTGGGTATTTGAGAAATCTGGTATATTAGGGATTCCTGCGATTGTAGCTAAAAGTGGCACCCAGGTACCGTACCACCGAGCACAACCCACCCCCGCCTGTCTCTACAACCCATCTATAAGATATGAGCAGTACTTCCCTCCACCTAATTGCTCCTGTGTGGGTGGGAAGGAATTAATAAGCTTGGATCTTCACTGATCATGTATAAAGTCTTTCTCTGTCTGTAAAATAGCAGCAGTCAGGCTTAAGAAATCCTCTCTTTGCATCACCAGTTGGTGGTTTTGTTGCCTTAAAAGAAGCAACAAAATGAGCAGGTGTTGAGCACTGCCCACATCCAGACAGCATTGCCAACTCTTACAGAGCGCTCCACTTCTAGGCTTGGAAAAAAGTATAGTGAGGGAAGGATGGTGATACAATCCACATTTTCAGCTTAATTTTCTCCTATTCCAGCCCTTGTTTCTTTCATCCTTTCCCTGCAGCAGCTCTAATGATGAGTTTTCAAGTCAGACCCTGCAAGAACAGGCATTCTTCCCTTTGCATGTAAATGCGAGGCTTCCTAGAAGGGTTTCCACATAGGGCACTGCCATGATGAGGAGTAATAATAATCGTTAACATTTTTAGCATATCATATGTCAGGCATATGCTAAGTACCTTTACGTGGTTTATCCCATTTAGTCCTCTCAACAACTTTAAGAAATAAGGAATATCAAAATAAGGACCCTGAAGTTCAGAAAGATTAAGGAACTTGCTTAGATCTCAGACCAGCAAATGGAAGATCCCAGATTCAAACTGAGGTAGCTTGACTCCAGATTCTGCACTCTTTTTTTTTTTTTTTATTAATTTATTTATTTATGGCTGTGTTGGGTCTTCGTTTCTGTGCGAGGGCTTTCTCTAGTTGCGGCAAGTGCGGGCCACTGTTCATCGCGGTGCGCGGGCCTCTCATTATCGCGGCCTCTCTTCCTGCGGAGCACAGGCTCCAGACGCGCAGGCTCAGTAGTTGTGGCTCATGGGCCTAGTCGCTCCGCGGCGTGTGGGATCTTCCCAGACCAGGGCTCGAACCCGTGTCCCCTGCATTGGCAGGCAGATTCTCAACCACTGCGCCACCAGGGAAGCCCCAGATTCTGCACTCTTAACCACCCTAGCCTTCACTGATGTTAGACTGACAGGCAGTTTCTGTGGCACTGGGGCCCCGCCTTCCTGTCTCTTAATTGTGGAAGATGAAGATGGCATTTCCTCTGCCCCTCTTTACCAGAAAAAAAAAATTCACTAAAAATCAGAGGGAGGCATATTCCGATGGCACTGCTGTAGAGACTCGATATTGTTGGGTCTACAGATAACTCTCCTTTTCTGTCAAAGTCATGAACTTCCTGCCAGTGCAAGAAGCCCACAGTGGCAACTCAGTAGTGTGTGAACAGAGGGATGGAGCTGCGTGGCCATGCATCAGAAAGATTGCAGAAGAGTCTGACTTCTCTTTGGTGGTAGATACTGAGGGTGTGTCTAAGATCTCCTGCATTCTGTGACTGAGTGAAATGGACAATCTCAACTTCAAGATGTATTCACATCCATGGCATTTGTGCAACTTTTTCTCTGTTGTTTTAGCAAGCTAATTAGATAAAGAGGTGAAGATTTTATTACAAATTTCCATCATGCTCTTTCCCAAGTGCATATCTTGAAAGGGGTTTGAACTTGGTATTTATACAGTGTTTCAGAAAGTAACTATCATATGTAAAGTAACTATCTTATGTCTGAAATAAGTGCTACAACTTAGATGAGACTTTGTGATTTTCAAAGATTTACGTTGAATGAAATCCAGACCAGCTATTTAGTTGTTGACACAGACTCTTACAAGGCAAGTAGCAGCTGGGATCTTTCAAAAAGGTAAGAGTCAAAATTTAAATTTGAGAAAATAACCGACCAGTGAGAGAGCTTGGAAAATAATGTGGTGAAACCATTGGCCTGGAAACCTGGAGACCTCCGTTTGGTCCTGGCTTGGTATAACCATGGGCAAATCAGTTTGCCTCTTTGGGCTTTGGTTTCTTTTCATGAAAATGAGGGAACAGATAGATGCTCATGAAAATCCTTTCTAGCCCAACTTATGTGATTTTATCGTCTTAGTGACCAAACACAGTTGTATAGATTTTAACCTGGATTTTTTCCTTGAAGAAGCAGATGGTAGAGGGAGCATAATGTAGTCATTAATAATATTGACTTTGGAGCAAGACCACCTGGGTTTGAATCTTGGTTCCACTATTTATTAACTGTTATGACTGTGGCAAATTACTAACTTCATGGTGCCTCAGTTTCCCCATCCACAGAATGGGGATAATAAAGTATTGACTTCACTGGGTTATTGTAAGGAGTAAATAAGTTATCATATGTAAGATTCTAGAACAGTGCCTGGAACATGATAAATGCTTTATATGGGATTGCTTTTATTGTTATAATAGCACCACTATTGATTTCTGTTGCTGCTCAGTGGTTTTTAGGAGAGATGGTAGGTTTCCTTTTTATTGTTCTTTTTTTTTTTTTTTCACACACACACACTGTATTTTATTTTTACAAGAGATAAATAGACTGACACCAAGCATTGTACATGGTAGGTTTCCTTTTTAAACAGAGAATTCCCTGAGATCCTTGGGGACTGAGGCTTAGCATAGCATGTGCAGTTGCATTTATAATCCCACAAGGAGCAATGGGCCAGTTATACTGCAGCCTGAGCGTGTTCACTCTCATATGGACTGACTCTTCTTCCCACTGCTCTTCTCTTCTCACAAAGGAAGCAACCTCCTGGCAGATTTCAGGGTGGAAATGGCAGAACCCTCTCTCACCTCACTCTGAAAAGTAAGCTAGATATGGCTCTAGTGTCCTGATACAATGATGTTTGCTGATACGTGCGGTGACTAAGAACAGAGGTTCTGTGTTCAAGTCCCAGCTTTGTTACTTTGCTAACTTTGTTGCCTAGGGCAAGTCACTATCCTCTCTATGCCTCCGTTTCCTGTCTCTAAAATGGGAATAATAATAATCATCCCTACTTCATGGTGTTGCTGTGATGATTAAATGGGATAATATATGCAAAGTCCCCAGAAGGTGCCTGGCATATAGTATATGTTTAGTAAATGGGAAGCATTATAATTACTGTTATGATTCTTATATCGAGTGAGGAGAATCTGTGCTCTGTGGATGATCAGTGACTCCCTGAAAAAAAATCAAGGACCACATACTGGTAAATTAATGAATTCTAGTTCCTGATTTTATACATGAGGAAATACCCATGGACTAACTCACTTAATTTAAAATTGATGACTTTTGACTATCTACATTTTTTAAAACGGGCCTAGTAATACAAATGGAATGGAATATCAGAGTTGGAAAAAGTGCCAATGGATGTCTAATCCAGCCACTTCACCAATGCATGTATCTCCCTGACTACCTCCCAGGTGCTTAGCTGGTCCTATACTCTAAAGGTGGAGAGAGTTTAGTTTTGGTCCTGTTCGTCTCTGGGTATCTTCCATACGTGATGGTCCATCCCATGCCAGAGCCTATGGCCAGCACGCTGAGACGCGAGGAGACTGTCCATTGTAATGGTGTTCTGTTGAGACGGCAATGGAATCTTTTCTAACACTTAGCTTTTCAGGTCCTACCGTGGGGCTGGTCACAGCCAACAGTAGAACTGAGTGAGCTGGAAACAATATTATGCTCTTATGTTCATGGATCAGCTGCTCCATAAAAGAGAGAAACAGATTGAATGTTGGTGCCTGTCAGGTAGAAAGTTTGGAGTCGGAGAATTTAGATCTAGAAAAGACCTGGGAAATTATCCAGACATTAAAAGTGAAGATATTTCTTCCACAAATGAAGAAACAGGGTCAGAGAGGTTAAGAGACTTGGCCACATAGACTCAGCTAGCTAATGTGAGCACAGAGAATAAGAGTTCTTTCTGCCATCTCGCTCCCATTCTCTAGCAGAGTGATTAGAAATGTGGTCTCTAGAGACAGGCTGACTTGATTCAAATCTTGATTCTTCCCCTTCCTGGCAGTACGATCTTCAGCCAGTTGTAGACTTTTCTCTGCCTCAATTTTCGTACTTGGAAAATGGGAACAGTAATAGGGGTTTTGTGTGAGATATGTATAAGGCGCTTAGGACAGCCCCTGGCACGTGAAAAGCATTCAGTCCATTATAATTACTAATTTCCGAAGAGCCTCAGGAAAATAAACTCTTAAGCCAGAGAATAAATGTTTTGGCCAGGCTGGTGTTTAAAGTATTTTCTCTCACTTAAAATATTGCTTTTTAATTTCTTCTTAGCCTCTGATTCAGAAGTGATCTTCAGGACCCATCTGTGAATCAACAACCATATCCTTCCCAGGAACCACTGTGTGACTTTTGGATGGAAAGAGGGAATCTTTAAAAAATAATTCCCCATTATTTATCGTTTCCAAATCGCATTCAGCAAATGTTTACAGAGTAGCCTGCCACGCACCTGGCACAGAGATAGTGCCTGGAGGGATGCAAAGGTGGGCAGTCTGATGTGCCCCTTACCTTCAGGGTGTGTACAGGTTAGGTGGAATGGTCGGCAGTTAAATAGGTAATTCTGCCACAGAGCTGGAGGGAGCACTGACAGGGCAGGACAGAGAGTGATTTTACAGCATGTGGAAGGAGCCTTAAATCCCTAAGCTTGATTTAAGGGGTCAAGGAAGGACTCTCTGGAAGAAATGATGTCTATGCTGAGACCTGAATGGTGAGCTGGATTCTTGACTAGTCTAGACGGGGCTGGAAAAGCATATTCCAGGCACAGGAAACCATGTGTGAGTGTTGCTGGGGTTGGGGGGGGGGGCAGCGCTCAGGGTTTTGGGAGAAAATACTGGCTATTCACCAATCTATTCAACATTTAACAAGTGTTTATTAAGTACTTACTGTGCAGCAGGCATTGTTTTACATACTACAGAGACATCAGTTAACAAAACAGGTGATGTCTTTATTTTCATGGAAGTTGTGGGGGAGAAGAAAGAAAGAAAGAAAGGTGGTAAGTACTGGGAACAGAGCTGCTTAAGGTAGGAGGATGATCAGAGAAGTGTTTAGGATGAAGTGACAGTCAAGCTGAGACCTCAGTGGTGAGAGGGGCCAGCCAGGTAAACACCTGCGGGAGGCAGGGTTTCAGGTGGAAAGAACAACACAGGCAAGGGCACAAATGATCATGATCACGGCCTGCTGGAGAAACAAAGAGGACGGAGCAGTGTGCTGGGGTGGGAAAAGTGGTACGAATAATTTAAAGGGTGTTTCGGTTGAGTCATTGGTGCTGAGAAAGGCATTTCTAGTATAAACTAGTTATGTATTAATTTTTTAAACCCATACAATGTGGTGTCACTTGTCAAAACTGGAAGTTTTGGGAAGATCTCAGTTGCTAATATCTCTTCTCTGAAGTGGGGCTTGGCTCTGTATGTTTTAAATAACTGAGATGAGGCGAAGAGAGTATTTTCCGTCATCACTGACTAGAACTACACATAAGGCGCATGTGCAGATTGCTGTCCTGTTCACAGTCATGAGCACATGCCAGCAACAGAACAAATCAGCAGGATGCCCAGCTCAGCAAGAGGGCTCATTATGTTAGTTAGGGGTGTCCCAGTGGTTTCTCTTGGTTCTAGCCGTGTACTTCTAATTACCCTCCTGAGCTTGCTTTTCCTGTTTCATTCCAGTGGACTCACATTTGTGTTTCAAAAGTGCTTTGAATTCTCTCTACCCAGGTTCAGTCTGCTTTGATCCAGACCGATTGGCCATGTTCTTCTATTTCTCTGGATTATCTATCTCTGTTTTCTCATGGGCCCCGTAGGAGACTCATTGCTCTTGTTTGCTTCCAGTTAACAACTTTGGAGATGATGAGGAGCTGCCCACATCTTCTGACAGCGATGAGGAGGTTATCAAACAGTTTGAGATTTCTGTGTCCCGGTCCCAGAGTTATCGCTCAGGAGCATCTCAGAGAGGAAAGCAGACAGGACTGGAGCGTAAACCAAAACCCAGCCGCTGGCTTCCCACCCACGAAGAGGCCAGCACAGAAGTGTCTGCCTGCGCAGGTATTCTTTGCATCAAACCTTTCCTTTATCTAGACCAGGGATGTCTAATGGTAAGAATGTTTTTGAGTCACTGCACTTGCATCTAAGAGTCCAGAGAGGAAAAAGAAAAATAGGGCAGGACCCGGAGGCTGGGACAGGGCAGAAGGGCTGCTTCAAACCTCACAAGCAGCCTCATGCAGAGAGGAAGGATCAGAAGTGCCAAAGTCTTGACCCCCACTTGTGGGATCCCTTCCTTTCTCGTAGGTTACCGCTTTGTACATTTTGAACACTAATGACTATAACGGTATTCACCAAGCTTTATAAAATCTTGTTCCCTTCTGACAAGGACAGAAATCTTACATAGCTGACTGCTGACATTGCACATCTGTGCCTTTCCTCCCATTTGGAAACGTAGAGTCTATTTTCCATATATCTATGTAACCTCAGATTTTTGAAGCCTTACTTTCAATAGTTTGTAATATTAAAACAGTAGGTGTGTTTTATCTTCCAAATAAAAATATGTGTTATAATAATATTAAATAACCTTTTTCAAACAACACATGGGGTGGGATAGGGAGGGTGGGAGGGAGGGAGACGCAAGAGGGAAGAGATATGGGAACATATGTATATGTATAACTGATTCACTTTGTTAGAAAGCAGAAACTAACACACCACTGTAAAGCAATTATACTCCAATAAAGATGTTAAAAATAATAAATAAATATTTAAAAAAAAAAAAAAAAACACAACACATGCCCGGCACACCCTCCCTCATTCCCTGTAGTTTCTGGACCCCAGCCCGTGTGAGAATTCATGGGTCAGAGCAGGTTTTACGCCAGCCTCCATCTTCATCGTAAGTTTACCTTTCACAAAGGGAGAGGAGGCCACTCAGAGGTAGGGCGAGCACAGCCTGTGACTGCGGGTAGGCCTTGTCAAGGGTCCTTCTCCCTCCCCACCGTGCACACGGAAGAACCTAGGAAAAGAACAGTATGATATTTCTTAGTGCTTTCCCCAGCGAAGGTCAGGCATCTCTCCAACTCCTTTATGTCCAGAGCCCTGAATAGGCACAGGACATTGGAACAGGGAAGGGTCTGTGAAGTGTATTTAGTAAAAAGCCAGAGAAAATGTCATACTGTCCACTGTAGTGACCTGGTCTAAATGACCTGGGTTCTCTAATCTTCTCCTTCTTTCCATTGGGCCTGTGGTTCGTCCAACCAATGGGGGCGTAGTTGATCTTCCTTGTTTTTCAACACTTAGTAGTAGAAAGACAAAAAGGAGAGCGCAGAATTGAGAGGAGATAACAGAGAAGAAATTTCTGATTTGGTGATGTGGATGAGGCAGGCAGAAAAAGAACAAAGGGGAAAAAAAGGAAAATTAACAAAAAGGACCCTATTTTTCAGCAGGAATATAATAATTTGCTGACCATCATGTAATTTTACTTATTGGCATGGGCGACATAACATTTTATTGCTCTTCTTTTTAGCCCCAGGTAAGCCAGGAGATAAACTCCCGATGTAACCAAAGCATAGTAGCAGTAGCTAATGGCCCTCTGTCATCTCCTCACCCCCTCTCCTGTTTTCTCTTTCTCTGCTGTTACACCACAGCATTCCTCTCTCTCCACTGAGAGGGCAAATGTTAGCTAATGAAAGTTAATAGCAGTTGATCCCCTACGAGTAGCTTGTTTAATTCTAAAGCTAATGGCCCCATTTCCCAGAAGCCCAAGTGTCTAGATTTTGATTTATACAAATGGCTGCTGTTCTGAGAGTTCTGACAAACACTCTAGCCCTCACCCTTCCTGGAATTAGCAACAACTTTTGTCATTACTGGTTCTGAATTTTTTGACAGATGGTGATAGAAAGGCTAAATTTTTCTCTATCGGACGGAGGAAAAAGTCCACTACATTTAATGAATTACCTGTAGATTTTGAAGAAAATCATCAGGATTTTCATAGGAATGATTAACTGTGTGCTAAATTTTAGGTTATCAAATGCCATGGAAATGTTAATGTAATTTTTATTGCATGATTTTTTTTTCAGTGTCCTTTTTTTTTTTTTGTTCATCTTTAGATCAATGAATTTGCATCAGCAGTAAAGAATAAGGAAAAGATTAAGCATGAACCCCAGAGAGGATTTGTTTTCTGGTGCCTATTCTCTATCTATTTAGCTATTTTTCCCTCTACCTTAAACACAATTTTCTAAGATCAAATTTAATTGTAGACAATTCTTTCACTTAAAAAATGCATTCAAAATGTTGGACCAGTGAAATTCAAGGTCCAAACCCATGTAAAAAATCTTCATATTCCAGGCAACTTCTCTCCTGTCTCACATATCTGATTTAGTGTTATTGTGCATTAATTGTCCCTGTATTCCTGATCATGTCAAAGAGGGTTTGAGCCAAGTGATCTGAATCAGAAGTTGTGCATGAGGTCTTTATGCACGAAAGGTGGGCTGCAGAATAATAGCCCACATATTGGGCTTTTTGTTTGTTTGTTTTGAGCAAAGCCTTATTTTTGCTTGTGAAATATTTAGTTCTTAGGGTGTTTCATACAAGCTAGTCATTACCTTCCTGATGTCATTTAAAACAGGTCAATTATCCCCAGAGTCTGTGCTCACTTTTGTTTAGGATGGTGTATCAAGCAAGATTTTATGGTGTATCAAGCAAGATTGTATCAATCAGATATGAAGGGGATTTCAGGGTGAGATATATATATTTCAAGAGATTTATTGCAAAGAAGTGACTTATGCGATTGTAGGGGCTGTGTAGGCCACTGGAATACACAGCTCTGAAATCCACAGGACAGGCTGCTGGGAAGGATAGGCTGAAACTCTCAGGAAGGAGCTGAAGCTTCAGTCCATAGATGAAATTGCTTCTCCTCCAGGGATGCCTCAGTTCTCCTCTTAAGGCCTTTCAATGGACTGATTATGTAGTATAATCCCCTCTACTGAAAGTCAGTTGCTTAAGGGCTTTAATTACACCTACAACATGCCTTCACAGTAACTCCTAAATTACTGTTTGATTGAATAATTGAGGCCTATAGCCAAGTTGACACATAAAACTGACCATCACAGATGGTTAGCTAAAGTATTGATATATGGGTGACGGAGGGAGGGGTCTGGGAGTAGAAAGAAAGTAATTGGATAATAGGTTTACCCTCCATCAAAATGGGATATGAACTAAAAAAGTTCCTCTGCTAAAATAAATATGGTTGATGTGACATAATTATGCCCTATAATTTCTAAGAAGCCAGGATACATTTCTCGACAACAGGCAATTACTTTTCCGTATGTGTTTAAGGTGACATAACCTTCTTTAACTTAAAGCACAGGAAGACTGCTTTATGTAACAGTGAATCACCTTTCCCCTTCCCCCTCCTTGCAACTTGACTTGTCCCCTAGATTTGCCTTTCTAATTCATTCCTTGCTTGTCTGTCAAGGAAAATGGTTTGTTACATTAATATAGTTCTTATGTTTTTCAGTTATGAATAGCTTTTCAAGGCTTTAATGTAGCTTTTGAAAATTCCATTATTACTGATCTAAGTATTATCACCGTAGGAGTTGAAGTCATGAGACAATTTTATGGGGGTAATTTCTTGGTAAAGTTAGATTTTGTGCTGAGATCCTGCTGGGTGCTACACACGTTGATGGATGACCCACTGTTTAATAGGACATTTTAGTGTTCGTGTATGTGAGGAATGGATGGGCTAATTAGAGCCTGAGAAGAAAATTCTGCTTTGTGTTATGGGGTTTTTGCATATGGAATATCCCTTGTTCTGTCATTTTCTGTGGCCTTTTTTAAGGGTGTTTGCCAAATAACGGAAAATGTGAATGTAAAGATGTTAGGTGCCCTATGACAGAGCTTCCAAGAGGCCTGAAGTGAATTATTAAGAATAACAGGGCAGATGGGGAACATCTCAGTGGCTTGCCATGGTTGGGCAAAATCCCAAATCAGGAGTCTGAAGTTGTGCCCTGAAAACCAAGTCTTCCCAAAGATGTTTTTATATGGTCTGCATAGGATGATAGCGTATTTTTAAATTTGGATGTTAATTGTAGGTGGGTCATATATTGTCTGCTAAACCACTGTCACCACCACTCCATATTGCTGCACACCTGGCTGTTTCAAATATTTTTTATCTGCCTAGCCTTTAAAGTTATTTGAGATTTAGTAAAACCCACTGGTGGATAAAGACTATGCAATATATAGATGTGGCTTAGCGCCTTCAAGGACGTTATGTTTTAGCTCAGATTTTAAGACCAACTATGGGAGCAATTGCTATCATACAGTGTGTCAATAAGAGCTGAATTTACCGTATATACTTTGTCATCCTCACTAATCCTGTCTATATCTCTAATTTTCTATCATCCTGGGATGGGGCCCACTGGAGAAGAGTAGAGGCCCAAGAGATAAGACATCCTTGGCTACTTTCTGGATGTGGAAGCAAGTTAAGGTGAAAGCTGTTGCTTAGGGAGACCCTGTCAGTGTTTCCTTATTATCTGAGGGTAACCTGGACACTGAGGAAGAGGAAGGGGATGAACAGAGAGAGAATAGGATGACACGAAGCCTGAGAAAGACACTGAGCCTGAAGGAGTCAGGGAAGATTCAGGAGTTGTCGGGGCTTTGGATGGATAGGAAGGAAAGGGCAGGAGGGAGGGCTTGAGGACCGCTGTGAACCAAAATACACAACTAACATTTTCATGGACCTGTGAGACCACAGGTGTCTGTGAGTTGGGAGGTGGTAGCAAATGGGATTTGCTGGATTGGTTGAGGCCAGGCAGGTAAGCAAGGCTAATATTTATGGGAGGGCTGGTGGTTGCCAGGCAGATATTATTTCATGTGTCCACAATGACTCTCTGATGGCTTTTATCATCATTTTATAGATAAGAAAACAAAGGTTAAGGCAGTTCCAATGTTGTTCAAGTTCTTAATGCAGAGCTAGGATTTAAACTCAGATCATATGAATCCAAGTCCAGTGTTCTTTCCATGGATTAAGTAGAGAACTTTTTGCTTGAGAGAACCACTGAAGCCTTTTGAGCAGAGGGTGATATGGTGAATGTGGAAGACAGACGGAAGAATGGTAAAGCCAGGAAAACATATGATCTCTATAGCTGATTACTATTCTTGCTTTCTAGATTCATCCCAAAGGTCTTGTGGTCATTAGCTCCAACCAAATGCTAATGTGTTTATTTTATCCACATAATACTCATCCTTTATACTCATATTATTGTAAAGCATTAAACCTTCTTGTACCCTACATAATGGACTAATGGGTTTCGATTTTATGGACCAAATTTATCTACCATATAGATGCAAGTATGTTTCTGCAGATGTTGTTTAGTGAGTTTGTTTTTGCCGACTTGATTGGTGTAGTTGCTACCACTCATTTTCTCTAGATAAAAAGGTGAAACATGATAATATATTTGAAAGAGTTTCCTTTTTTCAAATTTAGGTTTGGATGGAGCCAGCCAACTGACTTATTCTGAGAATCTGCCTTATGGTGAAGATGACCCCATCTCTGCCCTCTCACAGTCCCCTTGTGAGGTGGGGGACACCAGGCACCATGGCACATCTCGCCAAGAGACCATCGCGGTCCATAGCCTCAGCCGACATTGCACACAGGGCAGCTTGGAGATGGAGACAGCTTTTAATAACCGGAGATTTGAAGATTCCTATGCCGCTGGCAGCTCCTCCGTCTGGAGTCCAGAGGCAAGTTGTTTGTTTTCCATTTTTTTCTTGCTTGAGTATTGTGTGCTCTCTGGTTGGTCGTTCTCCTTCCCCTCCCCTCTCCCTTCTCCCTGTTCCTTCCTTCCCCTTCTTTCTCGCTTCCTCCATCCCTCAAGAAAAAATTTCTCCAAGAAGGAAGCATTGCTTTGAAGAACAAACACCTTAAGAGCCTTTAATGGAAATATAGTTTTTGTGCAGATGACCAAGGTCCAGCCCTTATGTGTGCCAATGAAAGAATCATATATAAGTGGAATCTATCAAAATGGAAAAATAAAAAGAAGCATGGTGGCAGAATGAACCCAGCAACAATCAGGCTTCTTTTTTTATATAACGGGTTTTTAGTTCTTTAGGGAGACTGGATTATTTCCTTCATGGTTTCAATTAAATGGAGTTTATTTTTATTTACACCAAATCTTGAGTTATGATTCTTTGAATGTGAGAATTATTTGAAAATGAAACTAAAATACAATGCCCCTGCAAATGAAATTATATAAGATATTATGAGGAAGATCTTGCAATATGAGCATATTTGTTAGCTCCGAACTGATTTGAAGATCTAGGTGATGGCATTAGTCTATCATGACCCTCTGGCCATTGACTTTGCTTTTTGGATAAATCTCTGATAAAAGATGCGTCGTCTAAATTTCTTTTTCAATTGAAACTTACTCCCGAATATGCCTAAACATCCAGAAGTATGACTGGAGGTGATGATGATAGAAACTACCATTTTTGAGCAATTACTATGTGTCAGGCACCGTGATAAGAATTTACAAACATTGTTTTATCTTACAGGCACTTATGGTTATTTTTTATTAGCTAGACCCCTCTGATTATGATTCTATGACATGAAGAGATATTAAATAATGGTGTCTAATACCTACTTTGAAATTAATTTTGATGAAATAAGTCATGTAACTATATGAAACTTTAATTTGTGCGAATAGAGGAAGGAGAAGGGTGGATGGATTTTGTTAGCATCAGTCTGACTGAGAAAATAAACAGGATGAATCTCTTATTAGGACCTGGACTGTCATAAACACCAAATGCTCATATGCTTCTCCAAATCAGGGAGAAGAAAAATAATCACAGATAGTTATGTTTCACAGCCTGACTGCTGAGGCACTGGGGCATGTAGAGAGAGCCTAAGGAGATGGCACAGGTGCATGTGCGCCTGGGTGTCGTGTTACTGCTGAGGACCAGAGATGGCGACACAGATACGTGGTTTGTGGCCGGTTAAAAGCAAACCTTCATACAGAGACCCTCAAAGCTATCAACCTTATACGTTTTGTAAAAAAAATTGTGCCTCCCTACCAGTTTACTGCCAAGAGTCATATCACATCCCACACACTAACATTTAATGTTTAAAAATACTATTCTTTTTGGCTCTCTTGCCACAAAAGCAAAACAGAACTGTTTACCTGCCTATTGACAGTCTCTCCCCTTGATAACTGTGCCATTAGCCTTGGAATTGCTTTCTCCAGGTAACCTCCCATTTGCCTGCCTCGTGGAGCTTTAGTAGAAGATTTGGTGTTGAGGGCACTAAATGTTCTCAGACTCCAAAAATACCCAGACATCTCTGTGTGCTCCATTCAACCTCCTATCTATTTTGAGACAAAAACTGTAATTTGGTGCTCCTACAGTAGAACCTCAGATGCAGCTCGGAGGCAGTTCCCGTAAATGCCTGCTTTGCAGGCTTAGCTCGCCTTTTAAGAATTGATTTATTTGCCTCTTAGCTGTATTAAGAAGCCTGTCTTCCCCTGTGTATCTGGCATCGGGAACACACTGTGGGTCTGTTTACTTTGGGCCACACAGATGACATCAACACTATCTTGCTAAAACAGAAAGCCTTTCAGTTTGATAGAAAATCTTTATATCTTCATGGGTTTTGACAATGTGGCACAAGTATTCCCATCTTAAAGAAAAACCCAGGATATGAGAGCTAAAGGAATCATTTATTTTGCCTCAGAAGGGAACTGGTCATGCAGTGTGACTACCTGTTAGGCTGATGGGTTTGCAAGCACTGCTCTTCTCTGCTGGAAAAGGCTGTCGACTTTTTCCTGCAGACCTAAGGCTTGGCAGGGAAGACGATGGGAGGGTGGCTGGTGATTTTGAGTGCACAGAGAGGCAGCTGTCCCACTTTTCATCTCCGCTTTCCACTGATTAACTGATTGGCCTTGAGAAGTTAATTAAAATCTGCCAAATGGGGATAAAAATGAAGAGATTTTTGCCTTGCAGGAAGGTCAGATGGATTAGTGGTATTAACAGTACCCACAGGAGGAGCGCCTTTAGTTGCCTGGTGATAGGTAGAGTGTGTTGAAATAATTAATTGCTATAAAAATATCAGCTTTCACAAATCTTGGTCTCAGATCAGCCCAGGAAGGGACCACAAAGCCCAGTTTTCATGGACCACAACTTGGATTGTCCCCATCCAGAGCCTGGCCATTGCCTGGAGCTGTGTCTGATTCAAGTTTCGTAGGACAGTTATTTCAGACCCTTTCCGCAGGACTTCACCACAAACCTGCAGGTGGAGTGAGCATTTATCTGAACAGAGAGCCTGATAGATAAGTGGGAAGATGCTCATTAACTAGGATATTTTAACCTTGGCTTTGAAGTTGATGACAAAACTAGGGACTGTTAGTTAATATCAAGAGCAGGGGCCTAAAAGGATATGAAATTCAAAGTAGTGTGTGTTTCCAACTCCCATCTCCCATCTTATTCCCTCTTCATCTCACACACTTACTATACTTATAAATAGCTAGGGTGAAAGATTTGTGGGGGAAGAAGGTAGACATCATGGTTCCCCGTAAGGCTTGGGACTTTGGGCATTAATACTGGCAAATCCTGGGTAATTCTGGCTGGGCATATGATATTGGGGGCAAGGAGTTAAGTTATTTAGCCATTCTAAGCCTTAGTTTTCTCTCCCATAAAAGGAAGATATTGAAATACCTACCTCATTAGGTTAATATGAATGTCTAAAAAGATAATGTTTCTTAGCTGGATTTCCCAAAAGCAGAGCCTACTTTGTTAGGACATGCAATTCCAGGCGACAAGAGTGAGGGACGAGGAGAGTGAGGCAGGGAAGGGAGAGCCAGTATGAGAATGTGTAATGGTGTTGGCTACCACTAATTTTGACTCATGGCTTGCTCTTGTGGAACCATACCCTAAGAAGCTGTATAAACTAGTCTCAGGACACCTGTCCAAGGGGAGGAAAATTTACTGCATGGGGCATTAACACCACCCACCCTGCCCCCCGACTCTGGACTTCATATACATGAGTGCCAAGCAGGATTCTGTAAATTTCCAAGCCTTGACATCAAAGGAGAGGCCTGTGGCGGGAGCTGAGAGTTACCTTGCATGGGAGGGAGGCAAGACTTTGTTGGATTGTGCCAGGCAGAAGCCACTTAGAGCCCAGACAGCCTGTAGGGGAAAATGAAACAGGAGGGGAGGCCAAGAAGTTCTGAAGTGCATAAGAGTGGGCTTTTACTGTCCATAAAGGGTTTAGTGTGGTACCTGGCATAAGGGAGGGCTTAGTGGATGTTAGCTTTTATTACTTATGGTCCAGCAAGCAATATAGAGATGACCGAAGGTAGGCTAAAATAGATGGGAGTTTTAACGGAAGACTGTGACTTGATTTTTGAGTTGGCCTAACTCCTTGGAGACTTGCTTCTAATATTATATCTACACTAGTCAGTTGTATTCAGAAGTCTCTATAGCAACCACTTTTATCACTTGAAACTAGGTACCTCTGAATAGAAACACTCACACATGAATGCATGCTCAGAGGAAAGGATGTAAAAAGCTTCCCTTATTTTGCAAGAAGCCTAAATTTTCTTGGTAGACTAATGTGAATCTTAAGAGAGAGGGCAATTATTAGATGTCTACTATGTGTCAAGTCCTTTAATTTTCACAACAACCTTATAAAGTAGCTATCATCCCCCTTTTGCTGTTGAGGAAAACAGAAAGTGAGAAGGATTAAATAATTTGCCCGATGTCCTAAAGGTTGTAAGTGATAGACCTGGGATTCCTAAGCATGTCTCATTCCAGAACCTCGCACTTTCACCTAGATCTGTGGGAAAGTTTCATTGATGAACATGCATTTTTGAAGTGTATCATTATATTTATAAAAATAAAGAGTTCTTTGAATTAGCAAAGTTGGTGTTCAATTACATAAAGAAGAACTGCTTCTGATTTACAGTAAGAATCAAACCAAAGTTTAGTTATGAGTAAGAGGCATGCCTTCAGAGGAAAAAATCAAATTATGTTGATATTAGTAATAGTTTGTTAGAGGGTGGTTCATTATAGTAAAGTAAATGTAGTTCAGCTCAGTTTTCTCAGGGAGGTCATTGGATCTGACTGGCTGAGGTGAACTGCTGTCTAAAAGTGTATTTCATAATGAGGGGCTGTGTTTGAAAATAAGTAGCACAAGTCCAGTGATGGGAATAGACATCTATGGAGGCTGGTCTAAGCCGGGTATTTTCCCACATCTATTAAAACCTCACAACAACACTCTATCAAGCAGGTACCTTGATGCTCATTTTTCAGCTGGAGCAGAGAGACTGGCCTGTTTGGCCATGGCCAAAAAGCTAGTCAATTGTAGAGTTATGATTTCAACCCAGGTGTTCTGTGTCCAGGGCTTAAGATACCTTCCTAAACACTTGCTACTCCAAGAATGATTTGAGTCCAGCTGAGACATCCTTGTGGCCTGAGAAATGCAGAATCTCAGGCCTGACCCCAGTCCTACTGAATCAGAATTCCCAGATGATTCAAGTCCACTCGAATGTTTGAGAAGCTCTGCCCTGAACATTTTCTGCCACGTAGATTGAAAATCTACTGAAGGATCACCTGTCTGTGACCCCCATTAGGATCCTTATCTGCAGGAGGTCCTGGCTCAGAGAGCACAGGCCCAGGCTGAACCATTTCTCCTGGGGACTTGAGGAAGTTACCTTTTGGCAGTTGCATAATTGACTAGTTTTAGACTTAGTATCTCAGTTGGTTTCAATGATAGTGGTCAGTTGTGCTTTTTTGAGAGGCAGTGTAGAGGAAAGCACTTTGCAAAATATAAAAGCTTTGTTCATTCATTCCAAAAGCATTCATGAATGCTTACCATGTGCCCAGTGCTGTACCCTCAAAGAATTCACAGTCCAGTGGAGAGAGAGACCAGGAAACAGATCTTTCTAATGTTTAGGGATATATGGTAACAGTCCAAAAGAATGAGGTTCTGAAGGAGCGCAGAGGGGCACCATCTTTCCAAGATGTATTAGGCATTGTTCCATTCCTAATCTTTCCCTCTGTCTGCAACAGGAACAGGACGGAACCAATTTTCAAGTGCCATCTGGGGTCCCGGAGCCCGTCTCAAAATGTGGTGGCCTGGATGTCATCTTTGAATATAGAGCTGCCAGCCAGAAGCTCACAGTGACCATCGTAAGAGCACAGGGCCTCCCGGATAAGGACCGAAGTGGCATCAGCTCCTGGCAAGTGCATGTCGTGCTGCTGCCCAGTAAGAAACAGAGGGGCAGGACGAACATACAGAGAGGGCCCAACCCCGTCTTCAAGGAGAAAGTCACCTTCGCCAAGCTGGAGCCCAGAGATGTGCCTGCTTGTGCTGTCCGCTTCCGCCTGTACGCCACCCGCAAGATGACCTGGGAGAGAATGATGGGCGAGAGGCTCTTCTATCTCAGCCACCTGCACCAAGAAGGGGAAATGAAAGTGACTCTGGTTCTGGAGCCAAGAAGTAATATCAGTGTGAGTATGTTAAATGGTGCTGCTAATGATGCGCTACGTTTGAGGATCTGGAATTGTCAGCCCTTGATTTAGTACATTCAGCCCGTGAATTCAAACACCTTAATTTAATTTTCCATTTGGCTCTCCTCATCCTTCTGAGACATGATTTGCACTTCACGGTACAATGGGTTTTCTTTTTTGTGTGTGTGCCCTTAGTCTCTATAACCTGATGGATGTGTTCCCTGTGTTCCATTTTGGGAAATGACAGCAGCATTGTGAAGGAGGGAACGGGGAAACTGGGAGAGGTTTTTTGGCCTTCTCGTTAGTTGATAAGTGGTCCTACCACCCATCCCCCTGCCCTGACCCCAGCATGCATCATGATGTATCTGAGATGATGGGACATTCAAGGTGAGGTCCTTAACAGGTATGCCTGCCTAGGCAGCATAGGAAGCCCTGAACTCCAGCCACTTATAAGACCTTCCATTTATAGGACTGGGCTTCTCCCACACGCCCCGTCCTCTGTGTCCCTCAGGTTTCAAAATAATACAGCACAGCTTTTATGTCTACAAGATGGGTAGCCCTCTCTTCCCGTGGGTTATATGTCATCCAGTGTGAGGATCTCCTTTTAAAAAGCACATAAAAGATCGGGTAACTATCTTGGGCTGTTGGACAAATCAGTCATCCATCCCAAAATGTTTGCTGAGTACCAATTATATGTCAGGTGCCGTATAGGTAGAGGGGGTGCAGGAAAGAACAAAACAGGTGATGCCCTCACGGAGCGTACAATCT
The DNA here is from genome assembly GCF_965194805.1 of Balaenoptera borealis. Classification (NCBI taxonomy): domain Eukaryota; kingdom Metazoa; phylum Chordata; class Mammalia; order Artiodactyla; family Balaenopteridae; genus Balaenoptera; species Balaenoptera borealis. Next base: position 38,957,241 of record NC_138866.1, on the reverse strand, counting down.
GGTGGAGGAGGGCGGCAAAAGACAAACTGGGGTAGGCAAAGAGAGAGAGGCAGAGGCTGCTGCTGCTTTAGAGGGTCAGAGAAAGTATCTTTCAGGTGGTGATACAAGAGGACTCAAGGAATCGAGGGAGCCAGACTGGGTGCCATGTGGAGGACAAGGACTCCAGACAGAGGGGCTGGCATACGCAGACATCAGGCGGTGGGAAGGAGCGTGACTTGTCTGAGGAAGGGGAAAGGAGCCAGAAAGTCCAGAGTGCGCTCATGGGACATCCAGCCACTTACATTTTTAATAGATGTCTCAAAACTCATATCTCCAGACTCGAAATCCTGATTTTTGCCTCACTAAATCTATTTTACCTGCAGTCTTCCCATCTCGGTTAAAGGCAATCTCATGCCTTTAATTGCTCAGGTCAAAAATCTTAAAAGTCACTTGTGACTTCTCTCCTTTCCACCTGAAATCCTACTGGCTCTATCTTGAAAATCTAACCAGAGCCTGACTCTCGACTGGATTACTGAAATGGCCTCCTAGTCATCTCCCTGCTTCCACCTTTGCCCTCTATAGACTATTCCCAACACGGGGGCCAGAAGGAGCCTTTTAAAACATAAGCCAGATCATGTCTCATCTCTGTTCAAATCCCCCTTTTTTCTTAAGCTCTGAGTAGAGTGTTTCTGAAATCCTGGGAAACAGAAGCCACAGGAGGTCAGAGGAATCCTGCACCATAAAGCATAGGGATAGGTATTATTACACCCTTGTTTCTCTGTGCCAGGCCCTGGGCCCTGTGCTGGGGGCACAGAGTTGAGTGGGGGAAATGAGCCAGTGTGAAAGAACCTTGAAGGTAAAAATTCTCCCATTCACCAGTTATTTGTTGAGCATGATTATGAGCTACACACTGGGCTATGCCCTGTGGACTGAGGGATTTTTACGGTTGAGAATTTTTTTTTTTTTTGGATTTGTTTGTCATTTTGCTATTTTTAAAGTATTTTATAGATTTCCCTCAATTATTTATTTATTTTTGGCTGCATTGGGTCTTCGTTGCTGCGCGCGGGCCTTCTCCAGTTGCGGCGAGCGGGGGCTACCCTTCTCTGTGGTGCGCAGGCCTCTCGTTGCGGTGGCCTCTCCCATTGCAGAGCACGGGCTCCAGGCGCGTGGACCCCGGCAGTCGTGGCACGTGGGCTCAGCAGCTGCGGCTCGCGGGCCCAGAGCGCAGGCTCAGCAGTTGTGACTCACGGGCCCAGTTGCTCCGTGGCATGTGGGATCCTCCCGGACCAGGGCTCAAACCCACGTCCCCTGCATTGGCAGGAGGGCCCTCAAGCACTGCGCCACCAGGGAAGTCCCTAAGGTTGAGAATTTGATGCGAGAGGCAAGCTGTGCAGTGACAGGTGCCACAGTGGACACTTCTGCACAAGCCCAGGGGAGGGGGTGGCCCTCACCCCAAACTGGGCAAATATTTCATTGTTGGGTTATCACCATCCAGACAGCAGGGGCTATAAGGCATCTATCAAAACCACCTCGCCCTGTAGTTTACAAATTGTGTTCCATGAACGCCTCCATGGGCTCTACAGGGATGTCCATGGCTTGGTAGACTGGGTAGTTTCCTAAGATGTGAAGAATATTTAATTTCTTTCAATGCATTTATTTATTGGGGTTCCTGATAAGAAGTTTTAGGAAACGATTGCAGATGTTGAGAAGAAAGGTCGGAGCAGTTGTGGGTCTGGGAGGCTGGCTGGCCTGCCCCTCAGGGTCCACTCCCACTCATGCTCCTTGAGCGAGTGTCAACGTCCTGATCTACTTTGCTTTCCTCCTCCCAATGTGTCTGGTGCATAGAGGTGGGTGCTTTAGAGAAGCACATGCATGAATACATGACACAAAGTGTGGGCCCCCCTGGGCTCCCCTGGTACCTGCAAGGTCTCTAAGATGCACAGGCCATGTGTCAGCTTCCTCACTAAACAGTTGTAAAAGTGTTCTCGTTCAATGTAATTCATCTCCTTAGGAAGAAAAAATGTAGCATCTGCCATAGTCCTGACAACCTGAAAAAGCAGAACCAGGGGCCAAATGTTCTATGGGGTGGTAGACGGCCAGTGGTCATTTCTTTTCTGGTGAAGACAAAATGCCTCCCATATTGCTACATTCCTCAAGAGGCTGCAGAGAATAGAAGCAGAAGTCATGCCTGGAGTGGACGGGTTCCATATGGGTCTAATATAGACTCATAGAAATTTGGGTCTATATTAAGTGTGCTGTTAGCTCTCCATGTATCTTCCAGGGTTTGATTTACACTAGTAATAACATCTTTGTCCGTTTTGTCTTTAGAGAGGAAAGAGTGAATGGAGACAGCTCTTGAAACAAATATGTCTGCTAATAATGCAGGGGATCCCATCCAAAACTGTGCTCCCCAGGCCCTATTATCATTCATACCGAGTGCGCCATTAGTCATCTTTGGCAGCAGTGGAGCCTGGGCCACAGTTTCACCAAACATAATATCGGCTTTCTGTAAGGGAGAGGAGTGCAGTGGGGCCAATGGATCCTTTGTTGTTCTTCTCCTCCAGAGTGGAGAGTCTCCGCTCAGCCCATCTGCAGTTTCTCACAGTGACAGTGCTTCATCCACGCAGTCGCTGTCGCATGGAGGGGCGCCAGAGCTGTTGGTGGGGCTGTCATACAATGCCACAACGGGGCGATTGTCCGTGGAGATGATCAAAGGCAGCCATTTCCGAAACCTCGCGGTTAACAGAGTGCCTGGTAAGTTCATGCCTGTACCCCCAGCTCTGGTCCTCCCAGAGGCAGGAAGGAGGCTGTGTCTGCTTTCATCTCAATTCTCTAACTTTTACAATAAAAATGATCTTGTTGTGACTTAGACACGTTTTTACCAAGTGATACCTCTGGCTTTTTCAAATGCCTTTCTGTTTAATTAGATTGAAGCCTTCTTCGATATCTGGATGCATCTTGATACAAAATAGGCTGGCTTCTACGTGTAGATCGTCAAAGGGGAAAAAGAATGATGTCTTTTCAGCAACATAACATGTATGAACAATTGAAATCTGCTAATAGGTCCCAGGTCCTCAAATACGTTTAAAGAGACAGAGCTCAGTCTTTGGATCCAGGCAGTTCTGGGATCTAATTCCAGCTCTACTCATTTACCTGCTAGCTTTGCTCTGATCCTATACAATTTACCTCTCTTTTCTGAACCTCAGCAGACTCATCTGGAACAAAGGAATATTAATAGTACCTTTCTCATGGGTGGTTTTGGGGTTTAAATAAAATGATTTATGTAGAACATTCAGTGCCTGACACATAGTGAGCGTTCAAGAAATGTGAGTGGTTATGTGGTTGATGGTGGAGGAGGTGGAGCAGGAAGATGTGGGGCAATCCAGGCCTGACTCACCAGGGCAGCTTCTGAGGTCACCCCTGGAAAGAGCAGCTCAAGACATACTCCCACAGCTGCTGTCCAGGGCTCAGGAAGCCAGAATAAAGATGCTGCAGCTGCTGCCGCCAAATTGCCTCTCAATACCCAGGAAGCTGGAGATTGAACCTTGGAATAATGCTGCTAAAAAATCAGCTCATCTTTAATGATCTTGCTTATCAGCAGAAACAGCTTAAGAAAGGGTGGGAAGATGGTTTCTGCCTCACTTCTGCCTTCTGGCTCTCATGCAACCATATCTAATTTGAGGAATCTAATTTATATCTAGAATTCTAGCTGCAAGAGAGTCTGGAAAATGCTGTTGAAATTCCAGCCTTTTGAGTCCAAGAACGTAAAATAGAAGTGGGTAGAGTGGAGTGTAAGTGAGGGTGTCCACCACAGGCAGCCAAAACTTACTGAAATAAGGACGAAGTCAGTAACAACATGATAGGCTGCAAGAGGCAATGGACTCCAGCCTCACATGTCAGCATCAGATGAAGAGCCAGCTGAGCTGGTAGAAAAAGGTCAGCTCCTACAACCAAATCTGGGCTCTCACTCCTTTTAGTCTTTAACTGTGCTGCCGCCCACAATGTCTCTGTTCAATAGTATCTTGTTAGTCAGTCTGTGTTAAAGGCATTAGAGCAAGTTAGTAAGGAAAGCCCAGCACTCTGGAGAACCGAAGAGACCAGAGGCATAGGCCATATTCTGTATCGACGCTCAGAACCAGGTAAGAGCTATTTAAAATCCATAATAGGTGTTGATTATTAATTGTATGGCTAGACTCTTTTTTCCAGATACAGCTTTAAAAAAAAAAACAAAAAACTCTGGATTTACTGCTTTCCCTGCAGAGCCTTTTCTGATCTCTTTCCCTGTCTTCCTGAGATTTGGTGAGATCTGAAAATTTTTCAGGGAAGAACATGGTGCAGCTGCAGAGAATGATGCGGAGGTGGATCACACAATCATGGCCTATTCCAGTCCATGCTGGGAGGCTTTAATTTGCATGCTGGGTCGTCCCAGGCGATACAGGGGAGAAGGACAGCATGGTGGCTAAGAAAGCATCAACTGGAGTGTGCCAATCTAAGGTCTTTGTCACTTACTAAGTGTGAGTTATTAAACTTTTTCGACTCTCAGTTTCCTCATCTGTAAAATGGGATCATAATAATATATACTTTCTAGGTAAGGATACTACATATAAAGCTGTGATGTTGAGAATGGTGCTCGTGAAACTTCATGCATTTCTATATAAAAGAAAATATGCCAAAGAGGAAACGCTTATAACATATTTAAAACTGAGTAGGAAAAAAAGCAAGTCCTCATTTTGAAACTGATTTCATTCCAGAAGTTTAAGTCAGTTTGGCATTTACATGATTTTTCATAGAATAGTGCTACAGTTTAACTGACAAATGTAACTGACATGCTGTATCTTTGCGACCAAAGTAATAGAAGACAGTGTTGCTGTGATGCTATTAATTAAAGCAGAAACCCAATAGTGAAGACAAAAGTTTTTTGTTTACATAGAATGCTGGTACTTGAGGAAAAGCCAGTTTAATTAGGAGGGGTTGAGAAAGTAGAAGGTTCTTTTGTGGAGATTCTGAAAGGGACCTCTTGGTACTTTCAAGGGCTTGAGATGTTGACGACATTGGTCCTTCATTATGTCTCACTTCCTTACACCACTAGCAGGACTTTGGCAGTCATCAGGAAGGCTTAGGATACAATTTTAGTTCCCATATGGAAGAGAATGAGAGAGAGAAAGGATGAGGGAACAATAGTTTTATGAGGTAACTGAGCAGCATTGGAAGAAAGAGGGTGTGAAGGGGAGAGGATGCAAGCTGGAAGATGAATAGGCCTGGAGTGGGGAGTGGAGGAGGGAGACGGCGAAGTGCACTCATCTCCCTGGTGAAGGTGGAAGGAGGGCAGGCGGAGCCTCAGAGCCCTGTGTCAGAGTGCACCCCAAGGGAGCTGCCTGCCAGGGGAAAGTCACTGGTAGAAACGTGTGTGAGGGTCACAAATCCTGTGCTTGAGACACTCAGCTCAGAGGCGGTGACCTCCTCTGCAGAAAGGGGACATCAATCTTGCCTTGCAGGCTGGCTATGATAATGTGAAGAATGGTTCTTAGGGAAGCCCAAAGGAAAAGAGGTTGAGCCTGTGGAGTGGGGACTTCTCCTCTCTAGAATATTGAAGGTGCTCAATCTTGATGGAAAGAGACAAAGGCTGGGATTTAGAAGTGAGAATCTTTTGCATCAAAATATATCATGAACCAAAAGATAACTGTGAACTTGCCAACTTGATCCAGCTAGATGACTATTCTGGTATTTTAAACTTTTCTTTCTAAGCAAGATAGAGGAGAGGTGGACAAATAATAGATGGAGTTCCTCTTCTCTTTTAGGGTCTTAGAAGAAATAAACCAATGAGATGTAAGCTCCCCTCCCGAGATTTCTGAGGCAAATCCTTGCGGGAGAAGTCTCAGTGAAAGGCAGGTTTTGCTCCGATGGGCAGGAGCTGGTGGGAGCATTCCTAGAGATGAGTCTCTACCACACCTTGCCCCGCCCCCCCCACCCCCCCACCCCAGAATGGTTAAAACTAAAAAGACAGATTCCCTCAAGTATTGGTGAGTTTGTGGAGAATACATTCTTAGGGGTTGTGTAAAATGGAATAACAGCTTTGGGAAGAGGCTTGGTAGTTTCTTATATAGGTAAACATGCACTGAAAATCCAGCAGTTCCATTCTTAGGCATTTACCCATAAGTTTAAAAAAAAAAAAACAGGAACAAGAATGTTTGTAGCAGCTTTACTCATAATATGGAAAAATTGCAAAGAGCCCTTATGTCCTCATGAATGAATAAACAAATTAAGATATATTTCCACAGTGGAATACTATTCAGCAATATAGAAGGAACGAAATTAACGGAGGCATTCAACAACATGGAGGAATCTCAAAATCACACTGAGTACCTACTGTACGATTCCATTTATATGAAGTTCTAAAACAGGCAAAACTTATTTACATATAGTGAAGAAAAGCAGAAGAGGAGTGGTTGCTTCAGGATTGGTATTGGTATCAAGATGGACTGGGCATGAACATGAGGGAATATTCTGGGGTGATGGACATATTCTATATTTTGATAGGGGTGTGGGTTAAATGGATGTTTGCATTTGTTAAAACTTACTGAATTGTACTAGGCTTTGTGCATTTCACTGCATGTAAATTTTACCTTATAATAGAAAAGAGCCATAAATTATTGAACTCTAGTTAATGAAACACATGCTGAAATGTTTAGGGGTAAAGAACAATGATGGCTACAGCTGTGATGGATTGATGGATAGATAGATGCATAGATATGTGAAAAAGCAAACGCTGTTAGCTCAGGCTACCATGACAGAAATACCATAGGTTGGGTGGCTTAGACAACAGAAATTTACTTCTCACAGTTCTGGAGGCTGGGAAGTTCAAGATTAAGGTTATCAGCTGATTTGGTTCCTGATGAGAACCCTCTTCCTGGTTTGTAGACAGACATCTTCTTGCTGTATCTTCACATGGCGGAGACAGAAAACATATCTCTCATGTCTCTTCTTATAAGGGCACTAATCCCATTCATGAGGGCTCCACCCTCATGATCTAATTATCTCCCAAAGATCCCACATTCAAATAGCATCACATCGGGGATTAGGGCTTCAACATATGAATTTTGGGAGGATACATACATTCAGTCCATAGCATAAATGGAGAAAAATATAACAATTGAAGAATCTAGATGATGGGTATATGGGTATCCACTGTATAATTATTTTGAATTTTCAGCATATTTGAAAATCTGTTATAAAATATTGTGCATGAAAATCTGGTCTGGTCTGGAATAGTTCAGCTGGGCCAGGTAGATAAAAATAAAACAAGAGTCTAGCCATTGATAGGGGCTACTGTGGTGGGCATTACATTTTTTTTTTTAAAATTATGACATCTCAAGTTCCGACCTTATTCCCTTGACTCAGATTTGGATGGAATAGACAGGGTACCAAGCAAATGAACCTGCAGGCATCTTCTGTAGCATCCTCCATAAACCACATCCATCCCAAGACAAAGTATGTGGTTGGGCATTTCTTTATTTCTAACTTTAACCTTTTCTCTATTCATCAGACAGATAGATAGATAGAAAGGTAGGTAGGTTTTTATACCTCCCTCCCTCCCTCCCTCCCTTTCTTCCTTCCTTCATTCCTTTCATTCTGGTGAAAATGCCCGTATTATAAAAATTTAAATATGTATATATATATTTCAAATCCTAGGAGGGCTAGGGAAGATAAAATAGGCTATTTGAAAATTACTGAAACTATTCCATAGAACCTATTCAGAAACAATATATAAGCAAGTTAACAAAATGAACTAATCTTAGCTCAAGTCAGGTAACAGTGTGCCAAGAGCCATTCCAGGCACTTTCAAGGTAAAATCTCACTTAGTACATGTGGTCAGTGTTGTCATTATTGCTGTTAAGATGGTACAGGCTAGTCTACAAATCCGATGGCAAGGGATAGTCTCCACATCTGTACATGGCAGATGGCCCAGGTGAAAAAGCCTCTTATTGTGCCTGCTAGACATCTGAAATCCTGGTAGACTTTTTTTTTTTTTTTTTCATTTATTTGTGATCTGATCTTTATGATTTCTTTTTTATTTTTTTTTATTTTTTTTATTTTTTAACATCTTTATTAGAGTATAATTGCTTTATAATGGTGTATCAGTTTCTGCTTTATAACAAAGTGCATCAGTTATACATATACATATGTCCCCATATCTCTTCCCTCTTGCATCTCCCTACCTCCCACCCTCCCTATCCCACCCTCCCTATCCCACCCCTCTATGTGGTCACAAAGCATCGAGCTGATCTCCCTGTGCTATGCAGCTGCTTCCCACTAGCTATCTATTTTACATTTGGTAGTATATATATGTCCATGCCACTCTCTCACTTTGTCCCAGCTTACTCTTCCCCCTCCCCGTATCCTCAAGTCCATTCTCTAGTAGGTCTGCATCTTTATTCCCGTCTTACCCCTAGGTTCTTCTGACCATTTTCTTTTTCTTTTTTTTCTTTTTTAGATTCCATATATATATGTGTTAGCATACGGTATTTGTTTTTCTCTTTCTGAGTTACTTCACTCTGTATGACAGTCTCTAGGGCCATCCACCTCACTACAAATAACTCAGTTTAGTTCCTTTTTATGGCTGAGTAATATTCCATTGCTGATACACATTTACAGAAGCTTTTGAAAAAGTTACCATTGAGAATTAGAAACATTTGATTATCTTTTGAATTTGGCTTCATGGGAAAGCAATTCACTAACAATTTAGCAGCTCTGTTCTGTTCTTTTCCTGGGCTTGCCACCCAGTTACTGTGTGGCCTCGACATTTGATTTAACCTCTCTGAATTTAATTTCTTTCCCTATTAAATAAGGTTAACTAGTTAATATTACTGATACAAGTCTACGTTTTTAAAAAAAAATGTTATCTGTTCTGTTGGCAGATTCTCTTTCTCAGTCCTTCTACAATGCATTACTGCACTGTGTATATATACACCCATATAATGGTCCTTGTCAAAAACTATCATTAAGATGTCCCCTCCAGTTAAGTTAAAAACAACAAGTTCCCCAGCCTCTCAGCATGTGCATGATTAGCCACGTGTGATAATTACATCCCAAATGATAATACTTACAGCAGCAGCATATTAACCTTGTTAGGTACTCACAATAGCAGAGACTAGAGGAAGGAAAAACAAAAAAGCAAATCAAGCTGGCTCGGGTTTAGTGTGAAGAACAAGTGGGATGCAGGGGGTTACACTCTACAGATGAAAGGCGGGGAAAAAAGGACTACATGGAAATGAACAGATATAGGACATACCACCTTCTTTTAAAGCTAAGTATAGTGAGTACTTACTAATAGCCATTATGTGCTTAGAATTAAGGCCAATTCATATGAAGATTTGTATGTGGCAATAACTTATTGATTGCATATGGGATATTCCTATACTTACATCATCTCATTAATTCTCACAACAATATTAAAGTTAGAAAATCTGAAAAGCAACAGGAGAGAAAATACAGGTACCATGGTATGTGAGTTATATCTCAATAATGCTGCTTTTAAAAAAAAAACACAGCTTTCTGCAGAAGAATGACAGTCAGACGGAGGACAGGCTTATTCACAGCAACGATAGAAGGCTGAGGACAGGCTTATTCACAGCAACAATAGAAGGCTGAGGACAAGGGGAGAATATCATCAAAGAGAAAAAAATACTCTCAACTTACTATTCTTTTCGAGTGAAGGAAGAATAAAGATCTTTTTCACAAAGTTTGGAAGGGTTTATCAGTGGAAGAGCTACTAACTGATGTTATTTCAGGGAGAAGGAAATCGAACTTAGAAGGAAGTAGTGAAGTGCAAGAAAGGAAAATGAACAACAAGAACAAAACAGATCAACATGTAGGTAAAGGTAAGCATGTATAAATTGTGTAAAGCAGAAACAGCAATAGAAGGAAACATGCCTAATGTTGGGACTACAACAAAAACGTAGAAATGAAATTCCAGGCAGGAATAACATGAAGGATGCGAAGGGGAGATGGAAATCAGAGAATTCTAAGGTACTTATGTTGCTTAAAAAGAGGGTAGAGGTATTGATTCATTTTAGACATTAAGTCAAGTGTACATGTTAACACTTCCAACTTTCAAACCAGTAGAGAGGCTAAATTAGAATAAAGAAAATTCAGTTAATCCAATAGAAAGCAGAAAGAGAGATTTAAAAGCCTAGAAAATGCAGAGTAGATAGCACAAACCAAAACAATATAAATAAATCAAAATATATCAGTGATCATAATAAATGTAAAGGGACTAAGACTGCTATGTAAAAGGTAGATATAACATTAGATTAATATTTCTCTTCCTCCCAATCTCTCCCTGTCCCCCTCCTCACATACTCTCACTTATACTGCAGTTTATATTGGGCCCACATAGCCTCACAATGTATAAGAAAAAGAAATACTAATTACCAACAAATTGGGCTTACTTCAGGAATGCAAGAATGACTTAATATTAGGAAAATCTAGTGCAGTTCATATACCAATTGATTTATGAGAAAACCTGATCATGTCAATAGTTGCAAAAGAAGCTCTTGATAAAATGCACTATCCATTATTGATAAAAATAACTCAAAGCAGAAGAATAATAGAAGGTGTATGCGTATAGGCTAGGCTATGATGCAATGACAAATTGTGCAAAGTTCGTGGCTTAACAGCAAAGGTTTCTTTTTTTTTTTTTTTTTTTTATAAGGTTCATTTATTTATTTATTTATTTATTTTGGCTGTGTTGCGTCTTCGTTTCTGTGCGACGGCTTTCTCTAGTTGTGGCAAGCGGGGGCCACTCTTCATCGCGGTGCGCGGGCCTCTCACTATCGCGGCCTCTCTTGTTGCGGAGCACAGGCTCCAGACGCGCAGGCTCAGTAGTTGTGGCTCACGGGCCTAGTTGCTCCGTGGCATGTGGGATCTTCCCAGACCAGGTCTCGAACCTGTGTCCTCTGCATTAGCAGGCAGATTCTCAACCACTGCGCCACCAGGGAAGCCCCAACAGCAAAGGTTTCTTTCTCCCTTGCATCACAGTCCAAAGTAAAGCAGGTGACTCTCCTCTAAGCTGTGACTAAGGCATACAGGTTCTTTCCATTTAATGAGGTGATAATATTATATTCAAAATGTGACCTGCTTTGTTGTCATGGAAGGGGAAGAGACGGGGGAGTGGTTGCCTATAGCTGTGATTGAAGGTGATATTTACCACTTCTCATATTCTGTTATTCAGACCTCAGTCACATGGCTCAGTCAACTAAAATCTGGTGTGAAGCCTACATCCTTAATTTGATACTTGACCTGAGTCACTATCACATTATTCCCCTAAGAAGGTTTACTGGGCCTTTGTTGTTTGAAGCCTTTTAAAATCCGTCTCTTACTGTTTGGAGGTCTGGAAGCAAGGAACTTTTCCAACCACAGAAAGGTCTGAATTTCAGGATTCTCTTTTTCCTTGCACATTGGTCAGTTCTTTCCCAAGCTTACTTTTCATCCTCACTCCCCAAATAAAGCCAGTAGTACGAATACACACTTCTAACATTCTGTTTTTCAGTCTGTTTCCTTAGTTCTATAAACATTAGGCATATGCTCTTCCTTCCAAGTTATAGCAGATGGTGGCTTTACTATCACATAATATTGATTATGGATCTCCATTGTTCTAGCCTCTGATATTAGTTTCTTCATCACCTGGCACCCAACTTCTAGGCCAGTGGTCATTCTTGTGTTTTTATTTTGGTAGCATTCCAGTTCAGATTACCAGTTACTATATCAGTCAGATTTTGTCAGGAAAATACAAAATATGTATTTTGAGTCAGAAGTTGTTTCTTATGGGTTTTAAGCATGGGAAGGCTTGTGATAAAGGCCAGGAAATTCAGAAGTATAGGCATCACAGGAAAGATGCCAGTATGATCTGAGCTGTGTACATATGAAAGGGATGATTCTCATAAGGATGTTTGAACACCATGGGTGAGAACCCTAATTTGCCATCTGCTTGCTAATGCCTGTACACATGCCTGCAACTGGGACTAGAGGGCTGTGGCACCCCTTTCCTTCTACTTACCAGTCTCATACAAGTCGCTTTCATTAGTGGATTTTAACTGGGATCTTACTGCAAGAGATTCAGGGGAATGTAATTTTATGTTTGGTAAGGGAAAGAGCTAAGAAAGGTAGAAATGGTATTAAATATCAACAACTAGTTTGTGGTATGGAAGGGAACTTGCTTAACCTTGATAGTGGGTGTTTTAAGAAAATAGACACTAGCCATCATTCTTAATCCTGAAATCCCCTCAAAGTCAAGAACGAAGTAAGGCTTCCCACTGGCATCACTCTCACTCAACATTAGACTGGAAACTCAAGGCAATTCAGTAGAATAAGAAAAAGAAATAAAAATTTAAAGCTTGAGAGGAGGAAACAAAACTGCCATTATTTGTAGAAAATATGATTGTCTACATTAAAAATACAAGAAAACGTACAAATTTAAACTAATAACATTTTTTAAAAATACAAACTTGTTTTCTAATACATCAATGACAGAAAGTGGAGTTTTAACACATGGATATTTACAAAAGTAACAGTACCTATGGTACCAAAGGATAACATTAATAAAAGATGAGTAAGAAAATTATTTTAAAAATCACAACACTGTTTGAAAGACACAAAAGAAAACTAAATAGTTAGATAAACCATGTTCATTGTTTAGAATAATCAATATTGTGAAAATAACAGCTTTCCCCAGGTTAATCTATATACCCAGTACGATCCCAATCAAAATCCTCACAGATTTTTTTTTGGGGGTATTTTTCTTTTTAAAAAAAAAGCTTGACAAACTGATTCTCAAATTCATATGCAAGAGCCAATTAAACGAAGCAAGAGCTTAAAACAACTAAAATAGCTTTTAAAAAGATGATAGAAGGATTCTGAACAGATCAAAATATATTCTAAAATGATAATAAGTATTATCAAGTTAGGGGAAGGACACTAAAGCTGGACACGATATCTGATCGACATTATATTACAAATCAGCTGGGAGATAATGGGCTATTAAATGAATAATGCTTCCCATATAGGAAAAAATAATTAGATCCCTACTTTATACCACACACAAAGATCAGTTTACGGTGGATTAAAGATCAGATGTGGAAAACAAACTCTTAAGACTCATAGGAGAAATGTGGAAGACTGTTGGGTTTGGGTAGGATTTCTTAAACAATTTTTTAAAATATGTCAACTGAAAAAGAAAACATTGATAAATCTGACTCCACAAAAATTTAAAGCATTTATACTACAAAAGTTACTACACAGAGGAAAAGGATAAGTTACAGGCAGGGAGAAGATATTAGCAATAAAAATAACAAGATTTTGTCTCTAGAATTTGTAAAGAGCCAATAATCTACTCCTAGGTATGTATTAGAGAAATTCTCAAATATTGGTACAATGTAAAATATAGAAAAATGTTCACTGAAATCTTTTCACTTCTTGGTTATTATAAGCAATTAAAATGTCCATTAAATAAGATTATGAATAAATAAATTGTGGTTTATTAATATCCTGGAACACTCTATAGCACTTGAATCACAGGTGTATATAATATAGATAATATAAAAAATTTAATGCTGAATGCAAAAAAGGCAAGTTTTGGGAGGACATACAGTAAAATGTTAAATACTTTTTAAATGTGCAGAATACTGTTAAGTATATTTTGGATATCTTTATTTACAGCTATTTATATAGTGAAAGGCTAAAAATATACATGAAGATGATGAGCTACAAATCCAGGAGAGGAATTACCTTTAGTGATAGAGGAAACCAAACAGGATCTAGGAGGGATACTCAAGGATCTTCAATTATAACACTTTATTTCCTAAAAATCAAACAAAAAGCAAAAAGGTCCATAGTAAATACGACAAATGCTAAATATCACAAGTCTGCATACTTGGATATGTGTACTATTATTCTCTCATGTATATTGAAAATATTTTATAATTATGAATACATTAGAAGCTAAGGGGAGGTTAAATGACCAAATTCTTTCCCTTACCCAGAGAATCGTGGTGCCTCACTCCCACCCCTCCCCAAGGCTGAGTCTATTACAATTGGTAGACCGTCATGCTGCCCACTAGCAGGTGTCTTGTATGAGCTATTTAACTAACTATTGTGGTTAGTTAAATAGTTAGGTATTATATTGTTTCTTTGGAAAAATGACTTCTGAGTCCCAAATGACATACTTTTGTGCCATGATATATTGGAGATATTTTACTGTCATAATTTTTTTGGTGCATGTGCTATCTTCCTTTATGGAGAAAGAGACAAGTGACCCATAGAGCAGTTGGCAGGCTGGGTCAGAAGAACAGCATCCAGAACTATCTAGGGATTGTGACCCATTCAGCCTGTTGATGATGGTTTTGACACCAAGAGGTGTCTGAATCATCAGCAGAAGATAAAATCCTGCTCAGTGGGAGGAGGAAGCAAGATAGTAGAGTAGAAGGACGTGCTCTCACTCCCTCTTGCAAGAACACCAGAATCACAACTAGCTGCTGGACAATCATCGACAGGAAGACACTGGAACTCACCAAGAAAGATACCCCACATCCAAAGACAATGGAGAAGCCACAATGAGATGGTAGGAGGGGTGCAATCACAGTAAAATCAAATCCCATAACTGGTGTGTGGGTGACTCACAGACTGGAGAACATTTATACCATAGAAGTCCATCCACTGGAGTGAGGGTTCTGAACCCCACGTCAGGCTTCCCAACCTGGGGGTCCGGCAACGGGAGGAGGAATTCCTAGAGAATCAGACTTTGAAGCCTAGTGGGAATTGATTGCAGAACTTTGACAGGACTGGGAGAAACAGAGACTCCACTCTTTGAGGGCACACACAAAGTAGTGTGTGCATCAGGACCCAGGGGAAGGAGCACTGACCCCAGGGGAGACTGAACCAGACTTACCTGCTAGTGTTGGAGGGTCTCCTGCACAGGCCGGCGGCGGGGGTGGTGGTGGCTGTGGCTCACTGTGGGGACAAGGACACTGGCAGCAGAAGTTCTGGGAAGTACTCCTTGGTGTGAGCCCTCCTAGAGTCTGTCATTAGGCCCACCAAAGAGCCCAGGTAGGCTCCAGTGTTGGGTTGCCTCAGGCTAAACAACCAACAGGGAGGGAACCCAGCCCCACCCATCAACAGTCAATTGGATTAAAGTTTTACTGAGCTCTGCCCACCAGAGCAACAGTCAGCTCTACCCACCACCAGTCCCTCCCATCAAGTCTCTTAGATAGCGTCATCCACCAGAGGGCAGACAGCAGAAGCAAGAAGAACTACAGTCCTGCAGCCTGTGGAACAAAAAACACATTCACAGAAAGATAGACAAGATGAAAAGGCAGAGGGCTATGTACCAGATGAAGGAACAAACTAAAACCCCAGAAAAACAACTAAATGAAGTGGAGATAGGCAACCTTCCAGAAAAACAATACAGAATAATGATAGTGAAGATGATCCAGGACCTCAGAAAAAGAATAGAGGCAAATATCGAGAAGATGCAAGAAATGTTTAACAAAGACCTAGAAGAATTAAAGAACAAACTAACAGAAATGAACAATACAATAACTGAAAGGAAAACTACACTAGAAGGAATCAGTAGCAGAATAATTGAGGCAGAAGAACAGATAAGTGACCTGGAAGACAGAATGGTGGAATTCACTGCTGCAGAACAGACTAAAGAAAAAAGAATGAAAAGAAATGAAGACAGCCTAAGAGACCTCTGGGACAACATTAAACGCAACAACATTTGCATTATAGGGGTCCCAGAAGGAGAAGAGAGAGAGAAAGGACCAGAGAAAATATTTGAAGAGATTATAGTCAAAAACTTCCCTAACATGGGAAAGGAAATAGCCACCCAAGTCCAGGAAGCACAGAGAGTCCCATACAGGATAAACCCAAGGAGAAACACGCCGAGACACATAGTAATCAAATTGGCAAAAACTAAGGAAAAAGAAAAATTACTGAAAGCAGCAAGGGAAAAACGACAAATAACATACAAGGGAACTCCCATAAGGTTAACAGCTGATTTCTCAGCAGAAACTCTACAAGGCAGAAGGGAGTGGCATGATATACTTAAAGTGATGAAAGGGAAGAACCTACAACCAAGATTACTCTACCCAGCAAGGATCTCATTTAGATTTGATGGAGAAATCAAAAGCTTTACAGACAAGCAAAAGCTAAGAGAATTCAGCACCACCAAACCAGCTCTACAACAAATGCTAAAGGAACTTCCCTAAGTGGGAAACACAAGAGAAGAAAAGGACCTACAAAAACAAACTCAAAACAATTAAGAAAATGGTCATAGGAACATACATATCGATAATTACCTTAAACGTGAGTGGATTAAATGCTCCAACCAAAAGACACAGGCTTGCTGAATGGATACAAAAACAAGACCCATATATATGCTGTCTACAAGAGACCCACTTCAGACCTAGGGACACATACAGACAAAGTGAGGGGATGGAAAAAGATATTCCATGCAAATGGAAATCAAAAGAAAGCTGGAATAGCAATACTCATATCAGATAAAATCGACTTTAAAATAAAGAATGTTACAAGAGACAAGGAAGGACACTACATAATGATCAAGGGATCAATCCAAGAAGAAGATATAACAATTATAAATATATATGCACCCAACATAGGAGCACCTCAATACATAAGGCAACTGCTAACAGCTATAAAAGAGGAAATCGACTGTAACACAGTAATAGTGGGGGACTTTAACACCTCATTTACACCAATGGACAGATCATCCAAAATGAAAATAAATAAGGAAACAGAAGCTTTAAATGACACAATAGACCAGATAGATTTAATTGATATTTATAGGACATTCCATCCAAAAACAGCAGATTAAACTTTCTTCTCAAGTGTGCATGGAACATTCTCCAGGATAGATGACATCTTGGGTCACAAATCAAGCCTCAGTAAATTTAAGAAAATTGAAATCAAATCAAGCATCATTTCTGACCACAACGCTATGAGATTAGAAATGAATTACAGGGAAAAAAACGTAAAAAACACAAACACATGGAGGCTACACAATACGTTACTAAATAACTAAGAGATCAGTGAAGAAATCAAAGAGGAAATCAAAAAATACCTAGAGACAAATGACAATGAAAGCACAATGCTCCAAAACCTATGGGATGCAGCAAAAGCAGTTCTAAGAGGAAAGTTTATAGCTATACAAGCCTACCTCAAGAAACAAGAAAAATCTCAAATAAACAATCTAACCTTACACCTAAAGGAACTAGAGAAAGAAGAACAAACAAAACCCCAAATTAGCAGAAGTAAAGAAACCATAAAGATCAGAGCAGAAATAAATGAAATAGAAACAAAGAAAACAATAGCAAAGATCAATAAAACAAAACACTGGTTCTTTGAGAAGATAAACAAAATTGATAAACTATTAGCCAGACTGATCAAGAAAAAGAGGGAGAGGACTCAAATCAATAAAATTAGAAATGAAAAAGGAGAAGTTACAACAGACACCGCAGTAATACAAAGCATCCTAAGAGACTACTACAAGCAACTCTATGCCAATAAAATGGACAACCTGGAAGAAATGGACAAATTCTTAGAAAGGTATAACCTTCCAAGACTGAACCAGGAAGAAACAGAAAATATGAACAGACTAAACACAAGTAATGAAATTGAAACTGTGATTAAAAATCTTCCAACAAACAGAAGTCCAGGACCAGATGGCTTCACAGGTGAATTATGTCAAACATTTAGAGAAGAGCTAACACCCATCCTTCTCAAACTCTTCCAAAAAATTGCAAGGGAAGGACCACTCCCAAACTCATTCTATGAGGCCACCATCACCCTGATACCAAAACCAGACAAAGATACTACAAAAAAAGAAAATTACAGACCAATATCACTGATGAATATAGATGCAAAAATCCTCAACAAAATACTAGCAAACAGAATCCAACAGCACATTAAAAGGATCATACACCACGATCAAGTGGGATTTATCCCAGGGATGCAAGGATTTTTCAATATATGCAAATCAATCAATGTGATACAGCATATTAACAAATAGAAGAGTAAAAGCCATATGATTATCTCAATGGATACAGAAAAAGCTTTTGACAAAATTCAACACCCATTCTTGGTAAAAACTCTCCAGAAAGTGGGCATAGAGGGAACCTACCTCAACATAATAAAGGCCATATACGATAAACCCACCGCAAACATCATTCTCAATGATGAAAAACTGAAAGCATTTCCTCTAAGGTCAGGAACGAGACAAGGATGTCCACTCTCACCACTATTATTCAACATAGTTTTGGAAGTCCTAGCTACGGCAATCAGAGAAGAAAAAGAAATAAAAGGAATACAAATTGGAAAAGAAAAAGTAAAACCGTCACTGTTTGCAGACGACATGATACTATACATAGAGAATCCTAAAAATGCCACCAGAAAACTACTAGAGCTAATCAATGAATTTGGTAAAGTTGCAGGATACAAAGTTAATACACAGAAATCTCCTGCATTCCTATCCAGTAATGATGAAAAATCTGAAAGAAAAATTAAGGAAACACTCCCATTTACCATTGCAACAAAAAGAATAAAATACCTAGGAATAAACCTACCTAGAGAGACAAAAGACCTGTATGCAGAAAACTATAAGACACTGATGAAAGAAATTAAAGATGATACCAACAGTTGGAGAGATATACCATGTTCTTGGATTGGCAGAATCAATATTGTGAAAATGACCATACTACCCAAAGCAATCTACAGATTCAATGCAATCCCTATCAAATTCCCAATGGCATTTTTTACAGAACCAGAACAAAAAGTCTTAAAATTTGTATGGAGACACAAAAGACCCCGAATAGCCAAAGCAGTCTTGAGGGAAAAAAACAGAGCTGGAGGAATCAGACTCCCTGACTTCAGACTATACTACAAAGCTACAGTAATCAAGACAGTATGGTACTGGCACAAAAACAGAAACATAGATCAATGGATCAAGATAGAAAGCCCAGAGATAAACCCACACACCTATGGTCCACTAATCTATGACAAAGGAGGCAAAGATATACAATGGAGAAAAGACAGTCTCTTCAATAAGTGGTGCTGGGAAAACTGGACAGCTACATGTAAAAGAATGAAATTAGAACACTCCCTAACACCATACACAAAAATAAACTCAAACTGGATTCGAGACCTAAATGTAAGACTGGACACTGTAATACTCTTAGAGGAAAACATAGGAAGAACACTCTTTGACATAAATCAGAGCAGTATCTATTTTGATCCACCTCCTAGAGTAATGGAAATAAAAATAAAAATAAACAAATGGGATTTAATGAAACTTAAAAGCTTTTGCACAGTGAAGGAAACCATAAACAAGACGAAAAGACAACCCTCAGAATGAGAGAAAATATTTGCAAATGAATCAATGGACATAGGATTAATCTCCAAAATATATAAACAGCTCATGCAGCTCAATATTAAAAAAGCAAACAACCCAATCCAAAAATGGGCAGAAGACCTACATAGACATTTCTCCAAAGAAGACATACAGATGGCCAAGAAGCACATGAAAAGCTGCTCAACATCACTAATTACTAGAGAAATGCAAATCAAAACTACAATGAGGTATCACCTGACACCAGTTAGAATGGGCTTCATCAGAAAATCTATAAACAACAAATGCTGGAGAGGGTTTGGAGAAAAGGGAACCCTCTTGCATTGTTGGTGGGAATGTAAATTGATACAGCCACTATGGAGAACAGTATGGAGGTTCCTTAAAAAACTAACAATAGAGTTACCATATGACCCAGCAATCCCACTACTGGGCATATACCCAGAGAAAACCATATTTCAAAAAGACACATGCACCCCAATGTTCATTGCAGCACTATTTACAATAGCCAGGTCATGGAAGCAACCTAAATGCCCATTGACAGATGAATGGATAAAGTAGTTGTGGTACATATATACAATAGAATATTACTCAGCCATAAAATGGAACGAAATTGAGTCATTTGATGAGACATGGATGGATGTAGAGACTGTCATACAGAGTGAAGTAAGTTAGAAAGAGAAAAACAAATATTGTTTTATTTTATTAATGCATATATGTGGAACCTAGAAAAATGGTACAGATGAACCGGTTTGCCAGGCAGAAGTTGAGACACAGATGTAGAGAACAAACATATGGACACCAAGGGGGGAAAACCACGGTGGGGTGGGGATGGTGGTGTGCTGAATTGGGCGATTGGGATTGACATATATACACTGATGTGTATAAAATTGATGACTAATAAGAACCTGCAGTATAAAAAAACAAACAAACAAAAAACACAACTAATACTAAACTTTCTTTGGGTTATTTGTATGGAAATATGTTAATATAAATGTTTCAGACATTACATGAAATTTCTGAAAATCTTATATGTTCTGGTATAATGTTATAAGTCATAATTCTAGTTAATACTTTAAAATGTATATCTCAGAAATAACTAAATTTCCTTGTCAATTGCATTATTATGAACTTTCATCAAATCTTTAACCGTGGTCATTTTTAAGTCTTTTGTCATTTACGGACAGTTCTGGGTGTACTCTGATGCTTTTGCAAAACTGTTCCTATAAAAGGGTTTCATCTTCAAGGAATTCATGGAAAAGACTCTGACAAGTACAGGTTTCTGGTAACTGACTATACTGCTGAACTGAATGAATAAGCATTTTCAGAACTCTAATGGAAAACTGATGAATTCATAAAAGTGCTAACAAAAAATCAAGATGAAAAATAAATTAATTACATGGGACTGAGTGAACTGATGAGGATGATTATAATTTTTGTGACTTTCTGTTTGAATAAAAAAAAAATACTGCTTGGTGGTGCTCTGCAGCAAGTATTATCAATTCCAAAAATTAAAGCAGAGCTCACTTAAGTTGCACATTTACTTGACTCTTTTTCTTCCATTCTGACTGGTGCTCATCAGATTAAGTCATTGAACCCCAAAAGACCCCAGCCTTACTCCCCACTATTCCTCACAAGTAGAATTTTCTGGGCACAGCCCTGGGTCACTAAGAAGTAAGCACATTATTACAGCCAATAAAAGGTTCCCTTTTGACCTGGAATGATGAGCAACATTTCTCTTCTTCTGGTCAGGTGTCCTCAGACTGGATTGTTTATAAAATTATTATTTCTCCCTATTGTCATACACGTACAATTCAGCTTCATTTATGGTGGTTTGGGAGTAAGTAGCCTTTCTCATAATTAGAAAATGATCTTCTGACAGGATAAAGCTGGAAATTGCTCTCTTTGTGAAATGAGCAGGTCTTTGTCTGCAAGATTGATTCAATTTTCACTGCCATAACTGGTAGCAGAATTGCCAGACCAGTTTGGTGACTGGATTGAACTTTTCCTACAGGAATTGTGTAGCTGTACAGCTGCGGAAACACAAGTTCACTCCCCCATTGTTGGTTTTCTGACAGCTTTTTCCGTAGAGCAGTTTGAAGAGTGGAGAGCCCTGTTTTTGAGACAGAGAAGTGTTTTTCACACCTGAAGTGCAATTTCACACCTTGTGTTTCTCAGCAGATAACTGCATAAAATAACATATCAAACCAGAATAGAAAAAGATCAACAAAGAAAGAAAACTGCAGGTTGTAATTTGTTTCCTATCTTACAATGCTCTTGTAGAGAACAGTAAATTACAGAGCTCTGGGTTTACACTTTAAAAAGTTTGACTGGTTGTTAGGTGGGAAAGTGAGCAGTAAACACTAATCAGCATTTAGCCTGCATTGAACAGAATGTACAGAATGATACAATTTGGGAAACACCGGAACTTGTAGATTTTTTTTTTAAAGGATAGGACACATAAATTAGTGGTAAAAACTGTAGTTAAGAGTAAGTCAAGAAATTGATAAATTAATTGATTTTAACAAAAATAGAATTTTCTTAGGATATAATTTTCTTTGTAATTATCCATTCAGGAATTTTAGTAAAAGTAATAGACTATGTTAGTACTTACTTTCTATAAATGACTAAACCTATGATGCTAGTCACCATCTCATGGCATTCTAGTGCAGGAGTTATAAAATGAGGGGTTTAGCTCCATTTTGCAAGTTTGAAAACTTAAGTCCAAAAGAAAAAAGAAAGTTGAGCCTCCTGGCTGGTCATAGACATTCATTACAAAATATTTAGTATTTATTGAGTGTCTACCACATGTTAGGCATTACCCCAGGCACGGGGGTACAGTGGTAAACAGGGCAGTCTCTCTTTCTCCCATCTGGGAACTGACAGTTTTGCAGACAAGTAAGCAGGCAATGGAAATACTGGGTAATAAGTGCTGAGAGAGGCTAAAACTAGATTTCGATGGAGCCCACAGATGGTCAGCATGGGGGCAAGTGGTCAGCAAAGATTCCAGGATAAAGTGACATCCAGACTAAACTAATGAATAGAAGTCATGTGAAGGTAGATATCATTCGGGATATCAGGGCATGTATAGCTTATGCAGAAGTGAAAGGGAAAGACAGCAGAGTGGGTTGGAGGGATAAGGTATTCAGCTTTTATCCTGAGACTAGTGGGATGTATTGAAGGTTTAGTCTTTGTTTATTAGGGAGAATGACACAACCAGATCTGCATTTTACAAAGACCCCTTTGACAATCCAGTGACTGGAGATCAGTGAAGAAACATGCAGTAATGCAAGTGGGAAATGCTGGTGACCTGAGCTGATGGTGTACACTGAGAGTTCAGTGGCATTGGGATGCAAGGAAGTGGGTGGGTTTGGGAGCTATTGAGGAGGTAGAATCAACAGAACTTGGTGGTTGATTGACTGGACTAGGGGTAAGGAAGCCAGTCTAGTCAAAAATGCCATCCTGAGTTCTGACTTGTGTACTTGAGCAGATGATACTGCCATTCACAGGGCTGGAGAATACTAAAACAGCAAGTTTTGAAGAGTTGGAGACATGATGAGTGTGAGATGGGATTTCCACAAGAAGAAGTATGGTATTCAGTTGGATCTTGAGCTTGGGAGGGAAGTCTAGGCCAGAGATACAGATCTGGTTGTTGTCACTGAGTGGATAACATGGTCCAAAGAATATGTAGAGAATGAGAAGAGAAGAGACTCTTTAGGCATAAACAGCCTTTTGACAATGAAAAGAAAGACACATAGAGCAAAATGTATATTTATAGTTACATAAATGTGGATGAAGAACTGTGCATGTCCACAAATACCATTGCACACGTGCCTGTGCATGTACATACCCTTGCACATACAGGGCTTCTAATGAACATCAGCAAGGTGCCCCGTGGTGGGCCGCGTGAAACATTAAGCATAAAGGTAATAATCCCTTTCCTGAAGAGCTCATGTAAGATGTGTTAGTCCTACAGCAAGTTCCGGGCCTAAAGATGCTGTTCAGTATGTTAAAAAGGAAAAATGTACAGCCCATGTAGATATTGCAATTAAACTAGCAAAACGGAAGGCACTGATGTTTTCTCATTTCCATTGTTTCCTCAGATACATATGGAAAGCTCTTTCTTCTCAGTTCTGTGGGTCAAGAGATGTCCCGCTGCAAGACATCCATCCGACGTGGTCAGCCCAATCCTGTCTATAAGGAGACCTTTGTTTTCCAGGTGGCCCTCTTTCAGCTCTCTGACGTTACATTGATGATTTCTGTGTATAACAGGCGTACCATGAAGCGTAAAGAGATGATTGGTTGGATTGCTCTGGGTCAAAACAGTAGCGGAGAGGAGGAACAAGACCATTGGGAGGAAATGAAGGAGACCAAAGGGCAGCAGGTCTGCAGGTGGCACACTTTACTCGAATCCTAGGTTTGCCAAGAGGTGTTTGTGGGCTATACCTACCCTGGTGACCCGTGTTTTGAGTACTGATACCAACTCAGTGCTTGCTGGCAGGCTTTTTTTAAAGACAGGCTTTAAGTAGGGATTGGATTCTACTAGACCCTAGGACATTCTGGGGGTGGAAGGATCTTTGGGTTTCTCAAAGGTTTGATTTGGATTTAAATACTGTAATTTTTTTAAAAAGCCCATATGCACTGTCGAGTATACTTTATTGGAAATGTTATTGTAGTTGAGATGAATGATGTTGAGTTAATTTCTGTTAATAGGTTATTAAATTTGGGTTCAGGCTATGGAATGAAGCTTCTCTGGCTGTCTCTGCTCCCTTAGATTGCAAGGGAGATGTGAAAAGTTACTGTTTGTAACCACTTGTGTGTAGGAATCAGAATTTTCTTAGTATGGGGCAAAATACTCCAAAATACAGAAATGAATCTGACGCCGAGGCTCATAGAAGAATGTAACTGTCATCCATAATCCCCTATTTCATGTTTTTCTCTTTATAAAAAAAACCCTTCATTTATTTGCCTAACAAATAAATGGTAAAAACTTACACTTATAAAGCAAATTTGTATGAATTAAATACCTCTTTGTTTATCTCACTTATATATTGTGGTTTCCTATGAGATTTGGTTAGGTGACCCATTTTGAAACTAAAAAAGAATTCAAAAACTACTGTTGTAAGACAACTTGTCTCCTTTTGAGTATGTAAGACTTCAAAATTAAAACTTTCAAGGTTTTTATGCTGTTTTTCTCACCTAATAAATTCTTACAGAATGAGAAGAAAACCGAACAACCTATTAAGTCATGGAGGTACTGATTTTTCTGAATCTAGTGTTCTCCTTCTAGATTATGCTTTTTCTATATTCAGTACAATATACTCACTCATACATATATTTTGATTCTGTATTTGCATGTAAACCATACTTTTTTAATGCCATATTTTCCATCATCAGGGCATAGTAAATTGTATACAATGGATCTTTAATAAATGTTGATTTGATTGACTCTTAGAAATGAACATGTTATAACACCTGTGAATGAAGAATATTTTCAGTTTGTAAGCAATGACACTAATTCTTCTTTGAGCATTTGAAGTGCCTATAATTGTCATTTTTTAGTGGTATTTGCAGCAACATATATTAGTCACTACTTGCATTTTGGGCACATGCCAATTTGAACACTGATCATGTATGGTTATGAGCATGAAATTTTACTTCTGACTTTTACATTTTTGTGCAGTGCATGTTTATTTTCTTAGATCTGAGCCCTTAATTTCAATTACTTTAAATTGGCAGTAATAAGAAAAGGGAAGGAATGTGTGTACATGTAACACTGAGCCCCATGTGCAGCTCTTCTGAGCAATTGCTGTCACTTATTTTTAGCTTTTATGTTTCATTGTTGACTTTTTGCTGTCTGTGGGAAGAGTGATAGCTAGGGATGGATGTATACAGTTAAAAACACATAACTCCTCCTCAGCTCTACATTTTGACAGATTGTAAACGTAGGCTGTAACACTTGAAGCACATATTTATTCCTTACAGCATGTAACGGTTATCCTGACAAGCCCAGACTAAGACACAGGATAACTCAACTCTGATTTGAAGCTTTTGAAAGAAGTGATTATATATGGAAGAATCAGAATTAGAAAAATAAATGAATATCTTAATTTCTTTTCAGGTCATGGGAGTTTCGGATATAATGCTGCTCAGTTATTGGGAATAAGTAGTAAAACCATGCTCCTTTGGGGTTTTCCCCTGCCTTGGTTTGGAAGACCTCAAAGTGCTTTTCCAACATCATATCCATTAACTGCTGAGTGGTCTTTGCAGTGCGGCTGTGTCATCGAGTAGAACTGAGTGCAATTGATTAAGTAGCAGCACAAAGAATTGGCTTTTCACATCCCTTACTCTCTTTATGCGCTTGTGCTTAAAGGGAAGCAGAGCAGCCTTGTTATGCTTTCCTTTATGCAGTGACATAAAAGCAGCATTCACTTTAAAATTTACATTTGAAAAAATCTGCATCTATTGTACAGACAGGCCTGGATTTTTTCTCCTCATATTTTCCTGCTCTATGTTTTGCTGCATCCCTTGTCTCATAGTGCCCAATAATCATCTATACTTCATTTACTGCTGCCTTGACTCACCATTTCTAAGGTTTTCTGCTGGTGTAGTGAAAATATCCTTGTGTGTTTGATCTGCTTTCTAATAGTCTGCTTATGATACAGTTTACAGAAATTTTAAGGGAAGAATGCCTGAAAAGCATTTTTCATTTGTATAATTTTACTATGTTGGTGCTATTTACCATGTAGGATGCATGTACATCTTGAATATCTAGCAACATTCACCCTAAAGCTGATTGTATAAATATAAAATGCTAATGACAAGATACATCAGAATATGAGGTGAATTTTTTTACATAGACTTGAGATTCTGGTTTAGTAAAATCTTTTCATTTTGTGCACTTAAATTTCCTTATTTTCTTGGCAAAGTCTAGACACAGTGCACTTAACATGTTTTTCACTTGAGCTTTTATATCTGCATTTGCTTTTCAAAGGAGTTATGAAAGATAATTAGTTGGTTCTGCCATGTTAAAGCTGCTTTTGCCTAATTTATCTAGCTAATAATATCTCATAGTGACATACGAAATTGAAGAAGCACTAATATTTGTTGCTTGAGTAGTTCTTTCCATGAGATTTTTCCTGAAGAGAATGCTTTTAAAATACTATTGTGGAGGGTAAATGATGCACTAGGTTTATGGAAAGCTGGTTTACAGCGTGCCTTCTTTCAGGGAATGAGTTTACACTGAATCGTGAAGTGCCCATTTCCCCAAACACGGTGGTGACTCTTGCGTTCTCTGCGCCCCTCTGACTATTGTTGAATTTTTAAATGGGCCATTCACCAGGCAGCCGAGCACCTGCTCTCACTTCTCTCCTTCACTGGCTCCCAGTGTGATGTACAGTTGTTTTGGAACCTCCTTTTGCTCCTGTTGCATAACTGTGAGGGGGGAGGTCTTGCCTTTCTTAACAGAAAAAGAGCTTGTAATGCCTTTGGAAGTAATAGACCTGGCATTCCACCTGTGCAAAGTTTGAGAAAGAATCCCCGCCATGATGGGAAGAGAAAAAGAGAGCATTGTACTGCATTGTCGCTCACTTTAGGCACCGTTCACTCTGCAACTCCTTCCATGACAGTGACGTATTGACCTCAAACGTTGGTATTCTCCATAGTGCTAGGTGCTACAGCGAGCCTGAAACACAGCCTCTGCCTTTGCAACATGTAGCACCCGCAATATTTTATAAATTGTTAACAAGTCTCGGTCAGTCACTGTGTTTTACATTCTGGCTGTACCACATGGTCTTAGCTGACAACCAAAACTCTTTTCTTTTCAAGTAATGCATTGTTTAAGTTGGAACTCCCATCAGATTAAGTGAAAATGCTTCTCTGATAGCCATTGAATTGATTAAATTCATGGTTCAGTGTGGACCATGGAACTGGGGGTTTCTCAAAAGCCTGGCTATCCTTTTGCCGTGGATACATACATCTTCTTAGTACATAAAGATCAAAAAAGTGAGTAGGAAAGGATTATTCGTAGATGACATAAAACCAAATGCAGGCATATCCTTTAATGGTGAAGAAACAGGACTAGAATTTACATGTGGTCCCTCCTCTTACCTTTGAGTAAACTGTGACTAAAGAGCATTCCATTCTATTTGATCCACAATGAAAGCAAATGATAGATAATCCTGAAATGGCAGAAGTATTTTTTACTGTATTAAAAATCATTGGTGTGTTCCCAAGAGAAAAGTTAGGCAAAACTATAAAACAAACAAATTATATAGCATGAGTATGGAAGAATTAAAGAATAAATAAATATGCTAGATACTGCCAGCATCTGTTGCATATACGCAAGAAGAGTAAACGAATGTAAACCAAAAGCCATTTTAGATTAAGTATCATTTTTCACAACTTGTGGAATTCCGGAAAATACTTTAAGATGAGGAGAATGAAATTGATCTAACGCGACTCAGAGAAGTTGGCACAGGCTGTGGTCTTAGCCTGGGTTTGGATGAACCCTGCCTACTGTGTGGCCTTAAGAAAATTACTTAGCCAGCCTGTGACCCTGTTTATTCAACTGGAAAATGGAAATAATTCCTACCTCATAAGGTCTTGTTTTTTTTTTTCAATAATGAAATAACAGCATAGAGATGGGCATATGGTAACCATTCAGTGTTGCCCTCTCACAATCATGCTTAAAAAAAATGCATTTAAGATTTGTTTCTCTTTCTAGTGAAAGTAATAGTAATGCTAGAGAAAAACTAATAACAATTTTCAGATACTTTAAAAAGGGTAGGCACATGAAGCTAGTCTGGAAGGCAGCTATGCTCACCGCTATACCACTGACACTACATGAAGCTAGTCTGAATTTGGGGCAACCTCAACCGGGATAAGCCTGGTGTATGGAGGAAACTGAGTCTTAATAAACCCCCAGTGAGGTATAATGACCAAATCTTTTATCCACCCTGGTGCTTTTGTGCACATCTTGGTAAATCACACTCAAGGCGTCTCCTCACACCCAGAACTTCTCTACTGTTCATATGTGGACAGAGCACCTTGTTCCCATCAAAAGAGTTGGTAAAGATGGCAACTTGAGTACCTATTTCAACTTCGATCTGAAAAGTAAAATAAATAATGTGGCACTATACTGACACTCTTTTCAAAACGGGCAACATTCTTTTTTTGGGCTTATGTTATATATCCATGTTATATTCTTATAGGTAAAAAATTTTAAAGATCTAATAATGCAGCTATTCAAACTTACCCGACTGTTCAACTGGGAAGTAATAGGACCAATTATTTATCTGTTTCCCTTCAGAAGTCATAATTCAAAGGAATTCTATCAGGGTTGATACTCTTTTTTAGAATGGTTTTTGAGAGTGACTTGTTGATGTAATAGAAAATGTGTTCATTTGTGTTCAAATGTGTGTTCAGGTGTCCTCTGGTGTTCAAACCTTAAGTAAAGAGAGTTTCCTGAGAACTTAGAAGAGCCTTTGTGGACATTTGATCTGAAGAAGTGGTCAGCAGCAAACCTCCTCATGTTGGGCATAACCAGGTGCCATGAACCAGTCACGCATACTGGTGGTTTTAAACTGAGCAGGGTTCTGGGATGGGGAAGTGTGAGGCCACATTCCCAAAGTTGCCAAATTGCCAAAGTGTTGACTCAAGTCCTACGATTCTCAGTTAAGGAGAAACATGAAGAAATTGGAGAAGGATCGCTTAGGGATTTTAGTTGGGAATGATTTAGTACGTAGGGAAGTTAAAGGGGTTGGATAGGTATTGAGAAAGCTGAGGAGTGATTTCTAGGAACAGTTATCCAGAATGTAAAGAGCTCTTACCGAGAGGATGACTCACACCCTCTCTTCTTAACATGTGGACAGGGTCAGAGCTTCCACCTAAAGCAAGTCAAGAGAGTTTAACTGAGATATAAGGAGAATGATATGAAGAGGGTCTTGCGCTAATTCACGATGTATTCTTTGGATTGACTTGTCTCTTTGGGATAGCACAGGACTTAAAATCTGTTTGGAGTGCGGTGACTACACTTTGAAGCAATGTCACAATAAAAACAGCAATGCTTACCAACATACAATTGTTCAATTAGTTTAATCATGTACCATGAAAAGTCAAGTTTCTTGTTTTGAGTTATTGGAAACAGGTGAAATGTATTGATTCAATGTATTGGAAAAATCCTCTAGGAAGCCCGGGACTTGGAGTAGGCCTTGGTCACATTGCAGGGGAATCACCAAGGGAGATCACAGAATCATCACCTTTGGAAGTCTTTTAAAACAGAAACATCTGCATGAGCTGTGAGTTCTGACTAAAGGGGAACAGCAGGGCACCCAGGAAGACAGCCTTTCTAAAGTTCCTTCTGAGCCTAATATTTTCATATGTAACCTCCAAACAGGATCAACAATAACAGTACTCCAGGCCTGCCCTCTTCCCCTTTGGACATTTTTCCACATTGATTTTTCTCTGCATCACAGAAGGCTTTTTCCAGGGAGTGCCTGCTCAGACTTTGTTTAGGTGACTTTGGGGATGCCTGCAGGCTCCAGGTGAGTTTCCTTTCCTATGGTACTTTGTTTTTGTTTCCCTCAGGTCACAAAGCAGTATCCTAGACACACGGACAATAATCAGCTATATGTATAGCCAGTGTGAGACCTGTAAAACAGCTTGAGCCTTAACAGAACAAATTCAGAGGCAGGCATGGAGGCCTAGGGACACTCATAGAATAAAACAGTGCTACCTGCTCTCCATAGCTCACTAAGGCTGCCTTCGGGTGTCTCCGTGGGGGTTTTATGCCTTCAAACGACGGTGTTATCAACTGCACTTTAAAGATGGTGAGAAGGCTCTCTTCCCATTGGTATCACCATACTTATGCAGTCGTTTTGTTTACTTCATTTTCCCCTTAAAGTATCTACTTGCTCTGCTTTATTGTTTTAGTTTATATAAAATTTATTCATTCAAAAGATATTAAATATGTTATATCCCAGACTCTGGGCTAGGGGCTGGAGAATAGCAGGTGAGGAAAACAGCTTGAGCCGAACAATCATTTTTGTTTCGAAATATTTATTTATTTAATATATTTGTTTTTAGAATTGAATATTGAATGCTCTTTGCAAGGCAGTAAGTTAGACCCTGGAACGCTAGGTCTATACAAACAAATGTGACACAGTTCTTATGAGCTCAGTGATTTAATAGTTGAGAGGCACGGCTACCTTGTACTTTTTGAAAGAGTGAACTGGACAGAGGCTGCCAGATAAAGGGGTGACGCTGTGAACAAAGATACCTGCTTGGTCCTCTGCTTCTTTTGATTAAAATTTGTCTTAGACTTTATACACTAAGCACATTTGGGGCATCCTATGAAATGGGTAAATGTCAACATTGGGGGTGTCCCTATCTTGGCAGATGGACCAATAATTATTTTCTAGTCTCAAAGAATTTAAAATCAGTGTGAATCTAACTCTTAATGCTTTCAATTTTATAACAGAAGGCAAAACTAGGAATTTTTCCAGTGGATTTATTGCTTGTAATTCTTAATGTCATAAAAATTTATCTCAAATATATACTAAACATGTCTCAATCCACGTAAGTTAAGTCAGAATGTTTGGTGGCCTACATCATCAAAAAATCTACAAACAATAAACGCTGGAGAGGGTGTGGAGAAAAGGGAACCCTCTTGCACTGTTGGTGGGAATGTAAATTGATACAGCCACTATGGAGAACAGTATGGAGGTTCCTTAAAAAACTAAAAATAGGACTACCATACAACCCAGCAATCCCACTACTGGGCATATACCCTGAGAAAACCATAATTCAAAAAGAGTCATGTGCCCCAATGTTCACTGCAGCTCTATTTACAGTAGCCAGGACATGGAAGCAACCTAAGTGTCCATCGACAGATGAATGGATAAAGAAGATATGGCACATATATACAATGGAATATTACTCAGCCATAAAAAGGAAAGAAATTGAGTTATTTGTAGTGAGGTGGATGGACCTAGAGTCTGTCATACAGAGTGAAGTAAGTCAGAAAGAGAAAAACAAATATGCTAACACATATATATGGAATCTAAAAAAAAAAAAAAAAAGGTTCTGAAGAAACTAGGGGCAGGACAGGAATAAAGACGCAGACGTAGAGAACGGACTTGAGGACATGGGAAGGGGGAAGGGTAAGCTGGGATGAAGTGAGAGAGTGGCATGGACTTATATATACTACCAAATGTAAAATAGAGAGCTAGTGGGAAGCAGCTGCATAGCACAGGGAGATCAGCTCAGTGCTTTGTGACCACCTAGAGGGGTGGGATAGGGAGGGTGGGAGGGAGACTCGAGGGAGGAGATATGAGGATATATTTATATGTATAGCTGATTCACTTTGTTATAAAGCAGGAACTAACACACCATTGTAAAGCAATTATACCCCAATAAAGATGTTAAAAAAAAAAAAAAGAATGTTTGGTGGCCTAAAAATTCTTACTGAAGACAATTTTTTAGTGTTGCCCCATTGATGGTCTGTAATAAAATCCATAACAAAAAGTTCACATCTCTAATTTGCCAGAGACCTTGTTGTTTGGGAGAAGATATCAGAAGGCTGCCAATGAAAACTCTGATTGGTGAGGAACATGTACACTAAAAGAACATTTCCATGTAAGTTATTCCATATAATATATTCACTTTCTAGGGCTGTGTGTCTCTCAAGAGTCTTTCAAGTTCTTCAGAGTTAGCACCTTCAGCAAGGCTTACTAATTTTGCCACATTTCCTTGTGGACCATGATAATGTTTATTAACTTACAACTATCCCCAAATATAATGCAGTCTTTTGTTATGCCACCATACTAATGCAGCTACAAATTAAACTTTAGTGTTATGAAACACAGTCTTTTCCAGAATTTTTAATTTAATTTTATTGAAGATTCTATTATTTTAAGTTTGTGAATAAGAAGTTAGTATTTGCATACTTTATTGTGACTGAGAAATTTCTGTAAAAATATCTGTTGGAATAAGATTTGACCTCTATTTTTGGGGAAAAAAACATGGTCCTTGTGATCTATTTACTTTTTAAAAAAATTTATAAACAATTTTTTTTAGCGATTTTAAGTTCACAGCTGAATTGAGCAGAAAGTGCAAGTAACTCCCTTCCGCCACACTTACACCTCCCCCCCCCACCCCACCCCCATGATCCCGCCCCACTATCAACATCCCGCACCAGGGTAGGTATATTCGGTACTATTGATGAACCTGCCGTGACACATTCTTGCCATCCAAAGTCCGTAGTTTACATTAGGGTTTATTCCTAGGTGTTTCACTACCCTAAAAATCTTTTGTGTTTTGCTTATTCGTCCCTCTCTGCTAACTCTTGGCAACTGGTGATCTTTTTACTGTCTCCATAGTTTTGCCTTTTCCAGAATGTCATATGGTTGGAATCATACAGTGTGTGATCTTTTCAGACTGGTTTCTTTCATTAGTAATATGCATTATAGGTTCCTCTGTGTCTTTTCAAGTCTTGATAGCTTGTTGCTTTTTAACTCTGAGTAATAATATACCATTGTCTGGATGTACCGGTTTGTTTATTATCTGTTTAATTTTATTTGCAGCTTTAATTACTATGTTACATTTTGTTAATGTGCCTGATCTCAAGAAAAATAGATGGATTAATTCATATGATTCATCAAATAAAATGTAGCAACCTCAAATCTGGAATCAATTTTACCTACATGATACTGAGCTTATTTTTCATTTGAGGAGAAGATTCATGAAAATAATCACGTAATTTTATCATTTATGTTAACATATCTAAGCCCTTTCCCCCGTCCTTTAGAATCTAGGCAGGGAAAGTTTCGAACACTGGGGGGACGTGATCCCCAAATTTAGATACTCTGTGGCGTTTTTGTTGTTGAGCAGTGATTTAAATATACATTGATAAAAAGTGCTAATTACATTATTACTGATTCATGACAGAAAACCACCTTCTGTTACTAGTTTATATGACTTTACATTTACCACTGCTGCCAAGAGAAAGGAAGCTTTGTGATTGTGCCCTGTCATAGTCAGTTGTACAAATTAGCTAAAGGTGATTTGTAAGCATCTGGATCATACAGGAGCTCTGAATTCTGAATGGAAGGATGAGCCCTGATAATGCATAGGCTGACGGAGCAAGTGGTGGGTGATGGAGCGATAACACCGATAATCACACTGGGCGAAGGGGGAGGCTTGACTGATGATCAATATCTGGTGAACATTTTGACATTATTTATATGTGTACTGATTACCCTTTGCTTTGTAGCTGCAGCAACTTGTGGAACTGGGCATTACTGATTATTTCAGGGATGAAGGTGTGGTTGTAGAAAGAATACTGGATTAGATGAAAATTAATGAGGCCTCTGGTACCAAATCTTCCCCTAATGAGCTCTAAAATGAATGTCAGGTCACAAGTTCTCTAAGCCTTCGTTTTTGCATCTGTCACATGGGAAGGGTAATACTCATTTTACTTATTTTTGCCAGGTTGTTGTAAGAAAAAGTTTCATTCATCCCTTCATTAATATAACAAACACTCTGGGTCCCCGCTGTGTACCAGGGCCATAGGCCTGACTAAGTAACAGATGAAAAAATACTTTGCAGAATTAAGAGTTTCTGAAGACTGTGAGATGTTTCATTATTTTTATTTTAAGGTAAATCAATTCTTACTTATATCCTAGTAATTGACACTTTTAGATCTCTGCCAGTCATTGAGCTATATATTCATAGAATGTCAGTAATTTGACTAAAAGTTAAAGTTGGAATGGTCTTTTAGCCATTCCCCCTCTGAGAAGATGAAAATAAAGTATTATCTTCTAATTCTTTTGCTCAGACACCCTGACCACAGAACAAATTACAAATCCATCTTTTCAGTAGGCTTGCCAATCTTGGAGTTGAACACAGACCTTTTTTTAAGAACATTTTAACTTCAAGCACAAGGAAAGTATTAAATTGAATAGCATTTTTTTTACAAAATGGAATTCTAAATACAGTATTTGGAAAGATGCTTCCCCCACCAAAAAAAGGTCCTTCAATCTACATTATTATTTCTCTTTTGAAGACTCAGTCTCCTCCACCTCTCCGCTCTCAAGTGACTGTCCTCACCCACATAATCATTTTCTTCCTAAATAGCATTTATTATCTCCCAGAAAAAAGTAAAGATTAAAAGAAATATTTTCAAGGTACATCCAAGATTTCATAGCAATATTTTATATTCACAGCGCAAGATAAATCTGACTCTTGATTTTTTTTTTTTTTTTTTTGGTCTTCATATGGCATCTGAAACAGTTGTTCACATTCACACATTTATGTTTTACCATATGCATACTGTGTGCAACTCTGTTGTTTTAAAATATTTTATTGGTTTTCCTTTATATCTCAACTTTTGATGGGTGTCCTTGAGGAACTTGCATGAAAAAAATATAAATGTGAATGATTCATTCATTTTGAACATATTTAACTATTTTGGGGAGACTGTGCTCCCCTGCATGGAGCAGGGAGTGTCCTTAGCAGGGAGTGCGCTTTGTATTTCTGTTCTATCCACAGCTGGATGCTGGAGATGTATTAATATTGTAAACCTGCACCTTTTCTTTCCCTTGTTTACTTTAATGAGTTATTTATATGTCCTAGACTGCCCTGACTTTTTGGTGATTGTGAAGGCTGGTCATTAGTTTTATGGATTTCACTTACAGGGATAGTTTAGTATGACATGGTTTAATATAAAAGCTGGTCTTCCTTTAGATTTCTGTCACAAGCAGGCGTTCCTGGGCAAATTCATCGTGCAGGGGCCAGACTTGCTGGTTGTAAGGTAGGAGCTGTCCAAACCTCTCCCATTGCTTCATGGGCCTTTTCAGACTCAGCTGCTGTCAGATTTTCTCAAATTTTCTAGCAGAGAGTCAATCTCTGGGTGGCCCAGAGGTTTAAGAGAAAAACGAAAAGTACTTTTTTCTTCCAAAGGGTTTAACTCTCTTTTAGAAACTTCTGAAAATCTTCAGAGCATTCCAAATAGGTGTCCTCGTGTTTCTCACAGTATGACTTATTGACTTATGGTGTCTCCTATTTAAGGAGCATGAATGTATCTCTAGCTGTTACCAGAACAAACAGCTATAGAATGTAATGACCCACCCCATTTCTAAAATTACTAAATTCTATCAGTGAATAGTGTATAGAAAACAGTTTGGAATTTTTTAAACTGGTCAACTTAAAAACTAGAATACCTTTCTATTTTTGTAATGTTCAAGATTTCAACAACAATGGTTTTAACGTATTACTCTTGCACTGTTATGTCTTGTGTTTTAACTGGGCAAGCTAGTGAAATATTCAATGTCGATACTCAATTCAATGTTAATACTCTTGTGTTAGAAACACCCTTTGAAAATACGTTAGAAAATACAAAATTGTTTACCTGTGATAAAGAATAAGTTTGTGATTGGAAGAATTATACTGTTTTTCTTGTACAAATAATCCTTAAAGCAGCTGTTCAGTCTCACAATGATGTTGGAGGCATATTTTATGCAGCCTAAAAACTATTTCTGTATTAGATATTTAAATGCATGAGGATAAGTTCTAATTGCTTTTTGTTTAAAACAGAAACATAGAAGAAGCATTAGCCCCAGTTTGTACAAAATGTCTGCTGCAACTGAACTCACGTTAGTTCAAAACTGAAAATCATTCCAATTTTGTAAAACTGTTGCTACTGGTTTTATCAATAAAGTCTAAGCAGATGGCTTATATGTATACATGTGAAATTTTTGTATGTCAAAAAAGATACAGTTTTGCAGCATCAACATGCAAATTTTATGGGCCTGAGTGATATTACTTATTTCATTATATACAAAAACCATTAACTCTCAAACCATACCAACTGCAGACATAGATATATTAGAACTATAAGTATTACATTTATGACCCATATAATTTATTTTGGTTTTAGGGTGCTGTAGGCTTTTATGTGGAACACAGGTACAAATCAATGTATATCAGCTCAAAAGCTAGCTTAAAGTGTTGAATTTAAATTAAGAATATTGAGTAAAATTGGGTCATTTGTTGAGACGTGAATGGACCTAGAGACTGTCATACAGAGTGAAGTAAGTCAGAAAGAGAAAAACAAATATCGTATATTAACGCATGTATGTGGAACCTAGAAAAATGGTACAGATGAACTGGTTTGCAGGGCAGAAGTTGAGACACAGATGTAGAGAACAAACGCATGGACACCAAAGGGGGAAAGCCGTGGGGGGTGGGGTGGGGATGGTGGTGTGATGAATTGGGCGATTGGGATTGACATGTATACACTGATGTGTATAAAATGGATGACTAATAAGAACCTGCTGTATAAAAAAAAAAAAAAGAATATTGGGTAAGTAAGGAGCTCTATAAATGTAAAGATCACCTGAAATAACTTAATTTCATCTGAGGAGGATTCTGAGAAGGCAAAACGTAGGCATTCCTGTACAAATGTGTGGGTAATTACTCATCCAAGAGGCTCTCATCCAGAGGTCTCTCCCTGCTACGTATAGACAGTTCCGATAAGTTTACAAGGCTCCGATGCAGCAAGCTAGAAGTAGAGGGAGCAGAACTATTATGAACAGCCACCTCCACAGCAGTAAAAACACAACTAATATCGCCAAAACAAAAACAAGAAAATGGAGAAAAAAAAAAAAACTATAGATGTTTCAGGGAAAATTTATTTTTACCATTTTGCATACTGTATTAGTTGAGGGAATGAATGCTACATGTTATATATAACAAGCCTAAATCTCAGTGAGTTAGTATAAGAAAGGTCTATTTTCACTAAGATGTTCTTCCCCATGCAACTTGCTTTCTTAGCATCTCAGGAATTGAAGCCCATCTCAGAATCCTTAGGGCCTCTAAAGGAATATTTAGTTGGTCATACAAATAGAGGGGGAAGAAAAGGCATGAGAATCGAATCTCTTTAAGGAGCCAGGCTAAGAGGTGGCAACTTCTCCTTCTGTGTGTCCATTGGCCAGAACTAGTCACTTGGTTCCACTTACGTTTAAGAAGGCTGGAAATTGTTGTTTATTTGTGCATATGGAAAAATGAATCAGTTTAGTGAGAATCTTCTAGGCAGAATTTGGCACACATTTTTTTTCTCTTTAAAAAAATTATCTCAAATGTTGTGGTAGTGGTGATTATTTAAGGAAAGCTTTCTAATTGCAAGCTCATTTCTTATGTTGCTGAAGTTCTTCCTAACCTGTGGTGACACTAGAACATTACACGCTGATTAAGAATCCTACTTGTTCACCCTAGTCATCTTAAAGCATCTTAACACTGTTTAGAGTGGTGGTGGGGTGTTGCAAATAAAGATCATTTGAGGTCACATTTCTAAAGCCACAGGGCAGAGTTTGAGCACTCAGACTGAGTACAGTTGAGCATTTCTACATGTGTCTGTGCACTACATATTGATACATATGTGATATTTTTTAAAAAACCAGAGAAAATATATAAAATTGTGAGCAAAAGCAGAAAATTGCCAAGGGAACAGATTTTTAAAGTAAATCATCTGCAGAACAAAAAACTTGACAAATTTGATTGCTGTCTTCTGACATTCCTTCAGCAGAGACTTAAACATCCTTAAATGTTAAAATAATTGAGACAGCCATCTATGACTGTGATTCTTAAAGTCTTTTGTAGCAATTAAAAAATCGTAATCATCTTGAATAACACTTTATTGATGAATCAAATCACATTATATGTCTTGTAAACCTCATAGTCTCTTTACAGTTTCTCTAGGGTTTCTCTAGGGAGATTCAGAGACATGGCTCAAGAGGACTTGGGTGACAATTCAGAGCTCTGATGAATTTTAATGTGCATTCTACTACATAATACAACATCTCATCCTTTTCAGCAAACAGATAAGGAGTAGGAGACAGGATTAGCATTACTTCTGTGGTTGTCTCAAGGAGGGACAAGATTCAATGGTGAAAAGGTTAGAATTTAGATGAATTCTAAGGTGGTTAGTACGGTATTTTAATATTTAATTTTTAAATCCAAAATTGTTTAGTGAAGGGTTTGCTCTAATCACCAGAAGAATTGAAGAATTTATAAAATTATATCTGCAGACACAGTGGGTCCAGTAAAGATTAAACTCTTATATCCTTGTTCTATTTCTGGCTTTGCCACCAAGCAATTCTGCGATCTTGAGATTACCTTGACCTTTTCCTTCATGTCTTCAAAAATCTGTTATTTTTCTTGAGGTGGTCCCTCAAGATGAAGAGGGAATTTGGCAATTATTTGGTGAGTTATATTGACAGCAGAAAAGGCAATTTCCTGGTCTATTCTAATAAGGTATACTAAAAGTGCTGTTCGTTTTGGTCAAGTTAGCTAGCTGCTTCTAAACAGATTTTTTTTTTTTTTTTTGCTCCACAGAGATGCAGCATGTGATGATGGAGGCTACGTTTTACTTGAGGTAGAGGAGAATTTTAAGGAAAGATGAAACAGTTCAGCTCAGAGGACTCACACCTACTCTGGAGGACACAGAAAGAAGAGAATTAGGAAAATAGATAAAGGACTTTTAGGTTATTTTCCAACGCTATTAAAATCCAGATAGTGACTATTTTTTTTTTTTTTTTTTTGTAGAAATCAGTTAATGTTTTGTGTTTTTTTCCAACCAAACTCAGCCAGAGTGTTCCTTTTTTTTAATTTTTATTTTATATTGGAGTATAGTTGATTTACAATGTTATGTTAGTTTCCGGTGTACAGATAGTGACCTTTATAAAATGGTTTGAGAAGGAAAAGAAGTTACTATATCAATGCAATGTCTCACTAAGGGCAGGAAACAGTTTTCTGTGTGAAAGGCTTTTTTCCTCTCCTTCACTTAAAAAGTACAGCAACTAGTGGCCGCCCTCATGGCTTATGTAAGCTCACTGATAGCTACATAGCTAAGGTGAAAACAGAAGTCTTGAACCAGGCAGGGTGGCTGCATCCACTTACAGGTGCTTGTGATTCCCTTTGATGTACCAGGCACTGTGTGCTAGGAGCTGGGGGTACAATGTTAAGGTGGAACAAGCTGAAAACCTGGCGTGATGACTGTTGTGAAGTGGGATCAGTAGGATGATTTGGGAATGTAATCAGGGGGCTAATCTAGTTGGTGGGAGGCTCCGAGGGAAAGCCACCATGAGGAAGTGGTAGTTCAGCTGAGACTTGAAGGCTGAGTAGGAGTAAGCCAGGTGAAAGGGAGGCACATTAAGGAAGGAGAAACAGCATGTGCAAAATACCTGAGACAAATGAGAACCTTCCGTATTCAAGGAAACTGAAAAAAGGATTGTGAACAGCAAAGGAGAGCGCCTCCTGAGATGGGCTAGCCAAGAAGGCAAGGCTGACCGAGATACCAGCTCCTTTCTTCCTTGACAGTGAAAAAGAAAGAAGTAGCAGTGGTGCAATTCTGGCTGAGGCTATTGCCCAGATTTGAGGTGTGCTGGTCTCAAAGCCCCCTTTCATACCTGATAGCTGAAATGTGATCATCAGATCTTCAACCCACTTATTACTTCTTCCAGACAGCTAGATGTTAGGTTACCAGCTTTTTTCTCCAGCTTTACTGAGGTATAACAGACAAAAGTGTAGGGTATTTAAAGCGTACAACATAATGATTTGATATACATTGTGAATGGATGTCTAAAACTGAGTTTATTATTAACAAAAGGTTAATAATAAACACAAAGTTATCAGCTTTTAAATCTTAGGGCTAACAAACTCTTAACTCTACGTTTTGTCATAGGTGTTGAGTTGGTACTGGGTGCCTGAGGGGGCAGGGGCCCCTGCGATTTGTAGGGCCACTTTCCGTAGCCCCTTCAACCTTGCAGAATGTCTGCTATTACAGGAGTCAGCATGACACTGTACAGCAGCTCTGCCCTGGCTCCAAAGACTGCAGCTTTTCTTTTTAGTTGATTCCCAGCGCTGCCCTCTTCCTTCCAGGCCCTGGCCTGACGCTATAGGGAAGTTGTGTATCTCTTTCTTCATTGAGATTCCCTTTCTGAGAATAACACTGGGCAAAATTTCTCTGCTACTTTTGTCATCTTCCCTTCTTTAATATCGTTCACTGGCTACACAAATTTGCCCACTTTGACATTCTCAACATCCCCCTTCACCCAAGAACAATAACTCCATTGAACAACAGCAAGAAGAAGCAATGATAAAAAATAAAAACATAGCCTGAGTGATCCACTACAGAGACAATACAAGCCTTTGGGTGAATTTATACTAAAGTGTAAATGACTGAAACATGCATACCTTCTCCAGTCTCCCTTGTGAAAAGTACATTCTCTTTTGCATATTTTTATTTTAAAGAAGTTTGCGTATTAGCCTGAGGTTTTAATTAGCCACTGAATCAAAATGAAGTCTTTCTAACTGCATAAAGTATTTTAGACCACAGGATCATTTTTTTCTGAAACCTTTGGCACCAGCAGGCAGCCACGAACAGTGCCAAAAGGAATTAGACTCTGGACTGATTTTCATGTGTTAGTTATTTTTTCCCTCTTCAAAATCTATCAACTGTTCGAACCTGCATACACAAACAGGAACACTGGGGAGAAGAGTCCCAGAGGGTGGAAGATCCCCTACTCCTCATCCCACGTGCCTCACCTCATGTCACACACCCCTCTCTCTCTCCCCTTGCTGGGGACCTGCCCCAAGGCCATCCCAGCTGGTCTCAAGGCACTGACCGAGTTCTGCTTCGCAGCCGCTGGAAGTGCCAACCCACTCGCGTCCCCAAACCCGATCCTTCCACGGGACACCCAGCTAGGGTCTACAGCGAGTGACCTTGCCGTGGGAGGCGCGGCCCCCATCACCTGCCCAAGCCGGCGGAGCAGGGCCTGAAGCCCCGCGCGATCAGCCAACCGGAGCTCCCCAGGCCGCTCTCCAGGACCCAACTCAGGCGAGCACAGGACCCCCTGTTTGGGGTTATTTGTTCGCCTCACTCCTGGTTCCTGCTCTCAAACCTTCCTCCCAGCAGCCGCCGCCAGCGCACCCGAACCGCAGGAAAGTTGCTCTCTAGCTGTGGAGGGGAGTCATCGCCTCCTAGCAACGCTCCTAGCAACCGGTAACATCTGCTCCCTCTGGTCCAATGCGAGCCGAGAACAGCTGCGCGCCCGCCTCGCGTTGCGAACCCTGAGCGAGAGGAGCTTCAGAGACTGGAGGGACGGACCTGCAGGAGCCAGGGCAGCCCGCCGAGCTGCAGTTGCCGTGCTGCCACTGTCGCGCCGCCGCCGCCGTCGCTGTCACCGTCAGCGCCCGTCTGAAGAGTGACAGCGCCGCAAAACGGGAGGGAGCACCGGATCCGGCGCCTTTATGAAACAGGTGCGTGCACCTGTCTCCTGGTGAGTGGACCCAAATCGCAAGGTACGTCTGGACTCATCCAGCCAGGTGCCCTCCTCTGAGACTCAGAAAAGACTCTTTCATTGAGGGTGTGGATAGGGACGTATTCTGGGATCCTACCCCGCCCCCAGCCATTGAAAAGTGGCTAGCTGGTGGTCCCAAATAACATGATTTGATTTTTTTTTTTTTTTTTTTTAATCTTGGGGTTGTTCTTGCAGATTCTCCTGCCCGTCGCTGTTAGGTTTGTGCTCGGAAGTTTTCAGTCCTCCCTGTTGTCCCTTTGACTTCGCTGACTGCGTGCAGCTAGGAGGGCTGGAAGCAGTGAGCTCCCATAGAAAAGCTATGGTTAAGGCGAAAAGGATAGTGTAGTCTCGACTAATTGAATCAACACGTACGGAGAGCAACATTCTTTTTAGGTCCTGCTCTGGAAAGGGTCCATTTGGCCGGGAGCAGCCAGTTCACTGTTACTCAATCTCCTGAAAAGTAACCATAGTAACTCACCTCTCTTTTGATGGGATCCTCCTCATTGGCTGCCTATCTTCCTTTGGAAAGCTCATCTCTCTAAATATAGAAGATGATGAGATCTGTAAGCATACATCCATGTTAAAAAAAAAAAAAAAGGTGCAGTTAAATATGGCCCTTTAAAGAAAAACTGTCTTCAAAGAAAAAGTACTATTTGGCTATTTCAAATCTTGTGAGAAATAGTGTGTCTTCCAGTGAACGATTGAGTTAGTTTGTTTTGAGTTAACTGCTGAATTGTTACGTTAGAGAGAATATTTCTTGAAATTATACAAAATCTGGCATTTAAAAACAAGTATATCTGACTCTGATTTTTTAAAAAAAATCAACCTACTGATAATGTCCCCCAAATAATCTCCTAGTAAATAGTTGGTGAGATCTGTGATTCACTTATTTCCACATTTCTTAGGATAGTTAAGATTCCTCATGTTCACAATTAAATCTGGAGAACACTGAAGTAATTGTGTATGTTTGAAGGTTTATCTCTCTGGTTCAGATCAACTCCACCTCAAACATCTTAGTGTCCTCCTACTGCATGCCTTCTCCTGACTTGGTAACCAGTTCAAGTCAGTGCAGTTCTGACTCTTCCAATGTTATTTGTGTCTTGCTCCTTGTTTCAAAATCTCAGGTAGCCATTCATGAGCCCGAGGCTTTGAGAAATGCTCGCTGTGCAGAGGGGAACTCTCACCAGATTTTCTGAAGCTGTCCTAGAGATACACTTTTCAGATTGATTCAGCATTACCAGGTAATCACTAGCTTAAAAGAAATTACTGTTTAAATATGTATCCAGAGAAATAAATGCTAATGTAGCATTAC
Organism: Balaenoptera borealis; assembly: GCF_965194805.1. Classification (NCBI taxonomy): domain Eukaryota; kingdom Metazoa; phylum Chordata; class Mammalia; order Artiodactyla; family Balaenopteridae; genus Balaenoptera; species Balaenoptera borealis. Next base: position 38,914,178 of record NC_138866.1, on the reverse strand, counting down.
CATAACTTACAAGATCAATATAAGGGGTTGTTTATATAGATGGTTGCTGGGTAGAAGTCAATAGAGGTTCTCTGTAGAAAGGACATTTGTGGGCTGGCAGATTTTCCTCTCTAAGACCCATGTGAATAGGGTGAGGTCAAATTAGGTAGCTTGGCTTGGGGAACATACGAAGCAGAAATCCTGTGAGCACATTGGTGCATGTCCGAAATGAAGGCAATGAAGAGAGCTCTCTCTGCAAAAAGAGATTGTGGTGATTTTTAAAATTTAATTTGCATTAAGGTCATGGTGATAGAAACCCATGAATGTTAAGCATTTTAAACTTCATTTTCAGAATATAATACAGTCTTATTTTTTATGTATAAAAATTTTAATGAGGGTTCAGCCCTCCAGCATTGTGTAACTTTCACATGTACTGAGCTATCTGTATGCAGTTCCTAGGGGTAGCCAACCTAGCGAATTACAATCAAATTCATGAAAGTATACCATGCCACATTTCTTCCCTTTCCTTACTTCCCTTTGTAAAAATAAATAATTGAACAATTTTATTCAGAAACCTATTTGAAAATTTACTCTGTTCTTGTTGTATAGTTTTTAGGGATATCATGAGATTTTAAAAGTACGGGTCTATGTAGTCACTTAGTAAAATATCTGTAGTTTAATAAATTTAAGCATTAAAGATGATTGTTTGAGCTATCAAAAATGTTGGTTTCATTAGCCTTTAGCACCACCCACCCTTTTCCCTTCCTCCATTATAATTACTACATTTTATGGTGAGATACAAATCCAAAGAGACCAGTAAGATTTACTGTCATCTGTCATGAGATGCATATAAATTTCTAGTCATGCTATCAATCTGAGGAAAGTTTGAGTAAAGCAACCACAAGTATTTGCTCATGTATATGCATTAGTCTTGTACATTAGTAATTTATACACATCCTATCTCTATGTAATATGCATAGAAGTTTAAAATCATTCAGTGCCCTTTAATATATGTGAATGAGTCTGCCCTTTCATTGAGATCACTGTCACAATCAAAAGGTCAAGTGAAATGGGCTCTTAAATTTTAATTTTGATTCTATCATGAATGTATAATGTGCAGAATTTTTACTGTGCAATTTTAATGTCCATATCTGTTTGAAGTCATTCATCAGAAAATATTATCATGGTCCTTAGTTTAAATAAATAAAACTAAATCAAATAAATCACTATAGTGTAAACATTCAATTCTAGAGACATTGGTAGATCCTAAGTTAGAGCATGAAAAATATTCCACCAATCTGTAATGAAGGATCTAGTCACTCTTGTCAATGGGAACGCCAGCTGTACTTGTACATACCATGGATTATAAAAAGGGGTGTACTTAGGGCTGTAAGACTTAGGTAAGGCTGAGTTTAAGCAAGTTAAAACTGAAATCAAGTCTAATTTCAGTTTTTCATCAAATACTATATCTGGAAGCTTTTAGGTGTTTATGAACATTCCACGTTCAGTTTTATGTCACGTTACTTTCATGGGATTTAGAAGATGCTTTGAAACATGGAGAAATGTTGAAAGGTTTGATTAAGATGCTGGGGCCCTTACCTCTACATCTGGGCTGTCCACTGAGAACTCATGCCAGCTGGCTTTAGCTGTCAAAACACCAACATCCTAACCATAGCTCTAAAGCCAAGGCACAACCAGTTCAGATTGTTGTGTCTGTAAAAGCAATATGTTTCAGAAACCCAGAAAAAGCTGAAATAAAATAATGATTTCAGAAGCAGGGGGGCAAATTGACTCTAACTGTGCAGTACTAAAACCGAGGAAGAAGTACACCTTTAGATGTTGGGAGGAAGTAATCCTTGTCGACCCTCCCCACCCTCCACCTTATTTTTAATAAGGTCTGTCTAAATAGTCTTGGTACATTGCTTTAATGTTTCCCCTTTTTAACCTAACCAATTATTTTTTAATTTTTCCTGATTAAATCTAACAGGCTAAAAACAGAGTCATCTAGTTTGCTGCAATAATTCTCAGTGGGGTGGTAGGAGGGTATTAAAAAGTACTAAGGGTTTGCTAGTGTTATGTTCATATTGTAATATAAGTATATTTAGAAAAAATTTAAACCTTTTCTCATAAATTATAGAAAGTAAAATGCAACAAAAAAATCTTCTTGGTAGGTAGAGATACAAGAGTCTTCTAAATATCAGTGATGATCAGAAGGGGTGAGGTTTGAAGCTGGGAAAACCCCTCTGCAGGGGTGTATCAGAGTTTGTGTTATTTTTAAAATGCTTATTAAAAGGGGGTGTGTGGTAATACGTCAAGAAAAATTGGGGATATTGCAAAGGGAACCAGGACTCAGGAGCCTGGAGTCTCAGTTCTGTCTCCATGTGCTACCTGTTTTATTGCTTTATGGCTCAGTTTCTCCATGTCTAATATGGGGGATAAGACCATCTACTAAGTGGCATGCTTGAGTTGAACACAATATAATAATTTAATGAAGCACCTATCACTCTTTAGAATAAAGGTGCCCTGTGAATGAAGAACATTTCATCACTAGAGCAACTCCAGGTGGTGACACAAAGCAGGCACCATATGAGTGAGGGCAGAGAATTAACCAACTCCAGAGCAAATTCTCATACAGTCGGTCCTCGATTTTCACGGATGTGGAACCCACGGATATGGAGAGTCGACTGTACTACACCAGTTTACATAAGAGACTTGAGCATCTGCAGATTTGGGTATCCGTGGGGGCCCTGGAACCAATGCCCTGATACTGAGGGATGACTGTGTATTATTAGTGAGTAAAGTTAATGGTTAGTTCCGTTTTATGTTTTTCCTTAACACTTCCGGGATATCTGGCTAAGTGTTTTTAGTGATATACCCAAACTTGATGTTGGTATCAAAGTGGAAGACAATGAGGGTGATACAGATGAGGTACTTTTCAAAACACCACTGCTGTGCACATGTCAGGGGTTAAAAGCCCTTCTCTCTGAGCAACGGACTGGGGTACCTAAGGAAGTTAGAGCATCTCCCTAGACATAAGATATTTCTTGGAACCTCCATCTGTCAGTGTTATTGCTTTGCCAGTTTTCTTTCTGATTCATTCCCACTTTCCAAGGTAAAAGGGAGAGTGAAAGGGAGCCTCATCCTCCAAAACAAGGGATGCACTTCTGAGGGGTGGTAAATCACAAAGTTTCCCCAAGGAACCTGTTGCACTTGGTCTCTCTCATTAATAGGGCCAGCTCATGGCAGAAGTTAGGTAGGCTTCAGTGCAGCATCTAAGGTAACTTCATGATAACATGGCTGGTCATATCCCATTTAATGATGTTGTCTTTGGTTCAGAGACCATCACCAATGGAACAAGGTAGGCGTGTGGAACTGGTGGTCTTTTATTTAATATTCCACATCTGTGCTTGGGGCTATCCTCAATGCTTCTGGTTTCTTGAAAAACATTTCTAACTCTCTGGCTGTCAGTACCCCTGGAAGTTCCTAAGAAAGTTTTCCAGGAGCTGCAACTTGTCGGTAATTCTAAACTGCCAGTAGAGTCAATCATGTGCTTAGGGTGGATGGTAAATCTGAAGGGACAGATTGCTCCATTGATTCAGAGCTAAAAACTGGCACTGAGTTCTGCTCCTCTAGAGCATATTATCCAGAAGGGTGCCAGGCAAGAGGTTATGAGGGAGAAGACTGATGGCATATTGCTAAACATCAGCAAAGCTAAAGGTCTATAGAAGGTGCAGCATTACAGCTTTGAATGTTGCACCTGCCTGCCTTCCTGAATACACTCACGGATATTTCATGCACCCTCTGCTTAACAAGAGAGGACAGATGTCCTCCATACAACATAGTGCTGCTGAGTAGCATATTTATATACATATATATATATGACCTCAAAAATGAGGCCACTACAATAATAATACCTAATATTTAGTGAGCAGAAAATATGTGGGTATATGACAGGCATGAAGTCAGTGCTTTTTAATCATCTCATTTAATCCACACATAACTCAATGAGTTTGATATTTGGCCTCACTTAATCGATGAGGAAACTCAGGCTCTTTGAGATTAAATGCTTTGTCCAAAGTCACTAAGAAAATAAAATGAGGCACTGGGATTGGAACCAGTGCTGTAGGATAGCCCCAGGAGGTCGTGCTGAAGGGTTAGGTAGAGTAGCTCTTTGAACAAAAGTGCCCGTGGCCCTTAAGGAAAGATTTCGGTAGCTTTGCCACCAGCAAAGCATTATTTAGATAGGTAGGGATATGTGCTTTTAAAGGCTCATGCCAGGCTAACACTATACAAAGAGAAATCACTGAGAGACTGGAAGCTGAGACACGTGGTTTGTCCACATCACGGGTCAGTTGTTGATCTGAGACTAGAAGCACCTTATTTTCCCCATTGATCAATCTCTTCCTTTGTCTTTGGCTACAGATGCACACGGCCAATAGGATGGTCTGAACTCTGTTTTTGCAGAGTGTTGATTAAAGCGTTGTGAGGCAGAAAATGAAAACCTTACCAAAATTAAGATGCATTAAACTCATTGCTTCCTTACCATCTCTCAGGCTTTTCACAGTCTTGGAAAAAGAATGGTTTACTATGACAGGAGTTGTTCTTTTATGATCGTCTGTACTCTCAAAGTGTTTGTAAATTAATTTGCTGATGATCTTTCTTTAATGTGCTGCCTGTGGGCCGTGCACCAGATGAAATCACTTTTGTACAATAATAGGATTTCAGTTGTCTGGAGGCAGAAGCAGAAGAATAAGGAAGAGCCTTTGAGCAATCATTTGTAATTACATTTTAAACGTTTATTTAAAGAAATATGTATAAATTGTACTGTCAGAACTCTAATGACAGGGATGGTCATTGTGTTCTGTGACTCTTAACTTGCTGTTTATTGAAGTTTTAGACTAGGAAATACATTGAAGCATTGAGGCTGGCACAGATATTTTATGTGCCCAGAGTTTAGAGCATTAAAAACAATTTGACTATTCAAGCCAGCATTAGCTATTTTACTTTTAGAGATAAATTTAGGCTCAACCTCATTCAGTTTTATAATTTATATACTGTTCTCAGCGCTCAGGACACGGACTATGAAGACATAAGATCATTTTACTTTTTCTTGTCTGTTTCATCAGCTTTATTTGAATAACAGGCTGGGTTTGAGTTGGGCTTTTTCATTATGGGAGAATTATATAAATAGATTTACATATGTTTATTGGATCATACAGGCAAACATTTGGAACTTCAGACTAACTTTAATTAATTCTCTAAATGACTATCTGGATATTTTAAAAACAGTGACATTTCCTTCACTCAAAATGTATGACCAATGACAATATATCCAGAAACATTTTTTTGGAGCTTTTATAGTACTTGTGCTATTTTCAACTTGACCATTTGAAATATTCTTTTGCAGTCTTTTAACTCTCTAATTATAATCGAATATCTGTGGGAGGCAGAGTGGTGGAAAGAATCTTAGGGCCAGAGCTAGGAGGCCAGGCTGGGATTTGCTTCTAGGATAGATCTGTGCTTATTGGCACTAATAAGAGCTAGGATTTGATTGAGTGCTTACTATATGCTGGGCATAATGCCAGTCACTTTCCGCGAATTATTTCAGTGATCCTTTGAGACAGTATTATTTCTATCCCCACTTTACAAATGAAATATGTAAAGAGTTTATGTAATTTTCTCAAAGTCACACAACTAAGTGGTAGAGCTGGACCACTTGCATCTGACTTCAAAACCCAAACTCTTAGCCACACACCAAATTGGAAATCATTGAACACTTCTGGGCCCCAGTTTCCTCATCTGTAAATCTTGTAGGCTGAACCACGTGATCAATAAATAGTTTCCAGCTCTGAATTTTTTGAGTTCTCATCCAGCCAGGAAAATAGATGTAGGAACTTATTTTAGCCTCAAAGTGGCTAAAAGCATCCTCCAAAATTTGATGCTGAAAACATTGTGAATAGCTAAACAGCATGCAAGCAAGTAATTGTCAAACAGATAGCAGCTGTGAAAACTTTTCAGCATTTCAACAACCCATGGGGGTGTTTTTTAAGAGCAATAAACTAAGCGGCTAAGCGTGTTGCCCATGGAGCTGAGACACAAATCTAGACCCCTGAGAAATTACTGTTTCCAGGGTCTAATACATTCTCTATCTTAGGATAACTGCCTGAATACAGCAGACAGAATCTTTATGAACCTCGGAGCCATTGGTATAATTTTTTGGTCTTGATGTTAAATAAAAAATATTTTACTAGATCATCACTTGATTTATTTGATATTTGGTTCTACAAGCTGCCACCTGCCCTCCCTTGTGTCATTCATTAAAAGGTTTTTAATTGGTCATAAATGCTGTAGACATTGCATTACTTTATAAAATAAAATGAATATATATATACACCTCCAAATGTATATATGAATATATATACACATATATATTTCCAAATCTTTCCTCATACTTTCCTGCACTACAGTAATTCACTGAGCCTTGTTAAAAAAAAAATCAGTGACCTGTCCAGCTATAATGCTAATAGCCGTCAGTCATTGATACTTCTTAATGTGAACCCAGGAATTTATGTTGAAAAGTGACTTGATTCTTTCTTCACTATTAGTTAAAGTGGAGTCTGGCTTTGCTCATAAAGCTAAAACATCTAAGCCAATGTAGCCAATGTCACAATAACAATAGCAACAATGACAAAAATCCATCAAGCCGATTGCTTGGCATTCTCATGATTAAGCAATCAGTTGATTGGCTGAATGTTCTGTTTTTCAAATTGCTGTTGTAGTGCTTCTACTACATTTGCCTAATGCTATGACATAGAGACTCTCAAAATGCGGTCCCCAGACCTGCCTCATCAGCATCACCTGGAAATTTGTGAGAAATAGAAATTATCTGCTCCTAGCCCAGATCTACTGAATTAAAAACTCTGGGGGTGGGACAAGTAGCAATTTGTGTTTGTAGGAGAGATGATTCTAATGTTCATTAACTTTTGAGAACCATGGTGGCATCAACTAGTTAAGCAGTTTAAAAAGAAATCAGTAACAGTAATTAATTGTCATCACAGAACAACCCAAAGCTTCACCTATTTGATTCAATCCTTTAAAAATACACCTAAGAAAATGTCTACTAAAAAACAACCCCTGAGAAAACTGGGTTCAGTGATGCTTCCTTTGTTTTCATTATAAACAATTTTGTTTTCCTTTTTTCTAACTTCTGAAATCTGTGAAAACTCCATATTTATTGAGATATGCTTACTGAATTCAGAAATTGTATACTGACTTTGTTCCAATTGTGAATGATTATTACACATTCGTCTCTTTTTAGGTCAGACACACCAGTGGTTTAAAATTCTTATTTCCCTTACAAAACATGCCAACTCTAATTTAAGGCTCTCTTGGGTTTATAATCCACAGTGGTGCCAGTGAAAAATTGGAAAGCTTTAGGTGTGATTTTTTTGTAGCTTTTCCTACTTGTTAAGGAAAACCACCCAGCTACAAAAAGCTGCAAGAAATGTTATACAGATGCCACCAAATGGAGGAAAAACTTAGAAGAGGCATGTTCTTAAAGAGCACATTTTTAATATTTAATATTTAAAACATTTAAGATATTAGAGGAAAACATCAAATGTCTTGACCATGAATTTATTTAACCAACACATTAATAAACTACTCATTTTGTTAATCAAATGGTGTCAACACCTAAAAATATTCAAGGGTGTGTTTAAGGGTAAAATTGTTGATGCTTAAGTATAAACTTTTTCTCTGATCTGGTCCACTGAGGTTGAATGAGTACTGAACGGGACTCAATTTGTAGTATTCTAAATTCATTCAAGGCTTTCACTAGGAAGCGCCTTATGTACCTTCAGCTTTCAAGGCTGTACTTGCCTCTTTTCCGTGATATCAGCACCACCTAGCGTACATACTAAAAACTCCCTTTAAACCAAACCATCTCTTTCTGAAAATCTGCCTTCAGAACACGGTCCTTTCTTAAACAAGTCAGAATTCTCAACAATAGTATGTTAAAGGAGAGAACAAAATTTTCAATTTCAGAAATTTTACCAAGGTCAAGTTTTCAAGTCAGTGTGCTATTTAAACTTTTTATTTACTTATGATTTGCCTCTGTTAAGCCAGGTGTTATGAGGATGGTTATACCATGACCATAACATAGGGTTTGTCTATAGACATGCAGTTATTTCTTTAAAGTGTAATGGGGTCACCAACCATTTTACACAAATTTGGTTAACCTAGCAACATTAAATTCCTTCTGTAAATGAGGCAGTTTTACTAAAAGAATGATGAATGATAACATCTCTTTCCATTGCATTTTGTGCATCAACTTCAAATGTGGGTATGTTTTGCCATTAAATGGCATGAAATTAAATAGAGGATTGGTAAGTATGTATTTTATTTCGGAGGGGCTGCATAAGGAAATAAATATAATTCTCCAACCTAGAACATCTAATTTGGGTCTGAATAGTGGCATGTGCCTGCAAACAGGCTTCTCAGCCACAGGACAATTGCCACTGACTGCTTCACTGCGTTGCTTAGTAAATGAAGAGAGAATATTAATTTCTGGAGTCACCAGTTTCTTTTCACAAGTAGAACTTATGCTATAAAATACTCTTTTGCTACAGTAATATCTGACTTTTCTCCAATTATTTTATTTTCTATAGCTTATCCAACAAAAGTATTAACACATTCGTTAACAACGTCGAAAGTAGCCTACTTTAAGAGAAAATATGCAGAAGAAGAAGATTTACATCAAGATTACCATGGGTATTTTCCAAAAGTAAGGGTTTATTTATTATTTTTTAAAAAAATTTTAAGAGTCTTGTCGATAGCAAAGGCTCTTGTTCTCATTTTTCTAAAATGTAGATTGAATGATGTATTTGCTTTCCAGCACCTGATACTGCCTGAGGACAGGACTTGCATTCTCAAACTTTCTCTAGAGAAGCTCAGATTTCTTGAAGACCCAGAAACCTACTTAAGAAGGTCTGTGTTAATTAACAATTTGCTGAGGAAGATCCATCTAGAGACGGAGAAAGAGAGCTATGAATACTTTAAAGAAGCTCCCTGTTATAAGACTACTTATTCTGATACAAGAAAACGGCTGAAGTTTATGGTACAGGAATGCTGTTCTCAGTCTCTCTATTATGAAGAGCTGCATTCGTATCATATTGTGCCTTATGCTTCGGAGAATGCTATTTATGGAATGGGCTACACTAGCAGCCACTTGGAGCAAAATTCTCAGTTGCTTATTTATAAAATGAATTAAAGTAACTGTTAAAGTCCATTGATACCTTGTTTCTAAATGCCTGAACTGTTTATAGTGAAGATGTTAACATAAGGCACTAATTATCAGTGCCCTTGAGATCAAAGATGAGATGCATGCTGAACTGATTGGAGAGAACCCTGGTTATTATTCAGCAGTCCTTACTATCATCCAGCCAAATTGAAAATATGTCCACATATTATAAAGCGGAGAATAAGTGCTTTAGAAGCAAAGTTTTTTTTTTTAAGATAATGTGTGTAGGAAGGAACCTATATTAAGTTCTTACACAGATTTAAACATTTCAAGCCCCCTATTTCCAAATTCTACCACTCTTAGTGGAAAGTAACAAAAAGTAACAGATTCAGATTAAACAAATAATGTCTTGTCCCTGAGGATTAAGGGTGGAACGAATTTAATTTTCTGTAAATGATGAGAGGAAGGGTAGATCCTTTCTGAAATGCTTTGGCTTGTCAAGCATTGTGCCAAATAATTGACACCATTCTCCTTTTACCATTAGTGGCAATTCAAGATGTAGCAAACCTACTGCAATTTAACTGCTGAATGTAACAACCAGAACACTCCACATCGATCCATTTTACATTATTATTTATTTATTTTTTTGGCTTCATAGAGTTTTCTCTTTCAAAGTGAAATTTAATAAAATAGCCTTGCAGAGGGGCTTTTATCTAAGTTCTAGGGGTCAGTTAAAATTTGTGGTGGGCTTTTAGTTGAGTTTACATTTATTTATGATGTCATTTTTATAGGCTGTGAAGCTCAGGAAAAGGGTAGGCAGGTAATATTTGATTTTAATAGGCAGGTAATTTAAAAAATCTTATCTGCAAAAACTGGTGAGAACAACAAAAATTCTACATGATGTTTTTTCTTCATCTAAGAGTTCATTTAAGGCTGTCTGGATGAAACTTTGCACTGATTTTTGTATAATAGTCGACCATTCACTATTTGACAAAATGTTTCAGAATGCCTTTGGTGGTGAAGTTTAGATAAGTTCCTATATTTTGCAATTTGAAAGATAATTATTTAACAAGTTTCATAGATTCCTGAAATTGTTTGAAATGGTTCGTGATGTTCTTTGAGGTTTGAGTGAGATGTCTGATTTCAATGTCCAGACTTACGTTCCATGGCACACATCATTTAAAGAATTGTCATTAACTGATAAAACAGATTGGAAAACTAGGTGCCAAAGCTATATTCAAGAAAATACCAAAGACCCAAAGGTGAGTGTTAGAGAGACTATGATAATGAAGATAAGAATCTAAAATAAGGATTGTACAGGACATAGAAGAACAGTGTTAAAGAGATTTGGAACGATTTGCTTACTAGTGTGCTTTCCGAGCACTTTATACATACATAATAATGATAGTCAAGGGCACCGCTTGGGCCTTCAGTGATCATATGTTTTTGCAAATCTAAATATGGTGACTTGTCAACATTGTATCTTCCCTCATTGAATGCCATCTTGTAAACAAGAAGGCCTTTATCTCTTAAAGAGAATTTTGTTTTTAGTTTTGATTCACTACTTGCTCCCTCTAATGAATCATTTGGGTGATCAACATGGATGCTTTCGGTATAAAGAATATTGGTGCCCTCATTAGCATGCATTGTTAAAGACCACATAGATATATAATTGATAAAATATTGGGTTTCTATTTAATTGCTCAATCAGAATTAGGAAAAAATGCTTTAAACAAATTGGAAAATTATAATTGAGGGTAATTTTTTTTTTATAAATTTATTTATTTATTTTTATTTTTGGCTGCGTTGAGTCTGTGTTGGTGCATGCGGGCTTTCGCTAGTTGCGGGGCGCAGGGACTATTCTTCGTTGCGGTGCGCAGGCTTCTCATTGCGGTAGCTTCTCTTGTTGCGGAGCACGGGCTCTAGATATGCAGGCTTCAGTAGCTGTGGCACATGGGCTCAGTAGTTGTGGCTCACGGGCTGTAGAGCGCAGGCTCAGTAGTTGTGGCGCACGGGCTTAGTTGCTCCGCGGCATGTGGGATCTTCCTGCACCAGGGCTCGAACCCGTGTCGCCTGTATTGGCAGGCGGATTCTTAACCACTGCGCCACCAGTGAAGTGGAGGCTAACTTTTAAGGCAATTTAGTGTGAAAGGTGAGATAGCTTTGCTGTACAAATATAAATATTTAAAAATTAATTTAAGGGCAAAATTTGTCACCTAAGTTCAAAAACTTTATTTCACTGCTTATACCACACCTTATTTCTCAGAATGTGTTTATTAAAATGTAGATTTCTTAAACAATGGGAATATTAATTGAATATACTCCAAATTTGATAGGATAATTATTATGTACTTTGAAAGATAGAACTAGCTCTCTAATAGTTTAAAACTTTTTACCAAAAGGAACATTTGGCTTGGTTTAGGACAGTGTCTATAAGAAAAACATGCCAGTGCTAATAGGTATGACTTACAAATATACCACATATTGAAATTGTTTGAGGACAGAAATGTGTATACTTTGGGATAGAAAAGAGAGGGAGAGAAAAAGTTTCCAAGAAAGTGTAAAATTGTAATATTTACTGTATGTTAGAAATGTTAAAGCAGGAACTCTTGGACAATGAACCCATAACAGACATAAAGTCTGTTTTATTTGGTGACATCATTAACTGAACTCTCTGAATCTTACATTCATATGTAGAGAAGGAACTGTCTTAGAAACCAGTGGTATTTGTGAATATGCTTTTTTTTTTTTAAGAAATATGTGTTGATTTCAAAACAGGTTATTTAAAAAATATCTTTTAGAACATTTAATTTCTTTTCCAATAAACAATTCATAGACAAGGAGTTGACTAATGTCATCTTGACTTATTAAAAAAATACTAATTTGTATTTAAACTGTGTTAACTTGTCTGAGTTAACCAATAAGATTACTGTCATTTTACCATGGCAACCTGATATATAGGGAGACCCTATTCAGACCTGCTCTGCTGACTCCATCCTGCATGATCTATTATGGGAGATGCAAAGGTAAGAGAACAGTGACACCTTTTTTAGAACCTGGACATCCTTTCTTTGGTGACAAGAGCCATGCTTAATGTAAGAAAGATAGAATAGGAAATCTGAGTGCCTTTGGTAATGTTGATCAATCTTCTGGGTGCCCAGACAGCCTAAAGACCTGATAAAGAATAAGAAAATGAAACAGAGAGGGAAAATGAAGGTAAAAGGAAGAAAACAGGAGGGGATAGGGAAATAAGGAAAAGAATTAGTAAGTGAAAGCAAAAGTTGTTTCCTGTCGGGGGTGGGTGGTTGCTTGCTGTACTCAATTGTTCTTTCCTGTGTCTGCTGTAGATCCCAAATCCAAATTTCCACAATGTATTGATGTTTTCTTACATTCACCAATGATGCATAAGACTAGATTCTCTTCAGCATATGTATTATTTGAAATGTGGTACTACTGTGAAATATCCCTGAAATGGAACTTCTTGGGTAGAGGAGAAAAGAAAAAATAGAAATTAAGTTGGAAGAAAAACTGAATGGTGAGCCTGTGTACATGTGGTTAAGCTCAAACACATGATCAGATTTCAGTGTACATCCCAAGATTTAATATCCCCAATGTTTATTGAGCAACTGCTATGAGCCGGGCACTGTGCCAGGGTTGGGGATACATAGGTGAATGATGCACAGTTCTTTTGTCCAAGCAGTTCATTGATGAGGGAGGAACTCGGAGATGTTTGGTTTTGTTTTAAAATGTAAGAATTCTTTACTGGGAGTAGCACCTGAATTTCTCTTTTCCAAACTGTGTGATGGTTATCAGATGTGTATCTCCAAAGATGTTTGCAGCTAAGAAGATGCACAGGGGAAGGGAATGTCTACTGACCTAGATTTTAGAGCAGAAGGAGAGTACATTCTGCTTTGCAGTGTATTTTATACTTGGAAGCATGATGGAAAACCAGCGCTGCAGAAGGGAAGTGTCACTGGCCTTAGCTTCACCTGGGGCATAAGAGGAGGTAGGGAGACAAGTGCAAGTACAGAACAATTTCTCCTCCCCAACCTCTCTAGCTATGAGGTTCTTTTACAGGGCAAATCAGGTTAATATTAATGTCAAGGAGATCCTTGAAGGAGAAGCAAGATCAGGAGATCACAGCCTGAGAGTTGTATATAGTGTGCTCAAGGTTAGAAGGGCAGCTTTCTTTAATTTGCCTTGTGTCGCTGAATTGCTAAAATGAGCCTCTATATTTCTTAACGTCAGCTACTGGAGCTGTGCTCCTTCTTTCCCACTGGCTTCCTCTCTGAATCACAGCTCCTGTCTTTGCACTTTGCTGAAAGTGGAGGTTATGGTTCTAATTCTTTATTGCCTCTCCTTTCTTCCGTCATTGATACTGATTTGCTCAAAAATATTGTACCTGGAAAAAAGCAACAATTTGCAGTACTGGTTGAACTCCCTTGGGAAAGGTTTCCAGAGTGTATCAAACTAGAACTCATCACAGTTTCTTGATACAATTCTTTTAAAAACTACTCTACATAGTCATTAAATAATTGTCTACTAAGGTAATCTTTATGTTTCTAGAGTTCAGTGAAAGGTTACCAGTTCTACATGTTTTGCTAAAGAAAATACCTTAGGTTGGAAACAATGGAAGATCATGTGTAATTAATTCAAGCAGTTCATGAGTATTTATATCATATTTGAAACTTAAATTTATGTTCTTTTTTCCCATTCTCAAACTTCATTACTATACATCAGCAATGTGACATGTCTCAGAATTTTTATTTCCTTATTAAATGGATCATTTCTGAAAGTTGTTGTTACATTCATGGTTGAACCCTTTGGATGATATTTCCCTATTAAAGTTTCTAACTTTCCACAAGGATTATTCTATAGTTGGGTGGATAAAGAACATTCCTCTACATTAGCACTTCTTAAACCTTCTTTTGCATATAAGTCACTGGATATCAAGTTAGAATACAAACCCTTTTTAGTAGTTCTGGGGTGGGGTCTGAGAGTCTGCATTTCTCAAGTTTCCTAGGTGATATGGGTGCTGATCTTCTACTGGTTCAAAGCATATGCATTCATGTCTGTTTTCCATAGCAATTTTTTTCTTTAAAGAAATGAAAAGCAAAAAGTAAGTATCATAAGCTGGTTTTCCAAATTGGTCACAAATATTACAATATTTTATAAAGTAAAATATCTAGAAAATGATTTATAAATTTTATCTACATCAAGTGCAGAAAGGGATCAAGGATGTAGTCATGTACCATTCTTAATCAGTCAGGGAGTGACACATGGTAAATTTCTTCTCCTGATTTTTTCCCCCTTGATTATACCCAGATAAGGGAGCTTCATTTGGTAACATTAAAGATGAAATTTTGTTCACAGTTAACATGAATTTGGCAATTTCTTGCTTGACTAAATCTGAGAGAGTCTTATAAAAACCTTCTATATTAAATTCAGACCTATGGGTGTCTGCATGGGCTGAAGAATTTGGTAAACTTGAGCTGAAAAATGGTACTTAGAATTTCGTCTTCTTGCCTGAACTCTTTCTTGAGCTTTATTCCATGAGAGATCCTTCCCTTGCTATGGACTTTCTGTTTCTCTTTAGTTGTCGGTGTCTGAATGAGGGGTGGAGGATTGGTGTAAATGAGGAAGTCACATAAATTGTCTAATTTGAGCATGCCAAGTGATTTTTGTCAGGCTCTCCTTTGGTCATAAGTTATTGGTATAGCTATTGTGAAATATAGTGCCATAAATTTGTCACAAACCATTAAGGAAAGGAGAAAAGCAGGAATTTAGTTTTGTGGGAACGCACCCAAATACCAAGCAGATGGTGTTCTACAACGTTTATTTGGGAAAATGTATATCTGTTACATAATCTAAAATGTGTCTTTTTCACATTTAAAAATATTTGGGTCATGATTTAGAGTTTTTATTGGATTGTTTTTTAAGCTGAGAGGAAGAAGAAAGGTCACTGTATTTTAAAACACATTTGACATGTTACTAATAAAATTTTATTTCTGGTGAAATATAGGTGCCTTTATTAAGTAGGGGCGGGGGGATCCTGAACTTTGGCATTTGCTTTATGTCCCTCACTTCCAGAGGTCTCATTTTAAAGGCGTACGGTTTTATTTCTTTCAACAGTTTATTTTCAACACAAATTTTGCTGAAGTATTTAGAAGACATTTCCAATCTCTAGGTGAATTTTTTTTTCACTAAAATTGACCCTGAAATGTTTTTGAGGTAGCATGAGTCATGAGAACACTTGACAGAACTCACTCAATTTAGGTCTTGTTCAAATATAAGATCATAAATCTCAGAGTCAAAGATAATTTTTCTACCCATAGAACAGCAGATGTACTCAATGGTCCTTCATAGATTTGTTAGGCAAAGGGCAGGTGGCTCACACCAGGAAGATAGATTCCTTCTCTTTCTAGTAGGAAATAGTGTTTATTATCAATTTTGCAAGCCAGTGATTATGAAACCCCCTATAATCCATTGACTTATGAGGGACATCAATACCCAAGTATAAGGTATTTCCAAATAAACAACATTTTTCTGTGTGTATCCAGCAAGACAAAATCTTGATTAATTTTACAGTTACTTGAGCGATCCAGGGACAAGTAACCCATATAAATTACAGAGACTTTCATGTATGTGTTAGTGGAAACTTAAACACATAGGGATGAACACACCTAAGATGGTAAAATAAAGAGCCAATTGGCCTCTGGAAGTAAAACAAAAAACAAAAAACAAACTTATATGTTATATAAGTGCCTTGGACACTGCCTAGTATGTATTTTGTGGTAATAAATCTTGTTGTCCAAGTGACTCTTAGTTTTTCTTTTTGTAAATAAATGCATTTTTTCCATTTGTGCTCTATTTTTGAGCCCAAAAGCAGGTGTTTATGATTTTCTTTCCTATTCGAAGGTTTAAGGAACCCACACACACACACACACACACACACACACACACACACACACACGCATGCACACAGACACCAAGAAATCACAGGTTACAGGGGGATAGGCTTTTTTTAAAATAATTAATTAATTAATTTGGCTGTGTTGGGTCTTCGTTTCTGTGCGAGGGCTTTTCTCCAGTTGCGGCAAGCGGTGGCCACTCTTCATAGCGGTGCGCGGGCCTCTCACTGTCGTGGCCTCTCTTGTTGCGGAGCACAGGCTCCAGACGTGCAGGCTCAGTAGTTGTGGCTCACAGGCTTAGTTGCTCCACGGCATGTGGGATCTTCCCAGACCAGGGCTCGAACCCGTGTCCCCTGCATTGGCAGGCAGATTCTCAACCACTGCGCCACCAGGGAAACCCCGGGATAAGCTTTTTAAAATCTATTATTATTAGAAGTAAAGGAAGGGTGGATACGCTAGGGTACTTCTCTCCAGAAGACTGGAATCTACATAAGAATTTGAAGCCACGTTGTGAAACATAAATACAGTAGTGTTGTTGAGTTGATAGTAGTAAAGACAACCAAGTTTTAACCTTGAAAAAAGACCCACCACACACACACACACACACACACACACACACACACAAAAGGATTTGATGATCAGTTTTTCCTTGTTCCCATTTCCCCGACATTACTTCCCCACCTCATTCCACCCCAGCACTGGCCAGGCCCTCTATTTGTGACCTGATTGCTATCAGTGAAATTAATAGTCATAACAAGTTCTACCAGGACAGATCTTTATAAAGCCTTGGTTAAATCATCACAGTCATTCCTTCATACTGCAGCAGTGTCCTTAAAATTGTTTGATATGAGTCTGCTGAATTAAATATGTTCCACAGTGTGAGGGCCACTCTCAAACATTCACTGCTCTGGAAGGTATTTTTGCTGTTGCCTCATGGATTTTATAATTAGAAATGTTTTTAAACAGTGCTGTGTAAACACAAGTTATGTTGAATTACCATTACTCCTCTCAAGATAAAAGAAGATATATCAAATAAATTATTAGTTCATATGTACAAGTAGAATATAGCTTCACTTTGACTGATTATGATCACAGCATTTCTATAGTTTATGAGGGAGCCAAACACAGAAGTTTTATCAGTATGTCTCATACTCATTTTTTTAAAATCAATCTGTGATGCAAACTAGGTCACCATTTTTTAATTATCAAATTAAAACGACTTCACCCTCACTTGACCTCATTGGCAGGAAGTCCAGTCTTTCTTCTGGGAAAGCCTTTACCAAGGTGTTTCAGAGAGCCATTTCCATGGGTCACTAGCCAGCTTCAGCCCAAAATGAGAATGGCGGACCCCTTAAGGCAGATCATCTTGCCATCAGCGGCAGCAGTGGCTCAAGTGTCAATCTTGAGGTGTCACCATGGAAACTGGTACCAGCCAGGGCTAGGCCTTACTGCTTGTGATTACTGTGAGTAGGGAAATGTCTCCTTACAATGGAACCTTATCCTGATTGCCCTATTTTTTTAAAAACACATGTAGGCTTAACTCCTCCTCATGTCAAACTCTCCAAGGAAACTTTCACTGTTGATATTAAATAATCAGGAGACCTAAATAAACCAGCGACTGTTGTCTCTATTTAGCTTTCAAAATAAGCCAACTCTAAAAACTCTTCACTCTGCTATAGTTGATAGGCCATTAGGAACTGGGAAAAGTCTCCAACACTAAGTAGTTCATTGTCTCTGGTTTGCATTACTTCCACTTTCCTGGATCCCTGCATAAGTGAATGGAATTCAATCGATGCAGTCAGCACAGAGAGAGCTTTCTGCCTGGGCATAAGAAGCAGGCACATGTGGGAGGCAGAACCACAGAAACAACCTGGACCACGGGTACAAATGCACCAGGGACTTAAATACCTACTTCCATATTTAGAGGAAAAGGGCCCTGGGCCTGGGTCCAAGACTTAGAGTTGTTGTTTTTCCTTCTTTGAATTTGCTTTGCGGGTATGAGACAGATGGCTGAACTGATTGCTACTCTCACTTCTATACTTCACAATTAGTTTATTTTCACGGGTTGGGTTTCATCTAAAGAAACTCATAGATTTCTTTGCATACTACTGGCCCACCGCTTTATAAACTTGAGTCCTATTACTCTGGAACAAAGACTCAGTAATGGTCCATAAGAGTTTGACATTACCTGTGAGAATGCAGGTGATATCCTCAGCCATAATCAAAATTACAGTATTGGAAAAATGCTCTCAGACATGGTGAAGAAGCTTACATTTTATATCTGAATTATAGCATGACAACACTTCAGTAATGGTTCCAGCCCTTTCTCTAATATCCAGTACTTATCAAGACAACTCCACTTATAACACACATCCTCAAAAGAAAGTTTGTAGGCTAAGTGTTGACTTTAAATCTTGACTTCCCAGTTAAAATTTACTGGAAAAACTTATCACATTGCATATTTTGCCTTTTGGGTATTTCTTGTTGCCTGAAAAATGAAAAGTTATTCTTAGAAAGTTGCTTTCGTTGCTGGTACCTTCAAAGTGGTCTGGAACTCTGACTGGGGCTGGGTCTGCCACAGTCCATGCCCTGACCCATGCATATCTTCTTCTTGGATCAATCCCTTGATCATTAGGTAATATCCTTCTTTGTCTCTTGTTATAGTCTTTTTCCTGGAAATACTGCTGGCTCACTGGTGGGTGGAGCCAGGTCCCAGGGTCTCTGGCTGCAGGGACCTGGAAGTCCCAGAGTTGGTGTATGGGTTGGCTGGTGGGTCCCCCTCAGGACCTCAGGGGGCTCCTGAGGCTGGTACCTGCCCGCTGGAGGGCAGAGTTGTGTACTGGAGGCTCTGGCTGCAGGGTCCTGGGAGTCCTGGGGCTAGTGCCTGTGTACTGGTGTGTGGGGCCAGATCGTGGGCCCTCTGGTGGACAGGGCTATGTCCTGGGGTGGCTGTGAGATCAGGAGGTCTTAAGGCAGCCTACCTGCTGGTGGGTGGGGCTGCGACTCTGCCTGGCTAGTTGCTTGGCCTGAGGCATCAGTACTGGTGCTGACAAGCTGGTTGGTGATGCCAGGTCCCTGTGCTAATGAGCTAGAGGGAATATTACAAAATGGCATTTGCCAGAACTGGTGTTCATGTGGTAGAATGAGCTCCGCAAAATGATTGCTATCAGTGTCTTATGTCCCCAGGGTGAGCTCCAGTTGCTTCTTGCATCTCCAGGATACTCTCCAAGATTAGCAGGTAGGTTTGACCTAGATTCCTTTCAAATTACTACCTCTGCCCTTGGTCCCAGAGTCTGTGAGATTTTGAGTGCTCCCTTTAAGAATGGAATCTGTATTTCCCACAGCCCTCTGGGTCTCCTGAAAGTAAGCCTCACTGGCCCTCAAAGCCAAATGTTCTGGGGCTCGTCTTCTTGGTATAGGACCCCCAAACCAGGGAGTCCAGAGTATGGCTCAGACCCATTGCTCCTTGTGGAAAACCTCTGCAGTTGTTATTATTTTTCTGTTTGTTGATCATGCACCTGGGGATATGGGTCTTGACTATACCACAACTCTGTCCCTCCTATCTGTCTCACTGTGGTTCCTTCTTTATGTCTTTAATTGTAGAAGGTCTTTTCTGCTACATTCTGGTCTTTTTGATCAATAGTTGCTCTGTAAATAGTTGTAATTTTGGTTTGCCCGTGAGAGGAGTTAAGCTCAGGGTCTTCCTACTCAGCCATCTTGGCCAAGCTCTTCATTTAGAATTGAAGGAGAGATAAAGTACTTCTTAGACAAGCAAAAAAATAAACAAGTCCATCAATGCTAAACCTACCCTCAAAGAAATGTTAAATGATCTTCTCTAAGTAGAAAAGAAAAGGCTACAAGAAGAAGTAAGAATCCATAGGAAAGGAAAAATCCCACTAGTAAAGGCAAATATATAGTAAAGACTGTGGCTCAACCACTTAAATAAGCTAGTACAAAGATTAAAAGACAAAAAAATTGTAAAATCAACTATAACTATAATAAACAGTGAAGGGATAAACATGAAGAGGTAAAACATGACATCAAAAACACAAAACATGGGATAAGGGAGTAAACAAATGTAGATCTTTTAGAATGTGTTTGAACTTAAATGATTTTTAGTTCAAAACAAGAATATATAGTTATAGGTCAACATATATGGGCCCCATGGTAATCACAAATCAAAAACCTACAATAGATACACAAAAACTAGAGAAAAAGGAACACGAGCATACCACTAAAGAAAATCATCAAACAACAAGGGAAGAAACTGAAAGAAGAAGAAAAAAACAGAGAAGAACTACAAAAACAACCAGAAAACAAGTAACAAAATGGCACTAAGTATCAATACATAGCTATCAATAATCACTTTAAATATCAATGAATGAAATGCTCTAGTCAAAAGATACAGGGTGATTGGATTAAAAAAGAGACCTAGCTATATGGTGCTTACAAGACACTTCAATCTAAAAACATACACACTGAAAGTGAGGAGATGGAAAAAGATATTTTATGCAAGTGGAAATGACAAGAAAGCTGAGAGGTAGCGATACTCATTCAGATAAAATAGTCTTTAAAACAAAGTCTATAACAAAAGACAGAGAAGGGCATTATATAGTGATAAAGGGATAAATACAAGAAAAGGATATAACACTTGTTAACACATATGTACCTAATATAGGAGTATCTAAATATATAAAGCAAACTTTAATGGACATAAAGGGAGAAATTGACATTTAATATAATTATGAGAGATATTAACACCCCACTTACATCAATGGACAGATCATCCAGACAGAAAATCAGTATGGAAACAGCGGTCTTAAGTAACACATTAGACCAGTTGAACTTAATAGATATCGACAGGATATTCCATCCAAATACAGCAGACACACATTCTTTTCAAGTGCACATGGAATGTTCTCCAGAATAGATTACATGCTAGGCCCCAAAACAAGTCTCAACAAATTTAAGAGGATAGAAATTATACCAGCCATTTTTTCCAAATGCAACAATATGAAACTAGTAATCAATTGCAGGAAGAACAATGGGAAAAACACAAACACATGGAGACTAAACAACATACTATTAAAAAACCAATGAGTCAGTGAAGAAATAAAAGAGGAAATCAGAAAATACCATGAGACAAATGAAAATAAAAACACAATTTTCCAAAATCTATGGGATGCAACAAAAGCAGTTCAAAGAAGGAAGTTTATAGCAATACAGTTCTACCTCAAGAAACAAGAAAAATCTCAAATAAACAACCTAACCTACCATCTAAAGATATCAGAAAAAGAAGAACAAACAAAGCCCAAAGTCAGCAGAAGGAAGGAAATAATAAAGATCAGAGAGAAAATAAATAAAATAGAGACCAAAGAAATAACAGTAAAAAGATCAATAAAACAAAGAGCTGTTTTTTTCAAAAGATAAACAAAAATTTTAACCAGGCTCAACAAGAAAAAAAGAGAGAGGATCCAATGAACAAAATAAGAAATGAAAGAGGAGAAATAACAATCAATATCACAAAGATTTAAAAAATCATAAGAGAATGTTACAGTTTTATGCCAACAGATTGGACAACCTAGAAGAAATGGATAAATTTCTAGAAAGATGCAATCTTCCAAGACTCAAGCAGGAAGAACTAGACAAACTGAACAGACCAATCACTAGTAGTGAAATTGAATTTGTAAAAAGCAAAACAAAAACAAAAACAAAAACAACTTCCAGCAAAGAAAAATCCACGACCAGATGGATTAACAGGAAAATTCTTCCAAACATATAAAGAAGAGCTAATATCTATCCTTCTCAAACTGTCCTTCCAAAATTGAAGAGAAGGGAACACTAGCAGATTCATCCTACAAGGGCACCATTACCCTGATTCCCATACCAGACAAAGATTTCATAAAAAAAGAAAATTATAAGCCAGTATCTCTGATGAACATAGATGCAAAAATCCAAAATAAAATACTAGCAAACCGAATCCAACAATACGTTAAGAGGGTCATACACCATTACCAAGTGGGATTTATTCCACGGATACAAGAATGGTTCAATATCCACAAATCATTCAATGTGATATACCACATTAACAAAAGGAAGGAGAAAAATCACATGATCATTTCAATAGATGCAGAAAACCATTTGACAAAATTCAAGATCCATTCATGGTAAAAACTCTCATCAAACTTGGTATAGAAGGAACATATCTCAAAATAATAAAGGTCATTTATAACAAACCTGCTAACATCATACTCAACAATGAAAAGCTGAAAACTCTTCCTCTAAAATCAGGAACAAGATAAGAATGCTCATTCTTGACAGTTCTGCTTAACATACTATTGGAAGTCCTAGCCACAGTAATCAGACAAGAAAAAAAAAAAAAGAAAGGCATCCAAATTGGAAGGGAAGTATTAAAACTGTCACTATTTGCAGATGACCTGATACTAAATATAGAAAACCCTAAATTCTCCACCAAAAAACGATTAGAACTAACAAATAATTCAATAAAGTTGCAGGATACAAGATTAATACACAGAAATCTGATGCTTTTCTGTACACTAATAATGAACTATCAGAAAGAGAATTCAAGGAAACAATCCCATTTACAATTGCATCGAATAGAATAAAATACCTAGGAATAAATTTAACCAAGTGGGTGAAAGACTTGTGCCCTGAAACCTGTAAGACATTCATGAAGGAAATTGAATAGGATACAAATAAATGGAAAGATATCCCATGTTCATGGATTGGAAGAATTAATAGTGTTAAAGTGTCTATACTTCTTACCTAAAAATCTTCTTAACAATCTTCTATTTCGTGGGAAAAATGTTTTAACCTTAATAAAAACTAACATTGGGGCTCTACTTTATATCTTACTGTTGTAAGATATACGTTTACTTTCCTTTTCAATTTAATGGCACATTTATAATTGTCCATGAGATTCAGCAAAGTTCCAATAGTAATATTTAATATTTTAAAGCAAGCCTCTTTCTCAGTGATTCTCATATAGATCCAATATCTGCTTTAGATTGATGATGCTTTCAAGTAATATATTGCTTAAAAAACAGATTTAAATGTACGTGTTTTAAAAAGTACTGAGCTTGCTTTGGGAAGCAATTTTTTTTTTTCACCCACTGTAAACAAAGCGGCAGTTACAAATGAACTCTGTCGTCCTTGTCCCTTATCACTGTCTAACTGTTTGAGAAATAAATATATCACATTTTATTACATGAAAAAAAAAAGCCTATACTACTTAAAGCAATCTGCAAATTTTATGCGATTCCTATCAAAACATCCATGACATTTTTCACAGATCTAGAAGAAATAATCATAAAATTTGTATGGAATCACAGAAGACCCTGAATAGCCAAAGCAATCTTGAGAAAGAAGAACAGAGCTGGAGGTATCATGGTCCTTCACTTCAGACTATATACAAAGGCTACAATCATCAAAATTGTATGGTACTGGCACAGAAACAGGCACATAGATCAATGGAGCAGAATAGAGAGCCTAGAAATAAACCCATGCACTTATGGTCAATCAATCTATGATAAAGGAGACAAGAATAATCAATGGGGAAAAGACAGTCTCTTCAATAAGTGTTGCTGGGTAAACTGAACAGCTACATGTAAAAGAATGAAATTAGAAAATTTTCTCACACTGTATACAAAAATAAACTCAAAATGGACTAAGGACCTAAATGTAAGACTGGAAACCATAAAACTCCTAGAAGAAAACTTAGGCAAAACACTCTGACATAAATTGTAGCAATAGTTTTTTTAGGATCTGTCTCCTAAGGCAAAGGAAACAAAAGTAAAATTAAACAAATGGGACCTAATAAAACTTAAAAGCTTTTTCACAGCAAAGGAAACCATTGACAAAATAATGTAAAGACAACCTACTGAATGGGAGAAAATACTTGCGAGTGAAATGACTGATAAGGGGTTAATATCCACACTATATAAACAGCTCATACAACTCAATATCAACAAACAAACAACCTGATTTAAAAATGGGCAGAAGACCAGAATAGACATTTTTTTCCAAGGAAGATATACAGATAGCCAACAGGCAAATGAAAAGGTGCTCATTAGTAGAGAAATGCAAATCAAAACCACAACGAGATATCACCTCACACTCGTCAGAATGGCTATCATCAAAAAGGCCACAAATAACCAATGTTGGTGAGTATATGGAGAAAGGGGAACCCTTGTAGACTGTTGTGGGAATGTAAATTGATGCAGCCACTATAGAAAACAGTATGGAGTTTCCATACTGTTTTCTATAGAAAACTAAAAATAGAACTACCATATGATCCAGCAATTCCACTCTTGGGCATATGTCTGAAGAAAACAAAAACACAAATTCAAAAAAATACATGCACCCCAATATTCATAGCAGCATTATTTACAACAGCTAAGATATGGATGCAACCTTAGTGTCCATCAACACATGAATGGATAAAGAAGTGGTGAATAAATAAATATATATATATATATATACACACACACACATATATATATATATATATATACACACACATATATATATATATATACCACTTCTTGTATACACACACACACACACACACATATATATACGTATATATACATATATATATGTATATATATATGTATATACACACATACAATAGAATACTACTCAGCCATAAAAAAGAACAAAATTTTGCCATTTGCAACAATATAGATGGACCTAGAGGGTATCAGTCTTAGGGAAATAAGTCAGACAAGAAAGATAAATATTGTATGTAATCACTTATATGTGGAATTTAAAAAATAAAACAAATGAATGAATATAACAAAGTAGAAAGAGACTCACAGGTATAGAGATCAAACTATTAGTTACCAACAGAGAGTGGGAGGAAGTATGAGGCAAGATAGGGGTATGGTATTAAGAGGTACAAGCTACTATGTATAAAATAAATAAACTACTACAAAGATGTAATGTACAGCACAGGGCATATCACCAATAATTTATAATAAGTTTAAATGGAATATAATCTATAAAAATCAGTATTGAATCACTATGGTGTACACCTGAAACTAATATAATAGTGTAAATCAACTATAGTTCAATAAAATACTTTGTTTCCTACACTTTTGCTTACTCCCACCATGGATCTCAGAGATTTACTTCTTTTAGCTGTCTATTTATAGGTTCATGGAACCAGTTGAGTGCTGCCTGGGATGGTGGGAATTTAAAGATACTATCCTGGTCCACAGGCTACACTGTAGGAAGGATAAGAAAAACTGGTTCTAGTTACTTTCACTGTAAGTTTCTTTGCCATAGACATCTTTGCTGCAGCATTTTTGCAGCATAAATTTTCTCTGCATAAGTAGCTGTCCATAAGGCAATTTTGCCATACAAGACAAAATAATTGGTTAGAAGTTTGTTTTGACATAAACAAAATCATGATAGATGACGATGATTTGCCCAGGACTTGGTTTCTTATTTTAAAACACACTACATTGGAGGAGAAAGAGGCTGATGCTGGGGGCCTCGAAGGCTCAGAGTTGAACATATAGTTCCCATTGAACTATGGGATTTCTGTCAATGGACATGTTACAATATATTAAGAACAAACAAGAGTGTAGAAGACTTTCACAATGCAGTCCAAAATTTAGTTTACAAATATGCATAATAGTATTTGGAAATTGATACCTCTCTTAATGAAGGAAGAAATTTTAGCAAAAAAGAAAAAATGTGATACCAACAAGGAGACAAATCAATAATCCAAGTAAATAAATAAATACATAAATACAAAAATATTAAAAATGAATAAATAAAAGTATAAAATACTATGAAAGAAAGACTTGGAAGACAAGTGTTTGGGTAAAACCCACAAAATAGAATCAGTTATTTATATGGTATTGCCATGAGTTTACAGACATTTTAAACATATTCCAATATTTTGTATTTCTCAGTAAGGTATTTTTAATTTTGTTATTCACTTCTCATTTTTCATTACATCATTTTTAATGTTGCTCTTTTATTTTATTTTTTATCTTTTATGACAAAATGACCTTAGAACCAATCAGTCGTGCAGAGAAAATATTTGTGATAAAAGTGCTTGTGGCAAAGATGTCTATGGCAAAGATTCTTAAGGCAAAAATACCAGACACAGAGAAAAATATAATAAGATTCTAAATTGAAATAGATTTGTGGAGGGCAGAGAGCAGAAGCAAGAATGACAATCCTGCAGCCTGTGGAACAAAAACCACATTCACAGAAAGATAGAAAAAATGAAAAGGCAGAGGCCTATGTACCAGATGAAGGAACAAGATAAAACCCCAGAAAAACAACTAAATGAAGTGGAGATAGACAACCTTCCAGAAAAAGAATTCAGAATAATGATAGTGAAGATGATCCAGGACCTTGGGAAAAAAATGGAGGCAAAGATCGAGAAGATGCAAGAAATGTTTAACAAAGACCTAGAAGAATTAAAGAACAAACAAACAGAAATGAACAATACAATAACTGAATGAAAAATATGCTAGATGGAATCAATAGCAGGATAACTGAGACAGAAGAACTGATAAGTGACCTGGAAGAAACAATGGTGGAATTCACTGCTGTGGAACAGAATAAAGAAAAAAGAATGAAAAGAAATGAAGACAGCCTAAGAGACCTCTGGGACAACATTAAACACACCAACATTGCATTATAGGGGTCCCAGAAGGAGAAGAGAGAAAGGACCCGAGAAAATATTTGAAGAGATTATAGTTGAAAACTTCTCTAACGTGGGAAAGGAAATAACCACCAAAGTCCAGGAAGTTCAGAGAGTCACAGGCAGGATAAACCCAAGGAGAAACACACCAAGACACATAGTAATCAAACTGACAAAAATTAAAGGCAAAGAAAAATTATTAAAAGCAACAAGGGAAAAATGACAAATAACATACAAGGGAACTCCCATAAGGTTAACAGCTGATTTCTCAGCAGGAACTCTACAAGCCAGAAGGGAGTGGCATGATATATTTAAAGTGATGAAAGGGAAGAACCTACAACCAAGATTACCCTACCCGGCAAGGATCTCGTTCAGATTAGACAGAGAAATCAAAAGCTTTACAGACAAGCAAAAGCTAAGAGAATTCAGCACGACCAAACCAGCTCTACAACAAATGCTAAAGGAACTTCTTTAAGTGGGAAACACAAGAGAAGAAAAGGACCTATAAAAACAAACCTGAAAACAATTAAGAAAATGGTAATAAGAACATACATATCGATAATTACCTTAAATGTGAATGGATTAAATGCTCCAACCAAAAGACACAGACTTGCTAAATGGATACAAAAACAAGACCCATATATATGCTGTCCACAAGAGACCCACTTCAGACCTAGGGACACATACAGACTGAAAGTGAGGGGATGGAAAAAGATATTCCATGCAAATGGAAATCAAAAGAAAGCTGGAGTAGCAATACTCATATCAGATAAAATAGAATTTAAAATAATGTTACAAGAGACAAGAAGGACACTACATAATGATCAAGGGATCAATCCAAGAAGAAGATATAACAATTATAAATATATATGCACCCAATGTAGTAACACCACAATACATAAGGCAAATGCTAACAGTACAAAAGAGGAAATCGACAGTGACACAGTAATATTGGGGGACTTTAACACCACACTTATACCAATGGACAGATCATCCAGGCAGAAAATTAATAAAGAAAAACACACTTTAAATGACATAATAGACCAAATAGATTTAATTGATATTTATAGGACACTCCATCCAAAACCAGCAGATTACATTTTCTTCTCAAGTGAAGATGGAACATTCTCCAGGATAGATCACATCTTGGGTCACAAATCAAGCCTCAGTAAATTTAAGAAAATTGAAACCATATCAAGCATCTTTTCTGACCACAATGCTATGAGATTAGAAATCAGTTACAGGGGAAAATACATAAAAAGCACAAACACATGGAGGTTAAACAATACATTACTAAATAACAAAGAGATCACTGAAGACATCAAAGAGGAAATAAAAAAATACCTAGAGACAAATGACAACGAAAACACAAGGATCCAAAACCTATGTGATGCAGCAAAAGCAGTTCTAAGAGGGAAGTTTATAGCTATGCAAGCCTACCTCAAGAAACAAGAAAAATCTCAAATAAACAATCTAACCTTACACCTAAAGGAACTAGAGAAAGAAGAACAAACAAAACCCAAAGTTAGTAGAAGGAAAGAAATCATAAATATCAGAGCAGAAATAAATGAAATAGAAACAAACAAAATAATAGCAAAGATCAATAAAACTAAAAGCTCATTCTTTGAGAAGATAAACAAAATTGATAAACCTTTAGCCAGACTCATTAAGAAAAAGAGGGAGAGGACTCAAATCAATAAAATTGGAAATGAAAAAGGAGAAGTTATAAGGGACACTGCAGAAATACAAAGCATCTTAAGAGACTACTACAAGCAACTCTATGTCAATAAAATGGACAAATTCTTAGAAAGGTATAACCTTCCAAGATTAAACCAGGAAGAAATAGAAAATATGAACAGACCAATCACAAGTAATGAAATTGAAAGTGTGACTAAAAATCTTCCAACAAACAGAAGTCCAGGACCAGACAGCTTCACAGTTGAATTCTATCAAACATTTAGAGAAGAGCTAACACCCATACTTCTCAAACTCTTCCAAAAAATTGCAGAGGAAGGAACACTCCCAAGCTCATTTTATGAGGCCACCATCACCCTGATACCAAAAGCAGACAAAGATACTACAGAAAAAGAAAATTACAGACCAATATCACTGATGAATATAGATGCAAAAATCCTCAACAAAATACAAGCAAACAGAATCCAACAACACATGTAAAGGATCATGCACCATGTTCAAGTGGGATTTATCACAGGGATGCAAGGATTCTTCAACATGCACAAATCAGTCAATGTGATACACCATATTAACAAACTGAAGAATAAAAACCATATGATCATCTCAATCGATGCAGAAAAAGCTTTTGACAAAATTCAACACCTGTTTATGATAAAAACTCTCCAGAAAGTGGGCACAGAGGGAAACTACCTCAACATAATAAAGGCCATAGATGACAAACCCACAACAAACATCATTTTCAATGGTGAAAAACTGAAAGCAATTCCTCTAAGATCAGGAACAAGACAAGGATGTCCATTCTTGCCACTATTATTCAACATAGTTTTGGAAATCCTAGCCATGGCAATCAGAGAAGAAAAAGAAATAAAAGGAATACAAACTGGAAAAGAAGAAATAAAACTGTCACTGTTTCCAGATGACATGATTCTATATATAGATAATCCTAAAGATGCCACCAGGAAACTACTAGAGCTAATCAATGAATCTGGTAAAGTTGCAGGATACAGAATTAATGCACAGAAATCTCTTGCATTCCTATACACTAACAACGAAATATCAGAAAGAGAAATTAAGGAAACAATCCCATGCACCATTGCAACAAAAAGAATAAAATACCTAAGAATAAACCTACCTAAGGAGGTAAAATACCTGTACTCAGAAAACTATAAGACACAATGAAAGAAATCAAAGAGGACGCGAACAGATGGAGAGATATACCATGTTCTAAGATTGGAAGAATCAATATTGTGAAAATAACTATACTACCCAAAGCAATCTACAGATTCAATGCAATCACTGTCAAATTACCAATGGCATTTTTACAGAACTAGAACAAAAAATCTTAAAATTTGTATGGAGACAGAAAAGACCCCGAATAGCCAAAGCAATCTGGAGGGAAAAAAACAGAGCTGGAGGAATCAGACTTCCTGACTTCAGACTATACTACAAAGCTACAGTAATCAAGACAATATGGTCCTGGCACAAAAACAGAAATATAGATCAATGGAACAGGATAGAAAGCCCAGAGATAAACCCACGCACCTATGGTCAACTAATCTATGACAAAGGAGGCAAGGATATACAGTGGAGAAAAGAGAGTCTCTTCAGTAAGTGGTGCTGGGAAAACTGGACAGTTACATGTAAAAGAATGAAATTAGAACACTCCCTAACACCATACACAAAAATAAACTCAAAATAGATTAAAGACCTAAAGGTAAGACTGGACACTATAAAACTCTTAGAGAAAAATATAGGAAGAACACTCTTGGACATAAATCACAGGAAGATCTTTTTTGACCCACCTCCTATAGTAATGGAAATAAAAACAAAAATAAAGAAATGGGACCTAATGAAACTTAAAAGCTTTTGCACAGCAAAGGAAACCATAAACAAGATGAAAAGCCAACCCTCAGAATGGGAGAAGATATTTTCAAATGAGTCAATGGAGAAAGGATTAATCTCCAAAATATATAAACTGCTCATGCAGCTCAATATTAAAAAATCAAACAACCCAATCCAAAAATGGGCAGAACACCTAAATAGATATTTCTCCAAAGAAGATATACAGACTGCTAACAAACACATGAAAAGATGCTCAACATCACTAATTGTTAGAGAAATGCAAATCAAAACCACAATGAGGTATTACCTCACACCAGTTAGAATGGGCGTCATCAGAAAATCCACAAACAACAAATGCTGGAGAGGGTGTGGAGAAAAGGGAACCCTCTTGCACTGTTGGTAGGAATGTAAATTGATACAGCCACTATGGAGAACAGTATGGAGATTCCTTAAAAAACTAAAAATAGAATTACCATACGGCCCAGCAATCCCACTACTGGGCATATACCCAGAGAAAACCATAATTCAAAAAGACACATGCACCCCAATGTTCATTGCAGCACTATTTACAATAGCCAGGTTATGGAAGCAACCTAAATGCCCATCAACAGACGAATGGATAAAGAAGATGTGGCACATATATATAATGGAATATTACTCAGCCATAAAAAGGAATGAAATTGGGTCATTTGTTTAGTCATGGATGGACCTAGAGACTGTCATACGGAGTGAAGTAAGTAAGAAAGAGAAAAATATCATATATTAACGCATATATGTGGAATGTAGAAAAATGATACAGATGAACCAGTTTGCAAGGGAGAAATAGAGAAACAGATGTAGGGAACAAATGTATGGACACCAAGGGGGGAAAGCAGGGGGCGGGGATGGTGGTGGTGGGATGAACTGGGAGATTGGGATTGACATATATACACTAATATGTATAAAGTAGATAACTAATAAGAACCTGCTGTATAAAATATATATATATATATAAAATTAAAAAAAATAGATTTGCTTAAATTGCGTGAGAAATACAGGACTGTGCTATGAAAGGATGAAGAGATTCTATCTAGTTAGGAAGAACAGTCAAGAGTTAATGAAGAAGTAGCGTTCCACAACGACTTTGAAGAAAGGGTAATATTTTCATAGGCAGAAAGGGGGGTCAGTGAGCAAAGGGAGAGTTGGGAATGTAGGAGTAAGTGAGGAACAACCTGTAGTCTGGATTCTGAAGGACAGAGTTTTGGAGGGGATCCATGAAAAAGGAGGCTATGAAATGATTAGGGGACATCTTGTAAAGGGTGTTGAACACCAGGGTGAGGTATTTGAATGCCATTTGGTAGGTAATTGGGAGCCATTGATGGTTTCTTGGTAGCACACTGGGAAGGTTAGCCTCACAGTAGTGTATCTGATGGATTAGAACAAGAAAACACAATGGATCTGGGACCTGTGTGGTATTTAAGGTGCTCAGTAGACAAGGAAATAATGTGGTGAATGGAAATGGCAAGATAGTTATAAGAGACATTGCAGAGACATGGCAAATGTTTGGATATGGAGTGTGAGAGAGAAAGAGTGAAAGGTAACTCTAAGGTCTAGACCTGCATTATCCAATACAGTAGCCACGGGCCACATGTAGCTATTAAGCACTTGAACCGTGGCTGGTCTAAATTGAGGTGTACTGTAAGTGTAAAATATACTGGATTTCTAAGACATTTTCATCAAAGAATGCAAATATCATTAATTTTTATATTGCTTACCTGTTAAATGATAATATTTTTAATGTATTGGGTTATACATGATATTTAAAAAGTAATTTAACATATTTCTTTAAAAATTTAAAAAATGGCTACTAGAAAACTTTGTTACATGTATGGCTCACTTATATTTCTATTAGCAGTGTTGTTTACACTCTAAAGAACGAGGACAATTGTGGACCATTAATGGGCATAGAAAGGAGGAGCAGGAACTAGTTGAGGGAGAGAAATCACCAACTCAGATTTTAACACTTTAGCTTAGAGTGAAATATCAAAGTGAACTGTGAACCAGCTGAAAACATAAATCTGGAGTTAAGAGAGGGCTGAATGGGAGAAGCAGTAATAAAGACAGTTGCTAAATCTTCCAGAACTACTGATAATGACTCAAAAATATTTTATGACAAATATTTGTATGACAAATCGTTTTGCTGGCATACCTCTTAAGAATCCATATCAAATATATGGATCCCTTTGATCTTCTATATGGGCCTTTATCCTTACAAACTTCTCTTTAGTTTCAAATACCCATAGATGCAATTGACTAATGAGGTGCTGGAGACTTGGGATGGAGTGGGAGGCAAGGGTGCAGGGTGCTGCCACATCTGTGACCGGATTAATTTGTTTTGGTATTCTGAGTATTAACACTAAGAAAACCCTCCACGTATGTTTTAGGGGGAAACAAAGAAGCTCTTCATGATCTTATAATCTGATTGGTGGATATAAAACACCACTAGACTGTGAGATTTTTCTCCTTTGATTTCAGTATCTTGAACTATACCCAGCAATTGAAGCTGTTCCACACATTTTTGACCCAATGTTTTTTCTTTCGTTAAAGTATCTTGGATTACTCCAACTGCATGTACTCTCTTTTTTCGAGATTCTCTCCCTCTCTTTCAACTTCAAATCATTGTCTGCCTTGTACTGAATTTTTAATTACATCTCTCTCTTTTCCCCTAGACTATATGGTCCCTGAATACAGACATCACATATTTATCTTCCCTGAAGTGCTCAATTTGCTTTCATTCAACAAGTGCTGTGCTGAATGAATAAAAATTAAGATAGCAACCATTTGTTGAGCATTTACTGATTCCAGACACTGAACTAAGTGCTTTGTACATATTTATACTTCTTACCAACCATATAGGTTACATTTTATTATTTCCCAATTTTATAGATGAGGAAACGGAGGCACAGAGGGTTGAAGAATCTTATCCAGTGCTATCTAGCTGATCAGTGGTGGAGCCAAAGTTGGAATCCCTGTGGTCTCACTCCAGAGACTTCAATGTGAGAGACAGTAGTTGTATGGTAGATATGGTAGTTTTTAGGAAAATAATTTTCAGAGCCAGACAGACCCAATTTCAAGTCTTAGTTCCACTACCTAAAACTGTAGGACTTTCTGGAGTTCCTCTGTAAGCTTCTTTAAACTTTGGTTTTCTTATCTCTAAAGTAGGAGAAATGATTTCACTTACCTCTGAGGTTTATTATGTAAATCACATGAGTTAATGCATGTGCAACATTTATTACCATGCCCAACTTAAGCTCTATACTCAAAAAGTTTTAGCCATGTAAAATAAATAACAATGCAAGAAAAATGCCAATCCATTAACGCAATTAAGTAAATTTCTGTTACTAATTCAGAAATAATAATAAATCTTTAGTTTTCCAGTTATCCTGGGTTCCCCTCCAAAAGGGCCTGGGATAACATGGTTCCCCAAAAATAATTCTGACACTTCTCAGGAAAGTTCTCGAAGCATGAGGTATTTTTCTCTATAAAATATGTTTTGTTTTACTCCAATGTGTATGTATTAATTATCTCTGCATGGGGGGCTTCAAAATAAGAGGAGGCCTTCTTTCCTGCCAAACACATGCTGGAGAAACCTAAGGTATATATACTCATACACACCACAGATGAAATGAGGGCAACTGATGCCAGGGACAAAGAGTAAAGCATGACTACAACATTCCCCATTGGGTATTTTCCAAGCCATGTTCTTCTGAGCTAAGTGATGTCCACAACCACAAAACCACAACTACAGGCTTCCCAAGCACAAAGTCTTCTCCCAACAAAGGACTCTAATCAGCCAGAGAATCTGACTCAATACTTGTGGTCAGAAGCCTGAGTAACAGCCCTTCCCCAAGCTTGGCGGTGTATGCAAACGCACTCACAAGCCAGATGGCTATTGGTCTGATTCACAGCAACGTGGTATGGTGACCAATGATGTGTCCAATTTTTAATTCCCACTCCCATAGTTCATCTTGAGAGGAGATAAGCACAGCTAGGTAAATTGGCAGAGAATTGGAACTTCAAAGCTGTTTGTTTAAAAGTACATTATTGAGAGGTTACAGTTTGGACTAGTAGAAGAGTTTTTTCTCTAGCCTTATTTTACTATGCAGTTAACATTATTATTAACAAGTGCTAGAGAATTTAAGGGTTTATCTTCTATATTAAGCATGATTTGTGTAATCAGTGATTTTTGCCTGTCTCCTTCTCTATACTTTGAGGTCCCCAGGAGACAGAGTGTCTTTTGCTCTGATAGTGAAAGTAGGTCCCTGGAGCAAAACACACAATTCCTATTCACTAGATGTTTACAATCCAGGAGAATCAATATTGCAAATGAAAACCTAACAAAGAAATGAAACTACCAAGTAAAAGATGTGCTAAATAAATGTGGATGCTAAAGTAGAACACGATGACAAATGGATGTGCTGCTAGGGAAGGTGCTTTCAGGGCAAGGTAAACAGATCTAATTCCTAATCTCTGTAGCCATCATCATGGAGAACAGCTGGTGGCACTGTGGTCAAACAGAATATCTTCAAACAGGCAAATAAAAGCACGCCAAAATTAAATGAGTAAAGGAGGTAAGTGTATTATATATTACTTTTTAAATACATTGCAAAAGATCATATTAATAGATGGAAAGATAAGGATTAAGACTATGCTTTTTGGACATATATACACTACTAAATGTAAAATAGGTAGTTAGTGGGAAGCAGCCGCATAGCACAGGGAGATAAGCTCGGTGCTTTGTGACCACCTAGAGGGGTGGGAGGGAGATGCAAGAGGGAAGAGATATGGGGATATATGTATATGTATAGCTGATTCACTTCATTATACAGTAGAAACTAACACACAATTGTAAAGCAATTATACTCCAATAAAGATGTTAAAAAAAAAAAGGAAAAAAGACTATGATTTATCCAGAGCCTAGAAAGGCTTCAGAAATAAAAGATGGAGTTTTAGGTGCAAGCCATTAAAAGTTTTAGGTGCTTCCTTGGAAGCAGCAAATTATTGGTTGCTCAACCTTACATTGAAAGTCAGTCGTAAGTAAATATACAATTTGGGGTTCTTAATTTCAAACCCAGGGCTCAGCTCACTGCCCTTACAGGTAGACTGTGACATTGTACACTTGGCTATTGAGGCTAGAGTTTAGCATATTTAGAAAACCAATATATTGGTAAGGATTCCTTTTGTCTCATGGGATGGAAACCCAACTAGTTGAGGCCAGAGGTGAAAAGCATCAGCCAGGACTAATTCTGGGTATTTAAAGAGACACTTGGATTCAGAGAACTCCTCTCTCCAATGCCTCATTTTGGCAACTAAAGATTATTGTTTGTACTTGCACTCTTTTAAAAAGTTTGCTCTGAAAGTCAATGTTGGATAATTCCTTTGTTGTTCTTGGATGTGTCTATCTTTCTTCTGAAGCACTGGATGCCTCAGCTCCAGTGTGTGGTGCAAGAATTTCTGAAGATGAAAACTACATCTGGTAATATTTCAGAACTATTATCTTATTACACTGATTTGTGACAGACTTGGGTTTCTGCTGATATTTGTAAGCCCAGGTGAAACAGGAATGTTCTACTAGCAGTGATTAATATTATTCATAAAATATGAGTAGTGTCAGTAACTTCAACATAAATTAATGGTATTTAAGTGTGTTTAAAACGCTAAATCTCATTTCATCCTCTTCTACCTGATCCCAGCTGAGGTTGAATATATCTGTATTTTCCCTTTGGGTACATCAAGCAATTGTCAACTTAAGGAGATTTTGGATAATGGGTCATCTCAACAATTTCTTAACAGATTTACACAAGCCTATATGAATAATAAAACTGAATTTCGAGGAAACAGTGTGGGGATAAAAACTTCAGGGTTGAAGTGTACATGTCCAGAATTCTTTGACTTAGTTCCTACTTTCCACTACAATGTCCACTCTAAAGGCACCCTCTCCCTATAATCCCCTCAACCTTGCCACATACACCAAGACCAAGAACTCAGAATACCTTTAAAACTAAACTGCAGCTTATCTGCTTCCAGCTTCTGGTCGTATTTTCTATTGTCTAAGACAAATGGAGCTGAAATGATTGTTGACATCTATTTTGCCACCTGAAACTCCATGAAACCATCATCATCCCTCTCTCACTGTTGCCTTCTGACTGGAACTTTATTCTCCTATCTGAGTACTGTTCCTCTCCCCTCCTATTTCCACCTGCCTCATTAGTACTTGTTTTTATACATTAATTTGGGCACTGAAACTTCCACAAAACCACGGGACAAAAAAAAAGGGCATTTGGGTGGAGAGGTAGCAAAGAGTTTTGCTTTGTATTATTGGAGATATAGTTCCAAAATATTAAAAGGCTGTTGGTGTGGGCAAAAACAAGAATAGCCCTAATTCTCCAATGTTCACAATATCAGAGAGTCAAATGGCAGGAATAGGGGGTGATTAACTATTTCACTGAAATCCAGCAAAGCCATAATAGAGGACTATCTCCAAGCCCTGGAGATTGAGCTAGATGCTGTGTATATCACTATGCCGTCCAATTGCAATGCACTGTACTAAAACTAAGCCACAATCTCTGTGTGTTGGCAAACATTGAGTCTAGGCTGTTTTTTCCTTATTCCATGAGGAGTAAACTGAAAAACAAGAACAGACTTCAACAACAGCTGGCGTGTTGCTCAACATGTAAAACTATTTCAGAATAAAAGAAATATTACATAAGTTTTATAACTCAGAGAAATAGAAATCTCTTTAAATGAGTAATCCCTGGAATAAGAAAAACATTTAGAAAAAATTAGTGTCCACAGTAACATATGTAACGATGTGGCATCTATAAAACAGGGAGAGAAAGCTATAAAAAGAGAACAAGTTGCAAAGAAAAGATGATCAGATGAACTATAGTTAAAAGTAAAGATGGAGTTGAGTGGGGTTAGAAAAG
Organism: Balaenoptera borealis; assembly: GCF_965194805.1. NCBI lineage: Eukaryota > Metazoa > Chordata > Mammalia > Artiodactyla > Balaenopteridae > Balaenoptera > Balaenoptera borealis. Next base: position 38,876,861 of record NC_138866.1, on the reverse strand, counting down.
ATTACATACTAATTAAAAACACGAAGTATATTAAAATCAATATTGAAAACATAGCAGAATGTCAATATAAAATTAATAATGGGAATAGTAATATGAAGGCAAATTTAATGATTTCTCCCATAATGCAGAGGCAACAGTTAAACAGTTGTAATATTATGAAAAAGTGCATTTATAGAGGACATACAACAGAGGAAAAAACTTTAAAACACAGATATTTATGGGGAATAAACAATTGATACAGAAGTGACATTAAAAGATATCACTGAAGAAGATACTTATCATACAGATTAAAAGGGCTCACTATGTTTGAGGAAAGGTTAACAAAATGCCAGATCATGGAAATATGTTTCAATTACAGAGACAAATAAAAATATAAAAGGAATCAGAAATTAAGTACAAGCACATACGAAGGACTACAAATAGCAAAATATAGTGCCAGAAAATAATAGAGCAAGAAGAATTTTTAAATCAATTTGAAATGTGAGGTTGATGGTCAAGTAATAAAGAGGCATAAATATATTATTCTTAGGTGTGCACAGTCTTAGAAAATGCCACCCAATTATCTTTTGTATCAGTTAGGGATTGCTGTTCAATAAATCATCCTAAAATTTAGTTCCCTAAATCCTCAAATGTTAATTTTTCCTTATAACTCTACCACTTAGCTGGGCAGTTCTGTGGAGTTGGGCTTGTCTTAGCTGATTGGTTAGGCTCGCTCATGCATCTGCAGTAAGCTAATGCGTTGGCTGAGGGCTAGGATGGCTAGCTGGCTGACAATTGTCTGGCTATCAGGTAAGACAATTGTGGTGAGGGAGCCACATATATTTCATCATTCAGCAGGCTACCCTGGCTTATTCAGCTGGTGGTTTTAGGGTTCCAATGGTGGAAGTACACAACATCTTTTGAGGCCTAGGCTCAGACTGACACAACATCACTTGCACCATATAGATTTGGTCAGAGCAAGTCACAAGGCCACAAGAGTAGGAAGATAGACTCTACCTCTTAATGGGAAGACCTGTAAAATTGCAGGAGACTTGGACACAGGGAGGGTGTGAAAAATTGAGGGCATTTTTGCAATCAATTCAACATATTCTTAACAAAAAATTACTTGAAGAAATGCTGATACACACTTAAGAAATCAAGAATGGAGAAAGTGGTATAAAAACTGCCAGTGAACATTGAAATCCATTAAATACAAAAGTAAGAATAAATGAATGTCAGAAATATGGCTATGAAACTGGATAAGATAGAAAAATCATTCTTAAAGAGAAAGTATATACTGTTAAAAACTCAAGCTCTATATTATTCTTTAAAAATTGTTTTAGAAACATAATTTTCATGGATCACTGTGGATCGGTAACAGAAATAAGACTCATTCAAGACAATGGAGTATAAAAGCTAAGGGGAGGCACATGTCATGTGAAAAATGACATGTATTTGGGAAACACAAGCCAAGGATAGTGAGATTAAGGAAAAAAGTGAAGTGAAGCAAGGAAAGAGGCAAAATGAAGCAGTGGTTAATAGCACAAAGAGTAAGAGGAGACTTGGCATGGAACAGCAGCATTTACTTGTATGCAGGTATTGCCTGAAAGGTCAGAAAAGAGGAGCTGCACTTTGGATAGTCCATGGAGGGGAGAAGGGAGAGAAAATTTATCTGCTCAGCTCCCTCCCATTCCCTGTTTCCCATTGGCCAAGGCTCATCTGTGCTTCACTATCCTGTAGGTAAATACTTGGGAATCTAAGTTACCATACCTGTGACATGTCATTTCATCTGAGTCCAGAAATAGAGAGACCATATGGCATGGATAAGCTCAGGAAGGCAGGTAGCACCATTGGAATAAATGAAACAAAGGAATCTGAAGAGTGCCTACAAGGTTTTCAGCCCATTCATGCAGTGAGGGTTAGTGTCATATGGGCACTCAATACTGAGGTTTCAATTGATCTCATAGATAACCGTCTGATTCACTGCAATGGCAGAATCAGAGTGCTGTAGGGTGGTGATAATGATGGAGTGATAGGGCTTGACTACTTCTATGGGAACCTGAGGGACTAGGGAACAGAGAATTCCTACTACGACTTCTTATCATTATGGATATCATCACTAATATCAGAATGAGACCTATTCATCAAACTGGAAAACCAAGAAGCTTGCAGACCTGTACTCTGGTAAGAGTTATTGAATCCTATCAAAAATGGCATCAGTGATTTTACTGCCAGGAGTATAGTGTCCACAGGCCTAGTTTCTGCTATGTCTTCCTTGGCAGTGATGAGAAGCTACAGATGGAAGGGCTTCTGTGGCCCCTCTGTTTCCACCAGTAACCATGAGGCTTTGTGGCTGCAATCTTGTGTTGTCAGGCAATATTTTCCTGACAGGACCACCCTTTCCTGGTTCTTAACATAATGCAGGTATAGATATTAAAGTATAAATCCCTAAGCATGTATCAAATCCAATTATTTCTCTGGGCCATATAGCTTCACCTCCTACTCAATAAAGTAGTTTCTTTATTTCTGGCACTGGAAGATTTCCTCTTCTGCTTTTAAGCTAAGCTATGCAGAAAACGAAAAAAATAAAAAATCTGGCGATTCTAATTGTTGAGAGTCAGGTGTGTAGTAGTGGCGAGTTTTCCTTCATCTGCTTACTCTGTAATCTTCACCAGAAGTCCGCCAAGGCATTCTGTCCTATCATTTGAAATACAACTTTTACCTTGAATTAAATTCCCATGTATATGAGGGTCTGTTCTTGAGATCTCTACTCTGTTCCACTGATATTCTTTCCCTTTCTTGTGCCATCGCTCCACCATTTTATGATAGCTTTGATGAAAATTTTGATATCCTGTAGGGTAAGTCACCACTTACGGTTGTTTTTCACATTAAAAAAAGTTCTAAGCGTTCTTGTTCATAAAGTTGGGAATCAGCTGGCAAGTTCAGTGATCAATGTAGACTAATTGGAGCGAAGTTATATTTTTACAACAGTAAATCTGTCCATACAGGGACACTGTTGGGGGAGGTCATCTAGAGCAGGAGTCCCGAGGTACCATTCCTCGGCCTGTTAGGAACCTGGCCGCACAGCAGGAGGTGAGCGGTGGGCAACTGAGCAAAGCTTCATCTGCCACTCCCCATCGCTCGAGTTACCGCCTGAACCATCCCCACCCCTCCCCCTCGTCCGTGGAAAAATTGTCTTCCATGAAACCGGTCCCTGGTGCCAAAAAGTTTGGGGACCGCTGATCTAGAAGACGTGAGCGTCACTTGACTAGTGAGCTGCACTTGGGCAATCATAGGCTCCTTACCCTCTCCCCAGTCCTTGGAAGGTACATTCTGCCCACCATTCCCACACTAGGAGCTGTTCCAAGGACACAGCCTTGAGACAGTAAAGTGTTGTGGAGACCATCTGGTCTGAATATGTGACTGAACCCAGTTAAGGCCTCTGTATAAACTCAAGATTCTGGCAGGTGGGTGTGGAGATCTACTCATCTGTGGCCACCCAGGACAAGCCTCACATGTAAGTAATTTCCCCTGCTTCTTAAACCAGCCACCTACCAATCCAGAAGGGTCTCCCCTTGCCCTCCATGTATGGGGGCCAATTGTGAACCGACAGATAACACTATGTCTTTCTGTTTATTCAAGTTTTCTTTTATATCCTCCAGTGGGTTTTTTTTTTTTTAACTGAAGTATAGTTGATTTACAATGTTGTGTTATCCAGTGGGGTTTTACAGTTCATTACCCAAGGTTTTGCACATCCATGTTAGTTTTATTCCTAATTAGTTCATGGGCTTTGTTGCTATAGAGAATTGGATCTTTTTTGAAAGTTAAATTTGCTCAGCTATCATTGTTGGGTTATAGGAAATCTGTTGATTTTTTTGTTGTTGTTGATCTTATCTGGCCACTTTACTGACTCTAATAGTTTTCTACTTTATTTACCTCACTTACCTAGGTAAAAGACTATCTTTGAATATGGTAGTTTCAGCACGTTTTTTCTGGTCATTTTAAGTTTTAATTACAGATTTTTTCTTGGACCTGCTATGTAGTGTTGACTAATAATAGTTCTAATGGGCTTCCTTGTCTTGTTCCTTGTAGAGACACTTTTAATATTACACAACTAAGTCTACAATTTCCTTTAGTTTTCTTGTTAAATTAAGTTAGTTTTCTTCAGTTTGCTTTTCATTAGGAAGTGTGTAAAATTTTATTGAAATTATTTCTGGTATCTGTTGACAAGATGCTTTGATTGGTTTCACCTTTCTATTTAATAGATTTCCTAATGCTGAACAATTCTTAACATTTGTAAGATAAATGCTAATCAGTTGTAAAGTCCTATTCTTTTAACTCTCTTTTGAATTTGATTTGTTGAGGTCTTGTTTAGGAATTTTGTTTCTCTGTTTATAGTGAAATGGTTCTTTTTTCTTCTGTTTTGGTATCGGGATTATGGTGACTTCGGAATATTACCCTGAAGAAGGTAAAAGCAAAGGAAACACACTCCACTTAGGCAGTACACATTATAAAATAAGGAAGACAACATAAAATCTGAAAGCATGGTACTTTATGGCTGAATTAACCAATATGAACTTGACATAATAAAAGCAAATGATTGTATTAGAGGAAAAAGTACAGATTATTTTAAAATAAAGAGGGCAATATATATAACATATATAAAGTTATGAATAAGTAAATTCAAGAGTTAGTTCTCAGAAAAACAAAACCAGAAAATAGAGACATCACTGCCAGTTGGATTAAGAAAAATAGACAAAATGTCAGAAGTAAAAAGAGTGCTATAACACTATAAATGGGCAACTTTAAAAATTATGAGGTATGTACAACTTTCTAATTAAAATGGATAATTTTCTGAAAAATTGCAAATAACCAAAACTGAATAACATGGAATTGATAAGTTGAAGATATAAATATCTAAGAAAAAAAATTTTTAAATTATCAAACAAGTGACAACAGCAAAAAAGCTGTGGGTTTAGATGTTCTTACCAACTTGAATTATTCCAAGCTTTGAAGACACATATCAACTGTTATACAATGTAGAAAAAAATGAAAAGCTCTTCAATTCACTTTTTAAAAAAACTTTCATTGAAATATAGTTGATTTATAATGTTGTGTTATTTTTAGGTATACAGCAAAGCAATTCAGATATATATATATATGTATATATATATATATATATATAATTTTTAAGATTCTTTTCCATTATAGGTTATTACAAGATATTGAGTATAGTTCCCTGTGCTATACAATTCACTTTTAAACCTAGGAAAACCCTAACAAATCCAGTAAAATATAACACAGAGAAGAAAAACAGAACAAACTCACTTTGTTTGTTCTAAACACAAAATTCAGCAGTAAATTAGGAGAATAATTTACCAAGACCAAATTAGTTTTATTTTGGGGATATATGGATGATTTGATTAAAAAACTAGTCATAGGGCTTCCCTGGTGGCGCAGTGGTTGAGAGTCTGCCTGCCAATGCAGGGGACATGGGTTCGAGCCCTGGTCTGGGAAGATCCCACATGCCGCGGAGCAACTAGGCCCGTGAGCCACAGCTGCTGAGCCTGCGCGTCTGGAGCCTGTGCTCCGCAACAAGAGAGGCCACGACAGTGAGAGGCCCGCGCACCGCTATGAAGAGTGGCCCCCGCTTGCCGCAACTAGAGAAAGCCCACACACAGAAACGAAGACCCAACACAGCCATAAATAAATAAATAAAATTAAAAAAATAAAAAAATAAATAAAAAATAAAAAACTAGTCATAAAGCATATTATATTAATAAAGGAAGACAATGGAATATTTCAAGTTTCTGATAAAAATGAATCTCTGAATAAATTAGAAGTGTAAGAACTTTTTAAAAGATGATAATGAATATCATTCTATCAAAAATCTACGTCTTGTACTTAATGAAATCCCAGAAGCACTTTCATTAGAATCAGAAGTGAGCTAAGAATGTCTACTATTGGCCACTTCTATTTAATGTTGCCCTAATGTTCTAGGTATGGGTACAGGAAAAAACAGACATTATTATTTTTAGATGGTATTTTTTTCTACAGACACAAGATAAAAAGCCATTATCAGTAAAGAAAACATTAAGTAAGTGACTGTTAAAAAATAGCTTTCCAATTAACTAGTAACTATCAGCTAGAAAAAAAAAAACAATGTAATAAAACTACCATTCAGAATAGCAATAAAAGCACAAATATCTAAGATAATAATAATTAGTTATTGAGTGTATCCTATGTAATGGAGTTACCATAATATTAAAAGGATATGTGAGAGAGGTGAACCGTGTTTTTGAATGGGAGTTCCTGAAAGCCATAAACATATCAATTTTTCTCAGATTAATTTATGTTTAATAAAATTTAATAAAAAATGACTTTTTTGTTTTATATTTTCAAAAACAAACTTTTATTCAGACTCATAGAAAAAATTTTTTTCATTCACATTTGCCAGATTATTGGAGACTCTGAGTACACTGAACTTAATAACAATGACTACTGCCTATCTTGTAAGCCCATCATACTGGAGACACTGTGGAACCTCTTCTTTTTGCTGTTTATTTCCACAGAGAAGATTAGCTTATACTCTTAAGAGCAGAGTATCTTAAGCATGAATAGAGACAAAATAGCCCCCATATCCAATCAATAGCTTGGACTTCAGAAAACCAGCTTAATTTAATTATAGTTAATTCTTTTAAAATTGAGGCATACTTGACACCTCATATTATATTAACCTTATATTATTATTATAACATTATATTCATTTCAGGTGTACAATGTAATGATTCAATTTTTGTATATATATGTGAAATGATCACCACATTTCTAACTAGACTAAACTAGTTAGCACCCATCACCACACATAGTTACAAAAATTTTTTTCAATTTTAATAAAATCCAGTTTATTAACTTTTGAATTTATGAATCAGCTTTTAGTGTCTTATATAGGAAGCATCTGCCCAATCCCCAAATTCTCATTCTATTTTTTCATCTAGGAGATTTATTGTTTTTAGTATTATATTTATATGTATGATTCATTTTAAGTTAATTTTTATATAGTATGAGGTATGGATCAAAGTTCTTTTTCTTTTCTGTGTATGAATACCAATGTTTCCAGCACCATTGGTTGCAAAGACTATCCTTTTCACTGAATAAACTTTTTACCGTTGTCAAAATTCAGTTGCTTATATAGGTATGGATCTAACTCTGGACTCTCTCCTATTCCAATTATATATTTATCTACATTTACAAAAGTGACACACTGTTGTATAGCTTTATAAAAAGTCTTGAAATTAGGTAATATTTGTCATTTAACTTTTTTTTTTCTTTCCTGAAGTTGTTTGGTAATTCTAGGCCCTTTGCATTCTTATATATCAACTGCTATGAAAGAGCCTGCCAAAATTTTGATTGGGATTTTGTTGAGTCCATTGATCAATGTAGGCCTAATTGATAATATCTTAATGATATTGAATATATTAATCCATATACACACAATGTGCATTTCTCCACTCATCTTGTGATAAGAACTTTTAAGATCTACTCTTTTAGCAACTTTCAAATATGCAATATAGTATTATTAATTATCATCACCATGCTGTACATTATTTCCCATGACTTAGCTATTTTATAACTGGAAATTTGTATGTTTTGATCCCCTTCACTCATTTCATCCACCCTCCACACCCTACCTCTGGCAACTATCAATCAGTTCTCTGTATCAATGAGCTCTTTGTTTTTTTTTTTTTCCTTTTTTAGATTCCACATATAAGTGAGATCATATGGTATTTGTCTTTGTCTGACTTATTTCACTTAGCATAATGCTTTTAAGGTCCATTCATGTTGTCACAAATGGAAAGATTTCCATTTGCTGACTAATATTCCATATATATATACATATATATATATATATATATATATATATATATATATATATATACCAGATTTTAAAATCCATTCATCCATTGATGGACAGTTAGGTTGCTACTATATCTTGGCTATTATAAATAATGCTGCAATGAACATGGAGGTGCATATGTCTTTTTGTATCAGTGTTTTCATTTTCTTCTGTGACTTCTATTTGCAACTTTCTTACATCTTAAATATCTCTTTGTAGAAGTTCTCACTGTGTTCATCCATTCTTCTCCCGAGCTTGGGGAATAGCTTTATGACCATTACTTTGAACTCTTCTTCAGGTAGATTACTTATCTTTGTTTCATTAAAGTTTTTTTTCTGAGGTTTTATCTTGTTCCTTCACTTGGAACATATTCCTCTGTTTCTTCATTTTGCTTGACTCTCTGTGTTGGTTTTTATAAGTTAGATAAAACAGCTACCTCCCCCAGTTTTGAAAGAGTGGTCTTGTGTAGGAGATGAACTTTATTGTTCAACCCTGCTCTAGCTCTTTGTTGTCTCTCAAACCTTTGTGATTGTCCAAGCAGCCTATTTTATTTTTAAAAGCTCCTAGTAGCTGAGGGTGTGCCAAGACATGTCATTGTCCCAAAGGAGAGAATCTTATTTAGCATCTAGATTCAGGCTGATTGGAATCCAGACCTTCAGGCAGCAACTTTTAAAGTACGCAAATATATATAGTCAAATATATGCAATCCTATAGGATCACAAGCATAAGCCCTACTAGCCACCAATGTCAAGTGATCCAGAGGCATCCCCTGGGTGGCAGTCAAAAAGTTAGAGCTCCAGATGGGTGTATAAACTCCAGTCTGGGAGGTACTGGTGCTCTGGAAGGCAGCAGATGGAGAGTGCAAAGATAGTGCCCATTCTCTGTGATCTGTGGAAACAATTATAGTCAGCCCTTAGATGTGTATCTAATTAGAAGCCTGCCTCTCAGGCTGCAGCTCTAATAGGCCTCTCTCAAAAGAAGACTGAGCTCCTGGGTCTGCTGCCTCTTGCTGGCCCCGGGGGTGGTAACTGATTGAGAACTCTTTCTTTATTGGTTATAATCGTGTGGGACCCGCGAGCGTGAGCCCCACTGGCCAACAGAGCCAGGAGATGTAGAGGCACCCAATGGCAGCGGCAAAAATTGGGGCACCAGATGTAAAAACTGGGGCACCAGATGTGTGTAGAAGCTCCCCTCTAGGAGATGCTGGCACCCTGGAGTGTGGCAGGGGGAAAGCACAAAGATGGTGCCCACCAGCTGGAGGGGGCAGAGACAGAGGAAGAGTGTAGAGATGGTGCCCACTGGGAAAGAAAAAAGAAAACGAAAAAAGAAAGAAAAAGAAAAAAAAAGAAAGATGATGCCCACTGGCTGGAGTGCAGTAGAGTACAAAGATGGTGCCCTCCAGTCTCCGTCCCCAGAGAGCACCCCAGCAGGCCCCCAGGTATGCATCAAATGGGATGCCTGCCCCTTGGGCTGAGGCTCCAAGACAAGAAAATGAGCCTCTCTTACAAAAGTCTGGGCGCCCTTCCATTGGTTGCTTCCATGCTGGGCCCTAGGGCAGGTGTGTCTGGGCATGTAAGCCTTTCAATAGCCATTTCTCAGATTGCTACAGCCTTGTGGGTGTCATAGATGTGAGCACCGTTGGTTTTCAAAGCTAGATGTTTTGGGGGTACAGATCTTAAAAGTTGGGGTGACTGATGTGGGGTTCAAACCCTTGAATCCTCAGAGGGAGGCCCTGGGTTTTGAGGACCCTCCCAACTGTGGGTCTCTGCACCAGGGGTGAGGTTTCTGGTGAGACTGTGTTCTAGACTCTCCTATCTGTTTGATGTGGGCCTTCTATCATTCACCTGAGGAGATGCATAGGAGTCACTCTGCCAGTTTTTAGGTTTTTTGTTTTTGTTTTCCAGAAAAAGTTGTTCCATATGTAGTTGTAGATTTGGATTGTTTGTGGGAGGAGGTGAGTTCAAGATCTTACACTGCCATCTTGAACAGGAACCCAAACCGTACTTAAAAAAAACTTTTAGCAATATGATTCTAACATCTTTCTTTTTTTTTTGTGGTTTTGTTTGTTTGTTTGTAATTTATTTATTTATTTATTTATTTTTGGCGTGTTGGGTCTTTGTTTCTGTGCGAGGTCTTTCTCTAGTTGTGGCAAGCAGGGGCCAATCTTCATCGCGGTGTGCGGGTCTCTCACTGTCGCGGGCTCTCCTGTTGCGGAGCACGGGTTCCAGAGGTGCAGGCTCAGTAGGTATGGCTCACGGGCCCAGTTGCTCCGCGGCATGTGGGATCTTCCCAGACCAGGGCTCGAACCCGTGTGCCCTGCATTGGCAGGCAGATTCTCAACCGCTGCGCCACCAGGGAAGCTCCAACTAACATCTTTCTTAATGAACAAAAATATGGGGATGGATAATCAAAGTTTGAAGAGGGAACATGGAGAAAATACTTGCTGAGCCAGACAGTGAATATTATTATAAAGCCATAATAATTAAAAATAGGAGGCTACAGGTGCCGAGTGATGATATCTAACATACAACTCTAAGTAATCAAATATATTTGTTTTTTTATCTATTACATATATTGTTTATATAGTATATATATGATATTATATACATATATGTACACACACACAAATAATAAAGGTGGTTTCACAAATGAAGTGTTACTCAATAAATCATATTAAGGGCATAGCACAGTATACAATAAATGGTAGCTGAAAGGAAAAAAAAAGAAAAGACAAAGGCAGAGGCAATGATGAGATGTGTCACCGCAGGGAAGGGCATGCCCTTTCAGAAAGACCCAGACCAGGAAGGTGAGTACAGAGTCTGAGGTGTTAGCACAGATGCAAGCGTTGAGAGTTACCCAGTTCTAAGCAGGAGAGTTGCTCCATAGGCAGGGAGAGGAGGTATCAGAATTCAGAACCGCAGCCCGGGGCTTGGAAATAATAAGTGGTAGACAATCTAGTCAGAGCAGAAACTGAGGCATAGAAGGGTTGGTATTAGGGATTAGAATTTGTTTCTTCATTGCTCATTAATACATTCATCAGTATAGTCTCAAAAACCTCTGGCTTAAATCTCTGCTCTGCTATTTACTAATGATAAAATGTGGAAGTTACTCAAGCACCTTGAGCTTCAGTTTCCTTATGTGTGAGGTGAGAATGATTATATATGTTTGTGTGTGTATATATATATTTTCCCTTAGAAAATGCCTGGCGAATAGTGAGTTCTATATAAACATTAGTTAATAATGTTCATCATCATCATTGTTGTTAACTATTATTAAGTCCCTTTTATGGGGCAGGTATGGAAGTGATGGATATGTAGTCCTCAAGGGTCTCACAATCTAGTGTGAGAAGATAGATGCTTTCAATTCCACATAAAGAATGCTATAGTGTTAGCATTCTGTGTGAGCCCAGTGACTACTGTTTTGGAGGTGACCTGTGAGCTGGGTCTTGTGGTATGACCTGAAGACAAAAGTGCTGGGAGACAGGGGAAGGAGATAATTTCAACAAGAGAGGGCATTGCGTATACACAGTGGTTGTCAAAGAGCACAGTGAGTTCAAGAACAGGGAAAAGTTCATTGTCGCAAGGAGCCATAGAAAATAAACTTGGACAGATTTTTTTGAGGTGCTTAAAGACAAAGGAGAGGAGTTTATGTTTGATGTGACAGATGACAGAGAGTCACTGTAGCTTCTGAAGCAAGGAGCGAGCAAGATGACAATGATTTTTAAAGGATGCTTAGTTTGACAGTCGTGTGCAATATGCACTGAGCTGAAGAAAAGTGATGGTAAGGGGAACCACCAGGGTATTGCTTAGCAATCCCAGAGTCGAGTCAAGTGCTGAAGAGAGCAAGAGGCACGAGGGAAGAGCCTTTGCAGAGGAAGCAACTGTTGGAGAAGCAACAGATTGATTGGATTTGAACAAGAGAAATAATCTAGAATAGTTCCAAAATTGCTAGGAGATCAGAAGGGTAGATTTTTATTAAGTGAATTGGAGGTGTTTGGGAAGGAAAGTTGAGCCAAGGGTAGGGTTCTCCAAATCATACAGATGGAAAATGGAGGAGATGCGGTTTTTCAAAATGCAGAGAAGTTTCCATTACCCAGAAGAAATGAGGCTGGGAAGGCAAAAGTAATAGGGTGAGTTTGGAAGAAGAGCTCCTGCTGTGCTTGGACCACATATAGGAACTTTACTGAAAGAGAAACTCTGGAGATATGGGGATATATGTATATGTATAGCTGATTCACTTTGTTATAAAGCAGAATCTAACACACCGTTGTAAAACAATTACACTACAATAAAGATGTATAAAAAAACAAAAGATTCACAGGAGATCCAAAAAAAAAGAAAGAAAGAGAAACTCCATCAAAATACAAATTTAGTTATAAATAAGAAAGAAAATGCATTGTCTCTATTGGATGATGGCCATCTGGATCTGTGGGCTCAGCTGAAGGATCTTCTCCTGCTTAGCTGTTCACGTCCCAGGTGAGAGGCAGGGGGCTGATTTAGTGAGAGACCCTAACTTTTGAGGAAGAGCAAGTGGTCGTGAGGGCAAATAGTTCTGGACACAAATCACAGGTTATCAGTTGGAATGAATGCTCCCGCTAGCCAAGCACTCCCACCCCTGCCTTTGTAAGTATCCCTGACTTTGCTACCTGCTGTCTCCCCATCCTCCACCTCGTGAACGGGGTAGAATCCTCTAGGGTTTCTTCCAGCCCTAGGACACCTTGAGTCCATGAGTTTGACACGAGAGAGGAGACACTGAAGTAGAAATACCTTGTAGATCAGTGGAAAAATTCTAAACGTCTCCAAAGGTGTTGTATTTTGTGGCATAAAAGGCCAGATCTGAGATCCTGTGAATCTCCGCACCATTGAGATCCCAGCAGCCCTGGGGCCCTTCAGGTTGGCTTAATGAATAGACTTAATGAATAGACTCCATACTCTCTGGGTTTTGTGGTAACTGGCTATGCGTGGCGTGTGAGAAATAAAAGAACCGCACAGCCAAGGGAGGCTGTATGTGCTTTGCAATGGCGCCTCTCAACGTCAGTGTCACCGCACTGATCTTCAGATGTAGACTTTTGGGTATTGTACTCAGGCAGCTATGGGAGATTTTTAAGCTTTTAAGGCATTTTCTGTGTGATGTTTTAACAACCAGTTATAGTAGAAGCCAATGCTATTTTTGCCCTCCATCAAATGAAAACTATTATGTGTGTGAAATGTACTCTGAACTTGATTGTTTCCTCCCACTTTCCAGGGTGTAACAGAACATCTTCCAAAGTGATATAAGGAAATGTCTTTCACTAATGGCTCCTTGTACATCAGGGAACTGAATTGCCTGTCTCTTGTTTTCTTCTCTTAACAGCCAACTGCCTAGTTTTTAATGTAGGGACCAGATAGTTGGGCTGTATGCCAGGTGAATTATTTTTTCACATCCTGGAAGAAAGAAATGTATTTTTAATTAAGGTTATTGTAACTTCTGCCTGAATGTAAGTAATGGAGTTTCTTGGCCACACATATCGATAATGCACACTTCAAAGAAGCGAAGAAATGAGGATATAAACTACAAACTATTTTTTAAGCACTAAGCAGTGCACATGATCACACTGTTAACAGAAGTTGTGTCGATTATCAACAACTACTCAGCTCACAAGCGGGCAGCCCAGCCCGGACTGGTATTGCTGTCAGCTGTTTAGTACTGAGCTATCAGGGCTCCTGCCATCAATAAAACCACCCAAGGGAGCGGACCACATTGAACATCCAGATAACTGAGGGGAGAATTGAGCTGACTACTTTGATCACACCTGAAAAGCTAAGATTAGTCTCACTGGGAAATATATTTAATCCATTTCTCACTTATTCCTACAAATTAAAAGATGAATCAACAAAGAGATTGAAATGAATGTATCTTGTTTTTCCAGAATCAAGATTGTGCTGTACATGCAAATTGTATTTAGCTTTTCACTTATTGTAGAAAAATGTATTCTTCTGTTATTAACTTTTGATAAACATCCTTTGGTATAAAATATTTATTCAATTAGAAGTTCAGTAATGTTACCTTTTCGTTGGATATTTAAGTTACTTTAATTTTTTGATATTACGAATGGTGATGGTATCTATATCATACCTAAAGCTTTTTCAACTTTCTTATCACAGATTTCTAGGAGCAGAATTACTATGTCAAATTAAGTTAGTATTTATAAGACTCTTGATACGTATTCTCAAATTATTTTTCAGAATGGTTATATTGTAGCATCTGAAAGTGCTTGTATCACCACACCTTAGTAGTACTATTTTTATTATCTTTCATTGAAAGATGGCAAAATAAGTGACCACTATTAAAGCATGAAGCATCACTGGAATATGTATACATATGCATAAGTGTGGTGACAGTGTGTCTGTCTGTTATTCATGCTGGGAAAGGAGTCCTTCAGTGGGAGTCTGGTATATGTGAGTTTTCTTTGTGACTTGCTTCTGATTGTTTTGTATCTTTTTTGGTTTTCCTTCTTTTACAGACTTCTCACACTTTCACTCTCATTAAGAACGATGGGGTTATTCAGGGGCTTCAAAACATTTCTTTTTTCATTTGAAAGTGAGGAATGCACACAAGGCTCATTTCCTAATAGATATATAGTTGAAACAGTTGCAGGCAGTGTGTACTGGGTGACAAATGGTAGCCCAGGCTCTCTGCTCTGTTGGCCTTTAGGCCTGTGTTTGCTGTTCCCTCTTCTGGGAGCAATTCCCCCCGTCCTACTCAGTCTGGGGAACTTCTAGAAACTTCAGGGAAACCTTTTCTGGTGACTGTTAATTTCCATGGCGTGTTGAGCTTCACCTATCCATTTGGATATTTTCACACAATCCAAACATGGAAAATATTGGCTTAAGTGATACACAAGTGCTGGGATTATAGCTGGTTTGCGGGGGGTGGGGGGGAATTGTGGGGGGCTTAGACAACCTCTCAGACGTGGGTGTTGCTGCCCTGCAGGCTTCCCTGTGCTGCCCCTGCTCGCCAGCATCTCCCCCTGGTGGTGATAAGGTGGCTGCCACGGTCCAGCCGGAAAAGAGCATCCTCCGCTCTGACGGCTCAAACCAAAGCTTGGGAATTGTTCCGCATTAGTTCTTATTGGCTTTCCCTGGATTATAAACCCAATCCAGAACCTATCCCTAAACAGAGAGGAGCAAAACGAGCTGATATTGTTGGCTTTAGGTCCCATGTCCTACCCTCAGACAGAAAGTGAAGTGGAATAGATGCCAGATAAAAAGTCAGGACACCAAAGTGGTGCGCCTGGCAACCGTGGATATCATAACTCGTAGAGCTCTGCATTCTAAACATCAGTTTCCCCAGTAAACTATTAGACCCCTGATCCTAGGGACAATGTCTGTCTTGTTCTTCATTGCCAAGCCACAAACTTGTGCATGGTAAGCACTCAATAAATATCTGTTGAATGAATTAATGGGACCAGTTGATCAATACCTCTGAATTTAATTCCCTGATATTTTTGGTAAATATGAAATTGTGGCAGTGGTAGAATCTATGACATTTTCAAATCATCTTTGTGAATTATTAAAATGTATAAAGGTCTTACAAAGGGCTCTTTTTTTTTTTTTTTCCTATGTAAAACCTGGTAACTCCACTGGTAACTTGATCTGTGTTGCATCCTATAAATGCAAATTTCCCTCCTTTGGCACTGTTTGTACTTGGGAAACCAGTCCTCAGCGACTTTTATTTTCTTCTGGGCTCTAGGCATGGATAACATCACAGTCAAGGAGCACTTGACAGCCTCCTTCAGCATTGTAGATGCTGGGGGCACCGCTCAGAGCTGCAGAGGAGCTTCCCAACATGCAACATCCACAGACAAAGCAAATGTTAACACTCCATAGAGCCTATATGGTGTGTATGGGAAGTTAGATAATTCCAAAGCCAACAAAAAGAAGACTAGCAACCTTTCTAACACAAAAGGAAATATGCAACGTCACCGAATATGGTGTTAAAAATTATAATGGCATCATCAGAAAGGGCAACAAGCACCAATGATAGGAACAAAAGGAACAAGAATTTAGGCAAATTTGTACATTTTCCTCCAGAATTCGAAGCCTGATATAATCTAACCAATTCCTTTATCTTTGTAGGCCATCTTATCGGTCTGTTTGATGTTTCCCTGCTGGCACTGACAATGTTACCATAGTGCTGGGAGGGACCTGGGCTCCTCCTCATGAGCCAGCTCCTTCCCAGTTAGAATGGCTGCCCCGCTACACATAAGGATCACGTCTCAGGAGTCGCCAAGCACAAAGCTTCATTTGTACAGTGACTGGCCGATATACCTGGTATATAAGTATAGGGGGAAAGAAATATCTCCATTCCAGATATTCAATTAGGATAAAATAGTGAACACGTTTTCAGAAAACTGTGGAGAGGGGAGATTTCCCTCAGACTTGGAAGGCGAATAAAGGTCTATGTAAGCAGAAAAGAGCGGGCAGGGGTGCACTGCTTGGGTAAAGGTGGGAGCCGGGACTGCAGCCGTGGTGAGCTCTGTGTATGCCAAATGTTTCCACATCCTGAAACAGCTGGATCTGAAGGGCTTACGCAGGCTGAGACAGTGCTCATCTCTGCTGTAACCAGAGTGGGCGTCCCTGCGTCTTGTCACTATGCAGACCCAGAATTGCTTTGGTACAACTGTGTGTGTGTGTTCCCACTGATGACTGAGATTGAATTCTTGCCCCTGTAGTATCATTTTGAGTCTGGATAGGAGCTCAGAGTTGCAGGGAACTTGTTTGTGTTCATAAACACTTTGTCAGATTAATGCTTTTTTCCATTAGAAAAACATAACTCAGTGAAAACATTGATGTTTATTGTAGAAAACATGAAAAATATAGGTAAGGAAAAAGAATCTAATAAAAATCACTTTTAATTCACCATTCAGAGATAACCGCTCTCTGAATTTTCATATAGATCATTCTCTTCCTCCTTCTCTGTCTCTCTCCTTCTCTTTCTCTTTCCTTCCCTCCCAAGGGTAGGATAATACTGGACATACAGTTTTTTTTTAACCTTACTTTTACACATACACACACACTTGCACATACATACATTGTATTTTATAAAAATGTTTTAAAGTCATTCAATATTTTTCCATAATATTATTTTTAGTGATTCTAAAGTGTTCCACAATTTGAAAAAAACCTCTATTGTTGGACATTGCTATTCTTTCAGTTTTTTTGGTGTCAAAAATATCTCTCTGATAAGAAATGTATAAATCTTTGCATGCAACCATTGATTAATTTTTAAGATCATTTCCACAAACTTTAGAATTTACAGACCTGTAATGTCTCTAATGATTTCTGGTGGTTTTTTGACCTCAGCTTGTGAATAAGTTCCTTTGAATAAATTCCTGAAAGGGGGCATTTCCACCTTAAAGGGGACCCAAGAGACAAGGCTTTTCACGTCACCCCATATGGCCAGTTTGCTCTTTGCAGGGTTATGTATTGTGATTCTAGGATTCTGTGGTCAGATTCTCTTTTGGGTGACATGCTGCAGTGCATGCTCTTCTCCTGTAGATGGCAATGTTTCAACATGTTAAAATCCTGCTCTGTCACTACACAGAAGGGATAAGGACGGTTTTCGCAATTGTATATGGATCTGCTAAAACAGAAGAGACAACAGTGGGGAAGTGGTCACATAAACTTTGTCTCTAAAGCATTTATTTAAGGCCAAGACTCCACAAATTCTATCTTGGCATTAGCTCTTTGTGACATGCCTCTGGGGAAGGGGGTAAATATTTACACGGGTACAGTGAGGATGCAGATCCTGCAGCTTGAAAAGATGGAAATATGCTCCCATCCACAAAGTTGTTTTAATATGTAACCCTACCGCATTTCCTCTCTATTCTCAGGGC
This sequence comes from Balaenoptera borealis, assembly GCF_965194805.1. Taxonomy (NCBI): domain Eukaryota; kingdom Metazoa; phylum Chordata; class Mammalia; order Artiodactyla; family Balaenopteridae; genus Balaenoptera; species Balaenoptera borealis. The sequence continues at coordinate 38,859,108 of NC_138866.1, read as the reverse complement.
AATCTGGCAGTGCACCATCTTGCTTTTCCTCCTTATGCCCAACTACAGCTCTCCAGGGCATCTTCTATCGCCGGGTTCTTCCTGATCTGCAGGTATGAGAATCTTCACTTCTCTGAAGACAGGATTGGTGGTGTGCCCTGTGAATCACTCACCTGCTTCTCTCTTTGTGGTAGCCTCTCTCCTACATGGACAGAGCAGAAATTGAATTTTAATATGAAAATTTCTGGATGGATGGCCACCTTTCAGGATAGCCTGAGACTTCTTTAATCCTTTAGGTAGGAGAAATGGGTAAGAACCTTGTCACTCCTTGGGGACAATCACTCTGAGACAATCAACTAGTAAATTACTGTGCATCTTTCAAGACTCCGCTCAACTCAAATATCTCATCCTCTACACAGCTTCTCTTCTTTTTTTTTTTTTTTTCACAGCTTCTCTTGGTCCCTCTAGATCCAGAGATAGTTAGCTACCTCCTTTGTGCTCCCAAACACATTCATGCATTCTTCCTTCAAAAATATTTAGTGAGTGCTAACTACTTTTGGGGTTCACAAAAATGAGACACACATGTATTCTGCTTTACAGAGCTTTGTAGTAAATGAAATGCCCCTTGATTACTAATGATATTTTGGAAAAATTTCATAAAGGACAATTTTCTTACAAGATTTACAAATAAATTCTTACAGAATTTAAAACAATGTAGTTTGGGAAGTCAAGGAAGACTAGGAGTTAGTTTGGTGAAAGAACAGGGTGAGGGAGCCAGGCGTGGAGGAAGGCAGGACACAGGACCCCAGGCGGGAAGGAACTGAGAGTGGGTCCAGGATGGCTGGTGCCCAGTGGAGAGTGGCATGAGATGTGATCGGCGGGGGGCTGGATTGGGGGGGGGGCGGGGAATCCCTGCCGCCTGTCAGCCATACTATGGACTTTTGAATTTATCTGAGAGCTATGTGAAGGTTTAAATAAGAAAATAATAAGAAAATAATGGGATCAAATTAGATTTAGAGAAGATCATTGGCAGCTTTGTGGAGAATAGCTCAGTGTATGAATAATAGGAGACTAGGTGGGAAGCTATGCTATCTTCCAGGCAAAAGGTTTTGGTGGCGGTGGGGATAAAGGTGATGGATTTGAGAGATATGTAAGAGGTGGAGGAGTCAGGAGTTAGTAATTGATTATATGGGGAATGAGGAGGAGGGAGTAATCAAGGAATCAAGTAATCATCCCAGCATCTGGCTTTAGCAAGTAGTTGAGTTGGTTAAGACATAGATAACTGGAAGAGAAACAGATGTGGGCACTAGATTACAACGTCAGCTTTAGACAAGTAGCATCTGCAATGCCTGGGAAGTATGCAAATGGTATTGTTAAATATATAGATCTGGAGTCCAGACGAGAGTCGGGTAGGACAGTGATCCTCAAAGTATGATTCTTAGAGAGGTAGCATCACCTGGGAACTTATTAGAAATGCAAATTCTTGGGCTCCATTTCAGACCTAGTAAAGCAGAAAATCTGGGGGTGGAGCCCAGAAATCAGTGTTTTAACAAACCTCCCAGGTGATTCTGATTCATGCTAAAATTTGAGAGCTACTAGAATATATCTGCAACATTTAGTAGTTTTGTAGAGGAGGGTAAGGAAAGGATCTAAGGAATGACAAGAGTTGTGGCAGGAACACTGGAAAAGTATGGAGTCATAGAAGCCAAACAAGGGAGAGGTGAAATGGGTGGACTGCTTCCCAGAAGTCATATAAAACCAGGAGTGAAAGAAATCCATTGGCTTCACAACATGAATGTCATTGGTGATGGTAGCTGGACCTATTATGAGGGAATCATGGGGCAAGTAGCCCAATGAGTGTGGCTTAAGGAATGAGTGGAAGATGATAAGCTTGGCTTAGAACAGCAAGTGAAAGATGGGTGGTAGTTGATGGAGAATGTGAAGTTGAGTTTTTTAAATTGTATGTATTTTAGTATACATATAGAAAAGTGGACAAATCACAAGGACTTGGCTCAACTCAGACAAGTTGGTGACCAAATTCAATTGTTTTAGATCAGAGAAAGGGAGAATGACATGGAATGATAGTCTTTCCTTAGAGCACAGCTGTACCCTGCATACAGCTACGCCAGCCCAAGCCTGCTCTCCACAAGACAGTGTTTACCGGAGCCCCTCACCCAAAAGGCATCTCTTTTTCCTCCAGGCAGCCTATGAAACTCCAACTCAAGGGGATGGATCCTAATTATATTAAATGAACCATGGTAATATTATTCTCCTCAGTATCTAGGCCTTGGCCAATCAGAGCAATTTTCACTGGGAAAGGGTAGGGCAAAGCGAACTAAGTTGATCCAATCAGAATGAAGGAAAGGCTTTATTTCATGGTTCAGGTGAAAGCTATTCACTCTCTTCCACTGGAAGGGAACCAGAAGTCATGTTGCCGTCGTTGCTGCTCATGATCTTCTTTCAATAGTGAAGCATGTTGGCTGCAAGACAAAACCTACACACAAAGGAGGGCAAAGCAAAGCAAGAGAATTGTAGAGAAATGGTGCTGGAACTCTGGTTGTACTTCACTCAGTCCACATGACCTCTGAATTTCCTGCTATACCAGGTAAACATGATGATGATTTTGGTCAATTTGGTTCAGATTTTCTGTTTCTTAGAGCTGAATGCATCTTGTATGTAGGTATCATTGCTCTCCGGTACTAGATAAGGAAACTAAGGCTCCTAGAAGAGATAAAATCACTTGTTTCAGGTCATGCATCTAGACATTTGAACCCAGATCTGCTTGATTTCTAATCTCCTGAACAGTAGGCTCTAGCTGGTCTGTAATTTTGAGGGGACCGCAGGAAGCGTTGCATAGTCAAGTAGGGTATTAAGCAGAGTTTATTAAGTATGCCCTTTACAAAGTTGTGATTAGGATTAAGGAAAACCCCTCAAAAAAGTTAAATGAAACTCCCAGGGCTAGCAATAAAGAGTCATTTATACTCCTAGATCCAAAGGTATAAGTGAGGATGTGGGGGACAATTAGGGGGAAACTGGGGAGAGCTGTAGCTCTAGACATAAGAGAAGGTCACCCTCTGGAGCTAAGGTCTTCAGTAGAGGATTGCAGTCATGACCCAACCTGTGGCGAGACCGTGAGGGAGGCTTTGCTTTCTTCTCCCACCTGTCAATCTCCTGTTAGTTTCCCTTGAGAAGCCAGTGGGCAAAAGGGGCTTAGATGACACAGTCCAGAGAACAAGCAGAAAGAAGCGGGGAGAACAGACCAGGAGGAGATCACACACAAAGAACCTCTCATTTCCCACCAGTTTCCCTTACTCACCCAGTGTTGTAGATTAACCTGGGAGTGAACTCTGAGTAGACTAGCTTGCAGGATTCAGTATGAAGTGTTTTTGCAATCAATACCCGCAGGTGGAAGAGAAGGAGGAAGAGTTGGGCAGAAAGAGATGAGATGCAAAGTAGTCCCAAAGAAGGCCTCAGCCAAACACACGGGGAGCTCTGGGCCTGGATAACCCTCCAGAACCCCCCTGAGTTTCTGGCAAGGGGCCTGGTCGTGTTCTAACTGTGTCGACCAGTCACTGGATGCAGACTCTCTGAGTATCCAAGTGTCACTGTCAACTCAGACCCTTTGTCAAAAGTCCTTAAAATGTTTGGATTTCCCTTTCTTAAGTGTACAGTTCCCTGAATCCATTGTCTATGTCTCTGGGAAAAGATTGGGGGAATCATTTCTTGATACTTGCCACGGGGTTGCTGGGTTCTTCCTCCTGGAGACCCAGCATCTCCTTCAATCAGTGGGTTCTGATCCTGAAACCTGGCTCAGATTTAGAAACTGATGAAGGAATCATGATTTTGTATTGGGGTGACTGCCTTCAGAGTCCTGATTAACCGTCTTGGATTTCTTTTAATTACACAGATTGAAAAGCACCCTTGTAGCGTCTATCTAGTTCACCCCTAGCGAAACGCCTCTCTATTAACGATCTTCATATCCCGCAGCTGGTCAGCCCTCTGTGCACGGCCACGTTGACCTCGCCACTCATCACAATACTTGCATCCACCTGGCTTCTATTGTTTAAGTGCTGACAGGGGCTTGCTTGCTTCTGAGAGTTAACATGCTCATTGTTATCAGATGTGAGCCCACTTCTGCGTCTCCTGGCCTTTGTAGGGGAGCTACCACCAAACTTCTAGCGATGTTCTTGCCCCTCTCACCAGTCATTCCTTGTTGCTTTGGTAAATGGTATACCCTCTAGCTCTCCTGTGAAACAAAGTGATCTGGTGGATTTTCTGGTCTTACGTAGTATATCCATGTGGACATAACCACTTCTCTGCATCTTTTAATCCCTTTTCCATTGTCTGGCACAGGAATGCTGCTATTTCTATCTCACTTAGTTTGGGCCATTACCTTTTTCATGCTTCTAGAGGCCATCCTAGCTGTGTTTGCATTATTTCCAAGGGTTCTTGTCAGATTAATTGTTGTATCATGAAGGACTACTCCAATATCAATACTTTTATTCCCACTTATGTTTTACCCACCTTGGTCCAGCACACTCAGAATCCAGTCCTATTTATACTTTTTCTGGCTACTGAATCAGGCAGTTACTCTGGGGTATTGCCTCCCTCCTTCTAGCATGTCTCCAGCTGAGTTATGTTGTAATTTTACCATAGTTATTGGTCAAGTGGGCAGGAGGGAGAGTGGGGGCAGATTCTGAGCTGCACATATTTTTTGGCATGGGTGAGATCTCTGCGTGACTTTCAAGCAAAAGAAGAGGGCTAACCCTTCACTGGGAGGATTGGGCCACTTTTGCAGGCTTAGCGAGTTTACAGCAGTGATTCAAGATTTTTGAGTCCATCAGCATAATGTCCTCATCCCATGAGTCAGCGTCTCATACCTTTGAAATCAGGGTCCTGACTGTGGCACAGCTGATCTGCCTTAGTTGGGAGTTTATTCTATGAAGCTTGACTGTTCCTAGGTGAGGTCCATAGCTTTTTCTTCTCTCCCGCTGAGGAGATAAGAACCACTTCATTCAAGACCAAGGAAGTACTCTGCCTTTTAAACTTAGCTTTTAACTGCCAATTTGCCCATCTCAGCTTTTTGTTGTCTTCATCCAGAGTATCAACAGCTGGCAACAGCCACCTTATTTCACTGTCCTTAGAGTTTCTATTTCCCCTCAAAGTTAGCTAATGCATTTCGTTACACCAATTCTTGTTCACCAACTGTAAAAGTTTCAACGATTGCACTGATTTTGTGCCAGACATTGTGCTAAATACCTCCTAGTGTCATTACCCTGCATAATGCTCACAGGTATCTTGATTCCAAAGCCCACATTCCTAACCTCTGCCCCATGTCCCCTTCCAGTGGCTAGTGTTGAGGGCCACTGTTCTTCACCGCATAAGCTTACTGAATTCATTGACAGCCACGACTGATAATGGTCATGAAAAGAGCCTTCTAAGTCCACTGCTTTTACTCTTACATTAAGTGAATGCATTTGGATCATCTAGAAGCTGATTGTTGTCCATCAAGAGTCAACCCAAGAGGAAATAGGAAAATGTTGAGGGTGGTTACAGGATTTTAGTTCCCTGAAGAGCTCTGCTATCTTATGTCTTGGAGCTTTGCACATGGTATTCCTTTAGCTGAACGTGGCTTGCCTTGTCCCCTCCATTGCTGACCTGACAAAATCTTCCCACCCTTTAAGTTTTGGTTCAAACATTCCTTCCCATTTCTGTGACACCTCCTGAATTTCCTAGGCTAACAGAGACTCTTGTCTATGCTCTTAGTTCATTTGTTCACCCTCTCTCTCCTCCTCCCTCTGTGGGTACATATATTGTGTATATATGTGTATGTTTATATATATATGTATATGATAGGAATGATTGCCTTTCTAAAATGGAATTATTTGTAGAGCTTTCTATTAGATTATGAGACACTTCAGGGTGTGTTCTGGATCGTTTAATCCTTTCTAGCATTTTCTATAGTATCTTACCCAACTGTTGGCTGAATGAGTAAATGCAAGAATAGGTCAAAGCTCAGAGAATGCTAGGACTGAAGGGATATGTAGGCAAAAATAGCCATCTCAGGGGATAAAAGTGTAAATGTGGCTTAGTTATTAGTGCACAAAAATGGATGTGCCATCAAAAACTTCGTTCTCCATCCCAGGAAGCACTGCTTGCAGCCTTTTGATACTTGCTTCTCTGGATTGTAATAGGAATCTTTTTTCTCTGGTAGCTCATATGCAACAGGTACAAGATGCCAAACAGCTAGTTTAACTCTCATTGATGACTTGTCATTTGGTTGACTGACTTAGTGTCACTGTGAACTTATAAATGCCATCTCTTTGTAGAATTCATTTACCGCCAACTGTTAAAGACATTTCTTTCTTTCTAGTGACTCTTTAAATATTTTACTAAATATATTCTTCCACTTTTAGGTTCTATCAGGCCTTTAGTAGCTGTTTGCCTCTTTTTTCCTTCTACTGTTAAACACATACCCATTAGGAGAAGGAGTCAGTACCACACTCCTTTTCTAGTTCCTCATGTGATTAGATTACCCCTACATTAGAAATTCTTCTGTAAAGAAGAGGCAACAACTGGGAGATGAGAAAGAACAGGACATTGGAAAGAATCTTTAAAAAGTGGACTTTAAAGGAGGAAAACTCCAGAGACCTAATGGAATTACATCCCTCTCACAATCCATGTGGCGGCACAGTTGGCATTCTGCCAGGAGATGATGAGTTAGTGGCTGTGCAAATTAATGAGATGGAGAGAAAGGTTAGTAAAGCTTTTCTTTTTCTTCCACTGAAATATTTTTGCCCCCCTCAGCATCTTTCTTCTGTGTTCTCTGAGAGAAACAATGTTGGATCAGAGAGTCCGAGTCTCCCTTTGCCTTAACATCAAACAACCGCATTGTGACATGTGGCGTCTCGGCTCTGATGTGTAGGTGCCGAAGGGCAGGTTCTGAGCGGTTCATCTCTGATGTGCAGGACAATTATTCAGGTGATTAACTAGAGTCTATTCAGGTCAGGAAAGAAGCACTAGCCTGAGATTTCCTCAGTCCTGTCACAGGTCAAGAGTATGCACCGATTAAGTTTGATTGAGCAATTCATTAGTGGATGCTTTCGACCTCACACTCTCAAATTGGAAATTCTTGCTTAGTCTAAATCAATAGCTGATTTTTCTGTTTCCTGCATTATTTTAAGTGAACATGAAGCAGGGTGACCTGTTCTCAAAATGCCACATCAGCTCTTCTTTATGATGAAAATGAGGACTCAGAATCTGGCATTTCCCTCCATTTCCAGTAACTGTCTTCATTAGAAACATTGCTAGGGCCATGCTAAATATTCTAATATAAAATTTAATATAAAAATATATTAGGATTCAGGGTGAAGGTAATAAAGTGGTAGATGATTCTGAGAACTATTATGTGGGTAACCTCAGTAGAATTGGGAATAAATTTGTCATCAAGTGAACTGAGAAGGGGTTTATTACTTTATTTGGTATAAAAAAACAATGTTGGGACAAATTGTCAAGTCATTAATATAGAGTCTGAAGCTAAGGAGATGATGTTCTTTAGGCACTAATTTTTATTTGTTTTCATGTCATGTTGATGACCAGTTTCTATGACACTCACTGGGTCAGAAATCTATTGTTTCCTACTGGGTCACTGAGGTTTGTTTATCAGTCTGATGACTTAAAAATTGCATTTGGGGCATAAGAACATAGCCAATGAAAGACAAGTGTAATGTACCACATACCCAAGCAGGAATGGCCTTGTTTTAGGCATCTTTTTAAATTTAAAGGAATTATTTTAAACTTGGGATTTTATGAAGACCACATAAGTGATGAAATGGAAAGAGACCTTGGAAAGATTTATGTTCATTTTCCTAAACAGGTTTAAATACACCCAGAAAACACATTATAAATAACACACAGCTATAGCTACATCTACAATATGTTCCTTCCTCACTAAAATCTGGGAAGAGGCTTCACCCAGAGGAAATGTCTCATTCCTGGTTCTCTGTGCATCTCCTTCCTTTGTCAGGGCCGATGTGTTCCTACTCTGATTCTCTTCTGCTTTGCCTTCTGGTCTGAGAGCGCTCACATTCAACTGTCAGGATCAGTTTACCAATTCTAGAGCAGTCTCAGTTTCGCTGTCTGCAATTGTTCAAAGCTTAAACTTTAAATTGAGTTTTTACCAACCGCATTTCTCTGTATTGGGACATAAAGCTGGGGATTTCAAGGCACCTCCTCTCTGACTCTATAAAATGCTTATTGTAGCTACTGCTGACAAAATATGTATGCTGCAGAGGTGGAAAGGCTTTATAAGCTTCTGTTGTTTTTGGAGGAGAAGGGAATGACTTTCAGCCAGAGTACATCTAAAACGATCTCTCCCGCTGCTGAAAGCCTGACACGAGTTTATTTCTTTTTCGCTCTATCAGTTTCCCTAACTGACATCAGCAGTTAAAATGACCCATTTGCTACTTCATGGGGTTTTGCTGCTTAACCAGTTCAGGTATCCTCTGCTTGTGATTCACAAACTCTCAAGATAGAGACCTCTTAAGAGGCAAGTGGTAAACAATGGTATGGAGGTTATTCTAGGCTGCAGACTGTACTATAATGACTGTATTGCAGATTCCAGCATCCACTTGACTATTGGTTAATATGAAGAAGTCACTGAACTCTCAATAGAAATTTTGGTTCATTCCCTGATTGTAGGTACCTGACAGAAGGGGCCTAAGGGACATACACAAAAATACAGGCATGTACAAGCACAAACAGTTTGTGTTTACTATGTTCCAGACATTGTTCTAGCTGCTTGACATATTTTAATTCCTCTAATTCTCCGATTATTTCCATCAGAATAATAACAATAATTATTAGTACTTCCCCCTTGCACTTTCAAAGTGTCCTCACCTCTGAGGTAGGTTATATTGTTACCATTATTTAATAAGCAATGAAACAGGCACAGAAAGTTAAGTAATTTGCCTAAGGCTACATAATTCCTAGGCAGTCAAGTTGAAGTTCATGCCTTAAAGACTATACTGATGATCTTTACAATCCAATTTGGGAAACCCTCTCAATTCAGCCCCAAATCAGCAGTTAAGGTAACAAAACAAAAACAAAGCAAAACCCAAAACCTATTTGAAACCTCATGGCATTTTGCTCTTTAACCAGTTAATAAGTATTATGCTTGCTCTGTTCTGCTTTTCCTGCTTCTCCCTCCTACTCCAAGCCCTTGACTGCAAACATACTTGGAAAGGAATTAATATTACACTTTAGAAATAATTTTACAAGATTACGTCCCCGTCTTAATCTGAGACAGTTGGGTACCTATGTATGATGGTAATAGGACAAAAGGTAGAGGTCATAAGGAAAGTAGAGGCATGAAGTAGGAATAAAGAGAACCCCTAGGATTAGCTTCTGTGTGGCACATTCATTGTTTCCTAATCAAAATGAACTGAGAGAAACTACTAGAACATGCATCATCCTTGGGAAACTCCTAAACATGTCAACATATCAAGGGATAGGCTCTTGTGTGTGTGTGTGTATGTGTGTGTGTGTGCAAGATACAAAGGTGTATTACACAATATCTCTGTCATCGGTCCTCTCGTGAAATAGATTTAAACTAATCAAACCAAGGGCAGGAGTCTCATCTTAATCATCTTACTGTCTCCCCACTGGCTTAGGGTGCAGCTGGTTCACAGTAAATGCTTGTTGAATGAATGCTTGAAATGGTGGTTCTGTGGTTCAGCACTGGCATAAGTTGAAGAGTCTGGGTTCCTGAAGACATCGTGAAGCGCTCAAATGCCTTGAGCCCAGCTGCTGTCCTCTCCTTGGTAGAGACTCATCTTCACCAGCAGGGGGCAGCAAACCTTTGCTTTTGCTCCCCTCCGGAGTGAGTCTCAGCCAAATCTGAAGGCTCACAAGTGTCGCCACCTTTTCTCTTTGATGCCTTAGTTTGCTAAGAAATTCATCTGCATACACGCTATCCTCAACCAGCACCCCCTTCTGAAGAAATTAGATGTCGGAAGAAGGAAATAAATCTGAATTAAGATGAGCCAACCTGCTTTGCCAATTGTTGCCCTTGTAGGTTCTATGTGTCAGGGATGGTGGCCACCTGGGGAGATGCCGTGGGCGTGGACACTCTGGACAAGAGCCCCCACTGGGAAAGTGCTGTCCCTGCAGATGGACCGTTTTCCTCCCCTGCCCGTTAAAATTTTGTCTTGCAGAGACGGCAACAGGGAGATATTACAAGGTGACTATTCATCGAGGTGGCCGAGGACAGTTTGTCTTATGTCTGAATGTCCCAACATATTTATTAATAATGCTCCTTTATACTTATCAAAGTGTCCTTGTTGGGATGATAAACTTTACAGTCGTGAGTGGTCTTCAGCTAGGTCATCCGCTAAGAGAAGGGAGTCAGAAAGACTCTAGGACTTGAGAGGAGGGTGAGGAGAGGTTGGGGTATGAAGGTGAGATTCCTCAAGAGAGGAGAACTTGGGGCTTGAGGAAACTGCTTTTTTCCCCTTGTCTTCAAAGTTGGACTTGTTTGTGGCAGAGTTGTGAGGGAGGTGGTACATTTGTCCTGCCCTCTAGTATGCCACTTTGCTTCCTGTTTCCTTCCCCTGAAGACATCCTAGATATCTACACTTGAAGTCTATAGGAAAGTGCTCTCCAATGGGGACAATCTAGCCATCAGGTGACCTTTAGGAAAGGGCGTTGCTGACCCTGGTTAGAAGGTGTGTAGACTCTTCCCATGGTAAATTGATAGTGAATCCTGGAGATCTGAAGTTGGGCAGCAGTGTGTGGGGGTGTGTGTGTTGGGGGGGATTGGAGGTGGGTCACAAGGATAGGGGATCTACTTTTGGCAGGAACCTGAGCTTGCTGCAGGACCCTAAAGAAATCCAGCCATCCATGGAGGGTGGTGTGGTTCAAAGAGGAGGTGTATAGCATTGTGGCTAAGAGGGTCCACTTTGAACACAGAGTGACCTGGATTCAGACTCTGCCTCCTACTAGTTAATGAACTCTTCAGTGACTTACCCGTCTTCAGTTACTCAGTTATACAGTTATTCAGTTATTCCTCGGCCTTGATTTCTAAAATGGAGTTAGCAATGTCCATATTCTTACCACCAGTGCTTTACATGTGGTAAATATTCAATAAATTGTAGTTGTTGTGATAAAGCTGATTCCATAGGAAAACTATAATTAATTTTGTGAATTTTTAAACTATTTTTGCATGTGTGTGATATCAGAAGGCTCTTTACATGTATTTATAATATTTTAATTTTTGCTGAAGGCATATCACATATCTTTCTTAATTACTTCCATAATTAGAGTTTAAAACCTAGGAGCTGCAACTTGGGCATTGGTCCTGGCTCTGCCATTAACTAGTTACATCCCCTTTTCCAGGTCCTTGAACTTCTCCAGGCTTTAGTCCTTTACCTGCAGAGAAGTGTAGGGTCTGACAGTTGCTTCTGTACCTTTTGGCACTAACAGCCTGCGTTTCCCCTGAGATGCCTTCACACAGTGCCAGGGGGGTGCTCTGCCCCCTAGGTGGCTGGCTGGTTGAGGTTATAAGAGCCTGGAGTTGGAGATGCTGGGATCATAGTCTTGATTCCTGTGTGGCTGGGTTAGTTTCTTTTTCAAGGAAAATGTTCAAAATTTCCTATTTCAAGATTGTCTGACCTCAGTCATATGTTTGACAAGCACAAAGCAAAGCACTTCTGGAAGTATGGGGTGTTCAGCCATGCCACCCTACCTTCTAGAGAAGGACAGAGCTGGAAAAAGGGGATCACCTAATGCTTACTAGTTAGCCCATCAAATCTCCCAGGTGTGAAAAGGACAGTGCCATCTTCCAGGGACCACTTACCATGGTGGTCACTGCCTGTTGATCACTGGCAGCTTCTTAGTAATCTGCTAAACTAAGTGGTGTAGGAATTTGATTAAATCTTAGGATTCTGAATTGACTCAAAACAATTCTTTCATTAAGGGCAAGAAATTTGCTAGTTAGAAGAAGTGAAGCATATCAGAGATAAGATTTCTGACCACTTGGGAAATCTGTTTTAAAATATAATAAAAGGGGGCTCCAGCTCATGGTGTGATTTACATGTTCTGAGAATGCAGAGATGGTGCATATGGGCCTGGACCTGGGCTCCCAGGAGCTCAAGGTGGGCGGGCTTTTAATTAGCAGTAGGATCAGTCTTTGAACAGCTACTTTCTGTAGACAGGAAGTTGGTTGCCAGAGGTATTGATTCTTGTGCTGTGCTGTTGACCAGCCAGCCCTGGAGGGCCTGCAAGGGAAACTTAACTAGGGTATTTAATGAGCCGAAGGCCTTCTGCCAGACGCTATTTCCTACTAGAAGATCCATCTTCCTCTGAATATAGTAGGTTTTTTTCCCCCCTTTAACAAGGAAAATCTGACTTGCCGAAAAGCAGTACATCGAGACAAAAAGGTGAGACTTTCTGCCTTCAAGATTAATGAACCAAAAGGTTGGTGTGTGTGCACAACCTTCTCATTCCAGTGGCCTGCAGAGGAAGATGGAACAGCCTCCATGTTTGGGGGTGATAATTTTATTCTTACCTAAGGCCAGAATGAGGTTTTTAGAGTCCCCAAGCTCTGAAAAGATGATAGTACCCACCCCTGGCATGTAATTTGTAATAATGGAGGAAAATTCTAAACCAAAATGCAAGAAAGTTAAGCAAGATAAACGGTTAAGATTTCCTATCAGACTATTTTGATAATTTTTTTGAATGTCAAAAATACATCTTGGATTTTTATCCTCATCCTCCCCTCCCCACTTTTGCCCCCGTTCTGCTGGTACACTGCTGGGGAGCTATTCCTAATCTGCCTATTTGGTAACAGCACTTTCCTCCCAAGAGTGGCATTTCTCCAAACGTGGTACTTGGCTCACGTGCATCAGATCACATGATGAATGAAGGTCCCAAGGGACTTCAAGCCAGAAGTCTAGATCTAACTCATCGAAATATCTGGGGCTAGAATCTGTCTCTTAAAGTGCTCCTCCCCGGTGATGATTATATAAACTAAAATAAAGCTTAACACACTTTGAATGTTCTAAAGCAGAAATTATGTGACCCTCATAATCATTGGGAGCTTCTTAAAAAAAATACAGAGAGTCCCTCACAGAGTCTGCTGATTCAAGTAGCCTGGGAGAGAACTCTGAAATGTCGAGATGGGAAAAGCTCCAGTGAGTTTCTACTGAGAATTATACATGGGACCAGTGCAGTTCAATAGAAATATAATACCAGCCACATCTTTATTTTACTTTTTAATGTGGCTACTGAAAAAATTAAAGTGAAACAGGTGAAATTAACTTAAAAATATTTTCATTTAACTCAATATACCCCAAATAATGTCATTTCAACATGTAAGCAATATAAAAATTACTGAGATACTTGACATTCTTTTTTTCACATTAGATCTTTGAAATACGGTGTGTAATTTACACTTACAGCACGCCTCAGTTTGGATGAGCTGCATTTCAAGTGCTCAATAGCCACATGTGGCCAGTGGCTACTGTATTGTATAAGGAAGCTCTAGACAATTTTTCTCTTATTCTGGATGTGCTGGAACTGAGATGTTTCAAATAAGCGATTTCTCCTGTAATTCAGAGTCACATTTAATTCCTAAATATTCTTCTTAAAAATTCTTCCATCACAAATTTTTAAAAATTACTATCCCACTCCCTTTCTTCTCCACTGCTCCCATCTTAGTTCAGGCTTTCCCCACCCCATGACTGCATCCTAGGCTATTAAGAAATCTCTCCCCATCTCTACTTTCTCTTCTTTCCAAACCTATTTGCCTTATAAATATTCCATTTTTATTACAACATAATTTTCATCATGACACACTCTTCTGGACCATAACACTTCCAGGATATAACCAAGAAATTGAAAGTTGGAATGGAGTTGGTTAACATTCATTAATACTAACGATAATGCATTATACTTTTACAAAGTAGTTTCCCACATGGCATGTATTTTGAATGTCCAATCACCCTGTGAGGTAGGTAATATTATGCTTATTTTACAGTTGATGAAATGAAGCTCATGATGATAATCACAAGGTGACAAAAGCAGTAAGAGGCAGCTGCTCTCAAGTCCAGGTCTTTGACTCCATCCACATTCTAAACTCCTCTGTATCACCTTCTCTGTTGGATCATCCAATCCTGCATTCCGTAACACAGGGCAGAAAAACTCCAATTGCTCACCCCTAACAGATCTAGTGTTAGCTGACATACCTGTAACGATGTAAGGACATTGCACTGGAAGTCCGTTCTACTATTGATAGCTAATTTTTTGAGGGCTCTGTGTCCTTAAAGTTCAAACTTTGCAGTCTGATTCTCAATGTGCTCCATCATCTGGGACTAACCTGCATTTTCAGCCACGTCTCCTACTTTTTCTCCAGCTACAAGGCATATTTTATGTGATCCTCATTCTGTTATTTCCTGGCCATCCTATTCACTTTGAGTGGCTTCTTGCTTTCTCTTCTGAGCACAGAATTCTACCTATCGTCCAAAGGCCAGCTTTGAGCCCCCTCTGTGTGCAGGGGAGCTCTCCATCCTCTGAATCTGGTACTATTCTGGGCTCCTCCCTGTCATTGGTTATATGCTATAAGCTCTTGGATTTTTGTTTTTTCATGCTCTTAGTGGAGGATCTAATTCTTCCAAGTGTTAATGATAAAAATTCCCCTCCATGCCTACCCAGAGGCTGAGACCTTGGATAAAACCTTGACAACCTGGCAATATTCCATTACCATTAGGTATTCTCATTAATGTGTGTAGGTTTGAGCCCTAAAGGAGGTCGCCCCAAACTGTGCTTAAATCATTGCTCTGCAGGTGAGCTGGTGGTTTTTATGAGCCTGAATGGAGTTGTGAGGGTGAAGATGTCTGAGGAAACTGGGAACCTGGTACGAATTTTGGTGTTGGCTACCTGCAGAGATCACTAAGTCACTGGGCACGTGGGAAGTGTGTCAGAGCCTGCTGGATGGGCTGCCAAGTAGGTTTGATGAGATCAGTGAGTATTAGTGAGTTCCAGGAAGAGCTCCCTCTGTCTGAAGGAATCTTCACAGCAATTAGAAACAGGGTTTGCCCTAGCTCTTCAGGGAAAGTGCAGAAACAGTGAGATTTGTTATACCTGAGCGGAAAACTGGTTCACTCAACACAGAGCACCTCTGGAGATAGCCAAGTGTTTTTTCTTCATAACAAAGTGGGAGTTACTAAATCAGTAGTTTCAAAGGAAAAACAAAACAAAACACAAAAACATTGGCAAGCCTTTTATGAGTCCTCTGTTCTCTTTTCCCAGCCATGTAATTAAATCATATTACATTAATAGACCTTTACTCTGCACTGGCTATGAGGATGCATTACAGGATACACTGAAAAAGAATGTCCTGTACGTGCCCCCATGAGGCTTATGGAATAGCTGTACATGGAGATAGAGCCATCCAAATACCATGGAGCAGATGGCATGGGAAGGGAAGGGGAGGGTCAGTGGAGTTTGGAAGAGTTCAGGCTGCGGTGGTCCGGAATTTGTAGATGTGGAAACAATCTTAGAAAGAAGGGTTGGGGACTTCCCTGGTGGCCCAATGGTTAAGACTCCATGCTCCCAATGCAGGGGGCATGGGTTTCATCCCTGGTTGGGGAACTGAGTTCCCCCATGCTGCAAGGCACGCCCCCCCAAAAAAAAGAAGGGTTCATGGGGGACTCATTTATCTTCCAAGTAACTTGTTTCAGTTTCAAAAGAGGATTTTGGAGACAGTGAGAGAAGGTAACAGGAGTGGTGAGTGTGCTTACTGTCTAGAGACAATAGGAGAAAAAGTAGGAATGCTTGCAGCTTGAACACCCTTTACCTGGCTCACCTGCCCTATAGAGCAAGAATGAAGTGGGCTTTGCACTCCACTTGGGGCCTTTGTGTGAATCACAAACGCTGGAGCATATTCTTCCAGGTGAAGAAGCTACCTCTGCCCTCTCTGAAAGTCTCTGTTGAGTTAGAGAGTTATTACATTAACCTATTCCACTGAGCACCAAAACCCACAATCTGACTCCAGGAATGACAAATGCACCCACCAGCATTCTGCAATTGCTCTTCTCAGTGATGGTCCTAATTCATTCCATTATTTCAGACCCTGATTTCTATCCACTGCTAATTCTTAAGGGAAGAACTCCTGAATTATGGTACCCATGTGGGTGATTGGGGTGAAAAATCTTGAATGGTAAGATGAAGGCAAGGCATTCTTGGTGTGTTAGTATCTACAAATCATTTACCCCACAAACTCACAAACTTCAAGTTTTTCAGGTTTCTAGAGAGCAGCAATTTTTCCTCTAAACTGGGTGTGTGGTGGCCCTGGACAAATCCATGGGCTAGAAATTATTCCTTATTTATTAGCTATTCTGAAAGTCTAGAGGTCACCTCCTCTACCGAACCCTACCAGATGCTCTTCTGGAAAACAGTTGCTCCTTTGAACTCCATCATTTTATAGAGAATCACAGTTGTCAGCAAGACCACTTAGATTCTAGTGGCAACATCTATCTTTTCTCTGCTCAGTTCACTCTGGTTGCTTCTGGAAGGCAGGTTCTTCCCTGACTTTTTTTGGTCCTTTGTAGAGCCTGGTACAATTTCTTTGCAAACAGCGGAAGCCATGATGAAGTTGAAAGAGCCGTGGATGAGCAATCAGAAGATGAGTTCTAATCTTGGCATTGACACTACAAAGCAGTCTCACCTCAGGTAAATTATACCATGTATCCATTTGTGTGTATTTCCCTCCTAATAAGTGAGCTGTTACTGACGATTTCTGCCATGAAATTCTGTAACTCTGTGTAGTTACTTTCACACCTGTTTGGATATGATGTTAGATGCCAGTAACATGAAAATAATGACTAGTAGTGTAACTGTATTGAAAATAAATTGGGAGGCAGTTAAGTGTAGGGTTTGAGAGTGTAGGCTCTGGAGTCAGGCTGCCTGGGTTCAGATCCTGGTATCACCGTTGACTTGATATGTAACTTCTCTATTTCTCAGTCATTGAACTTTCCTTCATCAGAAAATGGGGATAATAATGCTCATTATTGAGTTGTTAGAATTAAATGCATTAATTTGGGTTATACACTCTGAATGGAGTCGAGCACATGGTGTGCCATTGAATGTTAGCTATTACAATTGTGATGATGATGATTTCTCCCAGAATCGGAGTTCTTATCTGTGAAAAGGAAAGACTTAGGAAAAGTCAGTCCTCCAAATGTGGCATGACATTTAGTTTCCTAGATGTACGTTGGAGTCACCTGTCTTGGTGGTAGGTCCATAGTATGCTCATTAGTGTTTTCTAGTTGGTTTGTGTATATTTCCTCTTTCCACAGCAAAGTAGATGCTTCAAACTCCCAAGACTTGTATAATTATATGCAAGGAACTTCCCATCCCTTGATGGGCACTGTCTCATTTGCAGGTCTACACACAGAATGTATTGCATGCTGAATACTTTGTTTGCCCCTCCAGATTTCCCTTAATCCTTCTCCACCCAATTTTTGCCCCAGGAGGCTGACCTCTATGGATCTCCTAGCTCCCATGTCTTCTCTCTTCTGGTTAGGTTCAGCCAAGGGGAAGACAAGGAGACAGAAGGCAGCAGGATGAGAGAGAGATTACAGTATTTGTTCCTCCTCCCCAACTTCCCCAGACCCTATTCCCCTCCCTTTCAGCTGGACTGTGCTCAGGAAGGGGCTGCCTTCCTCTACTAAATGCCACGTCTCCTCTCAAGTGGCTCTTCTCCTATAGCTTATTGCTATGTTCCACTGACTGCTTCATATCTAAAGGACTCCTCACTGTTGCTAGTTCTAGGTGCTGTCCCCTGCTTGTTCCCTTAACTTTTGACACCTCTTTACCAAATGCCCTTCAGCTCCCTCTACTGAGGGAGCTGGTACACATTGATAACGTTGATGCTTCCCTACCTACTTACCGATGGGAAGTAACTGGAACATTTTAACCTGACCCTATAATCTCAAGGTTCAGATTCAGCCTTTTCAGAATCCAGCTCCATAGGATATGGAGAACACTGCTTGAAGACCAAGACACAGATTTACTAGATGGTTAAATACTATTCTTTCCAGTGTAAAAACCCAAAATGTAAAAGAGGAACTAAATGAATTGGGGTGAACACAAGTTTTATTACTCTCAGAATACCCTGGGTTATAAAGGAACTTCTGAACATCAGTTTTGTTGTATTGATACATTCAGTGCCCATTGAATGAAAGGGCCAGGAATAAAATGTCTGGGTTGGAATAGTGGTGGTGTTCTGGTGCTCATGGCCAGGAGAAGGTTTGGCGAGAGAGATATGACAGTGGTCTACCACTGGGAGGACACTGCCCTAAGTACTCCAGACCGCACTGGTTTTGATAGGTTCTTTGGAGAAATCTTCTCTTGGTGAGTGAGAAAGTTTGAAAGAGTTGAGGGCTCTAATTAGATAACATTTAGGAGAAGGTAATGTATAACATTGGTACCCAGAGAAAAGAGGGCAATGGTTTGTAAGAGCTTGATTCTGGCTGTCACCTGAGAGATAGGGAAACATAAATCCTCAGTCAGATGTTTATATGGGAAGCACTTTCCTTGCTGGTTTGGTTTATATGAAAGCTCCAGTGAAGAATAGCACAGAAACCTCTGTGCATGTTTGATTTTTCTGTTAGAATTTTATTAATTGTCTCAAGAGTGAACTGGTCCAAGCAGGATGTACTTGTGAGGTTGAAGTCACATGTGGTTTATTCAACTTGTGCAGTTTTCCAACTCGGGGTCTGTATTTCAAACCCTGACACTGAATCTTTCTTCTTCTATTTGTCCATCTCTCTGGGCTCCACCCCTAGAATTAGCATCATGGTTCCCATGGCAGCTAACATACTTTGAGGTGGGGAAGGAAGGAAAGGGACTAAATAAAAAAGTGACAGAGCTGCTCCTGAAAAATAGGAATTAATTATGAACTTGAACATAGGGTCATAAAGTGAGTGGTTGGGGAGAGGGTATTAAGCATGTGAGGTCTTTGGTGTAAGACCACTCTGACTCATCAATGCTATATTGCTTTTGGTTTCCTCAGCTGCCTCAAACTTACTGCTAGTCTTCTCTCTTCCTCCTACCCTCCTCTCAGATTCAATAGAGAACATTATCAGGGCCAGGACTGCACATAGTCCAGGAAACAGCTTACCTCTCCAGGGTACATTGTATGAAATCTCCCCGAAGTCATATGGACCTTCCAAACAGGATCTCTAGACTCCTGCTGTTTATAGTTCATATCTAGCTTCTTATAATTTACTTTATTTTGCCTTATTCAGGAATAGTGAAAGTAGGGTTTATTCTGTTCAGAGAAAGGTTTGTTTATGTTCTATTGAGAACTTTGCCAGCTTCTTTTTTCCTTAGTCTTTTTTCAAATGTATGTGGAGACTGGACAGTAAGAACCGACCACTACTGATCAGAGTATTCTGAGCTCCTGAAGAAAAATATGTCCTATATACCAACTAGCCGTGATACAATCATGTCTTAACCCAGACTTGGGAATCAACCAACAAAGTAGGAAGAGCTGACTCAGCAATTTTGCCCTTACTGCATGTCAACCTGCTTTTCCTACTGTGTCAACCTCTACTAATCTGAGATTTAACAGCTCTCCTTTTCTTCCAAGGTGTATTACATCTGCCAACTCAGCCTGTACATCTTCCTCATTCTTTTTAGCATAGAATTCCCAAACCTTTAGTAATCAAGAGCAAGTAAAATTTCCAAAACAGTTTGGGGACTGACATAGGTTTTCTAGCCTTTTAGTTTGCAAAATGAGGACATCGAAAGGAAAACCAACCATTTACTAATACTACACTTCATAAAAACCTTTTTTTAATACCAAAAATGTTGGTTGGACTAAGATTAGAATAAAGAATAATTCTTCCAAGGAGGCCACCTTACCCGACTCCCCACACCACATTCACATACATCTGATTCTTTTTCATTTTGCTGTGGCCTGGGAGAATTTGTCAGGAATCAGTAGTCGACCAAATTATTCTGTTTGGAATACTCTACTCCATCATGCCTTCTTTACCATGGTCCTGCTTAAAATAGCTCACTTTGTTTAAGTCAGTTTGGGGAGAAAATCCAAAATAAAAACTCCATCTTATTTATTACCATAACCCCTAATTCTTAACACAGTGAGTGCCTGGCATATAGTAGGTACTCAAATAATTCTTGTTGAATAAATGAGGGAATGAAGGATTAAGCCTGCCTATTTTTTTCCTAACTCATGACTGTTTGGCCAGTTTGTGACTTAATGCTTCAGTTTTTCTGTGGTTATCCTATGGGATCATTTCAATATGGGCAAACAAAGCAGATTAAGAAGAAATGAATTTCCCCTTTGGTTGAAGGCCATGCTATGTCTGTGTTAATGGGTATCTAAGTCAATTTGGGCTGCTAAAACAAAGTACCACAGACTAGGTAGCTTATAAACAACATTTTTTCCTTACAGTCCTGGAGGCTGGAAGTTTGAGATCAAGGTGCCAGCATGGTCAGGTGGAGGCCCTCTTCTGAGCTGCAGATCTCTCATTGTATCCTCACATGGTGGAGGTGTCTAGGGATCTCTCTGGAGCCACTTTTATAAAGCCATGATCACATTCATGAGGGGTCCACCCTTACAGCCTAATCACCTCCTCACGTCCCCACCTCCTAACACTGTCACACTGGGCGTTAAGATTCTAGCATATGAATTTTCAGGGGCATACACATTCAGACCATAGTAATAAAAATATATTCTTTTGGCAGATTCAAGCCTTACTGTAGGTAATATCCATGCTTAACCACTACCTCTCCTTGGCTCACATCCAGACTTGGGCTCCAAATTTGGCAGCTCATCTGGGTCTTGTTTATTTATATTCTGTCCCAGGTGACTCAAGTTTCAAAATGAATAATCCATTAGAGTAATAGATATGAGCAAATTGCATGATATGAATAAAATTGCTAAGCTATCTTCTAGACCACTGTGTTTTCATAGAGAAGAGAATTATAAATCACGGCTTAATGTTGCTCTTACTTGAATGTTTAATTAATCAACTTTTACAAATGATTTAGCATTTAGCTTTTCAGATTTTTTTCTTGGATTAATAATGACACTAAATTGCTCTAAAATGTTTTGGCCCATTTTTCATCCTATTCACATACTGTTTGTTTTAACTTCAAGGTTACTTAACATATGTAGTGAGTGGTGATAACTTGGGGTAAGTGACAAACATAGAAAAGTTTCAGGCCTGGAAGAGACCAGAGGTGATTGAATTCAGTGGTTCTCAAGCCGTTTGAATGTGGGCAAAAGCCTTCCCTGATAATTACAACAGATCAGCTTTATTGGGTTATCACTAATTTGGACCAACACGCCATCGTAAAGATGAGGAAACTAGATCCAGTTTCCTCAGTAAGTGGTCCCCTCTTTGCCAGATTTACAGAGGTAGTTGTGATGAGGACTAGAATGCAGGTAAGACCCAACACAGTGGGCGAGCAGCTTATTCCCCCTTCTCTGCTTCCATCAAGAAGGATTTTCTATCCACTCGTGGCCTCTCTACCTGCTTTCACACACTTCTATGATCAGTTGGGTAAGCTGAGAAAGGGAGCTATGTGTTTTCAAGTTGCTTTCTCTCCCTCTTTTGATCTCTAAACAGGGATTGCCCTGCCGGTAACATGCAAGCAATCTAAGGTGTTCCTCCATGCTACAGATTTATTGGGGTGCCTCCAACACACAGGCCTGCAATTTCAGAACTACCTATGTCTGACTGCCTAGGACAGAGCTGTCTAATTTTGGGGTTCAGTGTCAGGAAGCTCAATATTGCCGCGCCTAGAGAATGTTCTCCAATAGTTTTATCAAAAACAAAGCTGACATTTTAATTTTCATCTTTTCAGCTTCTAAGTCACTGTAGATCTTAAACTCAGGCAAGGAGAAGGCTTACTATTGCTTGGATCTCCATAAACCCTAAACATAAACTGCTAACTTTCAGAGGGGCAGTAATCCTTTTCATGTTGGCTACAGAAGGACACGCCAGAGGCCCCAAATGCCAGCATTAGAGGATCAAGCAGAGACAGCTGTGACTATTTCTCCCTCTCCTATGCTTCTGGGAAGCTTCACAGGCCACCAACATGCTGAGAAGAGATTCCTGCTTTGAAAGCTCTAGGCTCACCTAATGGTCTACCACCAGCATATGTAGTAGTATGCAAAAAGGCAGTTGGGAGAGTACTGGAGAAACCCCTGTCTTGCGTTTGTTACTGTCTTCAGCTGAGGGCTCCCAGGGAAGTTGACTTGCTTTGATTGTAACCCTTGCCCACTGGACCTTTTAGAGAAGGTTTTACACATGCAAACACGCATGTGCATGAACACACACACGCCCATGTACACACGCCACAAGTACATGAACAGTTTGTCCACAGAGAACTGAAATCCAGCTTAGTTGTCACTGCTATTCAGTTATTGATGCCACACAGTCTCCCATTCCCTTCTGCTTGGAAATTCAATCTGAAAGCCAGGAAGTGAGCTTATTTCAAATAATCAGTTCCAACAATCAAATGAATCAGAATTGGAAAAAAGTAGAGTATCTGCCAATTCCAAAATATGGCCATTTTAGAGCTCTTTTTCAAGTTAGGGGACACACCCAATCATCCTTCTAAAATTCCCCAACTCTGAAGTAACATTTAAATATTGAAAATAGCTTTGTTATTTTGTGCGATTAAAGGGGAAATAGATGTAGGCGGAAAAATCAGAAAACACATCAGCATAAAGCAAATAAAGGTAACCAGTAATCCCACCACACAGAGATAATCACTGGTAGTACCCTGTATTTTTCTAGACTACATTGCTATGCACACATATACTCCATTTGAGGGGCTCATACCAAACAGACCGTTTTGTAACCTGTTTTTCCTGTGACCTAATTTTAATGCTTATCCTGATGGACAACCTCAAGCACATTTCTGTGTATCAAGATACAGCTGGAAATAGGCAGCCACAGAATTAATGTTTCTTGAAAAGAGGCTCAGCCTCTGGTGTTTGATGACACCCACTCACAGTGTGAGGTGACAGGGGAGTTAAATCTCAGGATGAGAATCACTGAAGCAAATACCAATTTGGACAAGATAGATAAAGGGATGTTGTCAGAGGGACTGCCTTCTCAAAGATAATTAAATCTTTCCAGAGGTTAATCTGGCCAACCAGCATAATACCTGGAGATGGAAAACCTTTCTTTCATCGTCACTGAACGGCTGCCAAACACGAGCGATAAGAAGGTGGAGAAAATGAGTGATAATTGGAGTTTGAGGATCTGTGTTGTAAGTTTCAGTGACAGTGTTGGCATTACTCTGGAACTCCCTTGTCAGCAAATGGGATCTTTCTGCACACTTACCAATCAATTTGCTTCCTGCAGCCCTCATCTCAAGCATGGCATAGCACAAGGCTAAAAGCCCACAGTTCTGGCTGCTTCAGAACCCTGCCTAAATTGTAGAGTTAAAAATATCAGACACAATCCAGAGCAGAGGAGAATTGTCATAAACAGACCATGGTGGTTTCTTCCCACTTAACTACTGATGGATGAAAGGAAGAATATACAATTGCTTTGTGAAAACAGTATCAGTTATATTTGTCCTGATTCTTCAGAAGTATGTAAAGTAACTGGGGACTTATCTGAA
Organism: Balaenoptera borealis; assembly: GCF_965194805.1. NCBI lineage: Eukaryota > Metazoa > Chordata > Mammalia > Artiodactyla > Balaenopteridae > Balaenoptera > Balaenoptera borealis. The sequence goes on along the minus strand of NC_138866.1, from coordinate 38,835,459 downwards.
ACACATTTTTTTTTATTTTCCGAAAGATGGCTTCCTATAATATCTAGAAACACAGGGAATCATTGCTTCTTTACTTTTTTAATACAGCAGGTCCTTATTAGTCATCAGTTTTATACACATCAGTGTATACATGTCAATCCCAATCGCCCAATTCAGCACACCACCCCCCGCCCAGCCATTTTCCCCCCTTGTGTCCATACGTTTGTTCTCTACATCTGTGTCTCAATTTCAGCCCTGCAAACTGGTTCACCTGTACCATTTTTCTAGGTTCCACATATGCGTTAATATACGATATTTGTTTTTCTTTTTCTGACTTACTTCACTCTGTATGACAGTCTCTAGATCCATCCACGTCTCAACAAATGACCCAATTTCGTCCTTTTTATGGATGAGTAATATTCCATTGTATATATGTACCACATCTTCTTTATCCATTCGTCTGTCGATAGGCATTTAGGTTGCTTCCATGACCTGGCTATTGTAAATAGTGCTGCAGTGAACATTGGGGTGCATGTGTCTTTCTGAATTATGGTTTTCTCTGTGTATATGCCCAGTAGTGGGATTGCTGGATCATATGGTAGTTCTATTTTTAGTTTTTTAAGGAACCTCCATACTGTTCTCCATAGTGGCTGTATCAATTTACATTCTCACCAACAGTGCAAGAGGGTTCCCTTTTCTCCACACCCTCTCCAGCATTTGTTGTCTGCAGATTTTCTGATGATGCCCATTCTAACTGGTGTGAGGTGATACCTCATTGTAGTTTTGATTTGCATTTCTCTAATAATTAGTGATGTTGAGCATCTTTTCATGTGCTTCTTGGCCATCTGTATGTCTTCTTTGGAGAAATGTCTATTTAGGTCTTCTGCCCATTTTTGGACTGGGTTGTTTGTTTCTTTAATATTGAGCTGAATGAGCTTTTTATATATTTTGGAGATTAATCCTTTGTCCATTATTCATTTGCAAATAATTTCTGCCATTCTGAGGGTTGTCTTTTGGTCTTGTTTATGGTTTCCTTTGCTGTGCAAAAGCGTTGAAGTTTCATTAGGTCCCATTTGTTTATTTTTGTTTTTATTTCCATTACTCTAGGAGGTGGATCAAAAAAGATCTTGCTGTGATTTATGTCAAAGAGTGTTCTTCCTATGTTTTCCTCTAAGAGTTTTATAGTGTCCAGTCTTACATTTAGGTCTCTAATCCATTTTGAGTTTATTTTTGTGTATGGTGTTAGGGAGAGTTCTAATTTCTTTTACATGTGGCTGTCCAGTTTTCCCAGCACCACTTATTGAAGAGACGGTCTTTTCTCCATTGTATATCCTTGCCTCCTTAGTCATAGATTAGTTGACCATAGGTGTGTGCGTTTATCTCTGGGCTTTCTATCCTGTTCCATTGATCTATATTTCTGTTTTTGTGCCAGTACCATATTGTCTTGATTACTGTAGCTTTGTAGTATAGTCTGAAGTCTCGAAGCCAGATTCCTCCAGCTCCGTTTTTTTCCCTCAAGACTGCTTTTGCTATTCGGGGTCCTTTTTGTTTCCATACAAATTTTAAGATGATTTGTTCTAGTTCTGTAAAAAATGCCATTGGTAATTTGATAGGGATTGCATTGAATCTGTAGATTGCTTTGGGTAGTATAGTCGTTTTCACAATATTGATTCTTCCAATCCAAGAACATGGTATATCTCTCCATCTGTTGGTATCATCTTTAATTTCTTTCATCAGTGTCTTATAGTTTTCTGCATACAGCTCTTTTGTTTCCCTAGGTAGGTTTATTCCTAGGTATTTTATTCTTTTTGTTGCAATGGTAAATGGGAGTGTTTCCTTAATTTCTCTTTCAGATTTTTCATCATTAGTGTATAGGAATGCAAGAGATTTCTGTGCATTCATTTTGTATCCTGCAACATTACCAAATTCATTGATGAGCTCTCGTAGCATTCTGGTGGCATCTTTAGGATTCTCTATATATAGTATCATGTCACCTGCAAACAGTGACAGTTTTACTTCTTCTTTTCCAATTTGTATTCCTTTTATTTTTTTTTCTTCTCTGATTGCCATGGCTAGGACTTCCAAAACTATGTTGAATAATAGTGGTGAGAGTGGACATCCTTGTCTTGTTCCTGATCTTTGAGGAAATGCTTTCAGTTTTTCACCATTGAGAATGATGTTTGCTGTGGGTTTGTCACATATGGCCTTTATTATGTTGAGGTAGTTTCCCCCTATGTCCACTTTCTGGAGAGTTTTTATCATAAATGGGTTTGACTTTTTTCAAAAGCTTTTTCTGCATCTGTTGAGATGATCATATGTTTTTTCTTTTTCAGTTTGTTAATATGGTATATCACATTGATTGATTTGCATATATTGAAGAATCCTTGCATCCCTGGGATAAATCCCACTTGATCATGGTGTATGATCCTTTTAATGTGTTGTTGGATTCTGTTTGCTAGTATTTTGTTGAGGATTTTTGCATCTATATTCATCAGTGATATTGGTCTGTAATTTTATTTTTTTGTAGTATCTTTGTCTGGTTTTGGTATCAGGGTGATGGTGACCTCATAGAATGAGTTTGGGAGGGTTCCTTCCTCTGCAAATTTTTGGAAGAGTTTGAGAAAGATGGGTGTTAGCTCTTCTCTATATGTTTGACAGAATTCACCTGTGAAGCCATCTGGTCCTGGACTTTTGTTTGTAGAAGATTTTAATCACATTTTCAATTTCATTACTTGTGATTGGTCTGTTCATATTTTCTATTTCTTCCTGGTTCAGTCTTGGAAGGTTATATCTTTCTAAGAATTTGTCCATTTCGTCCAGGTTGTCCATTTTATTGGCAGAGCATTGCTTGTAGTAGTCTCTTAGGATGCTTTGTATTTCTGCGGTGTCTGTTGTAACTTCTCCTTTTTCATTTCTAATTTTATTGATTTGAGTCCTCTCCCTCTTTTTCTTGATGAGTCTGGCTAATGGTTTATCAATTTTGTTGATCTTCTCAGAGAACCAGCTTTTAGTTTTATTAATCTTTGCTATTGTTTTCTTTGTTTCTATTTCATTTATTTCTGCTCTGATTTTTATGATTTCTTTCCTTCTGCTAAATTTCTGTTTTGTTTGTTCTTCTTTCTCTAGTTTCTTTAGGTGTAAGGTTAGATTGTTTATTTGAGATTTTCCTTGTTTCTTGAGGTAGGCTTTTATAGCTATAAGCTTCCCTCTTAGAACTGCTTTTGCTGCATCCCATAGGTTTTGGATTGTTGTGTTTTCATTGTCATTTGTCTCTAGGTATTTTTTGATTTCCTCTTTGATTTTTTCAGTGATCTCTTGGTTATTTAGTAATGTATTGTTTAACCTCCATGTGTCTGTGTTTTTTACATTTTTTTCCCTGTAATTCATTTCTAATCTCATAGTGTTGTGGTCAGAAAAGATGCTTGATATGATTTCAATTTTCTTAAATTTACTGAGGCTTGATTTGTGACCCAAGATGTGATCTATCCTGGCGAATGTTCCATGCGCACTTGAGAAGAAAGTGTAATCTGCTGTTTTTGGATGGAATGTCCTATAAATATCAATTAAATCTATCTGGTCTGTTGTGTCATTTAAAGCTTCTGTTTCCTTATTTATTTTCATTTTGGATGATCTGTCCATTGGTGTAAGTGAGGTGTTAAAGTTCCCCACTATTATTGTGTTACTGTCGATTTCCTCTTTTATAGCTGTTAGCAGTTGCCTTATGTATTGAGGTGCTCCTATGTTGGGTGCATAAATATTTACAATTGTTATATCTTCTTCTTGGATTGATCCCTTGATCATTATGTTGTGTCCTTCCTTGTCTCTTATAATATTCTTTATTTTAAAGTCTATTTTATCTGGTATGAGTATTGCTACTCTAGCTTTCTTCTGATTTCCATTTGCATGGAATATCTTTTTCCATCCCCTCACTTTCAGTCTGTATGTGTCCCTAGGTCTGAAGTGGGTCTCTTGTAGACAGCATATATATGGGTCTTGTTTGTGTATCCATTCAGCAAGCCTGTGTCTTTTGGTTGGAGCATTTAATCCATTCACATTTAAGGTAATTATTGATATGCATGTTCTTATTACCGTTTTCCTAATTGTTTTGGGTTTGTTTTTGTAGGTCCTTTTCTTCTCTTGTGTTTCCCACTTAGAGAAGTTCCTTTAGCATTTGTTGTAGAGCTGGTTTGGTGATGCTGAATTGTCTTAGCTTTTGGGTGCCTGTAAAGCTTTTGATTTCTCCATCTAATCTGAAGGAGATCCTTGCTGGGTAGAGTAATCTTGGTCATACGTTCTTCCCTTTCATCACTGTAAGTATATCATGCCACTTCCTTCTGGCTTGTAGAGTTTCTGCTGAGAAATCAGCTGTTAACCTTATGGGAGTTCCCTTGTATGTTGTTTGTCGTTTTTCCCTTGCTGCTTTCAGTAATTTTTCTGTCTTTAATTTTTGCCAATTTGATTACTATGTGTCTCGGCGTGTTTCTCCTTGGGTTTCTCCTGTATGTGACTCTCTTGCTTCCTGGACTTTGGTGGCTATTTCCTTTCCCATGTTGGGAAGTTTTCGACTATAATCTCTTCAAATATTTTCTTGGGTCCTTTCTGTCTCTCTTCTCCTTCTGGGACCCCTATAATGCAAATGTTGTTGCATTTAATGTTGTCCCAGAGGTCTCTTAGGCTGTCTTCATTTCTTTTCATTCTTTTTTCTTTATTCTGTTCTGCAGCAGTGAATTCCACCATTCTGTCTTCCAGGTCACTTATCCATTCTTCTGCCTCAGTTATTCTGCTATTGATTCCTTCTAGTGTAGTTTTCATTTTAGTTATTGTATTGCTTGTCTCTGTTTGGTTTTTCTTTAATTCTTCTAGGTCTTTGTTAAACATTTCTTGCATCTTCTTGATCTTTGCCTCCATTCTTTTTCCGAGGTCCTGGATCATCTTCACTATCATTATTCTGAATTCTTTTTCTGGAAGGTTGCCTATCTCTACTACATTTAGTTGTTTTTCTGGGGTTTTATCTTGTTCCTTCATCTGGTACATAGCCCTCTGCCTTTTCATCTTGTCTATCTTTCTGTGAATGTGGTTTTCGTTTCACAGGCTGCAGGATTGTAGTTCTTCTTGCTTCTGCTGTCTGCCCTCTGGTGGATGAGGCTATCTAAGAGGCATGCACAAGTTTCCTGATGGGAGGGACTGGTGGTGGGTAGAGCTGGCTGTTGCTCTGGTGGGCAGATCTTAGTAAAACTTTAATCTGCTTGTCTGCTGATGGGTTGGGTTGGGTTTCCTCCCTGTTGGTTGTTTGGCCTGAGGCAACCCAACACTAGAGCCTACCTGGCTCTTTGGTGGGGCTAATGGCAGACTCTGGGAGGGCTCACGCCAAGGAGTACTTCTCAGAATTTCTGCTGCCAGTGTCCTTGACCCCACGGTGAGCCACAGCCACCCTCCGCCTCTGCAGGAGACCATCCAACACTAGTAGGTAGGTCTGGTTCAGTCTCCCCTGGGGTCACTGCTCCTTCCCTTGGGTCCCGACGTACACACTACTTTGTGTGTGCCCAGCAAGAGTGGAGTCCCTGTTTCCCCCAGTCCTGTCAGAGTCCTACAATCAAATCCCTCTAGCCTTCAAAGTCTGATTCTCTAGGAATTTCTCGTCCCGTTGCCAGACCCCCAGGTTGGGAAGCCTGACGTGGGGCCCAGAACGTTCACTCCAGTGGGTGGACTTATGTAGTATAGGTGTTCTCCAGTTTGTGAGTCACCTGCCCAGCAGTTATGGGATTTGATAGTATTGTGATTGTGCCCTTTCTACCATCTCATTGTGGCTTCTCCTTTGTCTTTGGATGTGGGGTATCTTTTTTGGTGAGTTCCAGTGTCTTCCTATTGATGATTGTTCAGCAGTTAGTTGTGATTCTGGTGTTCTCACAAGAGGGAGTGAGAGCACGTCCTTCTACTACGCCATCTTGGTTCTATATCGGAATCATTGCTTTTAATTGACATTTTAACTATAAATGTAACATATACACATGGTAAAAATTCGAACAGTGTTTGAGGGTATAAAACGAAAAGTAATTCTCCCTTCCTCACTGATCACAAGCCACTGTCCATGAATAAGCACTATTGTTTCTCATGTATCTTAAACAAAATAAAACCCTTATTACATTACTTTGGATCTTTTTTTTTAAAACTTAACTACTACTTTAGATGGTTTTCTTCAGCCCTAAGCAGTATCATTTTCTCAAATATTGCTTCATATTTTAAGTGTACTTTTTTGTTGGGGCTGGCAAATTGGATATATCCTGCCTTCGCCCCACCCAACCCCTGTCTTTTAACATGCTCTGTAGCCTCTCTTTTCTGATATCTTGGGGGAAATCCCGTAGTTTTGACCCTTTTAATTTTAAGAATGGTCTCCTTTTGGCCTCTATTACTTGATTTCAATGATTAAAATTCTTACCAAGTCTAAATAAAAACTTGAGTCTCACATATGATTCCTAGTGTTTTTCCTCCCTTCCAATCTTGGGCCACACACACAGCTGGGACCTATAGAGGGGAAATGACATGGTCATAGCCTTCAATTTCTCTATATTTCCTCTACCTCCATTTCAGTATTTGGAGGGGAGAAGAGATTAGATGAAAGAGGCAAAATCTTTAAAAAAAAAAAAAAAATTTATTTATTTATTTATTTTTGGCTGCATTGGGTCTTCATTGCTGTGTGTGGGCTTTTTCTCTAGTTGTGGCGAGTGGGGGCTACTCTTCATTGCGGTGCGCAGGCTTCTCACTGCATTGGCTCCTGTTGTTGCAGAGCACGGGCTCTAGGTGAGTGGGCTTCAGTAGTTGTGGCTCGTGGACTCTAGAGCGTAGGCTCAGTAGTTGTGGCCCACAGGCTTAGTTGCTCTGCGGCATGTGGGATCTTCCTGGACCAGGGCTCGAACCTGTGTCCCCTGCATTGGCAGGTGGATTCTCAACCACTGTGCCACCAGGGAAGCCCCCAAATCTTTTTTTCTTATCTAGTACTATCATTAAGGTTCTTGCTTGGTTAATACTGGCTAAATGAAGCCCTCTATGGTATGTGTCCAAATGTTACTTCTTTGTCAGCTGCATAATTGGGGCCCCTACACCAGAGCTCTCTGACGTGGGTGATACATATTCTGGCTGAGATTACCTGTGTCCCTGTCCCTTGCCCTATTTCCACTTCTACCTCTGGTGGTACCTGCACAGTAATTTTCTTTTCTAGTATTTATCCTTCTATCAGTTGGAGGTGGGTAATGAGGGGATGCTCTCAGCAGACATTTATTAGTTCTGCAAAAATGTGTTTAGCTGCTGTTCTTTAGAATGTCCTTACTGACTATTATTTTCATTATTGGGTCTTTAGCAAAATTATTAGACAATAAGAAAATTTCATTCACATATGACGTTTGATAAGTACTGTGAAATAAAATTCATATTTATGGCAAGACAAGAAAAAAATTTAAACATAAAAATTATCCTCTGCCTTTTGGCCTCCTCTCCCCCCACTGTGCATTGTGTGTCCGCCTTATGCATTGACCCAACCTCCCCCATCAACAGGAGTATCTGCTCAACCATAAACAGCAACATTCTCCTAGCATCAACAAGACAACTCCTTAAATGATAACGTTCTTTCTTGACCTTGTAAAGGGTCACATGACCCACCACAATGTTGCTTAAATCTTGATTATGTAACCTGTCAATAATACGTCATGTAATGTACAGCCCTCTGTCTCAAAAAACTTACATCAACTGTGTCTTGACTTCTAATGGGCAGAACAGTTCTCAGAGCTTTCTGAGATGCTTTTCCCGGGTTATAAGCCTCAAATTTGGCTCAAATAAAATTTTCCAATTCTTAGATCAACTGATTAATTTTTCGTCAACAGTACCTTTGAGGTCAGATAAACAGGAGTTCCCACCTGAGCTCTACTCTATACTAGCTTGGGTAGGTGACTTCATCTCTTTGGGGCTTTGTTTCCTTATTTGTAAAATGGGAAAAATTACAATTACCTGGAAGGGCTGTTGCAGGGATTATAACACAATGCCTGGTACTTAGTGGGAATGCAACCCAATGTGGCTGTGATTTTAACTATTAAATAAAAGATGCAAGTGATGAAGAACAATTGAGTTAATAACTTTGATATGGGAATAGTCAGTTATAAGAAGTTATCAAATTGATATGTAAGAATATATATTTGTAGAAAAAGCAATGGTGTCAGATCTCAAAAGAACTCAGTGCCAGGACAGTCTCCAAAATTTCCTGTGCCAGTGGCTGATACAAAGAGGAAATTGCAGAATTTCTCCTGGGGATTTGGGGGTATCATTTATCATAGTGTGTGATTTTCTTTTTAATTGTTGTCATTACAAAATGAAAACTTCAATTTGAAATGACCTTTCTTAGGCTGTGATAAAGATAGCTTCTCTATGCATTTGTGTAAGGAAAATAGTGTGACTAAATTTAGGAGATAGAAAAAAATAGAGTTAGCAATAATTCAGGTAGTCGTTTGTCTTTTCTCTGGTTCACATAATGTCTTACAACTGTGTTAGAAGTGCTTAGCCTGAGATGAATTTACCACCAGCTTTAATCCCAAACATCCATCTTTCTTCTAAGAGATATCACTGTTTGGAAAGGAAAGTTGTTTTTGCTACCCCTGGAAAAAAAGTAGTTGAACAAACCGTAAGCAATGTTATCTTCAGGAAGATGAAAATGTCTTTCGAATGGACACTGTAAGTCCTCATCTGCTATGTGTAAAGATTTCTATAATACTATACTATGCAAGTGGCAATTGTTAGAACAAAAGAAAGACTAAAAGAGATTATCTTCAATAAAGCTTTTCTGATTCCCACCTTACCCCACCCATTTCCTCCAGATGTACCTCTCCTGTAGCAATTCATACCTCTCTCAGGCATTTAATTATAGGCTGTCTAGAGTATTTATTTGTCTCTTGCTAAGCCCTTAAGGCAGGGTATTTGCCTTATTCGTTTTCTTTTTTGTAACCTGTATGTTCCAGGTCTCACCAGCACACAGCTGCAAAATAAGGTCACTACAGTTTTGTTTTCCCACAGAGCAAAACTTTGTGTTTTATTCCACTGTGTTTATGACAACAAAACTGAAGAATTCAGAAAGCTAAATTATTCTAGCAAATTGCTATTAGAAAGGGAAGGAGCGTCTTTAGTAATCAAACTGAAAACATTATAGTTGAAGTGTATTCTTGAGACCTTGGACCCATTCTTGCTTTTGAAAGAATGGACTGTGTTCAGAGACAAGATTATACTACAGGGCCAGTGGGCCACTTCTCTTCCTTAGCTAGTATTGGTGGGAGAGCCTGAATTCATCCAATACATAGTTTTTGAGGATTCACAAAGTGCAATCTCTTGTCCACTCCTATCTCATCCCTCAGTGGACATGGTATACTCTTGTTTGGTAATACATCACATTCACAGTGATCTTTGATTGCATGAAGGGAGATACAGATTTTACTTTCTCTCTCTTAACACTGACTGTCCACTACTGATAAGGCACCATGGAGTAGATTCTGTGCCAGTGAACCTGGCTGCCACATGCAGCCTTTATCAGTTATTCAGTCCCATTAATATTTACTGAGAACAATGTCAGAGCCTGAGATGGGTAATACAAAGATAAGCAAGACATGCTCCCCACCCCAGCGGCTGAGGGGGGTTGAGTCTCTGCCATCAGACTCTGTGTGTGTGTGTGTGTGTGTGTGTGTGTGTGTGTGTGTGTGTGTGTGTGTGTGATTTATTGTCTTTCTCCATTAGACTCTCAATTCCTTGAAGAACAGTCTTTATTTTTTTAATTTTATTTTTTAAGTTAACATGCAGTAAAATTGACTTGGGGTGTACAGTTCTATGAATTTTAATGCATATATAGATTTAAATAACTGTCACTACAATCATGATTCAGAAAAGTTCCATCTCCAAAACTCTCTCATGCTGCTCCTTTGTAGTCAAGTTCCCCTCCCACCTGTAGCCCCTGGCAACCAGTAATCTGTTCTCTCTATATAAAGTTGTTCTTTTTAAAGAATGTTATATACCTAGAATCATACAGTATGCAACTTTAGAAAATGGCTTTTTTCATTCAGCATAATGCCTTTAAGATTCATCTATATTGGTAATATATCTGTCTCTCTATATAAAGTTGTTGTATTTCCAGAATGTTATATATCTAGAATCATACAATATGCAACTTTTAGAAACTGGCTTTTTTCATTCAGTATAATGCCTTTAAGATTCATCTATATCGTTTCGTGTATCAATAGTTCATTTTTTTTTCTTGCTGAGTAGTATTGCATTGTATGGGCATAATACAGTGTATTTATCCGTTCAAGTATTGAAAGACATTTGTTTATTTTTATTTTTTGGTGATGGTGAACAGAATTGTTATAAACACTAACATGTAGGTTTTGGTGTCAATGTTAAGTTTTGATTTCTCTAGGGTAAATACCTAGGAGTGAACTGCTGGGTCATATGTACATGTATGTTTATAAGAAACTACCAAACTGTTGTCTAGCTTGTAATATTCTGCATTTTCTCAGGCAATGCATGAGGTTCCAGTTGCTCTGTATTCTTGTCAGCACCTGGTATTGTTAGTATTTTCCATTTTAGCCATTCTAATTAGTATAGAGTGGTATCTCATCCTGGTTTTAATTTGATTTCCCAGAATGGCTAATGGCTAGTAATATTAAACATCCTTTTATGGGCTTATTTGCCTTCTGTATGTGATCTTTTGTGAAGTCTTTTGTCTATTTTTAAATTGGGTTGTTTGTTTTTTTACCATTGAGCTTTGAGAGGTTTTATATATATATAAAACCTCTTATATATATAAACCTTTTACATATTTTATATATATATATATATATATATATATATATATATATATATATATATATATATATAAAGTTACAGAGCCTTTGTTGTATATGTAACTTCCAAAAAATTTTCACCGGTCTGTGTCTTGTCTTTTTACTTTCTTTACTGTCATTTTAAGAACAAAAAACTTTAAATTTAAAGAAGTCTAATATATCAATTTTTTTCTTCTCTGATTGTACTTTTTGGTGTCATGTCTGTAATCTCATTTCCTAACTCAGGTCATGAAGATTTTCCCCATATTTTCTTCTAAAAGTTTTACAGTTGTGGGTTTTATATTTACATCTCTGATCATTTTGACTTAATTTTTGTTCAAGGGGTAATATTTAGGTCAAAATTCATTTTATTTTTTATGCATGGATTATCAACTGATTGTTCGAAAAGACTATCCTTTCTCCATTGAATTTCCTTTTCACCTATTAAAAATCAATTGGCTGGGCTTCCCTGGTGGCGCAGTGGTTGGGAGTCTGCCTGCTAATGCAGGGCACACGGGTTCGGGCCCTGGTCTGGGAGGATCCCGCGTGCCACGGAGCGGCTGGGCCCGTGAGCCACAATTGCCGAGCCTGCGCGTCTGGGGCCTGTTCTCCGCAACAGGAGAGGCCGCGATGGTGTGAGGCCCGCGCACCGCGATGAGGGGTGGCCCCGCTTGCCGCAGCAGGAGAAAGCCCTTGCACGGAAACGAAGACCCAGCACAACCATAGATAAATAAATAAATAAAGAACTGATTGAAGGACTTTATTTGGAAATACAAATATATGTTTAAAAAAAAAAAATCAGTTGGCTATTTTTCTGGGCGTTTACTTCCAGACTCTATACCATTGATCTCTGTGTCGGTCCTTTCACCAATATCACACTGTCTTAATTACTATAGCTTTATTTCATACTCAATAATGGGTGGTGTGATTCCTCCAACTTTATTCTTTCTTTTCAAAATTGTTGTGGCTATTCTGCTTCCCTTACCTTTCCATATAAATTTTAAAATCAGCTTGGCTAATTCTACCAAAATTTCTGCTGGGGATTTTATTGGAATTACATTAAATCTATAGATCAATATGGGGAGAGAAAATTGAGATCTTTGCCATGATGAGCCTTCCAGTCCATGAACAAAATGTGTTTCTTTACTTAGGTCTTTGAATTTTTCGTCAGTGTTTTATAGTTTTTATTTTTAATTTTTTAAATTAAAAAAATTATTTATTTATTTTTGGTTGTGTTGGGTCTTTGTTGCTGCTCGTGGGCTTTCTCTAGTTGTACAAGTGGGAGCCACTCTTTGTTGCAGTGCACAGGCTTCTCATCGTGGTGGCTTTTCTTGTTGTGGAGCATGGGCTCTAGGCGCGTGGGCTTCAGTAGTTGTGGCATGCAGGCTCAGTAGTTGTGGTGCACGGGCTTAGTTGCTCCATGGCATGTGGCGTCTTCCCGGACCAGGGATTGAACCCGTGTCCCCTGCATTGGCAGGCGGATTCCTAACCACTGCACCACCAGGGATGTCCCTATAGTTTTTAGCACATAGATCCTGTCCATGTTTTGTTAGATTTATTCCAAAGTATGACATATTTTTGGAGCTATTGGAAGTGGGCTTATTTTTTATCTCTTTCCAGGTATTCATGGTTAGTACATTAATTGTCAAATTACCATGCACTTAATGGCTTTAAATGATGAAAATTTATTATCTTACAATGCTATAGGTCAGAAGTCCAACACAGGTCTCATTGGACTAAAAACCAAGGTATCAGGAGGGCTGCATTTCTTATTGAAGGCTCTAGAGAACAATCTTTGCCTTCTCCAGATTCTAGAGGTCAACCACATTCCTTGGTCATACCCCCCTTCCTCCATCTTCAAAACCAGTAATGGCAGGTCAAGTCTTCTGATCTTGCATCTTTTCTTTCATCTTTTTTTGACCTTAGCTGGAAAATGTTCTCCAACTTTAAGTGGTCATGTGATTATATTGGGTCCACCTGGATAATCCAGGATAACCTCCCTATCTCAAGATCTGTAACCTTAATCACATCTGTAAAGTCTTTTTTTCTATGTAAAATAACATTTGCAGGTTCCAAAGATTATGCCGTGGACATCTTTTGAAGGCCATTACTCTGCTTAGCACAGCTAGTATATAGAAATTTGGCTGATATTTTGTGTTGACTTTGTAGTCTGTGACCTTGCTAAACACAAACACATTTATTAGTTGTAGTTCTTTCTTTTTCTTTTCTCCCTCCTTCCCTTCTTTCTTCATTTCCTTTGTTTCCTTCCTTCCTCTCTCCCTCCTTCCCTCCCTCCCACCTTCATTTTTTTCTTTTCTTTTCTTTCTTTCTTGTTTTATACACAGACAATCATATCATCTATGAATGGGGAGAGCTTTATTTCTTTCTTTTCAATCTGGATGATCCCTTCTGCCCTTCCACGTCTTTTTCCTTTGGCTAGAATCTTGAGTGTTGAATAGAAGTTGTGAGAATTGACATTATTGTCCTGTTGTTGATATCAGGGGGAAAACATTTGTTTTTTCACCCTTAAGGATAATGTTAGCTATAGGTTTTTATAGATGCCCTTTTTTTTTTTGCTGAGGTTTTCTTTTCTTTCTTTCTTTCTTTTTTTTTTTTAGCATAAGTAGACATTGAATTTTTTCAAATGCTTTTTCTGTAGCGATTGATGGGATTATCTGGGTTTTCTTCTCTAGACTTTAATGTAATGGATTCTATTGACTGAGTTTTATGTATTGAATCAGCTGTGTATTCCAGAATCAACCACAATTGGTTGTAATGTATTTTCTTTATATATTGTTAGATTTGCTATTTTTTGGAGGACTTTTACATCTATGTTTATGAGGGATATTGGTCTATAGTTTGCTCATACTGCTTTTGTCTGGCTTTTGTATTAGGGATATCTGGCCTCATAATAGGAGTTGGGAAGTATTGCCTCGTCTCATATTGGGTTGGCCAAAAAGTTCGTTCAGGTTTTTCTGTAAGGTATTATGAAAAAACCAAATGAACTTTTTGGCTGACTCAGTATTTTCTGGAAGAGTTTGTATAGAATTGGTGTTAATTCTTCCTTAAATGTTAGGTAGGATTCTCCATTAAAATAATATGGTCCTGGAGATTACTCTTTTGGGAGCTTTTAAATTATGTATTGAATTTCTTTAATAGTTGTAGGACTTTTCAGATTATATTTAATTTTAAGTGAGTTTCTGGTTGATAGTCTTGTTCTTAAAGAATTGTAAATTGTATACTCCCTTATTATCCTTTTAATGTCTGTGGAATCTGTAATGATATTTTCTTTTATTCCTGATATTGGTAATTGTCTAAGTGCACTTGAAAAAATATATATTTTTCTCTTGTTGGGGGAGTGTTTTGCACATGTCAATTAAATTCACTTGGTTGATGGTGGTGTTCAGTTCTTAAATATCCTTGCTGATTTTCTATCTACTAATTCTGTCTGTTACTGAGACAGGGAGGTTGTAATCTCCAGCTATAATTATGGATTTGTCTATTGCTCTTTCAGTTTCTGTCAATTTCTAATTCATGTGTTTTGAAGCCTTGTTGTTAGGTACATGCACATTTTGGACTGTTATGTCTTTCTGGTGAATTGACCCTTTATCATGTGTTCTCTCTTTTTATCCCTGGTCTCTGAAATCTGTTTTATCTGTTACTAAAATAACTACTCCAATTTTCTTTTGATTAGTGCTTACATTTTATATGTTTTCCATCCTTTTCGTCTTTATCATTATATTTAAAGGGTGTTTCTTGTAGACAGTATGTAGTTGTATTTTTAAAAAATTATATTCTGGCTATCTCTGCCTTTCAACCGGTGTGTTTAGATAATATTTTGGAGAATATTTTTTATAATTGCTGTGTTACAGTCAGTTGGACACTTACAACACCTTTGTCATCTCACTGATGACATCTGTTGATTTTCTTTTCCCACGTGAGTTGAGATTTTCCTGGTTCTTCATCTGCCAAATAAGTTTGGATTGTATCCAGGCCATTTTGGGTATTCTGTGATGAGACTCTGGGTCTTATTTAAGTCCCATGGAAAATGTTTATTTTTGTTTCACCACCCAGTTGACCCAGTTGATTTCAGACAAATTTTCTGTAGCTTGTGATTTCAATGGAAGTTTTGTTTTCAAATTCTTTGCCACGTTATTCTGATATGTCCCATGTGGGTGCCACCCAGTGACCAGTCTTAGACTCAGGAGATGGTTTATCACTTAGTTCACTTCTTAAAGTCTTTGGTGAGCTTTAAAGGATCAGATCCACACATGTACTGCTCAGGAGTGTGCAGAAAATTAACAGATAATTTTATGGGGTCATTGTTCCGATCTCTTCCCTCTCCATGATCTCTCTGGTACTTTCTGCCTGTCACAATCCTTTGAGTTTCCTGGACAGAAAGCTGGGCCTTTATTTACCATGGTCTACCACAAACTTCCCTTGGGAAAATGGAGAAAGAAAAAGAGACAACAGGGATTTACTGCACCCTCTTGGGGCCACAGACCCTTGGATCAAACTGGAACATTCCCCTGCATTTTAGGCACCTGCTTGCCTCTGTTTCTGCCACTGTCAATGCTGCTACCCCCATGGGACTGTCTTGGCACTGGAGGGTAAGAAGATGAAGGAAGAAACACCCCAGATATCTCCTCCACTCCCTCTGAGAATTAGGAAGCCCCTGTCCCATTCTTGTAGACAGAACTAGAGGGCTTCTTCAGGCACTGTTTCTATCTGTGCCCATGGTCACTTTTGGGATTTGGGTTGCTTTAAATCCAGACTGAGGGGTCCTGGGGGGAAAATTAGTAAACTCACTGTCACTTCATTAGTGCTTTAAATTTTGGTGTTCTGTTCCAATTTACCTGCTACTATTTTTTTCTTTTAAAGACTGTTTTTTCAGAGAACTTTAGGTTAACTACAAAATGGAGAGGAAAGTACAGAGATTTCCTATATATCCTCGGCCCCCACAAATGCATATCTTCCTCCATTATCAGCATCACTTACCAAAGTGATACATTTGTTACAATTGATGAGCCTACATTGACACATCATAATTGGGAATCATAATTCCCAAAGTCGATAGTTTCCTTTAGGGTTCACTCCTAATGTATACATTCTATGGATTTCAACAAATTTATATAACATGTATCCATTGCTATGGTATCATACAAAGTATTTTCACTGTCCTAAAGATCCACTGTGCTCAACCTGTTCATCCCTCCCCACACCCAAACCCCTGACAATCACTAATTTTTTTTTTTTTTTTACTATCTTCATAGATTTGCCTTTTCCAGAATGTCATTTGACCCTTGAACAACACAAGTTTGCACTGCATGGGTCCACTTATATGTAGATTTCTTTCAGTAGTAAATACTACAGTACTACATGATCCAGAGTTGGTTGAATCCATGGATATGGTGGAGGAACCATGGATACTGTGGACTGACTACAGTTACATGTGGATTTTCAACTGCATGGAGGGTTGGTGCCCCTAACCCCCACGTTTTTCAAGGGTCAACTGTAGTTGGTATCATACAGTGTATAGGCTTTTCAGATTGGCTTCTTTCACTTAGTAATTTGCATTTGAGGTTCTTTCAGGTCTATTCGTGGCTTGATAGCTCATTTCTTTTTAGTACTGAGTAATATTCCAGCACAGATGTACCACAGATTATTTTTCCACTCACCTACTGAAGGACATTGTGGTTGCTTCCAAGTTTTGGCAGTTATGAATAAAGCTGCAATAAACATCCTTGTGCAAGTTTTTGTGTGGACACAAGTTTCAGCTCCATTAGGTAAGTTCTAAGGCAAATGATTGCTGGATTGTGTCGTAAGAGTATGTTAATTTTGTAAGACACCAACCGTCTTCTAAAGTAGCAGTATCGTTTTGTATTCCCACCAGTAATGTGTGATAGTTCCTTTTATCCACATTCTTGTCAGCTTTTGGTGGTGTTAGTGCCTGGATTTTGGCCATTCTAATAGGCATGTGGTGGTATCTCATTGTTTTAATTTGCATTTCCCTGGTGATAGATGATGTAGAACATCTTCCCGTATGCTTATTTACCATCTGAATATCTTCTCTGATGAGGCGTCTGTTAGGTCTTTGGCTTATTTTTTATAAGTAGATTGTTTTTCTTATTCTTGAGTTTTTAGAGTTCTTAGTATATTTTGGATAACCATTCTTTATCAGATGAATCTTTTGTAAATATTTTTTTCCACTCTATGGCTTGTGTTTTCATTCTCTTTTCTCATTTTCATTTACAGGACAAAAGTTTTTAATTTGAATGAAATAAATTTTTTAGTTATTTGTTTTATGGATTGTGTCTTGGTGTTCTATCTAAAATTCATTGCCCTACCCAAGGTCATCTAGGTTTTCTCCTATGGTGACTTAGAGGAGTCTGGAGTAGTTATGTTCACATTCAGGATGACACTTGTCAGCTGGGCTCAGGCTGGAAAGCAGCTTACCCCACAAGGTCTCCTATTATTGACAAAATATTTGGATGGACCATGTTAATTTGTCCTGCTCCATGTTGGTCTATACTTTATACATTAGCATTATTGGTAGTCATTCTATCACTAGAAGACAGCTTTCCAGCAGTTGGCTGTTTTGTGCTTAGCTATAGAACCAAAATCTCTAATAGTGGTCAGATTATTATTTCAGCTTTTAATATGGCATTCAGGCATTATATTGAGGTTTACAATTTTTGTTATTACCTTGAGCTGAGCAGTGACTAACTGGTAAGCTCCCTCCCTTGCGTGTCTTAGTTTGGCTGTGCACGAGTAAGGGTCTTCAAACCTTTACTCTGTTCAGTTTTCTGATGTAGAATTGATAGGTAGTTAATGCTTCTACACAAATACTTAATTTAAAAACGGTGGTGAGTGGTGGGTTGTATAGCTAATGGCTTCACAGGTGAATTTAGGAGTGAGGCAGAAATGGAACATGCTATTATTAACTCTGTTACTCATAGAACCTTCTATCGCATTTTTAATAATATTTGGTTGACCCAGGGTTGGGTCTCCCTGGAAGTAAGCTTGGACTTTGGATCCTAGCTAACTGAGCATTGCAGTAAGCAATTGTCTCTCAAAGTCTCTTTCTTTCTCTGAGAGAATTCTAGCGGGAAATCTGTATACTGAGCAGCATTTCTCCCATAACACCTGGGTGATTTGGAATGATTGTGATGCTTGATGGGATGAGTTTGTGCACAGAGGGAAAAGCAATCTGTTACCACAAACATGCCTCCAGTTTCTGTTACCCAGTCCCCGGGGACTAGGGTTTTATAAATACTAATTCTAAGGGCTTGCCAGGTTAATTTCAAGATAAGCTGCCTAATTGACATCGTTTTCCTGTGAAAAATCCACCATTATTCATTTTAGCACCCTTAATCCAGAAAAAAAAAAAAAAGTTACATAGGCCCTCAGGAGCAAACCCAGGGTTTACACTTATGTGCCATTTTGAGTTCTCATTCATGTCAGTCTGGTCTCCATCCTTTCAGACTTCACTACCCTGGGAAGCTCAGGGCCTGCTCATTGTCCCCCTCCTGCTGCTTGACTCCCATTGACAGACTGCTCTCTGTTTCTTTTCCTGCCATCCTTAAATGTCTAAATGCTGGATTCCTCTCTTTTTAAAATTTTATTTATTTATTTGTTTATTTATTTATTTTTTAACATCTTTATTGGAGTATAATTGCTTAACAATGGTGTGTTAGTTTCTGCTTTATAACAAAGTGAATCAGTTATACATATACACATATCCCCATATCTCTTCCCTCTTGCTTCTCCCTCCCTCCCACACTCCCTATCCCACCCCTCCAGATAGTGACAAAGCACCAAGCTGATCTCCCTGTGCTATGTGGCTTCTTCCCACTAGCTACCTATTTTACATTTGGTAGTGTATATATGTCCACTCTCTCATTTTGTCCCAGCTTACCCTTCGTCCTCCCCATATCCTCAAGTCCATTCTCTAGTAGGCCTGCGTCTTTATTCCTGTCTTGCCCCTAGGTTCTTCATGACCATTTTTTTTGTTCGTTTTTTAGATTCCATATATATGTGTTAGCATACGGTATTTGTTTTTCTCTTTCTGACTTACTTCACTCTGTATGACAGACTCTAGGTCCATCCACCTCACTACAAATAACTCAATTTCATTTCTTTTTATGGCTGAGTAATATTCCATTGTATATATGTGCCACATCTTTATCCATTCATCTGTTGATGGACACTTAGGTTGCTTCCATGTCCTGGCTATTGTAAATAGAGTGGCAATGAACATTGTGGTACATGACTCTTTTTGAATTATGGTTTTCTCCGGGTATATGCCCAGTAGTGGGATTGCTGGGCCGTATGGCAGTTTTAATTTTAGTTTTTTAAGGAACCTCCATACTGTTCTCCATAGTGGCTGTATCAATTTACATTCCCACCAACAGTGTATGAGGGTTCCCTTTTCTCCACACCCTCTCCAGCATTTATTGTTTGTAGATTTTTTGATGATGGCCATTCTGACCAGTGTGAGATGATATCTCATTGTAGTTTTGATTTGCATTTTTCTAATAATAAATGATGTTAAGCACTCTTTCAAGTATTTGTTGGCAATCTGTATATCTTCTTTGGAGAAATGTCTATTTAGGTCTTCTGCCCATTTTTGGATTGGGTTGTTTGTTTTTATGATATTGAGCTGCATGAGCTGCTTGTAAATTTTGGAGATTAATCCTTTGTCAGTTGCTTCATTGGCAAATATTTTCTCCCATTCTGAGGGTTGTCTTTTCATCTTGTTTATGGTTTCCTTTGCTGTGCAAAAGCTTTTAAGATTCATTAGGTCCCATTTGTTTATTTCTGTTTTTATTTCCATTTCTCTAGGAAGTGGGTCAAAAAGGATCTTGCTGTGATTTATGTCATAGAGTGTTCTGCCTATGTCTTCTTCTAAGAGTTTCATAGTGTCTGGCCTTTCATTTAGATCTATAATTCATTTTGAGTTTATTTTTGTGTATGGTGTTAGAGAGAGCTCTAATTTCATTCTTTTACATGTAGCTGTCCAGTTTTCCCAGCACCACTTATCGAAGAGGCTGTCTTTCTCCACTGTGTATTCTTGCCTTCTTTATCAAAGATAAGGTGACCATATGTGCGTGGGTTTATCTCTGGGCTTTCTATCCTGTTCCATTGACCTATATTTCTGTTTCTGTGCCAGTACCATACTGTCTTGATTACTGTAGCTTTGTAGTATAGTCTGAAGTCCAGGAGCCTGATTCCTCCAGCTCTGTTTTACTTTCTCAAGATTGCTTTGGCTATTCGGGGTCTTTTGTGTTTCCATACAAATTGTGAAATTTTTTGTTCTAGTTCTGTGAAAAATGCCAGTGGTAGTTTGATAGGGATTGCATTGAATCTGTAGATTGCTTTGGGTAGTATAGTCATTTTCACAATGTTGATTCTTCCAATCCAAGAACATGGTATATCTGTCCATCTATTTGTATCATCTTTAATGTCTTTCATCAGTGTCTTATAATTTTCTGCATACAGGTCTTTTGTCTCCTTAGGTAGGTTTATTCCTAGGTATTTTATACTTTTTGTTGCAGTGGTAAATGGGAGTGTTTTCTTAATTTCACTTTCAGATTTTCCATCATTAGTGTATAGGAATGCAAGAGATTTCTGTGCATTCATTTTGTACCCTGCTACTTTACCAAATTCATTGATTAGCTCTAGAAGTTTTCTGGTAGCATCTTTAGGATTCTCTATGTATAGTACCATGTCATCTGCAAACACTGACAGCTTTACTTCTTTTCCGATTTGGATTCCTTTTATATCTTTTTCTTCTCTGATTGCCGTGGCTAAAACTTCCAAAACTATGTTGAATAATAATGGTGAGAGTGGGCAACCTTGTCTTCTTCCTGATCTTAGTGGAAATGATTTCAGTTTTTCACCATTGAGGATGATGTTGGCTGTGGTTTTGTCATATATGGCCTTTAGTATGTTGAGGTAAGTTCCCTCTATGCCTACTTTCTGCAGGGTTTTTATCATAAATGGGTATTGAATTTTGTCGAAAGCTTTCTTTGCATCTATTGAGATGATCATATGGTTTTTATCCTTCAATTTGTTAATACGGTGTATCACATTGATAGGTTTGTATATATTAAAGAATCCTTGCATTCCTGGGATAAACCCCACTTGATCATGGTGTATGATTCTTTTAATGTGTTGTTGGATTCTGTTTGCTAGTATTTTGTTGAGGATTTTTGCATCTATGTTCATCAGTGATATTGGCCTGTAGTTTTCTTTCTTTGTGACATCTTTGTCTGGTTTTGGTATCAGGGTGATGGCCTCGTAGAATGAGTTTGGGAGTGTTCCTCCCTCTGCTATATTTTGGAAGAGTTTGAGAAGGATAGGTGTTAGCTCTTCTCTAAATGTTTGATAGAATTCGCCTGTGAAGCCATCTGGTCCTGAGCTTTTGTTTGTTGGAAGGTTTTTAATCACAGTTTCAATTTCAGTGCTTGTGATTGGTCTGTTCATATTTTATATTTCTTCCTGGTTCAGTCTCAGAAGGTTGTACATTAATAAGACTTTGTCCATTTCTTCCAGGTTGTCCATTTTATTGACGTATAATTGCTTGTAGTAACCTCTCATGATCCTTTGTATTTCTGCAGTGTCAGTTATTACTTCTCCTTTTTCATTTCTAATTCTATTGATTTGAGTCTTCTCCCTTTTTTTCTTGATGAGTCTGGCTAATGGTTTATCCATTTTGTTTATCTTCTCAAATAACCAGCTTTTAGTTTTATTGATCTTTGCTATCATTTTCTTCATTTCTCTTTCATTTATTTCTGATCTGATTTTTATTATTTCTTTCCTTCTGCTAACTTTGGGGGATTTTTTGTTCTTCTTTCTCTAATTGCTTTAGGTGTAAGGTTAGGTTGTTTATTTGAGATGTTTCTTGTTTCTTAAGGTAGAATTGTATTGCTATAAACTTCCCTCTTAGAACTGCTTTTGCAGCATCCCATAGGTTTTGGGTCATCGTGTTTTCATTGTAATTTGTTTCTAGGTATTTTTTGATTTCCTCTTCGATTTCTTCAGTGATCTCTTGGTTAGTAAGTAGTGTATTGTTTAGCCCCCATGTGTTTGTATTTTTTAGTTTTTTTCCTGTAATTGATATCTAGTCTCATAGCGTTGTGGTCAGAAAAGATACTTGATACGATTTCAATATTCTTAAATTTACCAAGGCTTGATTTCTGACCCAAGATATGATCTATCCTGGGGATTGTTCCCTGGGCATTTGAGAAGAAACTGTATTCTGTTGTTTTTGGATAGAATGTCCTATAAATATCAATTAAGTCCATGTTTTTTAATGTATCTTTTAAAGCTTGTGTTTCCTTATTTATTTTCATTTTGGATGATCTGTCTATTGGTGAAAGTGGGGCGTTAAAGTCCCCTACTATGACTGTGTTACTGTCGATTTCCCCTTTTATGGCTGTTAGTATTTGCCTTATGTATTGAGGTGCCTCTATGTTGGGTGCATAAATATTTACAATTGTTATATCTTCTTCTTGGATTGATCCCTTTATCATTATGTAGTGTCCTTCTTTGTCTCTTGTAATAACTTTGTTTTAAAGTCTGTTTTGTCTGATATGAGAATTGCTACTCCAGCTTTCTTTTGATTTCCATTTGCATGGAATATCTTTTTCCATCCCCTCACTTTCAGTCTGTATGTGTCCCTAGGTCTGAAGTGGGTCTCTTGTAGACAGCATATATACGGGTCTTGTTCTTTTATCCATTCAGGCAGTCTCTATCTTTTGGTTGGAGCTGTTAATCCATTTACATTTAAGGTAATTATTGATATGTATGTTCCTATTACCATTATCTTAATTGTTTTGGGTTTGTTATTGTAGTTCTTTTCCTTCTCTTGTGTTTCCTGCCTAGAGAAGTTACTTTAGCATTTGTTGTAAAGCTGGTTTGGTTGTGCTGAGTTCTCTTAGCTTTTGCTTGTCTGTAAAGTTTTAATTTCTCTGTCAAATCTGAATGAGATCCTTGCTGGGTATAGTAATCTTGGTTGTAGGTTTTTCTCCTTCATCACTTTAAATATGTCCTGACACACCCTTCTGGCTTGCAGAGTTTCTGCTGAAAGATCTGCTCTTAACTTTATGGGGATTCCCTTGTGTGTTATTTGTTGTTTTTCCCTTGTTGCTTTTAATATTTTTTCTTTGTATTTAATATTTGATAGTTTGATTAATATGTGTCTTGGCATGTTTCTCCTTGGATATTTTCTATATGGGACTCTCTGTGCTTCCTGGACTTGGTTGACTATTTCCTTTCCCATATTAGGGAAGTTTTCAACTATAATCTCTTTAGATATTTTCTCAGTTCCTTTCTTTTTCTCTTCTTCTTCTGAGACCCCTATAATTTGAATGTTGGTGCATTTAATGTTTTTCCAGAGGTCTCTGAGACTGTCCTCAATTCTTTTCATTCTTTTTTCTTTATTCTGTTCTGGAGTAGTTATTTCCACTATTTTATCTTCCAGATCACTTATCCGTTCTTCTGCCTCAGTTATTCTGCTATTGATCCCTTCTAGAGAATTTTTAATTTCATTTATTGTGTTGTTCATCAGTCTTTTTTTGTTCTTTAGTTCTTCTAGGTCCTTGTTAAACGTTTCTTGTATTTTCTCCATTCTACTTCCAAGATTTTGGATCATCTTTACTATCATTATTCTGAATTCTTTTTCAGGTAGACTGCCTATTTCCTCTTCATTTGTTAGGGCTGGTGTGTTTTTTGTTTTTTTTTTTTTTAGAAATTCACGTTCTTTTATTTATTTATTTATGACTGTGTTGAGTCTTCGTTTCTGTGTGAGGGCTTTCTCTAGTTGCGGCAAGTGGAGACCACTTTTCATCGCGGTGCGCGGGCCTCTCACCATCACTGCCTCTTTTGTTGCGGAGCACAGGCTCCAGACGCGCAGGCTCAGTAATTGTGGCTCACGGGCCCAGTTGCTCCGTGGCATGTGGGATCTTCCCAGACCAGGGCTCGAACCCGTGTCCCCTGCATTGGCAGGCAGATTCTCAACCACTGCGCCACCAGGGAAGCCCGGTCTGGTGTGTTTTGACCCTGCTCCTTCATCTGCTGTGTGTTTTTCTGTCATCTCATTTTGCTTAACTTACTGTGTTTGGGGTCTCCTTTTCTCAGGCTGAAGGTTTGTAGTTCCCATTGTATTTGGTGCCTACCCCCAGTGGCTAAGGTTGGTTCAGTGGGTTGTGTAGGCTTCCTGGTGGAGGGGACTAGTGCCTGTGTTCTGGTGGATGAGGCTGGATCTTGTGTTTCTGGTGGGCAGGACCGCATCTGGCAGTGTGTTTTGGGGTGTCTGTGACCTCATTATGATTATTACGACTTTAGGCAGCCTCTCTGCTAATGGGTGGGGTTGTGTTCCTGTCTTGGTAGTTGTTTGGCATAGGGTGTCCAGCACTGTGGCTTGCTGGTCGTTGAGTGGAGGTGGGTCTTGGCGTTGAGATGGAGATCTCTGGGGGATTTTCATCATTTGATATTATGTGGAGCTGGGAGGTCTCTTGTGGACCAATGTCCTGAACTTGGTTCTCTCACCTCAGGGGCACAGCCCTGACGCCTGGCTGGAGCACCTAGAGCCTGTCATCCACATGGCTCAGAATAAAAGGGAGAAAAAAAAGAAAGAAAGAAAGAAGATAATATAAACTAAAGTTATTACAAGAAAAAATAATTATTAAAAAAAGGTTAAAAAAGTAAAAAAAAAAAAAATAAAGAAAGAAGAGAGCAACCAAACCAACAAACAAATCCACCAATTATAGCAAGTGCTAAAAAGTATACTAAACACACACACACACACACACACACACACACAAAACAGACAGAACCATAGGACAAATGGCAAAAGCAAAGCTATACAGACAAAATCACACACAGAAGCATACACATACACAGTCACAGAAAGAGAAAAAGGAAAATAAGTATATATATATCGTTGCTCCCAATGTACATGTCTTCAATTTTGGGATGATTCATTGTCTATTCAGGTATTCCACAGATTCAGGGTACATCAAGTTGATTTTGGAGATTTAATCTGCTGCTCCTGAGGCTGCTGGGGTAGATTTCCCTTTCTCTTCTTTGTTCGCACAGCTCCTGGGGTTCAGCTTTGGATTTGGCCCTGCCTCAAAGTGTAGGTCACCTGAGGGCCTCTGTTTCTGCCCAGACAGGACAGGGTTAAAGGAGCAGCTGCTTCGAGGGCTCTGGCTCACTCAGGCCGCGGGGAGGGAGGGGTACGGAGGAGGCGGGGCGAGCCTGCGGCGTCAGAGGCCGGCGTGACGTTGCAGCAGCCTGAGGCGCGCCGTGCGTTCTCCCGGGTAAGCTGTCCCTGGATCACGGGACCCTGGCAGTGGCGGGCTGCACCGGCTTCCGGGAGGGGCGGTGTGGAGAGTGACCTGTGCTCGCACACAGGCTTCTTGGTGGCGGCAGCAGCAGCCTTAGCGTCTCACGCCCGTCTCTGGGGTCTGCGCTGATAGCCGCGGCTCGCGCCCGTCTCTGGAGCTCGTTTAGGCAGCGCTCTGAATCCCCTCTCCTCGCGCACCAGGAAACAAAGAGGGAAGAAAAAGTCTCTTGCCTCTTCGGCAGCTGCAGACTCTTTCCCGGACTCCCTCCCGGCTAGCTGTGGCGCACTAACCCCTTCAGGCTGTGTTCACGCCGCCAACCTCAGTCCTCTCCCTGCGATCCGACCAAAGCCCGAGCTTCAGCTCCCAGCCCCGCCCGCCCCGGCGGGTGAGCAGACAAGCCTCTCGGGCTGGTGAGTGCTGCTCGGTGCCGAGCCTCTGTGTGGGAGTCTCTCCGCTTTGCCCTCCGCACCCCTGTGGCTGCGCTCTCCTCCGTGGCTCCGAAGCTCCCCCCCTCCACCACCCGCAGTCTCTGCCCACGAAGGGGTTTCCTAGTGTGTGGCAACCTTTCCTCCCTCACGGCTCCCTCCCACTGGTGCAGGTCCCGTCCCTATTCTTTTGTCTCTTGTTTTTTCTTTTTTCTTTTGCCCTACGCAGGTACGTGGGGAGTTTCTTGCCTTTTGGGAGGTCTGAAGTCTTCTGCTAACATTCAGTAGGTGTTCTGTAGGAGTTGTTCCACATGTAGATGTATTTCTGATGTATTTGTGGGAAGGAAGGTGATCTCCGCGTCTTACTTTTCCACCATCTTGAAGCTCCTCCTGCTAAATCCTGGATTTCTTTCTAAGCTCAGTTCTTCTGTGAAGCATCCACTGATCTGGGCCAGGGCACTGTGTGACTTTAAGCAACGGGGAATGCCCTCTATCAGAACTATTCTTTTCTTTTTTTATATCTTTATTGGAGTATAATTACTTAACAATGTTCTGTTAGTTTCTGCTGAACAACAAAGTGAATCAGCTATATGTAGACATATATCCCCATATCCCCTCCCTCTTGAGCCTCCCTCCCACCCTCCCTATCCCATCCCTCTAGGTCTTCACTAAGCATCCAACTGATCTCCCTGTGCTATGCAACCGCTTAGCCCTTGACTTTGTTTTATCTTGACCTCAAATCCAGTTAACTTCATTTCCCTTAAATAAATCCAAGGAGAAACTAGAAGCAGTCTCAACTATAGTTCTTCATCTCTATCTCTATTATAATTATCTTTTCTCCACTAGACAATAAACTCCTCAAGGGTCATCAGTCTCCTGAAACAACTTGGTCAAGCAGCCCCAGTGCCCAAATACTTTATGTTCATTGTCTTAGAACTCTTCAGAAATGAAGAGTTTAGGCAAAATATCCCAAATTGGCTTAGAAATCATGATTCTGCATATTTCATGAAGAACTAGATGAACTTAGTAAAGTAAGTTTAAGCTCAGTAAATATTTGTTGAATAAATAAAAAACAATAAGAAGAAATTATTTAATATGCCATGGATGAATACAGAATAAGTCACATTTTCACATTTAAGTCTGATAGCTGTGTTTTGTGGTTTTTCATCTTGTGACCTATGCTCAGATTCCTAACTTTTGGAGTCATCTATAGCTGAATCAACAAGGAAATGATGTACTGCCGTTTTTGGATTTTATTAGAAGCTTTTCCTTTTATTATATTAAGAACTCTCTGGAGATGAGTCAGTTTCTTGGTAAATGAAATGTTTTGTAATCCTCCTTGGGACATTTCCTTTGTAGTGCATTTTCAATGCATTGTTTGAACTAATTGGTATCAATAAATTAGGTGACTAAAAATGATAATCTTTGCACTGTGTTCACATAAGTGAACTGTGGTGAAATGTACAGGGGTGAGTGCAATAATTTCTTCATAACTGGGTAATTTATTTATTAAGAGATTGCCATAGTGACTTCAAATGACTCCTAAAAACTTCTAGGTATTAAAATTCTGAAGTTCTGTACAACTCTTTTGGACATTCTCTAATTTTAACAAAGGGGTTAAATATATTTACATAATAATTTACACAAATAGATGGGTAAATAAGGGAAATTTTATAATTCAATTTACCCTCTAATCTATTTATACTTGAAGTTCAATATTAAAAATGTGGGATGGTTCAAAATTTGTGCTTTACCTATCTTCCAGTAAAGTGTAAAGGGTTGTAACTTTTTTTAAAATGGGTGAAAAAGGGATTTTTTTTTCATTTCGTCAATAATTCCAACCTTCTGAAAAGTCAGTTGATTTAAAATCTAAATTTAGTCTTCCACTCAGTATATTAGATTTATGAGTGAGTTCTACTGTCAGCAAAATGTGTTCTCTCTCCCCTGCTGACTTTGCAAACTGCATCTGCTTTTGGATACCATGAAAGCAACAACATAAAAACACAATTTTATCAAAGCCTTTAAAACGGGGTGATATAGACAAGTAAGTATGTAATTTGCAGATAATGATAATTATCTTGAGTTGTGTGAGGACCTTCTAATGCTTCTCCTTTCCCGGGCTTAGTATTCTGTAGGGGATCTAATGGAAAAAGTGGGATTAAAGGGGAGAAGGACTGCTGGGGAGGGGAAAAATAGTTTGAGATTTGGCACCTTTTCTGGTGAGCATGGGAACAGAAAGGAATGAACTTGTCTTTTGGTAAATACCCTTACTTTCTTTTTGACAAAAGTAAGCTGCTACCCATTTAGTTTTTCTACAAAAGGACTAAAAATTCAGGTTGGATCAATGAAAAGAGCATAAATTTGGAGGCAGTCAAAATATACTTGAATTCCAGCTTGGCCATTAACCACTAGTGTGACCTTTGGGTAGGTCTTTAGCCATTTTGAGTGTCAGTTTCCTCGTATGTAAAATAAGGGTGAACTCATCATCTCACCGACCCCTAAATTTGCTCAAATAGACCCTATCTGAGATATTGGCATTGTCATTTACTTCCTAGGCCAAGACTCCTCTACTCTTCCTTTTCTTTACATCCAGTTAGCCAACAGGAGCTCTTGGTTCACACCACTCATGTCTTCATTCCCCTTCCAGTCACCTGCTGCTTGGACCCTGTGAAAGGCTCCCCCTGGTCAAGCAGCCCTGGGCAGCTCAGCTGCAGACTCCTTAAGGAAGCCCTGTCTGATCTCCCCAGATAGTTTGCACTTCCCTCTGGCTGTGACTGCAACTCACATGAGCATCTCTTACAGTTCACTCTGTTCTCCTCATCAAGGTCTGAGTGATAGTTACCTTTGTAACCTGGGTCTTAGCTCAGTGCCTGGAACAGAGTAGGAGTCCAGTAAATATTTGTTGAATAAGTGAATAAATAAATGACATCCATTTTGCATGGTTGTTGTAAAAGTAATTTATGTCAAAAGACAGGATTTAAACAAATGTTGTTTATTTATTAATATAATTACTATTTTATTCTCTAAAAATGTTTGTAAGTGTTCAGCATGTTTTCATGTGGCTTGAGGGTAATTATTAAAGGTGATCTATTAATCCAGATATCAGTGCAGCTGATTAGTAAATCAACCTTATAAACTGGGATTCTCAAATTAGTTAATTGCTTTCTGCCTCATGGCAAATGCCAAATAATTTGCGAGGGGCCATCCATCCTTTGTTAAACACAGGAAACACTCTATCCTCCCGAAGTGTTATAACTTTGGAGTTTTCCAACTTTTTTTCCCCCCGCTTATACTGCCTATGGTAGAGAAAATTCTTTTTGGACACAATGTATTTATGGGCCTACTTTGGAAGTAGTCTTATTTGTATTCTCCTGGGACTCAGGCTTCATGAAATCTTACTCAGAACAAATCCAACGCTTCACTAAAATTAAGGACAGCTCTAAGTCAAGGAAGAATGGGCTTAAAGTGGTTAGACGGCAAATTCCTGCCATCGTGGTGGAGGTGGTGGTGGTGAGAAATCTTTGATGATGGGCAACAGCAGACCTTTTGCAGAACATATACCAGGATAGAAGGGACCTTGAATGAGGAAGGACTAGAGCTACAGATGTGTGTCAATGGAAGCTCTGAACTTGAGCAATTGCAGACAGAGGGAAGAAGAATTCATGTACACTGGTGTAAACAATCTTGAGCTAAGGAGTAGTCTTTTCCAACTGGGATCAGAATGGAGAGGCAGAAATGAAAGGGACACAAACGATGAAAATAAAACCGGGATGAGGAACAAAGGAGGATTCAGATGGGATATGGGTAGAGGCAGTTCTCTGAGTCATAGCTGATGCAGGGTTTTATTACCAGTTCCCTGGTAAGGAAGAGCCCAGGCAAATTTCACAGCCACTCCTATGTATGAGTGTATTTGTAAGAATAATCAAATTCATGGCTTACAAAAATGCATGAGGTATATTTTACAGGATAGAATCCATCATTCACAGGAAATTTTTTGTTGTTATAGAGCCTAGAGTATGGGTACCAATTCCAGGATCATTAACTTTCATTTAATGGATCAACTGATATGTGCTCTGATGCTCAGAGAGGATGGACTGAGAGAGACCACTGTCCCTTACAGTCTGCAGCTTGCATATGATAGAACCCTTTTTTGAAATGCCAGTCATATGATCCCCAGCCAGAGGATTAGACCCCTCCTGCCCCTTTGATATGTACTCTGTACAGGTAAACTGACAGGAGGGGTGTGGTGCTGATAAGAATTTAGAGTTCAATAATCTGAAATGTGAACTTCTGATCTCAGTTGTTTCTCTTCCCTGAATATTGCTAAGAAGTTAACATTCCCATGTATACATTCCCCTTATCCAAGTTAGAAGAAATATGAACAGCTCAGAAAAGAGTGTTTTTGTAACTCTGATTTGACCAGAAGCACCTTTTTAAAAGTTGTTAGTGGGTATTGGAAATCTTTGTAAAACTTTCTTGCCTGCTTTCCCTCTTGCAGTGCCCGCTGTGTAGGATGGCATGCTCCTTCGATGAGGGTGAATCTTGCAGACTTGCACTCTGACCATAAAGGCTATTTGGTCCTAAGACAAAGATGAAGGCAGAGTAGGCGGTTGGGATGAAACCAGTGACTCTACGATGTTCTGTGGAAGAGGTTCCTTTGAAAACAAATTTTCTCACTTGATCTTGTTTTCCTGTCATTTGTCTCTTTCTTCTGAAAGAAGAGAACAACAAAGTAATTTCTTTAACACAAAGTCCCTGCTGCTGGTTCATCACTCTCTTACTGGAATGAGTCCTGGCCTTTAGTGGTACTGAGAAAGCCAAAGGATGATTTTAAGCAGAAGGTCAATTTTAAAAGTATTATTACCAGAGCCCATATTTTTAATTAATGTAGAGTATTATAATTGTACACTTAGTTTGATTGCACATTCAGTGTCCTTAATAATGCTTTGATGAACATCTTTATGTCTAAAGCTTATTCTTTCTTTAAGATAGTTTTTCAAGATAGCCCCAGAATTAGAATTATTAGAGACAGTTCTCTGAGTCATAGCTGATGAATCAAAGGGCATGAAAATTTTAATACTGTTGAGTGATTCTGGCAAAGTGCCTTCCAAAATGGTAGATTCCACTCTACCAGCACTTTGACCAGCAGTGGATAAACTTGTCTAGTTTACCATATTTTCTCCAACATTAAGCATTTTCACCATTCAAGAAAAAAATTATTTGTACATTCATTGAAGAGCCAGAATATTTTTACTGCATTTATGGGCATTTTATTCTTTTGACTTTAGTCTTTATTTAAAAAGAAAATGTTTATATTGAAGGTGTATATTTTTCCAATCATAAAAAGGAAAATATATTTTAAAAAGAACCTCACCTCCAAACTTAAGAGCAGAATAAAGAAGGTTAAACAAATGCAACTAAATAAAACGGGTAGGTGTGAGATAGCTGCATTAGTGAGAGGGAGTCTGAAGAAGAGATGAGGGATGGATACTTTGATTAAAAAATTTTTAAAAAAGTGCTTCTATCAACTAAAACAAGAAAAGGAAATAAGCTTACAACTATATTGCCAGAAAAATAAACTATATATAAAAAAAAATCTTCTTTTTCCCTAATGATAGCTATTTAGCACAGTAATGTAAATGTTCTTTCAATAGATGGAATCCTCCTGTTCATTTATGTCCTCATCTCTAGGCCAGATTGTACTCTTATTATTCTAGGTAGATGTGAAGTTCCTTTTTTAGAAGATTTCCACCAGGAAAGGAAATAGTCTCCCAGGGTGACCCACTCCTACACTTTATCAGTGACTTGAAGTTTTTCCAGCCAGAATGTATATCCAAATTAAATTTTCTGGGTTTAATGGAGATGAGAGGCAGCCGTGTAATAAGGATCCTTCACGCCTTTGACTAGCATTGTTAGTTCATCTTTTTACCTTCTGAAGATTAAATCACTGCAGCTGTTTCATGATCTTTCCTCTAAGGAGCTATACGTCTTCCTTCAGTGCCTTCATATATGCCTTTGGATTCTCGAAATGTTTTCACTGAATCTGAAGCAGTGGAAACTGGGTCTGTTACATGTTCTTCATTGCTATTCCCAACATTATTTAATATAATAATGTGTTCTTCTCTCATACAAATGCACTGTATGGGTGTTAGAAAAATAATACTGTCAATGATAATAATTTACCATTTTACCATCAATTCTACAAATATTTACTAGCATTGTTCCCATTTTATTGATGAGAAAATTGAGGCTTAGAGTGCTTAAGTGTTGGCCAAAGTCACATGGTCAGGTGGAGAACCAGAACTGAAACACAGGTGGGTCTCACTCCAGCACTCAAGTTCTTAACCAATTGAGGACTCTTTCCATGGTATTAAGTCGGTGAGTGTGCTTGAACCAAGGTGTTCTTACATATACTAGCGTTCTTTCCACTTAGATCTGCTGGATGAGTCTTGTCATTAGTGTTTGCTTATAGATGTGCCTCATGTTTTAGGGATTCATTTCAAATAGTGGGAAAGGCAGGGTGCAGAGTGTTGAGGAGCACAGGTGCTGGAGCCAGCTGGCCGTTTATAACTTTGTGACCCTGGACAAGTTATTAAATATCTGTGCCTCAGTGTTCTCATTAATAAAATAAGGGTGACACTAGTATTTTCCTTATAGGGTTGTGTTGAGAATTAAGTGAGTTGACAGACGTAAAGTTCTTAGAAGAGTGCCTGACACAGAGAACTACACAAGTGCTGCTGTTATTGTTAAGAGGAAGCTTCCTCTGAAAGCTGCATTTGGAAGAAATCAGGAGAGACACCAGCCATGTTTCCCCATCCCCACTCCTGTTCAATTTCTACCTTGAAGACCGTTGGGCAAATGTGGTTCACAGCTGAAACAGAGATACAGGTCCTTGAAGCTAAGTGCTCATACTGTTAACCTCTTCTCAAAGAGTTGGGATGTTTCAATGTTACAGATTGAAATGTTTTCCTGCTTTTGGTGGTGGGGCCCGGAGGGCAGTGAAGCAAACAGTGAAGTGTAATAGATGCCATTACACTTGAAACCCCTTTTGCTTTTTTTTTTTTTTTCTTTCTTAAAACCTTTACTTTTCAGGCATGACAGAAAAATCTTACAGGTACACATGGAAAAGCAATACGTGATCACAGTTGAAAGTGAAGACAATCTAGTCAGAAAGCTTTTACTCCTGTCAGCTAATGTTGAAGCTGAAGTTATGCATATGACATGCTGCAGGGCTGAAAGGAATGGTAAACATGAAACCCCTTTTGCTTCAGAAAAGTCCCATGTAAAGTGGTATTAGCGATATCTATTTTGTGTGTGTGTGACAGCCTGACCCATACTTACATTCATGGTAGCGAGTTAATTGAAAAATTATTTACGGTGGTCCGTAAACTTGGAGTATAAAGAGTGTTGGCTTCCCACTGAAGAAGAAGTTTTTGTTAATAAGTTTGACCAAATCAACATGGTGCCACCATGCACGTAGATGTACTTGCATTCTGTGTGTGTGTGTGTGTGTGTGTGTGTGTGTGTGTGTCTAGCCACAAGAGGCTTAGAGATGATGAAAAATACCTTTCCTCCTTTGGAGATAGGTGTTGATAGGATGCAGTTCTGGTGGCAGGTGTGAGCCTTAGCAAAATAATGAGGTGAGACGTGCTCAGCCTCAATGCCTCCAGTAGTTTTGGATTAATCCCCACCCTCCCTCCATATCTCGCCTTCTCTGAACCCTTCAAGTTGCCTCCCTGTCTGTTCAAGGCCCCCTGCCATAGCTCCTTAATAAGGCCTGCCCTTCCAGATCCAGCTTTAAGCTGTGCATTTCTTCTATTTTCCTCTACATTTGCAGCATTTCCCCAATCTGCATCCTGTTCTCTCAGAACCCTCCGTGACACCTAGTTGAAATCAAACTTAGCAAATAAAAATTCAGGATGCCCAGTTACAACTGAATTTCAGATAAATTTAAAAATTATTATTTAAATGTGTCCCATTTAGTATTGGGGACTTAATTGTACCTAACATTATTTATTGTTGATCTGAATTTTGAATTCAGCTGGGTGTTACTAGAAACTGAAGTAAAGGGGATCCTTTTTATATGTATAGTGAAAGAAAATTCAGCTCAGTTGTATCCTACTCTATGAAAGGCAGAACTTGTAAGTGATGAATTTGAATATTTAGCTGAGATCTCTAAGCAAAGTGTTGAAGGTGTAGCCTAGTTTCTTCTTGCTGCTTACAGCAAAATGGGAGAGGAAAGAGCTAGACTGAGGGAAGAACTCTAAGCAAAAAAGAGCCAAGACTTGATGATTTGGGAAATTCTCAGCCTATTCAGATTGCAAAGATACTACAATAGGAGATTTAATAACAGGAAAGCATGCTCTGGAGGAAAAACAAGGGTGTGGCTCACCAACCTTTTGCTCATTCTTTGGAAGGATCAACAGGTCCAAGTATTCAATCAGTAGAGGTCCCTTTGAAAAGATTATGCATGTGACCCATGGATCCCTTCAGCCATCTCAGGAGAAGTCAAAAATAGAGATGAGATTATTTGGAAGGCTCTCTGGAGGAGGCTTTTGTCTAATGGAATGAATCCCTTAGGCATTTATGGGAGACTCATAATGTTCTTGAGGATGTTATATCATCAGAAATACTGCCAGCTTGGATTATAAGAGGAAATGAAAGAAAGCAGTCAGACTCCAAAAATTCTACATGCAGGAAATAGGCTTAAAAATTACTCAGCTGCAAATACGTACTCTACTTCATGGAAAAGCAAGCATGACCCAGACAGTGAAGCTGAGGGCAGAGCCTCAGGCCCAGAGGATGGAACTGAGGGCCCAGAGGGCAGAGCTGTGAATCACAGAGGATTAGTTCCAGGCCTTGAAACCTAATGAATTTTTCCCAGTTGGATCTCAATATTGCTTGGAACCAGTGACTCTTTTCTTTGTTCCATCCCGCACCTCTATTTTTGAATGGAAATGACTATAACGCTTATCTTATATCTGCCCCACCATTGTATTTTAGGATCATATAACTTGTTTTTTATTTTCACAGGTGCAAATATAGAGGAAATTTTGCCTCAAATGAATCATACTGAGAGTTATGACCCAAACATGATTTAAAGAATGAGATTTAAGACTTTTGAGTTGTTGATATTTAGATGAGATTTTGAAATTGCATTGATGCTGTAAAGGACTGAGGCTTTTCGAGATGTCAGGATTAGGTGAATGTATTTTGCATCAGAGATGGATGTGACTCTCTGGAGGCCAGAGGGTGGATTGCAGTAGGCCGACCAGTGGCCTCCAAAGTTTGCCAAGTCTGAAGCCCCAGGGTACGTGAATATGTTATGTTATATGGCAGAAAGGACTTTGCAGATATGAATAAGTTAAGAGTCTTGAAATGAGATTTTCTTGAATTATCTGAGTGGACTAGATAATCACAAGGGTCCTTACAAGGGAGATAATGTAAGAATGGAATCAGGGGTCAAAGAGTAGCAAAGATACTATGTGGTTGGTTTTAAAAATGGAGGAAGAGGCTGTGAGCCAAGGAATTTAGGTGGCCTCTAGCAGCTAGAAAATGCAAGGAAACAGATTCTCTCCTAGAGTTTCCAGAAGAAACACCACCCTGCAGTCCCATTTTAGACTTGTAACCTCCAGAATTATGAGAATGTATTTGCATTGTTTCAAGTCATTAAGTTTGTGGTAATTTGTTACAGCTGCAACAGGAAACTAACAGACTTGGTGTCTTGTATTTTACCTGGAAACCATAGTTCTAGCAAGAACTAATTTTGTAAGATATTTGTTATGGGTCAGAAGCCTCATATACATTAGCACATTTAATTCTTTTGACAACTTGGTGAAGTAGTAACTATTTTACAGATAAGAAAAATAAAGTTCAGAGCTGTAGTAGCAGAATTTAATTTGAACCCAGGTCTGA
Organism: Balaenoptera borealis; assembly: GCF_965194805.1. Classification (NCBI taxonomy): domain Eukaryota; kingdom Metazoa; phylum Chordata; class Mammalia; order Artiodactyla; family Balaenopteridae; genus Balaenoptera; species Balaenoptera borealis. The sequence goes on along the minus strand of NC_138866.1, from coordinate 38,799,939 downwards.
GGGACTGGAAAGTCCACTTCACTTGTTTCTTTATTTCTCTTTCCTCCTCCTCCTCCTCTCCCTCCTCCTTCTCCTCCTCCCCCTTCTTCCTTTCCTCTTCCTCCCCTCCCTCTCCCCCCTCCCCTCTCCCCCTCCCCCTCCATTATTATTATTATTACTATTATTACTACCACCACAATATTGTTTATGAAGAATCGATTTCTGGGACAAAGTAGATTCCTTATCCAATGAGTTGGATGCCTCCTTTCCCTCTGTCCCTATATACAAAGACATCTCTTCTTACAGAATAAATATTTTATTGATTCCCATCCAAAGGACATTGCACTTTAAACTAATGAGTCTCTGAAGAAATAAATTTTCCACCATAGTGAAAATACATATTTAAAAGACTATATACTTCATAGATCAAATACACATTCTTCAATGCCAAAATGTTCTGGTCTGCTCTGCCAGCAAAGAAAAGGGTCCAAGTGTTATAAATTTCAACAAATGAGCCAAAACAATTAGTTTCCTTAGACAATTAAATAAGATAATAAGCCCAAAATGCTCTGCAATCATGTTGGTAGAGAAGCAAAAATCACTCTTTATTAGCAGCTTGCTTATAGACTTTGATTTGAACTAATGAATATCCTAATAGCTCAGGGGAAAAACCACCCAAATGCTGCAGGTTCAGATCGCTGCTAACCAAGGAGCTGGTGTTTAATTGGAGATGGCCAGCTGCACATACTGCTTCTCTTCATTTGCAACTTGAAGTAATTCCACCACCCTCTCCCTGCCCCCCAACCCCTGACTAAAATCCCATAAGTGCTGTGTTGGAAGAATATCCCACAGAGAGCTTCCAGCAGACCGAAGGTATTATCTGTTCATGTATCTTCCAGTTGACCAGCAAAGAGCATCTGGCAGAGCAGCTGGAGGGGTGTCACGATCAAGGTGGTTGGGGGCCAGGAGCAGCTTATGAGACACCAAGGGGAAGGGCCATGACAAGTGGTAAATTGCATACTATACATTTCACCAGGACAAATTTGCTGTGAACTCATTGTCATTTTTTCAAAGGTGAGCAGCTTTCCCCTTCTTCCTGGTCCTTTTCACTGTATCAGTTAATTACGAAAAGCAGTGCGCACAGGAATTAAGGTTAGGAATTAAGTGCTCCGTGAATGCTTGTTATTATTACTTTTTGCTGTGTTATTAAAACAAGACTGTTCCCTTGACACGTGGTCATTGAATATCACAGAGTCCAGTTGCATGGCTGGATTGTGAGCTTTTGTGGGAGGTCATGAGACTGGGTAGTTCATGGGTCACCTAGTCTCTATGCTTTTCAAGCAATTTAGACAACACATTTTGTTTGGAATAGTGTGTCCTAGGAATAAAAACAAGCTCTCTGGGGTGACATTCCAATGAAGGAGGAAGGAGGAATTTGCATCTGGCAGGTGTGTTCACAGTACTTTGAACAGCTGACCTCCAGATCACAGGTCACCACGACAGCACCTCTTAGGACAAGGATAAGTTCTTTGCTTTCCTGAAAAGTGTTAATTTTTCCATCCTAAACAAGTGATTAAAAGAACCACCGCAGACCTGGAGTTGTGGGGATAATTATGAAGTTAATATTTTCTTTCCTAATGGAAACCATCTGGATAAATGGTAGCGATGGGACTTCCTTCAACCTACACCTTCCACAGATTCTGTGCTTTTACGTGAGTTACGTGTGTTATTTGTAAAAGACAAGTAGTGCTCTGTGTTTTTTATTTTTATTTTTTTCCTTGTTTTTTTAGGTTTTGAATTTGATGTTCTGAAATCTGTTGGGAACATTTCAGGTGCCTATTAAGGATGTGTGAAAAACAAAACAAAACTGGGTAGATAAAACCTGCAGCCATAGCTCCAGGTTTATAGTGCCGGAGAACTACAGCAAGGAGGGTGATGATGGGGAGGGATGTGTATACATGGGGGGTGTTGGTCAAAAATGAAGATTCCTAAGCTCCACTCCAGAAAGTCTGAAATTATATTTGGGGTGGGGGACTAAGACTTGCACTTTAATATGCAGACTCAGAAAGGAGATAGCAGGCCTGTGGGCCAAGAGGGTGAGCGCTGGTGAAAATGGCTTGGTTTACATGGGTAGAGTTTGTGACTAGGAAATAAGTTTGTATAAACTCTTGGTACCTCAAGAGTAATCCTTTATTTAATGTGATGTTGAACAAGAACCCCTTCACCCCAGTTGTAAAGGGTAGCACTTAGGGGACCCTGTTGCTCAGTGGGCATCGCAGACTCTGGGTTCAATTCCCAGGCCCACCATTTACTAACTGTGTGACTTGGGCTCAGTGCCTCGGTGTCCTCATCTGCAAAGTGAGGATAATCATGGCATCTACTTCAGTGTTGTTATGGACTAATAATTTCTTTTTTTGTTGTTTTTAATAACCCATTAACTTTAATTTTTATTTATTTATTTATTTTTGGCTGTGTTGGGTCTTCGTTTCTGTGTGAGGGCTTTCTCTAGTTGCGGCAAGCGGGGGCCACTCTTCATCGTGGTGCGCGGGCCTCTCACTATCACGACCTCTCTTGTTGCGGAGCACAGGCTCCAGACGCGCAGGCTCAGTAGTTGTGGCTCACGGGCCTAATTGCTCCGCGGCATGTGGGATCTTCCCAGACCAGAGCTCGAACCCGCGTCCCCTGCATTAGCAGGCAGATTCTCAACCACTGCGTCACCAGGGAAGCCCCCATGGACTAATAATTTCTAATGATGGTAGAGATTAATATATATGGAGAGAAACTATGCTACTGCTTTTAAGTACTTTACATATCTTAGCTCTTTTAATACAAAACCCTATGGTATATAATGTTGTTATTCTCATTGGGCAAATGAGGTTAACAATTGCTGGAAGCCACGTTGTTAGAGAGAGGCAAGGCTGGGGCTCAGGTCCCGGCGGCCTGACTCTAATGGGCACCGTCATCACCTGCCTTGCTGTGCAGCCTCTCTAGTGAAGCGCTAGCTCCTCTTTCTCCTCCTCCCTCTCTCCTCCTCCCTGTGTCCTCCTATCTCGTAGCTCCAGATGAGTCGGCTTCATCCCTGTTAAGCAAAAATGTCCTGTCGTTAACTGAGAAAAGTGTACTCTGAAGGCATATCCGCTTGCACGGGCCGGAGAGAGGCTGCAGGAGAGAGGAAGATGCACTGTGGCTCTTAACCAGGTAGCTTTCAGGTGGGCACTTTGCATCTAAGAGCTCTGAAGAGTCAGCTGTCAGGAAGGCACAGATTGACGGAGGCTCAGCTTAGCCATTTCTACCAGTTTGGGCTTAGCTTTTCCAGGAGGGAAGGGGCTGAGTCCGCCTCACCCCAGCAGGGGAGAAGGCAAGCTCTTGCTGGCCTCGCTAGGACTTGCCAGCACAGTCCTTCCTGGAAATATTTGTTGGCAGCCCTGGAACTGAGTGGGGTGAGGCTGAGGGCCACGTCATAATACCTGTGGTAGCTACTAATTACTGAACATGTCAGGTCTTCGCTCAGCACTTTCCAGACACCATCGCATTTCATTGTCTCAGTAACCCCACACTTACTTTTAGGACCAGCTGCCTTGCTGGGCCCCCTTTACCTGCGATCCTGTGCATTTGTGAAGAGGCTGCCTGTTGCACACGGGTGCTAGGTTGTCATAAAGCTGCCCTCTAGCTTCTTGCCTGTGTCTCCGGTCTCTGACCAAGCTGTGGCCTCGGGGCCCTTGCCTGGTCCTCTTGCCCTGTCCCACTGCCCCCAGTAGCACTTGTGCCCTGCTGGCCAGGAGCAGCTTCTCCTAAATGCTGGCTTGAAGGAATGGAACTCAGCTTGCTGAGCCAGGCTGTGTTTTTTTTTTTTTTTTTTTGGTTGCTGGCTTTTCTGTCACCAGCTCGCTCTGGGAGCAGGGATGCTCTTCATTAAGCTGAGATCTGAGGTGCTTAAAATGCAAAATTCACAGGCAAGCTGGCTGATGCCTGAGGCTGGCAAAGGATGTTCTTCACCTCCAGAGCCTTAACTGTGTCAGGCCATAAAGGCTCCTTCCTCCCAGTGGAGCCAGCTCACAGGACCAAAGAATGAGACTCATCCCAGGTGAGGGGAGCTTCTAAGGGGCTTGACTCCTCTGCATCTCTCTCATGCCAGCTGGGAGCTTAGGGGCTGAATTCAGCAAGGAGGAGAAACCACATAGGGCCACCTCCTACCAGGTGAGGGTAGCCCCAGGCTCATGAGAAGACGAATCTATGAGTTCACAAAGAAACCCCCAAGCAGAATAATTCTGGTTTTTTAAAGAGGATGCAAGACAAAGAGCTCAGATGTGGACCTGGAGATCACAGGCAAATAGGAAGGTTGCATCCAGCCCTGGGGAAACCTAAGAATTGGGCAGAAATCATCTAATCCTTGAATGCACTCCCATTGCTCAACACGTAGGTTCTTTCAACTTCCACCTCTCATTTCCCAACACGTGACAAAAGAACACGACCTTCTCCGAGGTGGTGCCATCACTTAGCTCTTTCCAACCAAATTCTCACCCCAGTCTGCCTCTCAGCTGAACAGGTGCTCAGAAGTATGCACAACATCTGCTTCCCGCTTTCTCTTTCCTTGCTTCTTGGGAATGCAGCATGGGTACTTTCTCATCCTTCTGCATCTAGGGTCTCTGGAGCTACTTAAACTCATCCATGCCTCTGTGACATTGACTAGAACTCTGGGCCTCTCTTTGTTGGTCTCCTTGAGATCATGACCCCTCTGTTGTGAGATCAAAGCAGAGACTCAAAGTTGAGTGCAGGGTCTGTAGGCAGGAAGAAGAGAACCCTCAGCTCTCTATTTTGCTACGGCTCACGCCCAATTAAACTGGACTTGGCATGACTTCTGCTTAGATATAAGGTGTTTTTGTGTCTACTGAGATAAAGGTACTCCTGCTGGGTGGGCCAGTTATTTTACAAAGGCACCCATTTTGGGTAGCCCAACTAGAAAATGGTACCCTTTCTGGAGCTGGCACAATTCTGCCCAATTGCTTGGTTTGCAGCAAGGAGGTGAGTGCTCACTCAAGCTCACTTGGACTGGATATCCTTGTGCAGACACAACCTGTGAAACAGTTCAGGGCAGCCCAGGCTGTTGGCCTGAGTGCAAAGGGAAGAACTTAGAACTTTGTTTTTTTTTCCTTTCCCCTGCACCATCTGTGTCCTGGATCCCTCAGCTTCTCTTCATTTTCAGCTAAACCGAAAGCCTCTTGCTTCTCCTGTGCACTGGAGCCCAAACCCATGCTTGGTCGTTTTGAAAGTTCTGGTTACTGGGTAGCTTTCATCCTCTAGTTGGATGATTAAGATGTGGGAGAAATACAGACCTTTGACATTTATTGTCTCCAGATCCTGTGTGAGTAGGAGATAAACCATCAAGAGCATCTCAATGACTTACTCATGCTATTTGTGAAACATTTCCAGTCAGGGTGTGCAGGGAGCAGCAATATGGCTTGTCTTTTCTGTGGGGTCAGAGTAGAACACTGAGTCACCAACCAGTTCTGAGTAATTTCAGGCCTGAGTTCTGTCTAGCCATGCACAGCTGGTCAGCCTCATACCAGAGGACTGTGCCTTCTCCTGGCTGTTTATTTCTCCAGGTGTCATGGGTGCTGGCCTGGTAGCCTTTGACACCACTGACTCAAATCAAAAAAAAATTTTTTTTTTGAACTAGACATGGACTGGTAAAGCAGTATTTCTCTCTCCTGCTAAAAATGCTTCCTGAGTAGAAACTGCTTATTATTTCTAATGCCCTGGATACACCTGCAGATCTGCCCTGTCCTGGTGACACAGCCAGCCTGGGAAAACTGGGAAGAACATAATGTGGGCCTTTCGGGCCTTCCTCACTCTTACAGTGGTTGTGTTTTTTCCTCTCCTAGGACTGCTCTCCTTTCCCTTGGTGCCAGTCTGGATCCTTTTCTTGTCTTTATCTGTGGGTGAACTAGTCTCTGACAGGGAATTATTGGATAAACCACGAGTTAGCTTATAAGGACTTAAGGTTTACCTCCTTTTGGGGTGTTGACATTTTAAAATGGGGACTTGCCTCAAATGAATGAAGTTGTAATCATCGAAGGAGAGGTGGTGTCCTTTTGGCATTTTCCAAAATCGGAGTTCCTCCATTCTCTAGTCCAGACTTACTTTTCAGTGCTTAAAAATAACCAGTGAGGGCTTCCCTGGTGGCGCAGTGGTTGGGAGTCTGCCTGCCAATGCAGGGGACACGGGTTCGAGCCCTGGTCTGAGAAGATCCCACATGCCGCGGAGCAACCGGGCCCGTGAGCCGCAATTGCTGAGCCTGCGCGTCTGGAGCCTGTGCTCTGCAACAAGAGAGGCCGCGACAGTGAGAGGCCCGCGCACCGCGATGAAGAGTGGCCCCCGCTTGCCGCAACTAGAGAAAGCCCTCGCACAGAAACGGAGACCCAACACAGCCAAATATAAATAAATTAAAAAAAAAAAAAATAACCAGTGACATGGAAGTTTCAGGAGGACCAGAGACCTAGAGGCTAGTCAGTTTGTACCTAATGACATTTTACTCTTGTTCAGACAGTGTACACCATTCATACTGTTCCATACATCTTTGAGGTCTCTGCCACCATCTGTGCATTACCTTCCTTTTCACATTTCAGCAGATCTTGCCCCTCCAAATGCTGGGAGTTGGGTGGGTAAGGAGGGTTTGCCCACAGTCACCCCTGCTCCTATGCTCTGGGTCTTTCTATGCAACTCCCTGAAGGGAATGCAGTTGGCAATGAGGACGTGTGTTGGTCTCATCTTCAGCAGCTTTAACTGCAGATCTCCTTTGTTCTTGGGGGAGCATATTAAACAGTGGGCTGGCACAGATTTGAACTGAGATTTCTTACAAAAAATTTGCAAATACTACATCTTCCTTTTCCTTTTTTTTTTTTTTTGCCGTGATGTGAGATTTGTCTTTCTGAAATAAATGGGTTAACCAGGTCTTGATGAGATTTCCTTGGGCTTCAGAACAATAGTTAAGTCACTGACTATCATTTTTATGCTTTTCCCCCTAAGAATATAATTCACTAAACATTTTAGTTGTTAAGGGGAGGTTATATGAAAGCGAATTCAACTAAACATCTCCTAAATGAGTAGTGTCTCTTTGATCTGAACAGGCGTCTCTGCCAAACATTCTTTATTCAACAATATGTACGTATTTGTGTTTATCAAATTGAAAGTCTACAATTTGCTACGTCATGTTCTACAAGCTGAGGTTATAAGGATGGAGAAAATGCATTTTCTTCTCCCAGGGACCTTGCCCTGTAGTGCAAGACAGAATTCTAGAAATCTGGGCTTCAGTGAAGTGGGGAATAATAGTAAAACTACACATAGGTTTTCTGTGAGGATTAAGTGAAACAATATTGCAGAGCCATTAAGATACTGCCTGGCACATAGTAAGGGCTATATAAGTGCTTCAACAAAATAAATAAACTAGAGGACATTAATGTGTGATAAGGACATAGTATGAGAATGTGTATGTAAGTATGGGTATAAATAAAACACTCCAGAGACCTGGAGTAAGAAGATTTTGATGTGACGGTTGGGAGTGGCTTCACTGAGGAGCTGAGATTTAATCTGTATCTGGAATGATGAGTAAGAGTTCAGTAGGTATGTAGTGAAATTGGAAAGGACATTTCCAGAAATGAGAATAGCACAAGCTGTCTTGTAATTCAGAGAGCCCTGTCTAAAACATTCTGTCAAAAAATCTTTCCTGACACCAGCTCACTCACCGGGCCAAATGCGATCAGTCCCCCACCTCTATAGCACTTGTTAAATGCCTCTTTTTTCACCACTATCTTATAACTTTGCAACTATTTTCCTCTAATATTCAACATATATTGAATACTGCCTTGGCGTCAGTCCTCCTGATGGGTGTAGCCTCTGCCCTCAGAGACTGCTAGAAAAATGAGGTGCTTTCTCTGGCACCAGTGTGTTCCCACAGCACACTTCCTGGCTCATTATAGTTCAAAAATACCACTGAGAGAATTTATGCGTATATAAATAAAGTAATCCTTCTCATCCCCTGGTTTTGATACCTAAGGAATTGTCTTTGTGAGAAAGGGACAAAAAAAGATATTTCTTTTGTTTACTCTTTCTGTGATTTCTGTTTGTATATTCAGAGTTGATTCTTGTAAAAAGCTCAGAGCACCTCAAAGGAGAAAGAATCATTGAATATTATTGATATCAGTTTAGGAAGACTGTCTTTAAGGGTCTGTCAGTTTCTTTAGCTGAACAATTCCACATTGTAGCTGTTTGATGTCTGCACATCTCCTTGCTTCTGTCTGTTCCTACACTGGGCTCACAATCTGTATTTTAAACATAAGACTCTCTGAAGTGACATTGGAGGATGGAGTGGGGGGCAGGGGTCAATACAAGCAATATCACAAAGCTGTTTGGCATTTTTTCAAGCCTAGAAATCCTGTGTTGGGGAAAAAAATCAGCCTGGCAACTTTCCTTTAAAGCAATTCAGAATTTCTCATTTTGCCCTGTTGGGAATATGAGTTTTATTCATGACTATCTCAGTTACAGCAGAAAATTCTGATCTTTAATATAAGATCACAGAGAAGGAGTGGTGGTCATATGTTACATGATGAAATGTGTATTTTCTGAAGACCTCTGACAGAGATGAGGAGGACAGTGTGGAGGGCAGGTGGATGGTGATGAATATTGGTGGCAGGGAGACAAACAAAGAGGTGATTTCAATAATTTGCCGAGGAAGTTGAAAGGATGTGCACTAAGGCAGCAGTGGTGAGGATGAAGAGAAGGAAATGCACATGAGAGATTTTTATTCTTTGCAGATAGACTTGACAAGATTCAGTGACTGAGTCAGGGAGAGAGTAGCGGGTGGGCTATGAAGATTCTACGGTTTCTGGCTTGGGTAGCCAATGATGCTGTATTGTTCATGGCGAGAGCATGAGACGTGGAGGAACTGGTTTGGGAGCAAAGGTGATTTCAATTTTGGAGGTGTTGAGTTTGAAATACCTGTGGGATGTGTTTGGAGAAATGCTTATGAGGCACTTGAACAAACTGACTCAATTAGAGTGAGAAGGGCTGAAAACACAGAACTAGGAGGGGGCAGCACATCAGTCCTGTTGATACCTGGACCAAGGGGAGATGAGCAAGACTTAGGCAATTGATTTTGTGTATAAATTCATATGACCTTTTAAACACTTATACGATCGTTATAAATACATTGGCAAATAAGGAAAAGAGTCTTTTGTTAGGCTATTTGTTTGGAGTTTTGGTTCAGAATATGTGGTCTGCAATGTCGAAAGACTTCTCAAGGTTTCTTCCCACATGATGATTCCATGAGGCCTGGGTAAACAAAAGGAGGTATTTTTAAGTGAAACTCTATTTTTCAATTACAACTGTAAGACAGCAGAGAAATCAGACTTTGAGCTGAGGTAGCATTTTTCCCCTCCAATGAAATTCAGCTTCCATTGAATTTGGAAATCATATCTTTCTTTATCTGGGTCAAGGACTTGAGAAGAAAAGACCAAGTGAGTTTAGTGGAAAATAGCATGTTCAGATGTTTGCATTAATCCCCTTAAACCACTCACCCAGAGAAGGTAGAAAGGAAGAAAAGGCAAGAATAAAGAAATTTCATAACAGATGGCTATGTTTTTTTTTTTTTTTCCTATTTACTTTAAACTTGGCTACTACAATCATTTTGAAACCAAACCATGCCTCTTTGGTACGTGGATAACTGGTATTAACTGCTTTTGTTGTCATAGCTATTAAAATTTTTTCCCTTCAAATCTAGGCTCTTTGTGGAAAGTATTGAATATTCTCAGGATTTGTTTCTTTTGGTAGTTCAAAACCTGGTAAATGTACCATAAGTACAGCAATCTTTTAAGAATATTTAAGCCAAGGGATATGACTGTTTGATTAATAAATAATAATTCTATGTTTAACTTTGTGAAAAAAATCTTAGGACTCAGATAATTCAGCATAGGACATACACATTCATTTTCAGAAAAAAAAAAAAAAAGCAAATTAGAATATAGGAAGATTTCTCGCATACCAGTAATCAGAGACCTAAAATGTAAATAGAATTTAAGGTACATTTAAAATCTCATTCAATAACAAAAATTTTTTTCATAAATAAAACTCAGTGATGGAAAGTATGCAATGACTTGTTTTCACCACTATACTCTAGTTGCAAAGGAAGTTGGCACAATAGTTTTATAAGTAACAAAATAATGTACTTATAGAGTCAAAAATATTTTCACACTATTTCAACTTAGCAATTCTACTCCTCTGAAATTTATTTTAAGGAAATATTCTAAAAGAGAAATAATATCTACATACTTGAAATATCCATTGCAGTGTTATCTATAGAGGGCAATTGGAAAGAATCAAAATGTCCTAAACGATCCAAAATTTGTTTTAGCAAATTATGGATCTTGACTCAACATAATGTTAAAATTATTAAAATTGGCAATCATTAAGACTATGTGGAAACAGGATGGTTGATGGACACTGCAGGAAGGGGGGATGAAAGAAATATAAACAAGGAAACTTTATTTTATACTGTGTTGCAATTCCAACCACAAGGAAAAATGTTTTGCTGTCCTGTTTCTCTTTGGCCAGAAGTGAGCTCTTCACAGCTAGCAGTTCTGTCTTAGTCATCATTATTTTTCCAGTGCTCAGTAAATGTTTGCTGAATTGAACCTAATCTGTGCAAATCTAATATGTACAAATGGAATGGATGGAGAATTTAAATGAACTTTTAACTTAATTTTTAACTTTAATTTTAAATTCCCTACTGTCACTTTTCATACTATATATATGACACAAAGTTGTAAAAGATACATCTCAATTTTCCAAAGATAAATAATTTTGAAAAAAGAATTAAATTCCATGATATGGTCATATAAATATATTTTATGGGAAATACATTATTTGTTTATATATTATACTTTATACTGCAGTCCAGGTGAAAAATCATATGTTCTGGACATGATATTATGATCTTCTGGATATTACTAGTCTACTAATTCTGAAAAAAAGTATAAATTCATATAATTAAAAAGAAATGTATTCACGATGTATTAGGTAACAACAGGCAACAAAACATAATATGTTAACTGGAAAATGAAGTTTCATACCATATACGTGGTTCTATAAAAAAAAAAATACTGGTAATGCATTGCAGAAATAATATGGTTAATTTTAAAAAGAAGCAAGCCAAGTTATGTAAACACATTTAATGAATTCCCTATCACATACATTACATAGATTCAAAACCAATATATCACTAAGACTAATGTATTACAAAGAAAGCTGGCACAGACAATAAATTTGCGTGAATTCTTATGCAGGAGCCGTCAGCGTTATTGACATTTTGGACTGGGCAATCCTCTGTTGTGGGGTGGGGCTGGGGGCTGTTCAGTACATTGGAGGATGTTTAGAAGCATCGCTGGTCCCTTCCGACTAGATCCTATTAGCACCAGTTCTCATGTGTGACAACTAAAAGTGTTTCCAGATATTGCCACATGTCCCCTGGGGGAGGCAAAATCGCTCCTGGACAAATGTTAAGTATTTCAGTAAACACTAACACATGTGTGTGTGCATGTGTAACCAATACATAACAAATAACAGAAAAAGTTTAATTTGGATAGAAATATAGCAGGGCCTCCATTGCTTTTTAACTCACAGATTATAGTAGGAACAGACTTAGATCTCATGTGTTCCACGTATAACCTAATCTCCATGTCAGGTCAGATAGTGGACTCTTCTTTTGTTAAGAAAATTCCCGCTAACCTGAACTTCACAGCGGTGATGTTTATGCTTGCTTTTAGTTTATTCTAGTTCTGGCCTTGAGTGCTTGCCCTCCACTCAAAATAACAGCTCAGTTGATGCAAGGTAAATTTTGGATTCTTCTCAGCATTTTGTATTGACAAATACTATATTTTTTAAAATGTGATTAAAAATATGAAGCTACATGCTTTCTACCTCCAGAGCATGCATGGAGATGCTCTTCTGCCTGTGTACACAGGAGTTATCTTTCTTCCAGGCCCTCAGCTTCAGAGATCTTCTAGCCTATAGGGTTCATAGCACTGTAAAAGAACATTGACTTTGAAATCAGATAGACATGTCTGGAAACTCTGTTTCTGAAATAAATCAAGTATCCTTAGAAAGCTTCTTAATCTCTGAAACTCACTTATTTAAAAACAGGGTTAATAATGCCACATTATAGGGGTTGAGAAGAGCTTAAAGGGTGATTCTTGTGAAAGACCTAGCACTGTACTCAGGCATATAGTAGGCAATCATGCTAGTTTCTTTCACATCTTCTTTATATGAAATATGCTTTGTTGCATGAAGCGCCAATGCCTTCTAAAGCAGACATGCACTTCTATATAAGTTTGCTTGGGCTGCCATAACAAAGGATCACAGAGTAGATGGCTTAAGCCACAGAAATCTATTTACTCAAAGTTCTGAAGACTAGAAGTCCAAGATCAAGGTGTCAGAAATGTTGGTTCCTTCTGAGGCCTCTCTCCTTGGCATGTATATGGCTGTCTTCTCCCTATCTCTTCACATAGTATTCCCTCTGTCCATTATCTGTGTCCAAATTTTCCCTTCTTATAAGGATACCAGTCATGTGGGATCAGGGCAATTCTAATCACCTCATTTTAACTTAATTACCTCTTTAAAGGCCCTATCTCCAAATACTATCACATCATGAGGTATGGGGGGTTTGGACTTCAACATATTAATTTTTGGGGTGGAGAGGGGAGACCATTTAGCCCGTGCCCTGCCTTTCTCTTCACTTGGATTTCAGAGAAGTATTTCAAGAGGAAGCTCTGCTAAGATCCCTGCCAAACCCACATTGACAGTACCTCCATTCACTGTTATCTACATTGATTCTTTTTATGTGTTCAAAATGTTTTGGCAGTAATTGAAAAGCACACACATAGAGAAAAATAAAATACAGAGTTGACATATGTTTAGTGAATATGCTACTGAACATGCTATGCATTCTTTTAATTTTTTACACACATCGAGTGGGTCTGTCCACAGTATCAACTGAGCATTCACCATGTGCTAGGCATTGCCCTGGACCTTTGGAGAATAACACACAGTGTTTACCTTTGGGAGTTCTTAGTCAAGAGGGGGAGGAGAGAGCCACAGAAAGAAAGAGACTCACAGATAGCTAGTTCTGAAACAATGTAGCTGTGCAAGAGGAAGATAAGCACCAGATATTACACCAAATTTAAATATTTCTAATATTAGAAATGCAATTGGAAAATTTCCTATGCAGAGTGAGGCTGAGAGATAAGGGTTAGGTTTTGGGAACTACAGTTTAGCCACCTCTTACCCACATCCTAAAATAGACCTAACCTAGAGTACTAGCTTGCTTATTGTAAGAATAAAAGTCTGAAAGTTAGCTAATTTGGAAATTGGACTAATCTCCATGCCTCTTAAATTAACTGACCCCTTCCATTTATAATGGAGTGATCTATACTTATAAATTCATCTTAAATTTACAGGTAGCAGAACTTTAGATGCAGGATCTTATAATCTTGAGTCCATTCATCAAATACTAAAGTTCTAAAATACAAAAAAAAATACGAGAAATACTAAATACAAATACTAAAAAAGTGTGAAGGATAACAGGGGCTAGGGAATAGCCAGAGTGCGGGAAGGCAGCGGTAGCAAAGTCAACACTGACTCTTGTATCCCTCATTAGCCGGATCACACACAAAGTTTTGATTCCATGAGCTTTGTGTGGGTGGGATACTGAAGGGATCTGGTTGAGGGGTATCAGGTGGTAAGCATCATGGGTCTTCTTTCAGGGAGCACTAGGAAAGAGCAGCCCTAAGAAAGACTTGAAAGAGTGAGCTACAGTGGGCTCCTATGGGATCAAAGGTGAGACTCCTGGAGTAACCAGGAACAAGCACCCCTGTGGGTGTTTGCAGGGGAAGGGGCCGCTGTCTTCCATAGCCACTGTCGTCAGTGGCTACTATGAAGATGGTGGGCATGGTTGAGGATTAATTTTTTAATGGAATTTGTTTTCAGGGCAATATTAGGTTCATGGCCCAATTGAGAGGAAGATACAGAGGTTTCCCAGTTCTCTCTTGCCCACTCCACGCACATAGCCTTCCCCATTATCCACATCACTCGCCAGAGTGGTACATTTGTTATAATGAACCTACACTGACACATCATTATCATCCAGACTACCTCATTTACATTAGGGTTCACTCCTGGTGTTATACACTCTATGGGTTGAGACAAATTTATAACGACAGTATCTATCATTATAATGTCATATAGAGTAGTTTCACTGCCCTACAAGTCCTGTGTTCTCTACCTATTCATTCTTCTCTCCCCAACTCCTGGCAGTCACTGATCTTCTTATAGTCTTCATAGTTTTGCCTTTTTCAGAATGCCATGTATTTGGAATCATACAGTATGTAGCTTTTTAAGATTGGCTTCTTTCAATTAGTAATATACATTTAAATCTCCTCCATATCTTTTAATAGCTTGATAGTGCATTACTTTTTAGTGCTGAATAATAGTGCTATTGTGCTACTGTCTGGATGTACCATAGATTATTTATCCATTCACCTACTGAAGGATGTCTTGGTTGCTTTCAGGTTTTTGACAATTTTGATCAAAGCTGCTATAAACATCTGTGTGCAGGTTTTTGTGTGGACACAGTTTTCAGCTCATTTAGGTAAATACCAAGGAGCGGGATTGCTGGATCATATTGTCAGCATATGTTTAATTTTGTAGGAAACTGCCGAACTTTCTTCCAAAGTGGTCATACCATTTTGCACTCTCACCAATGTTGTATGAGAGTTCCTGTCATTCGGCATCCTCACCAGCATCTGGTGGTGTCCGTATGCCGGATTTTGGCCATTCTAGTTGGTGTGTAGTGGTATCTCGTTTTCAAAATTTGCATTTTCCTGATGACATATGATGTAGGGCATCTTTTCATATGCTCCTTTGTTGTCAAGATTCAATTTTGAATGAACTTTTAAGAGTTCTTTTTTTTACCATATCATGGAAAAGAGATTGCCAGTCATTTCCCCTGAGACCTGGAAAGTCTAAAGAATTATGGGTGTCCCTGGAAGCAGTAGTTATTTGCAAACACAACAGTTATCAGTGAATAATTGCTATCTAAAAAGCCAGCTGTAGCTTGCTCCAGCTGAAAATGTCCTTAGGCTCACCTTTCGAATCAATCTATTCCTGAGTGACAGCCAGAGATGCCTAGGTTTGCTCTTTTACCTTTCATGAGGAGTCCCAGGTTGGGAAATCAGTTTCTATTTCAGCCCAGGATCTGGAAACAGGCAGACATATAGGAGGGTAGAGGGGGAGGTTAGGGATGAGGAAGGCTCTGGCTGGCTTGCTACACAATTTGATTACTGTAGGCGTGGTGTTTTATTCCTATCGAAAGGTACGAACACTACTATTTATTTAATCATAATGTTCTGAAACTGGTTGTTTGCAAAATATTTTGAGCACCTTAGAAAAGTGGCATTATTTGTACAAAATATTACTAAATGTGCTGTTTGCCAAATAATTCAGAGAAGATTCAGCTGACTTTCTTTGCTTTGCTGATTTAGAAGCTTTTTGCTTCAAAGTAGAAGTAATGATTCTTTTGCTTAAATGTAGCTCTGGGCACAGTTACAAATTTTCAGCATGTTTTTGGCTTCTAATACTTTACATCAGCTATTCAGCAATTTGGCATTTTTGTTGTTGATTTTTTTCCTAATGAAAAATGTTATTTGTTAAATGTTCTTTTTGCTAGTAGTAAAATATGGTTACTTTGAATAATGTTTCTGCTACGAGAAGTAAAAGGAAAACAGCTTTGCTGATATCTAAGTAGACGGGTGGGTGGAGCTGATACTATGCATTTTGATGAAGATTAGCTGAATAAAAACGGAAAGCAGAAAGTAGGAGGATTTTATCTCTTGACTCTGGAAATGTTATGGACCCTGTAGTATCTATATCAGGTAACATATTACCCTTAATAGCAGTAACGTACAGTTTATATCTTGTACCATAAACTACAGAGCATGTCATCCTCTCTTTCCTTTCCTCCACTTTGCCTCTCATCTTACTTTCCACGGATACTTTTTGAGTATCAGTTCTGTGCCAGATACGTTATCATTAAGGCGATGCCTGCTGTCTGAATGACAATGCAAGCTACATATGATCATTTATTTTTAAAATAGTGAAACTCAGATTTCATGGTTTAATCACTTGACCAAGGTCAATAGTTACTGAACATTTACTGTGTATCACTCTGATAATATTTTGAAGAAATAAGAGATTTCAGATATTGATCTTAAGGGGATTTATAATCTTAATGGAAAGCCATAAAAATGTCATACATATACCCATGAAGAAATCCAGGGTTGTGTAGATAAGTGCAGCAAAAGCAATGGGATATAAGACTTACGGACTCCTCCATTTCAATGATTCTTCAAAGGATGAAAATATCTAATTCCTTATTTCAGGATTCAGGTGTAGTTTTTAATTAGTTCAAGATTAAAAATTAAATTGTTTTAACACTTATTTGTTCCTGTACTCACAATATTTCTGTGTACCTCCCTCATTAAATGTCTTTCCATAAAATATGAAACACATCACCTTATATAATTTATCACTTATCCACCTACAAATGGACAGTCCTGTATATCATGTGAAACACCCAAATCAACAGTATTCTCTCCTCCAAATGCCCACAGTATCCCTCTTTTCTAAATGCTTATATATCTTTTATACCAACCCTTAATAATGTGCTTTTAAAGATGCCTCCAAGAAATGTTCAGGGTATGAAAATGTAATCCTTCTACCTCAGAATCATATATATATATTATATATTTTTTTCACTAGGATGCAGTGCTGTGTTTGATTTGTGTGGAGGATAATGAAGTCTGATTTCAAAGAGCTTTAGACTAGTTTGGGAGACCAGGACCTACACATTTTAGAGGCTAAGTCATTCAGAATAAAAATAACTGTATGCACCTTTGAGACAAGAAGTGTCTCAAGGCAGGATGATGTGTTTGTCAAAAGAGCCATCCAGAGAGTGGAGAGGCTATAACAGCTCAGAGCTGAGCAGGACACAGCACTGTGAACTATCAGTGGGAGGCGAGAATTCTTGTGATCCTCAGAGAATAGCTATTGTAGGAACAGGTGCAGAGGAGTGGGGAAACTTTTTGGGTAGAGTGAATGGTATCAGCAGAATTGAGCAAGGCTAGTACATTAGCCAAGGGAGGAGAAACCATTAGCTGTTGGAGGTGAGGTGAGAGAAGGTGAAGCGCAGGTGAGAGCCAGATTGATGAGGGCCTTAAAAACCTAGGCGGAGAGCGTTGTCTTTATTCTATCAGTACTAGACAGTCTGAGTAATGATTATGAACAAGTGAGTGACTACAGGGTTTTATAACAAAAGGATTTTTTTCTTGTTAAGAGCAAGCTTAAAATAATAGCTACCTTTTCAACTTTGCATCTGTGTTTCAAAATATGCCAACATAGTGCATTTCTCAGACTGTGTTATCACAGGCAACACATGGTTTTCATTGTTTTAGGATAATGCATGCTTTACTCTGCTCTTTGGCAGAGTAGCACAATGGGGCTGGGGAGAAAGAGCCAAAGATCCTGGTTTCTTCCAACCTTCTAAGTTAGTCTAAAGTCTGTGCGAGAGGTTCATTGGCTCCAAGAAGATGCAGTTATCCACCAGCTTGCATAATTTAAGGATAAGCCCTGACTTACCATTCTCTGACATTGAAGCTAAGAACCAATATAGATAGGAGGAGCCATGTGTCCAGGAATTGATCTACCTAAAGATGATTCATGAGTCTGTCAATTCGTTAGTTTATTCACTTCATTCTTTCTTGCATGAGTTTACTATTTATGCTATGTTCCACATAACTGTGTCATGACTAGGCTTATTCCTAAGTATTAATGAGAGCCTTGTTTGTGATTCAGTACTTCGTAATAATTATTTAAAATATAACAACTAAAATAGACTCTATCCTTAGAAATTTTTAATATGCACACCCTAAAGAAGAAGAGGAGAGGGAAAAGATGGCTTATGACAGTGGCTTATGAGAACTCTTGAAAAAGGACAGAGTGACGCTTTTTCAGTGTGTTTCTAGGGATAAGTGTACGGTATGGCTGTCAGCATGCCATGGTCTTGCCATAATCATCCTTGAATCCTAGAATGTAGCCAAGGTATATATAAGAGGCACACTGGTTGTTTGCTGAACTAAAGTAATATGAGAGATAGGTGAATTAGGCTAGCAAGATTGAAAATTCTTGCTCAGGAGGCCCCCTACACATGTTAAGCATTGGGAGTAATGCACAAAAAGTCCTAAATCAAGTTTCTAGCTGAGGGATAGAAAGGTTGCCATAGTAATTGGATGCTGGTGAGCATTTGCTTTCTTTTCGCCTAAAAGCTAAAACATGTAGTGCACGTGATTTCTGAAAGGATGAAATTCATGCGTAACTAATAAAAGGCTATTTAATTCCAGTGCATCTGTCATGCATCATGGATTACTTCTTTCCTTTCACCCTACTTCCTGCATCTCCTCCTGCCCCTCAGAAGTAAGAGCTGAGGATAGCAGCAGCTGTGATGACAGCCTCTGTGAGCCTGGCAGTTGACCAGTGCATCACTGAGCTGGTGGAGGTAGAAATACCTCCACCGTGGCCATGAATAACACTGCCTTTGGGAGAGAGAATGCATCTGGAACTGGTCACTTCTCAAGACCGTCATGACTATTTGCACCTACTTCAAGTTTGGAGGGCAAACTTGAATCCAGAGTGCATCATTTCCTGAAGATCTTTTTGACTTGACTTTGATGTAAGACATAAGAATGAGAATTTAGAAAAAAAATTTTCTGAATTAATATTGGTGGGAATTGGGCTGATAAGAATCATGCAGAGACAATCGTGTGTGTTGCAGCACAAAGGTGATTCACTGATAACAAATATAAGTAACCTAGGACTAAAATACCCCAGGGGAAGAGTAATTCCTCTGTGGTAATTGGTAGAGATTAGAGATGATGCAGGTAACTTTTAAGCCTTTTATCTCCATAAGTTACCTCCATCTAGACTTTCAGCACAGAAATAATATGCCTGCATTCCCAGGGCAGGAATGGGCTTCATCGCCTTTACTATTTGCTTTGTCCTTTTTTAAAAAAAAAATCTCATGGCCTTTTCAGTTAAAATCTCCATATAAGTATGATCGTCCTCCTATCCACTCACTTCCCTTAGAATAACTGTAAAACAATGAATGACACAAACTCATTTGGTTGTTAGATTTTTTTTTAAAATGTACACTCTACTATATTTTTTTAAACTGGAGATAGTTGTTTTACAATGTTGTGTTAGTTTCTGCTGTACAGTGAAGTGAATCAGCTATATGTATACATATATACCCTCTTTTTTCAGATTTCCTTACCATTTAGGTCACCACAGAGCAGTGAGTAGAGTTCCCTGTGCTATACAGCAGGTTCTCATTAGTTATCTATTTTTTACATATTAGTGTATATATGTCAATCCTAATCTCCCGATTCATTCTATGCCCCCTTTCCCCCCTGGGGTCCATACGTTTGTTCTCTACATCTGTGTCTCTATTTCTGCCTTGCAAACAGGTTCATTTGTACCATTTTTCTAGATTCCACATATATGTGTTAATATGTGATATTTTTCTCTTTCTGACTTCACTCTGTATGACAGTCTCTAGGTCCATCCACATCTCTACAAATGACCCAGTTTCATTCCTTTTGATGGCTGAGTAATATTCCATTGTATATATGTACCACATCTTCTGTATCCATTCATCTGTTGATGGGCATTTAGTTTGCGTCCATGAGCTGACTATTGTAAATAGTGCTGCAATGAACATTGGGGTGCATGTGTATTTTTGAATTATGGTTTTCTCAGGGTATATGCCCACTAGTGGGATTGCTGGGTCATATGCTAATTCTATTTTTAGTTTTTTAAGGAACCTCCATACTGTTCTCCATACTGGCTGTATCAATTTACATTCCCACCAACAGTGCAAGAGGGTTCCCTTTTCTCCACACCCTCTCCAGCATTTATTTTTTGTAGATTTTTTAAAATGATGGCCATTCTGACTGGTGTGAGGTGATACCTCGTTGTAGTTTTGATTTGCATTTCTCTAATAATGATGTTGAGCATCTTTTCATGTGCCTCTTGGCCATCTGTCTGTCTTCTATGGAGAAATGACTAATTAGTCTTCTGCCCATTTTTTGATTGTGTTGTTTGTTTTTTTGATATTGAGCTTCATGAGCTGTTTGTATATTTTGGAGATTAATCCCTTGTCTATTGCTTCATTTGCAAATATTTTCTCCCATTCTGAGGGTTGTCTTTTCATCTTGTTTATGGTTTCCTTTGCTGTGCAAAAGCGTTTAAGTTTCATTAGGTCCCATTTGTTTATTTTTGTTTTTATTTTCATTGCTGTAGGAGATGGGTCAAAAAAGATCTTGCTGTGATTTATGTCAAAGAGTGTTCTTCCCATGTTTTCCTCTAAGAGTTTATAGTATCTGGTCTTATATTTAGGTCTTTAATCCATTTGGAGTTTATTTTTGTGTATGGTGTTAGGGAGTGTTCTAATTTCATTTTACATGTAGCTGTGCAGTTTTCCCAGCACCATTATTGAAGAGACTGTCTTTTCTCCATTGTATATTCTTGCCTCTTTTGTCATAGATTAGTTGACCATAGGTGTATACGTTTATCTCTGGGCTTAGATTGTTTAGACACTCTACTTAAGGTCGTAGCACAGAACAACTTCTCTTGGCTCCACCTTACTTTTTCTGCAAATTGTAGGGACTTTATCAACTTTAGAATAACATCACAAAGTTAACTAATTGTTTTATAAAGTTACTCTCAAGGTCCAACTTGTTTAAGCTACCCCTCCGCCATGGAAATTATCGAGACTTGAACCAAGAGATACCAGGAAGAAGAAAGAATCCAAAGGGAGCCTCTTGATCTTGGTCCTTACCTTTTAATATAGAGAAACCAATTTGTCTTTCATTTCCTCCCTCCAACTTGGCAGTGATTGGTAAGGAATAGAGAAGAGAAAAGCCTGTATGCTCTAAGTTGACTTGCTTGAATGGAAAGTCCCCCCAAATAATGTGATCTGAAATGATTTTAACTTCTCAGATTTGGTGTATTAGTTTGTTAGCGTTGCTATAATGAAATGCCAGAGACTGGGTGGCTTAAATGGAAATTTATTTTCTCATAATTTTGGAGCCTGGAAGTCTAAGACCTAGGTGTCAGCAGTTTGGTGTCTATTGAGGACTCTCCCCTTCGCTTGCAGATGGCTGCCTGCTCACTGTGTTGTCATATGGTCATCCCTTTGTCTGTGTTTTCCATGTACTCACATGACCTTTTCTCTGTGCTTCTCTCTTCTTTTTCTAAGGACACCAGTTATATTAGACTAATGCCCCATCTTTATGATTTCATTTAACATTAATGACCTCTTTCAAGGCCCTATTTCCAAATACACTTGCATTCTAAGGTATTGGCAGGGGCAATTTAAGGCTTCAATGTAAGAATTTTTGGGGAGACACAAGTTCATAGCATTTGGCTATATACAATTTGCCTTGTTCATAATTTATAATGAACAATGAGGTAAACCATCAAAACCACATTGTTTCCAGATATTGAGACTTCTTTACCATTGTTCTGTTTCTCAAAATAAATAGAATCTTTACTCATTTTAAATTTACCCTGAACTATAAATATATAGGCCATAAATGAAATCTCATTATTATTTTATAAAGAACCAGGGGATATTTTTCTCTTGCATACCATCCCAGTTAAATTTTCATAAGTGCTTCTTGCAAACTGACTTCCTTTCACACTTCACATAAAACTCTCAGCTACGAAATGGGGAGGCTAAAAACCTTTAATTTGTCATTAGTCCCACAATGCCTAACCTATGAAGTAGACTCACAAACAAGTGAATCTAGGACTAGAGGAAATTAACTTACCCCTAACCAAAAAAACAAAAACAAAAAAAACAATGGAAGTATAACATTGTTTCTCTTCCTTAATAAAAAAAATTATTGCCAGTAGAATATCAGATTTTGGCAACTTCAGGTAGTAAGTGACATTTTTACTATTTCTATTGAAACTTCTACAGGATGATGGAGAACATAAAATATATTTCTAAATCAAAAATAAATTTTTCAGCAACACTATTGAAGAGACTGTTTTTCCCCAGCAATTATTTTTGCCCCCTTTGTCATACATTAATTGACCATAAGTGTGTGGGTTTATTTCTGGGGTCTCCATTCTGTTCCATTGATCTATGTGTCTGTTTTTGTGCCAGTACCATACTGTTTTGATTATTGTAGCTTTGTAGTATAGTCTGAAGTCAGGAAGCATGATACCTCCAGCTTTGTTCTCCTAAGTCTAACAGAAGTGACCTTAACTATCAGGCAGTAAGGTTATACATATTTATGCTTCAATGTATCTATTTAATTGTTATATATTAATTGATGTTTCCCAAGGTTAGTTACTTGCAATTTGTTCTAATTTGTCCTGTGTATTTTTCACCAAATATTCAAATACTGTTTGTCATTCCAATAATGTATTAAAACACTGAGCTGTGATATCTGGTTACTGAACACCTGTTTTCTAGAATGCAACTGGTGATAGAAAGTGACAACTCATTGTCTTTGCAGATGGCAGAGTCCCTGCATCATTTCCATTCAGATGATTCAATTTTTATTCTGAAATCATAAGGGAGAGGATTCTAGGTTTATTTCAGTAACTCCAGGAATGCAGTCCTTTTGAACTCAAGATTGTAAAGTCCTTCCTTGAATATGTTTAATAAGATAATTCAAGCAATATATTCTAATTTAATTTTAACTCAGTATTCGAGATTTGCTATTCATGAAATACATAGCCTGATTTTAAAAAAAATCAATGAATTTGATCATATCTTGAAACCTCATTTCATTCTCTCTGGAGTTGTCATGGCAACAGAGAAACCAGGGTGCTATGGGGAGACGTGATTTCAGACTTCTGCTGCAGTTATTCCTATGTGTGGTCCAGAGAGAATAATGTGGTGACTACTTTATTCAAAAAATTGTACTTAATATGTATTATGTTAATATAGCAGTCATAGAGAATTCAGATGCTATAAAATGCCTGGCCTTGCCACTTTGCCTAATAGATGGGTTCAGGTTTACTTTTTCTGGTTTAAGCTCCTGTTCAGTGACTGGTAGAATTATTTTTGATATGTATAGTGTCTACTTAGGGGTATTTATTGGATCTTGAAACAAGCAGGATGGAAAATAGAGAATTCAAACAGTTGAATTTATTAAATGTTTAAGTGAAGCATTTGAATTAATTACAAATTTATTACATAAATATGAAGCCACCTTTGATTACAAATCCTGTTTCCACTGATGATCTGGACAGCTCACTGTCTTAACCAATATTGTTGCCTTGCTGACAGTGGCTCACTCTCCAGTTACATGATATCACAGCTTTCCCACTCTGAGTGCAAATATTCATAATATCCTTTTTCTTGATCCTTTAGTTTCTTTTTCCTAACTCCTTTCTTCTCTCTCTGTCTCCTTCCTGCTTTCCCTCCTTGCCTGCCTCCTTCCTCCTTTCCTCATCCCTTCCCTCGTTCCTTCCTCAGTTGCTTTTTCTTGCACATTCATTGTATAGAATTTACCTGCCACTCTGCTAAATAGGCTCAATTATCTTCCCTATGTTCCCACCTCCCTCTCCTATCTTCACCCCCTCCCTGTACTGAACTCAAACCCACAGGTCAATGTGTCCAGTGGCCTCTTGCTTGTTAATGCTAGGTCTCTGCTCATGGTAAATGGAGTCCTTGTGGAATTTTATAAAAATTCTAAATATATGCAGCAGAATTGTATGCAAAATTTGGAATCAGAGAGCAATAGGAAAAATTAAACTCTATAGTTTAATTTCTGCAGTGAGCAGAAATCATGAAGGTTTTAGTCATCACAAAGTAGAGAATTGGAAGCACTCTGAGCTAATCATAACTAAATTGCCAAATGGGCAAGGAACTCTGACCATCTGGGTTGTACAGGTTTAAGATTTAAGAAAAGAGCAAATATTTAAACACATTTTAAACAAAGATGTACCAGGGCAGCAAGAGGTGGGCTTATAAATGCATGTTTGTAATATGTATATTTTAGAAATATACCATATTAAGAATTTTCTTTTTAAAATTTTATTTATTAAAGTAATTTACAGTTATATTAGTTTTAGAGTATAATGATTCAATATTTTTATAGATTAAACTCCATAAATTTATTATAAATATTGGCTGTATTCCCTGTCCTGTACAATATATTCTTTTTTTTGCATATTTATCTTATACCAAATAGTTTGTACCTCTTCATCCCCTACTCCTATCTTGCCTCTCCCCATTTCCTCTCCCCACTGGAAATCACTAGTTTGTTTTCTATATCTGTTTCTGTTTTGCTATATACATTAGTTTGTTTTACGTTTTAGATTCCACACATAGGTGATTTCATATAGTATTTGTCTTTCTCTGTCTAACTTAATTCACTAAGCATAATAATCTCTAGGTCCATTCATACTGCTGCAAATGGCAGAATTTCATTCTTTTTATGGCTGAGTAATATTCCATTCTCTGTGTGTGTGTACACACACACACACACACACATATATACACACACACCTCATCTTCTTTATCCATTTGTGTGTTGATGGACATTGGGTTGCTTCTATATCTTGGCTATTATAAATAATGGACATTAGGGTGCATGCATCTTTTCAAATTAGTGTTTTCATTTTCTTTGGATATATATCCAGAAGTAGAATTGCTGAATCATAGGGTAGTTCTATTAGTTTTTTAAGGAACCTCCATGTTGTTTTCCATAGTGGCTTCATCAATTTATGTTCCCACCAACAGTGTACAAGGGTTCCCTTTACATCCTCACCAACATTTGTTATTTGTGGTCTTTTTGATGATAGCCATTCTGACAGGTGTGAGGTGCTATCTCGTGGTTTTGATTTGCATTTCTCTGATGATTAGTGATGTTGAACATCTTTCCATGGGCCATCTTTGTGTCTTTTTGGAAAAGTGTCTATTTAGGTCTTCCAATTTTTAATCGGGTTGTTTGTTTTTTGGTATTGAGTTGTATGAGCTATTTTATATTTTGGATAGTACTTATCAGTCATATCATTTGTGAATATTTTCTCCCATTCAGTAGGTTGTATTTTTGTTTTGTCAATAGTTTCCTTTGCTGTACAAAAGCTTTTAATTTTAATTCATTCCTATTTGTTTATTTTTGCTTTTATTTCCTTTGCCTTAGGAAACACATCCAAAAAAATATTGCTACAATTTATGTCAAATACTGTTCTGCTTACATTTGTCTCTAGGATTTTTATGGTTTTCAGTCTGACATTTAGGTCTTTAATCCATTTTGAGTTTATTTTTGTGTATGGTGTTAGGGAGTGTTATAGTTTCATTCTTTTACATGTAGCTGTCCAGTTTTCCCAGCAACACTTATTGAAGAGACTATCTTTCCCCAGCAATTATTTTTGCCTCCTTTGTCATACATTAATTGACCATAAGTGTGTGGGTTTATTTCTGGGGTCTCTATTGTGTTCCATTGATCTATGTGTCTGTTTTTGTGCCAGTACCATACTGTTTTGATTACTGTAGCTTTGTAGTATAGTCTGAAGTCAGGGAGCATGATACCTCCAGCTTTGTTCTTTTTTCTCAAGATTACTTTGGCTATTTGGGATTTTTTGTGTCTCCATACAAATTTTATGAATATTTGTCCTAGTTCTGTGAAAAATGTCATGAGTATTTTGATAGGGATTGCATTAAATCTGTAAATTGATTTGAGTAGTATGGACACATTAACAATATTAATTCTTCCACTCCATGAACACAGGATATCTTTCCACTTCTTTGTGTCATTTTCAATTTCCTTAATCAGTGTTTTATCGTTTTCAGAGTATAGATCTTTCAACTCTTTGGTTAAGTTTATTCTGAGGTATTCTTTTTGATATGATTTTAAATGGAATTGTTTTTTTCTCTTCCTGTAGCTCATTATTAGTGCATAGAAAAGCAACCAATTTCTTTATATTAATCTTGTATACTGCAACTTTGCTGAATTCACTTAGTAGATCTAACAGTTTTTTTGGTGGCAACTTTAGGGTCTTTATATATAGTATCATGACATCAGCAACGCGTGACAGTTTTTCTTCCCTTCCAATTTGGATGCATTTTATTTCTTTTTCTTGAATGATTTCTGTGGCTAGGACTTCCAATTCTGTGTTAAATAGAAGTGGCAAAAGTGGGTATCATTGTCTTGTTCCTGATTTTAGAGGAAAGGTTTTCAGTTTTTTGCCATTGGTTATAATGTTAGCTGTGGGTTTGTCATAAATGGCTTTTATTATGTTGAGATATGTTCCCCCATACCCACTTTGGTGAAAGTTTTTATCATGAATGGATTTTGAATTTTGTCAAATATTTTAATGCATCTTTTGAGATGATCATGTGATTTTTATTCTTTTGTTAAAGTGGTGTATCACATTGAGTGATTTGCAGATATTGAACCATCTTTTCATTCCTGGCTGGAATAAATCTCACTTGATCATGGTGAATGACCCTTTTCATGTATGGTTGAATTTGGTTTGCTAATTTTTTTGAGGATTTTGCATCTATATTCATCAAAGATATTGGCCTGTAATATTCTGTTTTTGTAGTGTATTTTTCTGATTTTGATATCAGAGTAATGGTGGCCTTGTAAAATGAATTTGGGAGTGTTCCCGCCTCTTCAGTGTTTTGGAATAGTTTGAGAAGAATAGGTACTAGCTTTTCTTTATATGTTTAATAGAATTCCCCTGTGAAAATGTCTGATCCTGGACTTTGTTTGCTGGGATTTTTTAATTACTAATTCAATTTCACTAATAGTGATTGATCATTCAGCTTGCTTATTTCTTCCTGATTCACTCTTGGAAGATTGTATTTTTCTAGAAATATATCCATTTCTTCTAGGTTGTCCAGTTTGCTTGCTTATAACTGTTTTTAGTATTCTCTTATTTTTTATCTTTTTGATATAAGTTGTTATTTCTCTTTCGTTTCTTACTTTGAGTCATCTCTCTTTTTTTCTTGATGAGCCTGGCTATAGGTTCTCAATTTTTTTTATCTTTTCAAAAACATAGCTCTTGCTTTCATCAATCTTTCCATTGTTGTTTTGGTTTCTATTTTATTTATTTGCTTCCTAATCTTTACTATTCCCTTCTTTCTGCTGACTTTGTGCTTTGATCTTTTTCTAATTCTTTTAGATTGTAGGTTAGGTTATTTATTTGAGATTTTTCTTGTTTCTTGAGGTAGACATGTATCCTTATAAATCTCCCTCTTAGAACTGCTTTTGGTGCATCCCATAGATTTTGGAGAGCTGTGTTTTTATTTTCATTTTCCTTGAGGTATTTTCCAATTTTCTGTTTGAATTCTTCATCCACCCATTGGTTTTTAGTGGGATGTTATTTAGTCTCCACATGTTTGTGTTTTTCCTATTTTCCTTCCTGTAATTGATTTTGAGTTTTATACCATCATGGTCAGAAAAAAAAAATGCTTGCTATAATTTCTGTCCTCTTAAATGTGTTGAAACTTGTTTTGTGACCTATCATGTTATCTGTCCTGGGGAATGTTCCATGTGCACTTGAAAAAAAATCTATTGTGCTGTTTGGGGATTGAATGTCCTGTAGATATCTATTAAGTTCAACTGATCAAATGTGTCATTTAAGACCACTGTTTCCTTATTGATTTTTCTATTTGAATGATCCGTCCATTAATGGAAGTGTGGTGTTAACATCCCCTACTATTATTGTATTGTTGTGAACTTCTCCCTTTATGTCTATTAGTATTTGCTTTATATATTTAGGTGCTCCTGTATGTTTGCATATATGATAAGGTGTGTAATATCCTCTTCCTATACTGATTCCTTTATCATTATATAACACCTTTCTTTGTCTCTTGTTATAGACTTTTAGTATCTACTTCATCTGCTATGAGTATTGCTACCCCTGCTTGCTTGTTTTTTCCATTTGCATGAAATATCTTTTACCATCACTCACTTTCAGTCTGTCTATTAGTTGTTTTTTCAGTTGTCTTTTCTGCTTTTTTCATTTTGAACAAATTTGTATCTTCTCATTTTGTTTAATTTTCTCTATGAAATTGGGTGGAAGAGTTACACATCATTATCGTGAATATGTGTCCCTGTGTGGGAGCACCCCTATGCAATATACGTGTGCCCCGTGGCTTTGGTCAGAAAGGCTGGATCTGAGGTGAGCACAGATCACCATTTCCTCCAGGCTGTGCTGGCAGCTTTTTACCTTGGTGGGAGAGGTGGGTAAGGAGATGGAGAGGCTAGAGGCAGAGCCAGATGTGAGCTGGGGCTTCTATGATCAGTGGTTGTCACCACCCTAGCAGAGGCAGGGTCAAGGTCAGGATCAGATCCTAAGGTGCTGGAGCAGAAGTTCTGAGAATTGGGTCTGAGCTAGTTCTCTTCCCTCTGAGTGCATTCTTTCCCCATCACAGCAATGGCAACTTCACCCCAGAGGGGAACAGTGATAGAGCAAGAAGGGCTGAAGTGGGCACTCTATGTGGGCTGGGGCATGTGCAGGAGTGGTTGCTGGAAATGACCAGAGTCACAGGCAATTTCAATGTGCTTCCTTTGCTTTGTTACCGGGAGTAAGCAAGCATGTGTCTGCTCTTCATTAGTGGAATCTAGGTTTCTTTCAGCTCTCCTGTTATTCCCACTGGTTTTCAAACCAGCTAAGGGGACTTATCTTCCTGGTGTTAGACTGCAGGCCTGGAGTGCCCAATAAGTGGTTCAAACTACTTACTCCCCAGGGAAGATCCCTTTTAATACCTCTGAGCCCTTTTAATACCCCTCCTCTTCTCTGTCCCCTCCAGGGGGCATGGGTCCTGACCCTATCACTTCTCTTCCCTTCCTACCCAACTCCGTGTGGATCTTTCTTTACATTCTTGGTTGTATAAGAGCCTCTGTCAGGCTCCAGCTTGTTTTCAGTGAGAATTGCTCCACATGTAGATGTACTTTTGATGTGTTTGTTGGGGAAGGTGAGCTCAGCATCCTCCTATTCCACCATCTGATCTCCTCTCAACAATTTTCATTGTTCAACTCAAGACTAAAATAGTTATTACATTGATTCCTTGGGAGCATTTTCTCCCATAAAGGCTAATTTGGAGACCAAAACTCTCACAAATTAGAAGGACAGAAGAAAAAAGACATGGAAACATTTTGTTGGTATGTGATAATGCTTAGTATTCATAGGTCAAGGTCCAGATCATTTCTAAGTTGCTAAAAGAAGTCATACTCTTGGATCACAAGAGTATCAGGCATACTAGGCATTTATTGGAAGGATTTGTTTTATTTCCCTATTTAAATAATGAAGTTAACAATGGACTATGTTTTAACTATTGAAGAAGTTTTGTGTATTTAGTGAATGCCTATTATACACCCACAGAAGATTTAGATACTATTTAGGTAACCCATACTGCAAAATGCATTGAATGGTAAAGATGTTTTCACTAAAAACAGACAATGTGAAAAATTTAAGGTGATTAAAAGGCTTGAATTAGTGATAAACTCAACCCTATGCTGATATAATTAGTTCTGAGCTTCAGACACACCGAAAAATGTCAGCTTGCCTAATCGGCACTTTTAAAGTCATAATAGGTCTTTACTATTAAAAGAACTAAGGCAACTTCCAAAATATAAGTACTTTATTCTAGTCAACTCTGGTCTGCTAGAATGAAATAATGGACAGTGGCCTTAGTTCTGTACTCTCAGTTCATATGAAATGGGGGAGGAGTCACTAGAAGTTTTAAGAGTATTTGCCCACAGAAACATGCTAATCAGTACAGAGCCAAGGATAATCAAGAGGGTGTTATATTGGCTCACTATGTTGGCTGGGAAGGGAAAGTCTCCCACTTTCCTTTTCTCCCCTGCTCTTCTACGCCACAAAACCTGAGGATACGTGAGCTACTGGATGGGTACCAGCTCTAGCAAGTATTAAGTGCACTGCTTACATCCCCATTTAAATATCTTGTACCACTGAGTGTCTTTCCCATCTCAGTTGATGTCAACTCCATCTGTTCAGTCACTCATGCCCAAACCACTGGAGTCATCCCTGGTCCTCTCAATCTCTCCCACCTTATGTCTAGTCTAACAGGAAATGTTATTAGCTTTATCTTCAAGGTATATCCAGAATCAAATCATCTAATTCCCATTGTCTCTGCTGTGACCACCCTGGTTGGGACTACTATGATTTCTTTCTTGAAATATGGCAAATTCTCCTTCTCTTATCTACTTCCGAAAGTCTGCTTTCAAAAGCATACAGAACAATGTTTCTCTCCTTTAATTTTGATGTGATTTCAGACTTACAGAAAAGCTATACGAATAGTACAAACTGTTACCTTAAACGCTTCATCCAGATTCCCCAACTGTAAACACTTTTTTCATTTACTATTTTTCATTAAATACTGCTATATTCTCATCCATAAGGGTTGCAGTATTTTGCATTTTTATCAGCAATATATTACAGAGTCTGTTTCTGCATAGTCTTGCAGATACTGTGTTACTAGATTTTTGAACTTTTACCAATCTGCTTAAGGAGAAATGATATCTCATAATAGTCTTAATTAGCATTTACATTTCTACAGATAAGGTTGAATGTATTTTCATATGTTTAAAGACACTTTAAAACTTTTGGATAGCCCACTTCTGTTTTTCACTCATTTTACTCTCAGGATTTTGGTCTTTTGTCCCCCAGAATTTTAAGCATTCCATATATTATTATTATTAGCTAATAACTAATACTAGTTACTATTAGCTAGTAACTAATACTAACATAACTATTATCTGTGATATAGGTTACCAATATTTTCTTCTAGTGTGTTGTCTTATGACTATTTATGGTGGGGTTTTTTTGTTATGCTAAAGTTTTAAATTTTGATGGGTCAAATTTATCAATTTCTGATTTTCTCTGGAATTTGAGTTACTGCTAGAAAACCTTTTCTTACCCCCAGGTGTTACAGGAATTCATCCATGTTTTCTTCTGGTACTTCTGTGATTTCATTTTTTTTTTTTTAAACATTTAGATTCCTGAACAATTTGGAGTTTATTCTTGTGTGAAATGAGGCATAGATTTAATTTTATCTTTTCCCAAATACCCATTATTTCAGCGCCATTTATTAAAATGCCCATCCTTGGCTCTAGTGATTTGAGATGTTACCTTCATCATATACTAAAATACAATAAGCACTTCGGTCTATATCTGGACTTTTAGTTCTTTCCCATTGGTCAATCTGTCTACTCATGCACGAGTACCACCTTGTTTTAATTATAGAGGTGTTATGTTTTAATGTCTGGTAGGACTAGTCTCCTGGTAGCTTTTCTTTTAAGGTATTTTCCTGGATATTCCACATAAAATTTGTATTAACTTATCTAGATCCATTAAAAAGCTTGCTAATATTTTTCTTGGGGTTACATTAAATTGATAACTGAGGGAGAACTGATAAGTTTATCATGTCAAAACATATAATTTAAAAACTGAGAATGTCTTTCCATTTGTTAAAGTCTAATATTACGTCTCAAGAGTGTTGTTTTCTTTATATAAACTTTGTACATTTCTTGTTATATTTATTCCTAAGTATCTTATTTTCTTGTTGCTGTTATAAGTCAGGCTTTTTTTGTCATTATATCCTCTGATTATTTTTGTGTTTATGAAAACTATCGAGGCTGCATGTTAATTATATGTTTGGGTAACTTCCTGAAATTTTTTATTGTTTGAGTTAGCTTTATCATTGACTATCTGAGTGTATGATCATATCTTCTGCAAAGAGCAATAGTTCTCTTTTTCTTTACCATGCTTATATCTCTCAATAATTTCTCTCATCTGATTGCATTGGCCTCTAGTAGATGGTAGATAGTACTGGATTTAGTGGGCATCCACAAATATTCTCAATAGTTATTTTAAGAAAGTACACATCGAGTCCTATTTTATTGGATGATTTTTACCAAGAAAGAGTATTAATATTTGTTGAAGAATTTCTGTGTTTATGGAAAAATTTTCTTTTCAGATGTATTAATAAGACAACTTACAATAATTTATTTCCGAAATTCAGCCAACTTTACATTCCTAGAATAAATCCTACTTGGTCATAGGTATTTTTTTCATATTCTTATGTTGGACTCTGTTTGCTAATAGTTTAACTTAGAGCTTTTGTTTGTACAGTCTTTATCAGGCTTAATTATCACTATTATTCTTGCTCCATAAAAAAGATTAGGAAGTTTTCCTTTATTGTACTATGTGGTCATTAAATATTTGGTAGAACTCCCCCGTGAAACCATCAGCTCCTGCTGCATTTTTGTGCAGCATTTTGTTTGTTTCCTTTCTGAGGAATTTTGTCTGTTTAAGCTTTCTATCACTAATGGGATAATTTTTCATAAGCTGTATGTTCCAAAAATATTTCATCTAGATTTTCAAATTTATTTGTATAAGGCTCTCTAAAACACTCCTTTATGCTTTGAAAATATATTTTTTTCTATTTCAACAGTTATTTCTCCTTGAACTTTCTTATTTTGTATATTTGTACTTTCCCCCTATTTTTTCTGGATTAAGTTGACTAGTGGTTTGTGTATTTTGTTATTTTTTAAAAATTTGATTTATTAAATATAGTATTTTCTAACCTCTATTTTATCTTTCTTTTATCTGTAGTATTTCCTTCTTTGTGGGTTCCTTTGGTTTACTTTATTGTCCTTTTTCTGGCTATTTATTTATTTATTTATTTTTAAACATCTTTATTGAAGTATAATTGCCTTACAATGGTGTGTTAGCTTCTGCTTTATAACAAAGTGAATCAGTTATACATATACAATATGTTCCCATTTCTCTTCCCTCTTGCATCTCCCTCCCTCCCACCCTCCCCATCCCACCCCTCTAGGTGGTCACAAAGCACCGAGCTGATCTCCCTGTGCTATGCGGCTGCTTCCCACTAGTTATCTATTTTACATTTGGTAGTGTATATATGTCCATGACACTCTCTTACCCTGTCACATCTCACCCCACCCCCTCCCCATATCCTCAAGTCCATTCTCTAGTAGGTCTGTGTCTTTATTCCCGTCTTGCCACTAGGTTCTTCATGGCCTTTTTTTTTTTTTTTTTTTCCTTAGATTCCGTATATATGTGTTAGCATACTGTATTTGTTTTTCTCTTTCTGACTTACTTCACTGTGTATGACAGACTCTAACTCCATCCACCTCATTACAAATACCTCCATTTCATTTCTTTTTATGGCTGAGTAATATTCCATTGTATATATGTGCCACATCTTCTTTATCCATTCATCTGTCGATGGACATTTAGGTTGCTTCCATGTCCTGGCTATTGTAAATAGAGCTGCAATGAACATTTTGGTACATGACTCTTTTTGAACTATGGTTTTCTCAGGGTATATGACCAGTAGTGGGATTGCTGGGTCGTATGGTAGTTCTATTTGTAGTTTTTTAAGGAAACTCCATACTGTTCTCCATAGTGGCTGTATCAATTTACATTCCCACCAACAGTGCAAGAGGGTTCCCTTTCCTCCACACCCTCTCCAGCATTTATTGTTTCTAGATTTTTTGATGATGGCCATTCTGACCGGTGTGAGATGATATCTCATTGTAGTTTTGATTTGCATTTCTCTAATGATTAATGATGTTGAGCATTCTTTCATGTGTCTGTAGGCCATCTGTATATCTTCTTCGGAGAAATGTCTATTTAGGTCTTCTGCCCATTTTTGGATTGGGTTGTTCGTTTTTTTGTTATTGAGCTGCATGAGCTGCTTGTAAATCTTGGAGATTAATCCTTTGTCAGTTGCTTCATTTGCAAATATTTTCTCCCATTCTGATGGTTGTCTTTTGGTCTTGTTTATGGTTTCCTTTGCTGTGCAAAAGCTTTTAAGTTTCATTAGGTCCCATTTGTTTATTTGTGTTCTTATTTCCATTTCTCTGGGAGCTGGGTCAAAAAGAATCTTGCTGTGATGTATGTCATAGAGTGTTCTGCCTATGTTTTCCTCTAAGAGTTTGATAATGTCTGCCCTTACACTTAATTCTTTAATCCATTTTGAGTTTATTTTTTTGCATGGTGTCAGGGAGTGTTCTAATTTCATACTTTTACATGTATCTGTCCAATTTTCCCAGCACCACTTATTGAAGAGGCTGTCTTTTCTCCACTGTATATGCTTGCCTCCTTTATCAAAGATAAGGTGACCATATGTGCGTGGGTTTATCTCTGGGCTTTCTATCCTGTTCCATTGATCTATATTTCTGTTTTTGTGCCAGTACCAAACTGTCTTGATTACTGAAGCTTTGTAATATAGTCTGAAGTCAGGGAGCCTGATTCCCCCAGCTCCATTTTTCGTACTCAAGATTGCTTTGGCTATTCGGGGTCTTTTGTGTTTCCATACAAATTGTGAAATTTTTTGTTCTAGTTCTGTGAAAAATGCCAGTGGTAGTTTGATAGGGATTGCATTGAATCTGTAGATTGCTTTGGGTAGTAGAGTCATTTTCACAATGTTGATTCTTCCAATCCAGGAACATGGTATATCTCTCCATCTATTTGTATCATCTTTAATTTCTTTCATCAGTGTCTTATAATTTTCTGCATACAGGTCTTTTGTCTCCTTAGGTAGGTTTATTCCTAGATATCTTATTCTTTTTGTTGCAGTGGTAAACGGGAGTGTTTTCTTAATTTCACTTTCAGATTTTTCGTCATTAGTGTATAGGAATGCAAGCGATTTCTGTGCATTAATTTTGTATCCTGCTACTTTACCAAATTCATTGATTAGCTCTAGTAGTTTTCTGGTAGCATCTTTAGGATTCTCTATGTATAGTATCATGTCATCTGCAAACAGTGACAGCTTTACTTCTTCTTTTCTGATTTGGATTCCTTTTATTTCTTTGTCTTCTCTGATTGCTGTGGCTAACACTTCCAAAACTATGTTGAATAATAGTGGTGAGAGTGGGCAACCTTGTCTTGTTCCTGATCTTAGTGGAAATGGTTTCAGTTTTTCACCATTGAGGACAATGTTGGCTGTGTGTTTGTCATATATGGCCTTTATTATGTTGAGGAAAGTTCCCTCTATGCCTACTTTCTGCAGGGCTTTTATCATAAATGGGTGTTGAATTTTGTCAAAAGCTTTCTCTGCATCTATTGAGATGATCATATGGTTTTTCTCCTTCAATTTGTTAATATGGTGTATCACATTGATTGATTTGCGTATGTTGAAGAATCCTTGCATTCGTGGGATAAACCCCACTTGATCATGGTGTATGATCCTTTTAATGTGCTGTTGGATTCTGTTTGCTAGTATTTTGTTGAGGATTTTTGCATCTATGTTCATCAGTGATATTGGCCTGTAGTTTTCTTTCTTTGTGACATCTTTGTCTGGTTTTGGTATCAGGGTGATGGTGGCCTCGTAGAATGAGTTGGGGAGTGTTCCTCCCTCTGCAATATTTTGGAAGAGTTTGAGAAGGATAGGTGTTAGCTCTTCTCTAAATGTTTGATAGAATTCGCCTGTGAAACCATCTGGTCCTGGGCTTTTGTTTGTTGGAAGGTTTTTAATCACAGTTTCAATTTCAGTGCTTGTGATTGGTCTGTTCATATTTTCTATTTCTTCCTGGTTCAGTCTCGGCAGTTTGTGCATTTCTAAGAATCTGTCCATTTCTTTCAGGTTGTCCATTTTATTGGCATAGAGTTGCTTGTAGTAATCTCTCATGATCTTTTGTATTTCTGCAGTGTCAGTGGTTACTTCTCCTTTTTCATTTCTAATTCTATTGATTTGAGTCTTCTCCCTTTTTCTCTTGATGAGTCTGGCTAATGGTTTATCAATTTTGTTTATCTTCTCAAAGAACCAGCTTTTAGTTTCATTGATTTTTGCTATTGTTTCCTTCATTTCTTTTTCATTTATTTCTGACCTAATCTTTATGATTTCTTTCCTTCTGCTGGCTTTGGGGTTTTTTTGTTCTTCTTTCTCTAATTGCTTTAGGTGCAAGGTTAGGTTGTTTATTTGAGATGTTTCCTGTTTGTTGAGGTAGGCTGTATTGCTATAAACTTCTCTCTTAGCACTGCTTTTGCTGCGTCCCATAGGTTTTGGGTCGTCATATCTCCATTGTCATTTGTTTCTAGGTATTTTTTGATTTCCCCTTTGATTTCTTCAGTGATCACTTCGTTATTAAGTAGTGTATTGTGTAGCCTCCATGTGTTTGTATTTTTTACAGATCTTTTCCTGTAATTGATATCTCGTCTCATAGCATTGTGGTCGGAAAAGATACTTGATACGATATCAATTTTCTTAAATTTACCAAGGCTTGATTTGTGACCCAAGATATGATCTATCCTGGAGAATGTTCCATGAGCACTTGAGAAAAATGTGTATTCTGTTGTTTTTGGGTGGAATGTCCTATAAATATCAATTAAGTCCATCTTGTTTAATGTATCATTTAAAGCTTGTGTTTCCTTATTTATTTTCATTTTGGATGATCTGTCCATTGGTGAAAGTGGGGTGTTAAAGTCCCCTACTATGATTGTGTTGCTGTCGATTTCCCCTTTTATGGCTGTTAGTATTTACCTTATGTATTGAGGTGCTCCTATGTTGGGTGCATAAATATTTACAATTGTTATACCTTCCTCTTGGATCGATCCCTTGATCATTATATAGTGTCCTTCTTTGTCTCTTGTAATAGTCTTTATTTTAAAGTCTATTTTGTCTGATATGAGAATTGCTACTCCAGCTTTCTTTTGATTTCCATTTGCATGGAATATCTTTTTCCATCCCCTTACTTTCAGTCTGTATGTGTCTCTAGGTCTGAAGTGGGTCTCTTGTAGACAGCATATATATGGGTCTTGTTTTTGTATCCATTCAGCCAGCCTGTGTCTTTTGGTGGGAGCATTTAATCCATTTACATTCAAGGTAATTATCGATATGTATGTTCCTATTCCCATTTTCTTAAATGTTTTGGGTTTGTTATTGTAGGTGTTTTCCTTCTCTTGTGTTTCTTGCCTAGAGACGTTCCCTTAGCATTTGTTGTAAAGCTGGTTTGGTGCTGCTGAACTCTCTCAGCTTTTGCTTGTCTGTAAAGGTTTTAATTTCTCCATCATATCTGAATGAGATCCTTGCTGGGTAGAGTAATCTTGGTTGTAGGTTTTTCTCCTTCATGACTTTAAGTATATCCTGCCACTCCCTTCTGGCTTGCAGAGTTTCTGCTGAAAGATCAGATGTTAACCTTATGGGGATTCCCTTGTGTGTTATTTGTTGTTTTTCCCTTGCTGCCTTTAATATGTTTTCCTTATATTTAATTTTTGACAGTTTGATTAATATGTGTCTTGGCGTGTTTCTCCTTGGGTTTATCCTGTATGGGACTCTCTGTGCTTCCAGGACTTGATTAACTATTTCCTTTCCCATATTAGAGAAGTTTTCAACTATAATCTCTTCAAATATTTTCTCAGTCCCTTTCTTTTTCTCTTCTTCTTCTGGGACCCCTATAATTCGAATGTTGGTGCGTTTAATGTTGTCCCAGAAGTCTCTGAGACTGTCCTCAGTTCTTTTCATTCTTTTTTCTTTATCCTGTTCTGCAGTAGTTATTTCCACCATTTTATCTTCCAGGTCACTTATCCTTTCTTCTGCCTCAGTTATTCTGCTATTGATCCCATCTAGAGTATTTTTAATTTCATTTATTGTGTTTTTCATCATTGCTTGGTTCCTCTTTTGTTCTTCTACGTCCTTGTTAAATGTTTCTTGCATTTTGTCTATTCTATTTCCAAGATTTTGGATCATCCTTACTATCATTATTCTGAATTCTTTTTCAGGTAGACTACCTATTTCCTCTTCATTTGTTAAGTCTGGTATGTTTTGACCCTGCTCCTTCATCTGCTGTGTGTTTTTCTGTCGTCTCATTTTGCTTATCTTACTGTGTTTGGGGTCTCCTTTTCACAGGCTGCAGGTTCGTAGTTCCCGTTGTTTTTGGTATCTGTCCCCAGTGGCTAAGGTTGGTTCAGTGGGTTGTGTAGGCTTCCTGGTGGAGGGAACTAGTGCCTGAGTTCTGGTGGATGAGGCTGGATCTTGTCTTTCTGGTGGGCACATCCACGTCTGGTGGTGTATTTTGGGGTGTCTGTGGCCTTATTATGATTTTAGGCAGCCTCTCTGCTAATGGATGGGGCTGTGTTCCTGTCTTGCTAGTTGTTTGGTATAGAGTGTTCAGCACTGTAGCTTGCTGGTCATTGAGTGATGCTGGGTCTTGATGTTGAGATGGAGATCTCTGAGAGATTTTTGCCGTTTGGTATTACATGGAGCTGGGAGGTCTCTTGTGGACCAGTGTCCTGAAGTTGGCTCTCCCACCTCAGTGGTATGGCCCTGATGCCTGGCTGGAGCACCAAGAGCCTTTCGTCCACACGGCTCAGAGTAAAAGGGAGAAAAAATAGAAAGAAAGAAAGAAAGAGGCTATAATATAGTGAAGTAAAATAAAGCTATTATAAAGCAAAGCTATACAGACAAAATCTCACCCAGAAGCATATACATATACACTCACAAAAAAAGGAAAAGGGGAAAAATTAATATATCTTGCTCCCAAAGTCCACCTCCTGAATTTGGGATGATTCGTTGTCTATTCAGGTATTCAACAGATGCAGGCACATCAAGTTGTTTGTGGAGTTTTAATCCGCTGCTTCTGAGGCTGCTGGGAGAGATTTCCCCTTCTCTTCTCTGTTCGCACAGCTCCTGGAGATCAGCTTTGGATTTGGACCCGCCTCTGTGTGTAGGTCGCCTGAGGGCGTCTGTTCCCTGCCCAGATAGGACGGGGTTAAAGGAGCAGCTGCTTCGGGGGCTTTGGCTCACTCAGGCCGGGGGGAGGGAGGGGTATGCGGGGAGATCCTGTGGCGGCAGAGGCCGGCGTGACGTTGTACCAGCCTGAGGCATGCAGTGCGTTCTCCCAGGGAAGTTGTCCCTGGATCACGGGACGCTGGCAGTGGCGGGCTGCACAGGCTCCCGGGAGGGATGGTGTGAAGAGTGACCTGTGCTCGCACACAGGAATTTTGGAGGCGGCAGCAGCAGCCCCGGCGTCTCACACCCGTCTCTGGGGTCCGCGCTGATAGCCGCGGCTCGCACCCGTCTCTGGAGTTCGTTTAGGCGGTGCTCTGAATCCCCTCTCCTCGCACACCAGGAAACAAAGAGGCAAGAAAAAGTCTCTTGCCTCTTCGGCAGCTGCAGACTTTTTCCCGGACTCCCTCCCGGCTAGCTGTGGTGCACTAACCCCTTCAGGCTGTGTTCACGCCGCCAGCCCCAGTCCTCTCCCTGCGATCTGACAAAAGCCCGAGCCTCAGCTCCCAGCCCCGCCCGCCCCAGCGGCTGAGCAGACAAGCCTCTCGGGCTGGTGAGTGCTGCTCGGCGCCGAGCCTCTGTGTGGGAATCTCTCCGCTTTGCCCTCCGCACCCCTGTGGCTGCGCTCTCCTCCGTGGCTCCAAAGCTTCCCCCCTCTGCCACCCGCAGTCTCTGCCCACGAAGGGGCTTCCTAGTGTGTGGAAATCTTTCCTCCTTCACAGCTCCCTCCCACTGGTGCAGGTCCTGCCCCTATTCTTTTGTCTCTGTTATTTCTTTTTTCTTTTGCCCTACCCAAGTACGGGGGGAGTTTCTTGCCTTTTGGGAGGTCTGACGTTTTCTGCCAGCGTTCAGTGGGTGTTCTGTAGGAGCAGTTCCATGTGTAGATGTATTTCTCTGGCTATTTATTTTTATTTAAAAAATTTTTTATTGGAGTATAGTTGCTTTACAATGTTGCATTATTTTCTACTGTACAGAAAAATGAATCTATATGTATACATATATTCCCCTCTTTTTTGGATTTGCTTCCCATTTAGGTCACCACAGAGCATTGAGTAGAGTTCCCTGTGTTATACAGTAGGTTCTCATTAGTTAAATATTTTATACATAGTATCAATAGTATACATATGTCAATCCTAATCTTTTTGAGATGAGAATTTAATTAAATTATTTCAATTCTTTCCTTTTTATTGATAAGTGTTTCAGACTGAATTTTCCTCTACTGTTTAAAATGCATTTAACAGAATTTGCTAGGTAGTGTTTTCATAATTTTAAAAGAAATTCTGTAATTTTGGTTCCTAGTTCTCCTTTCATCTAAGATATTTTCAAAGCATAAGAGTTGGTTAATAGAAAATTTAATTTCCCCAAAAGAGATTTTTTTCTTTTGTTGATAATTTTTAACTTTATTGTAATGTGATCAGAGTGTTATTTGTAATATGAGTACTTTATGGAACTTACTGATGTTTTCTTTGTGACTAGATACATGATCAATTTTTGTAAATGTGCTATTGTCAGAGCATAAAATTTGATATGTATTACTAAGATTCATCCTGTTTATTATGTGATATAAATCTTTATGTCCTCAATTCCATTTTGTCCACTTGATATGTCTTATACTGGGAGTGGTATGTTACTGTACTCTTTGGAAGGAAGTTACTGTGAGAAGATGGAAGGAGTATATAACTCTCCACTCCTTAAAAGTCTGTGTACTTTATTTTAGGGTAGAGTATCTGCATAAAGTATTTGGAATTCTTCTGCACATGAAGTCTCTTTTCCCCCCATTTATTTACATTGCTGTGGAATCACGGGTACTTATTTTATACCTTGGTTTGTAATCCAATACTACTTAATTTATGTTGTTCAAATTGTTCCAAGTTTAGCCATTGGGAGTCTCACAGTTGGTTCCTATGTTCCTTTGATGTACCCTATTTTCACATTTATTTTTATTTTTTTAGCACTTATTTTTTTTTTTTTTGCCACTACAATATGCTCCAAGTTCAACTTGTGTATTTACCTGCCCTGGTTCTAGAACTAGTCATTTCTCCAAGGAGCTTTGGTTTCCTTTATTGGGGATTGATATTAGAAATCAAGATGTAGGCACTAGATGTACTCATTTTTACTGGGAGTCATTACTTCTCGACCCTCTCAGTTGACAGAACAAGGAAATATGTATGCATACTAACCTGCAAATATTTACATATCTATAAATATTTCTGTATTTGATCCTCTGTATATGAACTGGAACATGAGTTCATAGTGATAGCTTCAACTAGAATCAATTACCACATGGATAATTCTAAACTTCTTCCCTTTCTTCTAAGCACACTCTAAGATTGAGAAATCTGGTTCCCTTATCCATTTTTAATTGTTCAGGTCCAGTTTACATGAATAGTGGCTTCAGAATGATTAACTTATACCCTCATGGGAAATAACTTTATTAAATAGAATATGGCATTTGTTTATTTTTTTACACTTGATCTTAGCCAAAAGGCCGAGAAGCAATAACATTTATTTAGTTTTAAATTTTTTATTGTATATTAGAGTACAGTTGATTTAAAATGCTGTGTTAGTTTCAGGTGTACATCAAAGTGATTCAGTTATACATATACATATATCCATTCTTTTTCAGATTCTTTTCCCATATATGCTATTACAGAATATCAAGTATAGTTCCCTGTGCTATACAGTAGGTCCTTGTTGATTATCTATTTTATATATAGTAGTGTGTATATGTTAATCCCAAACTCTTAATTTATCCTTCCCCCTAGCTTTCCCCTTGGTAACCATAAGTTTGTTTTCAAAGTCTATGAGTCTGTTTCTGTTTTATAAATAAGTTTATTTGTATCATTTTTTTAGATTCCACATATAAGTGATATCATATGATATTTGTCTTACTTCACTTAGCATGATAATCTCTAGGTCCATCCATGTTGCTGCAAATGGCATCATTTCATTTGATTTTTTTTATGGCTGAGTAATATCCCATTGTATATATGTACCGCATCTTCTTTATTCATTCCTCTGTCAATGGACATTTAGGTTGCTTCCATGTCTTGACTATTGTAAATAGTGCTGCAATGAACATTGGGGGTGCATATGTTTTTGAATTAGAGTTTTCTCCAGATATATGCCCAGGGGTTTGATTGCTGGATAATATGGTAACTATATTTTTAGTTTTTTAGCAACCTCTATATGTGGTTCTCCATAGTGGTTGTACCAATTTATATTCCCACCAAGAGTATAGGAGGGTTCCCTTTTCTCCACACCCTGTCCAGCATTTATTGTTTGTAGACATTTTGATGATGGCCATTCTGACTGGTGTGAAGTGATACCTCATTGTAGTTTTGATTTACATTTCTCTAGTGATGTTGAGCATCTTTTCATGTGCTTTTGGCCATCTGTGTGTCTTCTTTGGAGAAATGTCTATTTAGATCTCTTGCCCATTTTTTTTAAATTGGGTTGTTTGTTTTTTTGGTATTGAGCTGCATGAGCAGTTCATATATTTTGGAGATTAATCACTTGCTGGTCACATCATTTGCAAATATTTTCTCCCATTCTCTGGGTTGTCTTTTCATTTTTTTTTTTTTATGGTTTCCTTTGCTGTGTAAAAGCTTTCAAGTTTAATTAGGTCCAATTTCCTTATTTTTGTTTTTATTTTCATTACTCTAGGAGGTGGATCCAAAAAGATATTGCTGTGATTTATGTCAAAAAGTGTTCTGTCTGTTTTCCTCTAATTGTTTTATAGTATCCAGCCTTATGTTTAGGACTTTAATCCATTTTTAGTTTATTTTTGTGTATGGTGTTAGAGAATGTTCTAATTCCATTCTTTTAAATTTAGCTGTCCAATTTTCCCAGCACAACTTATTGAAGAGACTGTCTTTTCTCCATTGCATATACTTGCCTCCTTTGTCATACATCAATTGATGATTTGACGATAAGTGCATGGGTTTATTTCTGGGCTTTCTATCCTGTTCCATTGATCTATATTTCTGGGTTCTTTTTGTTTTTTTGTGCCACTGCAATACTGCTTTGATTACTGTAGCTTTGTAGTATAGTCTGAGGTCAGGCAGTCTGATTCCTCCATCCCCGTTTTGCTTTATCAGGATTGATTTTGTGTTTCCATACAAGTTAAAATTTTTTTTTGTTATAGTTCTATGAAACAAATGCCATGGTAATTTGATAGGGATTTCATTGAATCTGTAGATTGCCTTGGGTAGTATAGTCATTTTGACAATATTGATTCTTCCAGTCCAAGAACATGGTATACCTTTCCATCTGTTTGTGTCAATTTTTTTTCATCAACATTGTATAGTTTTCAGAGTACAGGTCTTTTGCCATCTTAGGTAGGTTTATTCCTATGTATATTATTCTTTTTAATGTGATGATAAATGGGATTGTTTCCTTAATTTCTCTTTCCGATCTTTCACAGTTAGTGTATAGAAATACAAGATTATTGTGTGTTAATATTTTACCCTGCAACTTTACCAAATTCATTGATGAACTCTAGTAGTTTTCTGGTAGCATCCTTAGGATTTTCTATGTATAGTATCATGTCATCTGGAAACAGTGACAACTTTACTACTTCTATCCCAATTTGGATTCCTTTTTCTTCTCTGATTGCCATGGCTAGGACTTCCAAAACTATGTTTAATAAAAGT
Organism: Balaenoptera borealis; assembly: GCF_965194805.1. Classification (NCBI taxonomy): domain Eukaryota; kingdom Metazoa; phylum Chordata; class Mammalia; order Artiodactyla; family Balaenopteridae; genus Balaenoptera; species Balaenoptera borealis. Next base: position 38,756,394 of record NC_138866.1, on the reverse strand, counting down.
GGTGAGAGTGGCCATCCTTGTCTTCTTCCCTATCTTAGAGGAAATACTTTCAGCTTTTCACCATTGAGTGTAATGTTACCTGTGGGTTTGTCATATATTCCCTCTATGCCCACTTTCTGGAGAGCTTTTATGGCTGTTGAATTTTGACAAATGGTTTTTCTGCATCTATTGGGATGATCATATGATTTTTATTCTTCATTTTGTTGATGTGGTGTATCACATTGATTTGTGGATATTGAAAAAATTCTTGCATCACTGAGACAAATCCATCTTGAACATGGTGTATGTATGATCCTTTTAATGTGCTGTTGGATTCTGTTTGCTAGTATTTTGTTGAGGATTTTTGCATCTATGTTCATCAATGATATTGGCCTGTAATTTTCTTTTTTTGTGGTATCTTTGTCTGGTTTTGGTATGAGGGTGATGGTGGCTTCACAGAATGAGCTTGGGAGTGTTCCTTCCTCTGCTATTTTCTGGAATAGTGTCAGAAGGATAGATTTTAACTCGTCTCTAAATGTTTGGTAGAATTCACCTGTGAAGTCATCTGGTCCTGGACTTTTGTTTGTTGGAAGTTTTAAAATCAGTTTCAATTTCAGTACTTGTGATTGGTTTGCTCATATTTTCTATTTCTTCCTGGTTCAGTCTTTACCTTTCTTAGAATTTCTCCATTTCTTCTAGGCTCTCCATTTTATTGACATATAGTTGCTTGTAGTAGTCTCTTTTGATCCTTTGTATTTCTGTGGTGTCCATTGTAACTTCTCCTTTTTCATTTCTAATTTTATTGATTTGAGTCATCTCCCTTTTTTTCTTATTGAGTCTGGCTAAAGGTTTATCAATTTTGTTTATCTTCTCAAAGAACCAGTTTTTAGTTTCATTGGTCTTTTCTGTTGTTCTCTTCATCTCTATTATGTTTATTTCTGCTCTGGTCTTGATTTCTTTCCTTCTACTAACTTTGGGTTTTCTTTGTTCTTCTTTCTCTAGTTGCTTTAGGTGTAAGGTTAGGTTGTTTATTTGAGATTTTTCTTGTTTTCTGAGGTAAGATTGTATTGCTATAAACTTCCCTCTTAGAACTGCTTTTGCTGTGTCCCATAGGTTTTGTATCATTGTATTTTCATTTGTCTCTAGGTATTTTCTGATTTCCTCTTTGATTTCTTCAGTGATCCATTGGTTGTTTAGTAGCATATTGTTTATCCTCCATGTGTTTGTGTTTTCTTGTAGTTGATTTCTAATCTTAAAGTGTTGTGGTTGGAAAAGTTGCTGGATGTGATTTCAATTTTCTTAAATTTACTGAGGCTCACTTTGTGGCCCAACATGTGATCTATCCTGGAGAATGTTCCATGTGCACATGAGAAGAATTTGTATTGCTGCTTTTGGATGGAATGCTCTATAAATATCAATTAAGTCCATCTGGTCTAGTGTTTCATTTAAGGCCCGTGTTTCCTTATTGATTTTCTGTCTGGATGATCTGTCCATTGATGAAAGTGGGGCATTAAAGCCCCCCCACTATTGTTGTGTTACTGTCAATTTCTCCTTTTATGGCTGTTAGTATTTGCGTTATGTATTGAGGTGCTCCTATGTTGGGTGTATATATATTTACAATTGTTATATCTTCTTCTTGGATTGATCCCTTGATCATTATGTAGTGTCCTTCTTTGTCTCTTGTAACATTTTATTTTAAAGTCAATTTTGTCTGATATGAGTATTGCTACTCCAGCTTTCTTTTGATTTCCATTTGCATGGCATATCTTTTTCCATCCCCTCACTTTCAGTCTGTATGTGTTCCTAGGTCTGAAGTGGGTCTCTTGTAGATGGCATATATACAGGTCTTGTTTTTGTATCCATTCAGCCAGTCTATGTCTTTTGGTTGGAGCATTTAATCCATTTACATTTAAGGTAATTATCAATATGTATGTTCTTATTGCCATCTTGTTAATTGTTTTGGATTTGTTTTTGGAGTTCTTTTTTCTTCCCTTCCTGTTTTGTTCTTTTCTCCTATGATTTGATAAGCATCTTTAGTGTTGTGTTTGGATTGCTTTTCCTTTTTTGTGTATCTATTGTAGATTTTTGGTTTACGGTTACCATGAGGTTTTGATATAGCAGTCTATACATATATACAATATTGTTTTAAGTTGCCGGTCTCTTAATTTCAACTGCATTTCCAATATCTTGCATTTGTACTCTCCTCTTCTCATGATTGCTTGTTTGGATATCATATTTGTGTATGGATGATTTCCTAACTAACTAACTTTACTGTATTTTTGCCTTTACTGGTGTGTTTTCCCATTCATAATCTTCTTGTTTCTAGTGTGGCCTTTTTCATCTAGAGAAGTTCCTTTAGCATTTGTTGTAAAGCTGGTTTGGTGGTGAATTCTCTTAGCTTTTGCTTGTCTGTAAAGCTTTTGATTTCTCCATCAAATCTGAATGAGAGCCTTGCTGTGTAGGGTATTCTTGGTTGTAGGTTTTTCCCTTTCATCACTTTAAATATATCATGCCACCCCCTTCTGGCCTGCAGAACTTCTGGTGAAAAATCAGCTGGTAACCTTATGGGGATTCCCTTATATGTTGCTTTTCCCTTGTTGCTTTTAATATTTTTTGTCTTTAATTATTTTCATCAATTTGATTAATATGTATCTCAGTGTGTTCCTCCTGGAGTTTATCCTGTCTGGGACTCTGTGCTTCCTGGACTTGAGTGATTACTTTCCCATGTTAGGGAAGTTTTTAGTTATCATCTGTTCAAATATTTTCTCAGGTCCTCTGTTCCTCAGGCTGCAGGATTTTAATTCTTCTTGGTTCTGGTGTCTGTTCCCTGGTAGATGAGGTTGGTCCGGGGCCTTGTGCAGGCTTCCTGGTGAGCGGGACTGGTGCCTCCCCACTGGTGGTTGGTGCTGGGTCTTGTCCTACTGGTGGGCAGTGCTGTGTCAAGGGGTGTGTTTATAGGTGGCTGTTGGCTCAGGACTATTTTAGGCAGCCTTTCTTCTGATGGTTGGGGCTGTGTTCACCCTTGTTAGTTGTTTGGCTGAGGCTTCCTAGCACTAGAGCCTGCAGTCTGTTGGGTGGGTCTTGGTGCTAAAATGTCGACCTCCAGGAGAGCTTACACCAATGAGTCTTCCCTGGCGCATCTACCACCAGTGTCCTTGACTCCACAGTGAGCCACAGCTGACCTCCACCTCCAAGACCTGCGGGTATGTCTTGTCCAAGCTCTTATGGAGTCACTGCTTTGCCCTAGGTCCCAGTGCATGTGAAACCTTGTGTGTGCTTTCCTTTATTGGAGTCTCTGTTTCCCTCAGTCCTGTGGAGCTCCTGCACTCAAGCCCCACTGTCTTTCAAAGGTCAGGGGCTCCTCCTCCTCCTGATGCTAGACCCCTAGCCTGGGGAGCCTGATGTGGGGCTCAAAACTCTCACTCCTGTGGATTAAACTCTGTGATATAATTCTTTTCCAGTTTGTGGGTCACCCACCCAGCAGGTATGGGATTTGATTATATTGTGACAGTGCCCCTCCTACCATCTCGTGTTGCTGTCTTCATCTTCATCTTTGGGTGTAGAATATCTTTTTGGTAGGTTTGAGTCTCTTGTCCATAGTTATTCAGCAGTTAGCTGTGATTTTGTTGTTTTCATGAGAGGAGGATCTCAAGTGCTTGTGCTCTGCCATCTTGTCTCTTGTCCTCTAGAATATGGTATTTAGATACAATTTTTTGTTACTTTAGTCTGACAGATCCCACACCTCTTTTCCAGAATTTCTTAGGGGTGGAGGGAAAAGGTTCTGACCTTTCAGTATAGTTGTTTGACATATGTGTAATACAGTTAGATTATTTTTCTCACATCTACATTTCATTCTTGTATTCCTGATCTCCTAAATTATTTTTTTATTCTGTGAGGTAGTATGAGTGTGAACCACAGACTTAATCAGCCATTCCAGCAGAACTGCCAGTTTGAACTGAAGAGGAAGGAGATGGGAAGGAAAGAATAAAGGCTGTGGGATTTCTTGGATTTTTACAGGACAGTATCATAGGGTGATTCAGCTTCAAAAGTTTGCTATTATTTAAGAAAAGGGAAGAATGTCCCATAATGTCATTCAAAAGATGATCTGGGACTGCCTCCTTTGTTTCAAAAGGGGAGGCTTTGCTTTCAACAGTCCTGAAAACCTCTGTGGAGAGCTGACCAAAGCAGTGAAGGCAGGCCCTCCAGGCAGAGCCCTCATGGTACAACCCTGCCCAGCAGAGCTTCAGTGACAGGAGGCCACAGGGAATACAGAAGGCAGAACATCAAGACACAGAGGATCATTTTCAAGCCTTTTGGTCTAGTGTCGTTATTCCTGTTAGTTTTGGACTTGCTTGAGACCTGTCAGTCACCCCCTTTCTCTTTCCTATTTATTTCTCCCTTTTAGGGTGGGAATTTCTAGCCTTTGCCTGTCCCACCATTGTATTTTAGAAGTACATGACTTGTCTGGTTTCATAGGCTCCCTCAGTTTACCTATTCAGTTAGTTGCCACATTATGTAGATTCATTCTTCACCATGTCTTCCAGCTGTCCCTAACTTGAATCCATGGCTATTACTCTGATTCAGGCCGTCATTATTTCTTACATGAAGTATTATAATACAATTGGTTTTAATAACACTGATGTTCTCTTGTTCCAGTTGGTCTGAGTCAATTAATTACTCTGCAGAAATATTCATGATCTTCACTGAAAGAAGTAGTCACTTCTTTGCTCTTTATCTAAGTGCTTTACAAATGTTATTAACTCATTTAATGCTTAAGACAACCATATTATCCTACTTTTTATACATGAGAAAACTGAGCCATAGAGATGTTAAGTCACTTGTTCCAAGTGTCTAGCTAGTTCAGCAACATTATTTGACCCAGGCAATCTAACTGTAACAGAGGAAGAATGAAACTGCCTCCCTCATCCTTTACCATATGTATTCTATTGCTTTATCCCTGCACATCAAGAGTTAAACATTAGAGAAATGTTGCTTGTGCCCAAATATTGGGTCGGCCAAAAAGTTCGTTCGGGTTTTTCCAAAGAAAAACCCGAACGAACTTTTTGGCCGACCCAATAGTTTATTAAACTCCCTGAAGAAAGTTCCCATCCCAAGGTCTTGAGTTAGTTATAGCTATATTACTTGTTGTAGATGAGTTCGCTTTCAGCCTAGAAACCTTGCAAAGCAGCAGAGATAAGAATGGTAAAGTAAAAATAACTGCTAACAACTTGAATTTTTGTAGGAGCCCTGTGATCCAGCCCATGTAAGTAAGCAGAACAACAGAGAAATGTTATACTTCCCTTCAAGGCCAGGTACCTCTAATAAGTGTATAATCTGCCTTTACCCTTTAATCTTGAGCACTCCCCCCTTTTCCTTTAGCATAAAAGCAGCCTGAGTTCTACTCTGAGTTAAAATGGTTCTTTAGGACATTAGTCTGCCATCTTTCTGGTTTGCTGGCTTTCCAAGTGAAGTCACTACTCTTTGCCCCAACACTTTGTCTGTTGACTTCTTGGCCTGTCTTTTGGTTAGCAGTATGAGCTTGGACCTAGTAACATAACTTCAGATCCTTTCACAACCTCTCTAATTAAGATAAATTATCTCCTCTTGAAAGATATTCATAAATATACAACAACTTATACTTAAGAAGTGCAGATTGTTCTTACCCCCTTACTTTAAAATGGAAAATAGAAATACTGTTTTCTATAAAGGATTCATAAAATATAAATCCTTAAATACTGTTATTCAGACAGGCTTGTTTTCTTTGCTTCAGTAGTAATGAACTTTCTTTGGTTATTAGAGCTATTAGTGAATTCTGCATCCAATCTGTGCAAGTTATTATTAAAATCTAATTGTTCATGGAATGCTACCTTGAAATAATGAGTTTTCAAGGGGGTGAAAATGGAGTGAAGAATATTAAATGCAGGACTTGTCTTTTCCAGCTCCACATGTACAAAACTTGGAAGTTGCCACTCCACCCTAATAACAACTAGAAAATCAACAACTCTTATTGGATCTGTAAGAGAAGGTGGTGGACATAGGGCAAATTGCTACCCCCAAGATTGAAGAGACAGGTAAATACATGTCACCACAGCTTACCAGAGTAGAGACTCACGAGCTGAAACTGCCATGGGAACCAGTGCTGGAGTAGGAAAACTGGATTTTTAATGGATTAATTGCTGGGGACTCACTCAGTCATGGGGGACACAGTGTTGTGAGATACACCTCTAGGAACTTGACCATTTTCCCACAGTAATTTCCTTTTGCTTCTAGCAGGAGAAAGGGGCAAAGAAGCCATTTTGAAATATGCCACTATACCATGTTATTCTTAATAAGGCCTGCCCTCAGGGGAAACTAACCAGAACCTAAATGACTGGGGTAAAAGGAAATAAATACCCAAATTTAGCCCGTTCTAGCCATCCTGTCCCACCAAAGGAAGGAGGAAAAAATGAAAAAGGAGAGAAGATGAAATCATGTAAAATGCTCAGTTAAAACAAAAAGAAGAAAAATAGGAACAAAGACCAAGGGCAACAAATACAGTATATTGATCAAACTATATCAATAATCACTGTGAATGTTCATGGTCTAAATACACCAAATAAAAGGCAGGGATTGTGGGAGTGGATCAGAAAACAAGACCCAAATATATATTGTCTACTTTTAATCTATGTGTGTCTTTCTTTATATTTAAACTGGGTTTCTCTTAAAATGGGTGGAGAAAGATACATACTAATTTCAAAAGAGAAAACTTCAAAGCAAGGAATGTTATCAGATATAAAGAGGAACATTATGTAATGATACAGGGATAAATTCTCCAAGAACACATAACAATACTTAAAGTATATGCATCTAACAACAGAGCACTAAAATATGTGAGGCAAAAACTGTCAGAAATAAGTGAGAACTAGAGGAATCCAACACCCTTCTATAAGAAATAGCTCTAGCAGGCAGAAAATCAGTAAGGACATAGTTGAACTCAACAACACCATCTATCAACTGGATATAATGGATATCTATTGACCACTTCATCCCATAACAGCAGAAGAAACATTCTTTTCAAACTCACATGGAACATGCACCAAGATAGAACATTCTTGGCCATAAAACACACCTTAACAAATTTAAAAGCAATCATACAATGTCTGCTCTCAGACTACCATGTAAATAACTAAAAGTTAGCAATGGAATGGTAACTAGAAAAACCTGAAAAATATATGAAAATTAAACACCACACTTGTAAATAATGTATGGATCAAAGAAGAAATCTCCTCTAAAAAATATGTTGAACTAAATGAAAACACAACTCACCAAAATATGGGGATGCAGTGAAAGCAGTTCTTTGAGGGAAATTTATAGCATTGAATGCATATATTAGAAAACAAAAAAAGACCTAGACTCAATAATCTAAGTTTATACTATAGGAATCTAGAGCATGAACAGGAAATTCAAAGGAAGCAGAAGAAATAGATAAAAATAAAAATTAGACTGACAATCAATGAAGCTAAAAACTATTTCTTTGTAAAGACAGAAACAACAAGTCTCTAGCTAGGATAATAAAAGAAGGGAGAGGATATAAATTACTAATACCATAAATAAGAGAGGGGACATCTCTTCAGATTTCATGGATATTAAAATAATAAAGGAATACTATGAACAATTCTATGTCTGCAAATTGTTTTTTAAACATCTTTACTGAAGTATAATTGCTTTACAATATTTTGTTAGTTTCTGCTGTATAACAAAGTGAATCAGCTATAAGTATACACATATCCCCATATCCCCTCCCTCTTGCATCTCCCTCCCACCCTCCCTCCCTCCCTATCCCACCCCTCTAGGTGGTCACAAAACACCGAGTTGATCTCCCTGTGATATGCAGCTGCTTCCCCAATAGCTAGCTATTTTACATTTGGTAGAGTATATATGTCAATGCCACTCTCTCACTTTGTCCCAGCTTACCCTTCCCCGACCCTGTGTCCTCAAGTCCATTCTCTACATCTGCATCTTTATTCCTGTCCTGCCCCTAGGTTCTTCAGAACCTTTTTTTAAATTCCATATATATGTGTTAACATATTTGTTTTTCTCTTTCTGACTTACTTCACTCTGTATGACAGACTCTAGGTCCATCCACCTCACTACAAATAACTCAATTTCGTTTCTTTTTTTATAGCTGAGTAACATTCCATTGTATATATGTGCCACATCTTCTTTATCCATTCATCTGTCTATGGTCTATGTCCAAAAATTTGATAACAGATGAAATGGACCAATTCTTTGAAAGTCACAATCTGTCAAAGATCACAGAAGAGCAAATAGACAAATCTGAATGAGCCTATATGTATTAAATAAATGGAAACAATAATTAATCACCTTCCCAAGCAAAGCACCAGGTCAAAATGGGTTTACTGGTGAATTCTACCAAATAGTTAAGGAATTATCTACAATCTCTTTCAGAAAATAACAGAATATTTCTGAACTCATTCTACGAGGCTAGCATCACCCTAATACCAAAACCAGACAAAGACATTACAAGAAAAGAAAACTACAGATCAATATCTTTTATGAACACAGATATGAAAATCTTCAACAAAATCAAATCCAACAATGTATAAAAAGAATTGTACATCATGACCAAGTGGGATTTACCCCACATATGCAAAGCTGGTTCAACATTTGAAAAATCAACTAGTGTAATCCATCACATCAACAAGCTAAAGAAGTAAATCACATGATTATATCAGTAGATGCAGAAAAAACTTTTGACAAAATCTAACACCTTTTTGTGATAAGAATACTCAGTAAACTAGGAATAGAGGGAGACATCTTCCACTTGATAAAGAAGAGTTATAAAAACTTACAGCTGACATACTTAAAGATGAGAAACTGGAAGATTTCTTCTAAGATTAGGAACAAGGCAATGATGTCTCCTTTCAGTACTCCTTTTCAATATCTAATATTGGAAATGTTTGTTAGCTAATGCAGTAAGACAAGGAAAGGAAATAAGGTATACTGTTTGAGAAGGAAGAAATAAAATTGTCTTTGTTCACAGATGGCATGATTTTCTACATAGAATATATGGAAGAATTGCCAAAAATCCTCTTGGAACTAATAAGTAATTACAGCAAGGTGGTGGGATATAAGGTCAATGTTTAAATATCAGTTTCTTTCCTATATTTCAGGAATGAACAAGTAGAATTTGAAATTGAAAACAATACCATTTACATTAGCTGCCTCAAAAATGAAATAATTAGGTACAAGTCTGACAAAGAGAGAAATCAAAGAAGAACTAAATAAATGGAGAGAGTCCACGTTCATGAGTTAGAAGTCTTACTATTGTGAAAATGTCAGTTCTTCTCAACTTGATCTATAGATTCAATTCAATCCCAATCAAAATCCCAGCAAGTTATTTTGTGGATTCCAACACACTGATTCTGAAGTTGATATGGCAAGGTAAAAGAATAGCCATTAGAATATTGAAAGAGAAGAATAAAGTTGGAGGACTGACACTACTCAACCTCAAGAGTTACTATAAATCTACAGTAATCAAGACATTGTGGTATTGTCAGGGGACCTTCAAGATGGCAGAGGAGTAAGACTTGGAGATCACCTTCCTCCCCACAAATACATCAGAAATACATCTACATGTGGAACAACTCTCACAGAACACCTACTGAATGCTGGCAGAAGACTTCAGACTTCCCAAAAGGCAAGAAACTCTCCACGTACCTGGGTAGGGCAAAAGAAAATACAGAGACAAAAGAATAGGGACAGGACCTGCACCTCTGGGAGGGAGCTGTGGAGGAGGAAAAGTTTCCACACACTAGGAAGCCCCTTCACTGGTGGAGACAGGGGGTGGGCAAAGGGGAAGCTTTGGAGCCATGGAGGAGAGTGCCGGAACAGGAGTGCAGAGGGCAAAGCAGAGAGATTCCCACACAGAAGATCAGTGCCGATCAGCACTCACCAGCCCGAGAGGCTTGTCTGCTCACCCACCAGGGTGGATGGGGCTGGGAGCTGAGGCTTGGGTTTCAGAGGTCAGATCCCAGAGAGAGGACTGGGGTTGGCTGCGTGAACACAGACTTAAGGGGGCTAGTGTGTCACAGATAGCTGAGAGGGAGTCCGGGAAAGAGTCTGGACCTGCCTAAGAGGCAAGAGACCATTGTTGCAGGGTGCACAAGGAGAGGGGATTCAGAGCACCGCCTAAAGGAGCTCCAGAGACAGGCGTGAGCCACAGCTATTAGCGCGGACACCAGAGAATGGCATGAAACACCAAGGCTGCTGCTGCAGCCACCAAGAATCCTATGTGCAAGCACAGGTCACTATCCACACCAACCCTCCTGGGAGCCTGTGCAGTCCTCCACTGCCAGGGTCCCGTGATCCAGGGACAATATCCCTGGGAGAACACATGGCACACCTCAGGCTGTTGCAGTGTCATGCCGGCCTCTGCCACCGCAGGCTCACTGCATTGTGTACCCCTCCCTCCCCCCGGCCTGAGTGAGCCAGAGCCCGCTAATCAGCTGCCACTTTAACCCCGCCCTGTCTGGGCAGGGAACAGACGCCCTCAGGCGACCTACATGCAGAGGTGGGGCCAAATCCAAAGCTGAATCAGTGGACAGATCGTCCAGACAGAAAATCAATAAGGCAACAGTAGTCTTAAATGACACAATAGAACAGGTAGACTTAATAGATAGCTATAGGACATTACATCCCAAACAGCAGAATACACATTCTTTTCAAGTACATGTGGAACATATCCCAGGATATCACATGCTAGGCCACAAAACAAATCTCAACACATTTAAGAGGATAGAAATAATAATCAAGGATTTTTTGCAACCACAACCATATGAAACTCGAAATCTATTATAGGAAGAAAAATGGGAAAATCATAAACACATGGAGACTAAACAACATCCTACTAAAAAAACCCCCCAAAAAACCAATGTTATCAATGAAGAAATCAGAGAGTAAATCAGAAAATAACTTGAGAGAAATGAAAACAGAAACATAACGTCCAAAATCTAAGGGATGTACCAGAAGCAGTTCTATGAGGGAAGTTTATAGCAATACAGGCCTACCTCAAGAAACAAACAAACAAACAAACAAACTAAAATAGTTAACCTAACATCTAAAGAAATTTTAAAAATGAGAACCAACAAAGCACAAAGTAAGCAGAAGGAAGGGAATAATAAAGATCAGAGAGGAAATAGAGATTAAAAAAGAAGAAAAGATCAATGAAACCAAGAGCTGGTTTTTTGAAAGATAAAAGACTTTGGTAAGCCTATAGCTAGACTCACCAAGAGAAAAAGAGAGAGGACCCAAATAAACAGAATTAGAAACGAAAGAGGAGAAATAACAACCAATACAAAGAAATACAAAAAATCATAAGAGAATATTATGAAGAGTTAAATATCAGAAAATTGGACAACCTAAAGAAATGAATATATTTCTAGAAACATACAATCTTCCAAGACTGAATGAGGAAGAAATAGACAATCGGAACAGACCAATCACTAGTAGTGAAATTGAATTAGTAATCAAAAAATTCCAGTAAGCAAAAGTCCAGGACTGGACATTTTCACAGGAAAATTCTACCATACATATAAATAAGAGCTAGTACCTATCCTTCTCAAACTACTCCAAAAAATTCAAGAAGACAGAACACTTCCAAATTCATTCTACAAGGTCACCATTATCCTGATGCCAAAGACACTATAAAAAAGGAAAATTATAGGCCAAAATCTCTGATAAATATAGAAGAAAAATCGTGAACAAGATATTAGCAAACTGAGTTCAACAGTACATAAAAAGGAATATACAATTTGATCAAGTGGGATTTGTTCCAGGAATGCAAGGATGATTCAATATTTGCCAGTGAATCAATGTGATATACCACACTAACAAAAGGAAGGATAAAAATCACATGATCATTTCAATAGATGCAGAAAAAGCATTTGAAAAAATTCAAAATTCATTCATGATAAAAACACGAATCCTAGTTGGTACAGAGGGAACATATCTCAAAATAAAAAGGCCATTTATGATAAACCCACAGCTAACTTCATACTCAATGGTGAAAAGCTGAAAAACCTTTCCTCTAAAATCAGGAACACGACAAGGTTGCCTACTCTTACCACTTCTATTTAACATAGTGTTGGGAGTCCTAGACACATCAATCAGACAAGAACATGAAATAAAAGTCATCCAGATTGAAAAGGAAGCATTAATACCATCATTATTTGCAGATGACATGACACTATATATAGAAAACCCTAAAGTCCCCATACAAAAACTATTAGAACTAATAAATGAATTTAGTAAAGTTTCAGTATACAAGATTATTATACAGAAATCTGTTGCTTTTCTATACACTAATAATGAATTATCACAAAGAGAAAGGAAGAAAACAATCCCATTTAAAATTGCCTCAAAAAGAATAAAATACCTAGTAACAAACTTAGCTAAGGAGGTGAAAGACCTATACTCTGAAAAGTATAAGATGCTGATGAAGGAAACTGAAGATGATACAAAGACATGGAAAAGTATCCCATGCTCTTGGATTGGAAGAATTAATATTGTTAAAATGTTCATATACCCAAAGCAATTTACTGATTTAATGTAATCCCTATTAAAATACCCATGACATTCTTCACAGAACTTGAACAAATAACCATAAAATTTATATGGAACCACAAAAGACCCCGAATAACAAAAGCAATCTTGAGAAAAAAGAACAAAGATTGAGGTATCATGCTTCCTGACTTCACACTATACTACAGAGCTACAGTAATCAAAACAGTATGGTACTGACACAAAAATAGACACATAGATCAATGGAATAGATTAGAGAGCCCAGAAATAAACCCACACACTGTGGTCAATTAATCTAGGACAAAGGAGGCAAGAATATACAGAGAGAAAAAACAGTCTCTTCAATAACTGGTGCTGGGAAAATTGGATAGCTACCTGTAAAATAATGAAATTATAATTCTCTAACACCATATACAAAAATAAACTTAAAATTGATTAAAGACCTAAATGTCAGACCTGAAACCATAAAATTCCTAGAAGTGAACTCTTTGACATAAATTGCAGCATATTTTTTGGATCTACTTCTTAAGGCAAAAGAAACAAAAGGGACCTAATTAAAATCTCTTGCACAGCAAAGGAAACCATTGACAAAACAAAAAGGCAGACAACCTAGTGAATGGAAGAAAATATTTGCAAATGATATAAACAGTAAGAGGTTAATATCCAAAATATATAAACAGCTCATATAACTCAATATCAAAAAAACATACGACCTGATTAAAAAATGGGCAGAAGAACTGAATAGAAATTTTTCCCCAAATGATATACAAATGGCCAACTGGAGCATGAAAAAATGATCTATCACTAATCATCAGGGACATGCTAATCAAAACCACAATATCACCTCACACCTGTCAGAATGGCTATCATCAAAAAGTCTACAAATAAAAAATGTTACTGAGGATGTGGTGAAAAGGAAACCCTAGTACACTGTTGGTAGGATTATAAATTAGAGCAGCCATTATGGAAAACACTGTGGAGGTTCCTCAAAAACTAAAAATAGAACTACCATATATGATCCAGTAATTCCACTGCTGGGTATATATCTGAAGAAAACAAAAACACTAATTTGAAAAAATATATGCACCCCAATATTTATAGGAGAATTATTTTCAGTAGCCAGATATGGAAGCAACCCAACTGTCCATCAACAAATGAATGGATAAAGATGTGGTGTGTGTGTATACTTTGTGAAATAAGTCAGAGAAGGACAAATATTCTGTTATCACTTACATGTCAAATTTAACCAATAAAACAAATGAATGTATACAACAAAACAGAAAGACTCATAGATATAGAAAACAAACTAGTGGTTATCAGTGGGGAGAGGGAAGTGGAGAAGGGCAAGATAGGGGTAGGTGACTGTGGTAACAACTACTATTTTTAAAATAGATAAGCAACAAGATATATTGTACAGTACAGTGAAATATAGCAATTATTTTGTAAGAACTTTAAATGGAGAATAATGTATAAAAATATTGAATCAGTATGTTGCACTTGAAACTAATATAATGTTATAAATCAACTATACCTCAATAGAAAAAGAAAGAAAAACTAAAATCAGATTTTTATGTAAAATCTCCAAAATTTTAAATGTTGACTACTAGTTCAAAAGTTGTAAAATATTGTGTAAGAAAAACAAATCACATCTTCTGTCATGATATGGTTTGTGAGTTTCTCTTCAAAATGTAATCAAAAGATATTTAAATGTATTTGAGGTTACATCTCATGTCTGTGAATGAGGAACTGGGCTGAAAAAGAAGTATAAAAGTCACACTTTCCATTTTAATTGCTTCTTTTAGGATCTCAGGATTTTCGTGTGCTTATGGGCATCATAAGGGTTTTACCATTTCCTTATAAAGACCTTACTCAGATATTACGATGGTGTAAACATGGTATTATTTTGTTTGTTTTAGATTTGTTTTATTCATTTATTTTTAAAATAAATTTTGGAAACATTTGGCCAGGGATTTCTCTATATATACATGGAATGTTGAATAGTAAGTAAGAAACAATCTAAAGCAGCAACCTCAAGAGAGAAAACATAATGGGTTTGAGACTTAGAGGAAATATTAAAGAAGAGCAAGAAGGAGAACTAGGAAAGAAGTAAATGGATCAAGGTGAAGCAGAGGAAATATTAAAGAAGAACAAGAAGGAGTACTAGGAAAGAAGTAAATGGATCAAGGTGAAGCAACCCTATTGGGAAAACAGAGAAATTATTTGAGTGCTGAGACTTGAAAAAATCTGGTATATAAAATAAGGATATGGTTCCCTGGTGGATCATAGATGAGAGGGAAGACTAAGTTATGGAAAATCAAGTTGCTAAATTATAAAACTCCCATGATGAGACCATTATCACTCTTATGTAATATACATTAATTACATTAAAGCTGGTGGCTGCTTTAAAAAGTAAATGTAAAGGAAATGGCTTATTTTTTGTCAGTGAGAATCAAAATGTTCAAACTCTACCAATCTGTTGATCTGCTAGCTTAACAGAAGTAGGTTGGTGTTGTCTAAACATAAATCAATATAACAGGGACTTCGCTGGTGGTGCAGTGGTTAAGAATCCACCTGCCAGTGCAGGGGACACGGGTTCAGTCCCTGGTCCAGGAAGATCCCACATGCCGTGGAGCAACTAAGCCCGTGCACCACAACTACTGAGCCTGTGCTCTAGAGCCCATGTGCCACAACTACTGAGGCCGCGTGCTGCAACTACTGAAGGCTGCACACCTAGAGCCCGTGCTCTGCAACAAGAGAAGCCCTCACAATGAGAAGCCGGTGCACTGCAACAAAGAGTAGCCCCTGCTCGCTGCAACTAGAGAAAGCATGCCCGCAGCAATGAAGACCCAATGCAACCAAAAAAAAAAAAAAAAAAAAAAAAAATCAATATAACAGAACCTCCAAACACTAAAATCATGATAGATTTGAACATCATCAACCTATTGTGAAAAGGAGATGAATTACAATGAACTAAAATTATATCAAATGGTATTTATATAATATTAATTGTCATGTTTACTAGGTTGTGTGATGCCAAAGAGGTACGGTATTGTGTGACTAAGGATGAGGGTGTGGGGAAAGGGCTTCTTCCCAGGCTGGATAAAATAGTAATTTCAGAGGGTGAAGTTTTGATGACTGAGAATCTTGGGGTTAAACCAAGAGAAACCTAGAAGGAATAGTTGTTCAAATCACTAGAATGATGTTGGATATAAGAAGCAGCAGAAAGATTAAAAGGACAATGGGAAGGGAACAGACATGAAAGAATAGTGGACAGGCATGATAAGGAGGGAAGAAAATACATGATGGAGAATTGGCCAGAATGCAGGATGGGGACAAGTATTTAGAACCAGAGCAGTAGAGGAGGACATTCAATTTCTACATTTAGGAAACATCAATTTGATTTTGTTGATCTTCTGACTGTGAGAACAATTTTGAACAGAGGTCAAAATTGTGAACCAAACTTTGCTGTCCACTCACGATGTACAAAATTGCAAAGAATGTGCTAACAACCTAATAATGAGGAAAATCTGGAAAAACTAAAAAAATCATAACTTTAAGTTCAGCAAAGAGCTGACATCGCAAGGTAATCAACTATCCTGAAATCCTAAAGGTGACAACCCCTTCCAAGAAGAAACTGGACCCTAAAACTGCCTCACCTGTGACTAAGTACAAGAGGAAGAGGCACTTCATAAAAGGTAGTCTGCTATCACATGCAAGTTCCTTCTCAGAATAATGGGTGCTCAGAATAATGACTAGTGTCAAGTCAGGAGATAGTAAAAAATACTCTAGGTAGTGCAAGCCTGTAGAGATTATTGGCTACAGGGAGGGGTGAGCAGACACAAAGCCTTGTATTGCATATTCTATACATGAAGAAAATCCTTATGCAACTGGAGGAGTGGCAGCAAGGCCAATCACATACAGAACACATAGGAAAAGATACATTGCAACTGGATAAGAAGTAAAAAGTTAGTTCTTTACTCCTGGAAGAGGTAAGAAATCATTATGGGTCTAAAGTCTGATAGGTGATACCATTTAGAGATCTCCTGATGCAATGGTAGGGGCAAGTAACTCCCAAGCAAGACCAATGGTATAGATAGAAGGCAGAGTTTTGCTGAATTCAGTTTGCTAATATTTCTTAAAGTTTTGGCAACTGTATTCATGAGGAATATTGGTTTCTAATTATTTTTCTTATGATGCGTTTTTCTAGCTTTGATGTTAGGTAATACTGATTTCTAATAAGTTGGGAAGTACTACATTGTCCTCTATTTTCAGAAGAGTTTGTAGACTAGTATTATTTCTTTTTTTTAAATCATGTTCAGACTACTAGTTCTATCAGTTGCTGAGAGAAGTGTTGAAGTCCAACTATAATTGTAGAACTTTATATTTCTGTTTCAGTTCCATCAGTTTTTGCCTCATGTATTTTGAAGATTTGCTGTCATATGCATACATATTTAGCATAGTTATGCTTTAATAAATTGATCTGTTCATTATTATGTAATGTCCCTATTTATCCCTGTAATATGTGCTCTGAAGTCTATATTATCAGATATTAATATAGGCACTCTGGCTCATTTGTACTAGTGGGTATTTTGGTACATATTTTCTATCCTTTTATTTTTAAACCATCTGTATCTTCATATTTAAATAAAGTCCAGTAACATCAAAACTTATTATACAGTGTGATCACATGGGACTTATCTCAGGAATACAAGGTTAGTTTAAAAAACAATGGGATACCAGATATTAACGAAGTAAAAGACAAAACCACATGATCATTTCAATAGATACAGAAAAAAATTTGGCAAAATCCAGCACTCATTTATGATAAAAATTCTCATTATACTTAGGAATATAAGGAAACCTGCTCACTTCAGTAAAGGGAATCTATAAAAAAATCCTACAACTAATATCATAGTTAATGGTAAAAGACTGAATATTATTCCATTAATATCAGGAAACAAGTATTATGTCTGCTCTTATTCTTCCTCTTCAACATCATACTAGGGGTTCTGGCCAGTGCAATAAGGCAAGCAAAAGAAAAGGATTGGAAAGGAAGAATGAAAATTGTTTCAATTCATAAATGGTATAATTTTCTACCAAAAATCTAAAATAATCTGTGAAAAAGCTACTAAATCTAATAAATATTTTCCCAAGTTTGTAGGATACAAAACTAAATAAAATTTTAATTATATTTATGCATACTAGCAATGAAGAAGTGGAAACTGAATTTAAAAACAGTATCATTTACAGTAGTACCATAAAACATGAAATAATTAGGAATAAATCTAGGAAAATATGTGCAAGATTTTCATGCTGAATATTATAAAACACTGGTGAGATAAATCAGGAAGGCTTATAT
This sequence comes from Balaenoptera borealis, assembly GCF_965194805.1. NCBI lineage: Eukaryota > Metazoa > Chordata > Mammalia > Artiodactyla > Balaenopteridae > Balaenoptera > Balaenoptera borealis. The sequence goes on along the minus strand of NC_138866.1, from coordinate 38,738,474 downwards.
CAAATGAAGTCCTATGACCTATTTATTAGATTAGAAGACAAAATATGGTCATGATGTCAATTCTCTCCAAATTAATGTATAAATAATTGTACACAGTCCAAATCCAAGCAAGATTTTTTTGTATAAATTGACAATGGAAAAGAAAAAGATCTAGAATAGTTGAAATATATTTTGAAAAAAACAAAGCTAGAAATCTCATAATACTTGATTTTAAGACTTACTATAAAGCTACAGTAATCAGGAAGGCAGTTTTAGGGTCCAGTTTCTTCCTTCTAGCATTCTCATTGCTAGAGAATGGACACATAAATCAGTGGAATAGAATGGAGAGCCTAGAAATAGTCCCACCCATATATGTCACTGGATTGCCAAAAAGGTACAAAGGTAGTTCATTAAGAAATGATAGACCTTTGAATAAATGATTCTGTAATATTTGGACATCCTTATGCAAAAAACTGAACTTAACACCTTGAACCATGTACAAAAATTAACTCAAAATGGACATAAACCTAAGAGAAACTCACAAAGAAGAGGTTTTGGTCAGAGATGTGCCTAAACTAGTAAGAAATATGTGACTCTTTGTTTCATCTAGGCTAGTAGAATATAATGTGAATTTAAGCTCTAACTTATTTCAAGTGTTTATAATTATAAAAAACATTCAGAGAACAGTTCAATATTTGACATAGTTTTAGTGCAGGGAATGGTGAACAAGATGCAGGAAAAAACCTTGATTATTAACTGTGGTCTATCTCATTCTTTTTGTTCTTCAGCCTTCCTCAGTCCACTGACCAGAAACTGTGTCCTCTCTTCATTTACTTCCAGGAACCATGGTATAATAATTTCCAAACGTGTAATAATAAGCTTACATATTAAAGTATTACAAACTGATTAGCTTAATGCAGAAATTTATTGTTTCATATTTCTGAAGGCTAAGAAGTCTGAAATCAAGGTGTTGGCAGAGCCATACTTCCTCTGCAAACTGTAGAGGACTCCTTCCTTGTCTTTTCCTAGCTTCTGATGGTTTTCTAGAAAGTTTAGGGGTTCCTTGGCTTGCAACTGCATAATTCCAGTCTCTACCTTTGTCACATATGGTGTTCTCCCTGCTTGCCTATGTCTTCACATTGCTATTTTCTTGTAAGAACAACATACATACAACAACAACCATACTCCAGTATGACTTCATTTTCATTACATTTGCAGTGATCCTACTTCTAAATAAGGTTGCATTCTGAAATACTACAGGCTAGAACTTTAACATATTTGGGGGGAAACGTAATTCAATCTCTAATACAGGGTATAGAGAATCAGGTCCTTATGGCATAGGAGGCCCTCCATTCCCACTGGCAAGTCAGGAAGGGAAGTTGTGTTCAGCTCTAGACCTATCATGTTAGGGCTTAAAAGGTGCAGATTCTATTTCTAACTGCGTAAGGTTATTTTTATCCAGGTCTCAGTTTCTCAAGTTCCCAAACGGGACATGTTCCTCACTCAGTAGGCTTAAGTGCCCTGTCCTCATTCCTGTCAACATGTTTTCCCAATATTGACCCTGATGCTCATATTTCACAGTCAGGATATTCCTGTCTATGTCTAAGACATTGTCATCTACCAGTCCTGCCGTTCTACCCTTCCTTACACCTTCCTCTAACCACCAGAGTGTGTGCTGGCCCAGATGGTTAGTCAGCTTCTCTAAGTATTAGTGATTTTTACTGTTAGTCCATACATACATGATAATTAGCTTTTTCTGCTCTTCTAGTACGCTTCTGCCCTTGACTTGGATTTTTGCTCTTTCCTGTCTCTGTGCGAGAGGACTGCAGCCTGCTGTGCTGCTAAGTTTCTGCCTTTTAGGACTACTGGTTAGTATACTGGACAGCAGAAGCCCAACTTGAGGTATTTTCTATGGGGTGGCTAACCTAAAGATTGCAAAACTGGTTTTTAACGTATTAGACCAAAAAACAAAAAAAAAGAAGAAATATTAGAAAAATGTTAGGAAAATAAACCTTAACAAATAAAATAGATTAAGGATAATAACAACAAGATAAAAACTCTCTTAACCACGTAGTGTTTTTCTGGTTTCAAACCCACTAGCTACAAAATAGGAGTAATACTAACTCCTGTGCTTATCAATCAGTCCTCATATTTTCTTTTGAATATGGTTTGCCCTCTCCCTGGAAGTATTTCTCCAACTTCTAATTCACTTCCTAAGTCTCATTTTCCTTACCCTGTGATTTATTCACATCTCATGCCTTACAAGGAAATGTCCCTGATTGACCTCAGGTTATTTTTATCTATTTTTTACTGAATTGTTTGCCATTTTAAAATTACTTATATCACCTAAATGCTGTAAACCTCTCCCCACCACTGTCACCCTCAAATCTACACAGTTAAATTCCAAGAGAAGAGTTGTGCTTTGCTTACAGTAGGTGCTTGACAAATTCTTGCTAGACAAATGAATATGCTCATATTTATAAATGTCTCAACAAAGATCAGTGGAATGGGGTGAACCACTTTTAATTTATCACATGTATTTTTCCTCTTAACAACCTACAGTCTAGAATCTAACCCTTATTACTCCTTTATAACCACTCTCTTATGAGTCAACAATGATTTCAATTAGCAAATTCAATTTCTCAATCGTGTTTGCAGAATTTATGACTGTTGACATCTTCTATCTTACTGAAATTCTTCTTGCTTAACTTCCATAGCTCTGTATTCGCCTATGTCTTGTCCTAATTGCCATATGTGGTCTTTCCCCATTTGCTTTTCTTCTTTCCTACAGGTTCCCCACAAGCTGTCCTTGGTACTCTTTTCTCCAGCTACCAGTTCTCTTATGAAATCTCAGACTCACAGGACTCCACATGCATTACTTGGATATTGTGTCTGAATTAGAGACTCAACTTTCCAACTTACCTCCTAGGCATTTTCATACAAGTATGCCATATCATAGAAATGAATAATGAAATTTAGAAACAAACCTAATCACATTGTTTTAAAATTTGCAAAAAAAGGGAAAAATACTCTTTACAGCCCAGCAGTAACACTGGTGACAAGCAGACTATATAGTGACATTTTCAGAGTGCTAAAGTAAAATAGTCTTGAGATTATAGCTGTAGATCCAAACAGTAATTTAAATGTAAGAGACAATATTCTCAGTCAAATAAGCCCTCAAAATTTTACTTCACAAGCCTTCTTTGAGGACATTACTGGTGGCAGTTCTCTAGGAAAGGAGAAGTAAATCCATGAACACACTCTCTAAGATGCATTAAAAGAATGCTGAATAAATAACTTGGTGAATTTTACTGTTTTCTAAATAAGTAAACCTCCCCATGTTATACAGTATTGGTCAGGCTCTGCTGTGATAGTAAACTAACCCTGGCCACTCAGTGGCTTAATTTAGCAAAAGTCTATCTTCACAACATATGTGCATATAACATAATATCTGCACAACAGAAAATCTTTGTTCTTTTTGAACATGTATGGAATATTCTTTTAAAATGACCAAATATTAGGCCACAAAGAAATCTTTAATAAGTATCTTAAAGTCAACATCATAGAGATTGTTAAATCATAATGCAGTAAAATTAGAAATAAATATTAAAGTGATAATAAAAATAAAAATAAAAATATCCCACATGTCTGAAACCTCAAAAACAATCAAAGAACTCTGAACAAAATATTTTTTTAAAAAGAATAAAAATTATAAAATTTCAGGTTGTTTCTGAATTTCAAAAAATTGCAAAAAAAGAAAAAAAAAAAAAGGAAATCAAGGTATATATAAGGCTATGTGGTAGGCAGAATTCTGAGAAGTTCCCCCAAATTCCTCTCACTTTTCATAATTCCCTCCCCCAAGTGTGGGTGGGATTGTGACTATGACAGGACAGTCACACCCTTGACTGGGTTACACTATATGGCAAAGCTCAAGGAATTTTGCATATTTAATTAAAGCCCCTAATTAGTTGACTTTGAATTAATCCAAAGAGAGATTCTTCCTGGCAGGCCTGACCTAATTAGTTAAACACTCAAAAGAGAGATTCGCCTGTTGGTTTTGAAGAAGCAAGCTGCAGTGTTGTGAGAGGACCAGGTGATTAAGGTATGGTCTCCAGGAGCCCTGCAGGGGTGACCTCCCAGGCCAACAACCAGCAAGCAAACAAAGAGGGACCTTAACTTGCAACTAACAGCTTGAATCTAGCCACAATTTGAGGAAGATAGGAAGCAGATCTTTCCCGAGTCAAGCTGCAGATGAGGGTGCAGCTGGCCAACACCTTCATTTTAGTCTGTGTGATGCTGCAGAAGGCTTAGCTTAAAAAAATGCCAGGCTCTTGACCCACAGATATAATAAATATATTTGTTTTAAACCTCCAAGTTTGTGGTAAGTTTTTATACAGCAATTGAAAACTAATACAGGCTTATAAACTTTGATCATCAAACCAAATAAAGTAGAAATATCTATATATACCCATTTTACTTAAGCACATAGATGCAAAGACCCTAATGTTAGTTATCTGAATTCAACAATGTTTGCAAAATAATACATCATCGGGGTTTTAGCAGAGGGTGATACTTAAATCATTTTCACTTTTTCTACTCCCAACTCCCAATCCCACTCATCTACTTCTGAGTAAACAAGCCCTAGGAGCCAGCATAAGATGAGACAAGATGAGACTGCATGAGTGCAGGAGGAGAATCATTGTGGATATCTCTCCTCTCTGGGGCGTACAATGGCCGGAGAAAAGAAGTGATGATCATGGATTCCAGAGATACATGGACACCACACCCCTACCCTTCAGGGAGGGGCTCCTAATGAATATGCCTGTTCCCCTTGGTCTTTAGGAGCTGAGAAAGAGCTGAACTGATGTGAGCTGAGTTCACTCCATTTTCAAGGCTTAGAGAAAGCAAAGATGTGATAAAGCAGAGAGCCTTCCCTCTGATCCAGATTGACAGAGACTTCTGAAACTTTTTTCTATTCTCTAGGATGCTACCACTGCCAGACACAATGAGTAGACAAAGTAAAATTACAACACTCCTAAGGGAGCACCATATCCAGAGAGTAAAAGACCAAGAATATAGCCCTATAAATTTCCTAAATTCTAAGGACAAAAAAAAAAAAAATCTGACAAACTTCCAGATAAAAATGTTATTTACAAAGGAAAAATAATCACAGAGCTTCAGACTTCTGTTAGTACTAGATTATTTCCCACTTTAACTTACATTTTCTGAGTGTTACTCAAATATGTCCCACCCCCACTGCAACACACTTAAATCTGTAAAGTTAATTTTCAAGAAATGAGATGGTATCACTATAGTCTGGCACTGACAACTTTGCTATGCCTATGGTAGGTGCTTAGTAATTAGGATTTAAACAAGTTCTTACTCCCAACCCCAAAATGATAGAGTGAATATGTCAGTGTGAAAGAAAGATATTCACAGATAATGTAAGCATTGAAAGAATCCATCAGCCGTGTAACCTACCTGAGCAAAATACTCAAGAAGCAACATATGGATCAGTGCAAAGATCTCAAGAAAGGACATTGTTGAGCAAAGAACATTACAATGCATACAAAGTTAAAGCAATACATATGTAGTAAACTGTCTAGGAATATGTGACTTAAATTATTTTTTTAAATATAAGAAGCCCACTGTAAATAAAAAATCTTAATATTACTCAGCTACATCAGCGAAACTTAGCATATGGAAGAGAGAATGAGTGGTGTTTGAAAAAGAGAGAACAAGTAGAAGAATCCCAAAGATCTTATCTATGTCACAGAGGAGGAAAATGTGGAAGTAAAAATATTTAAAAGTGGCAATTTATTAGCAGAAACATATTGGTTGGAAATGTTTTGGAAATCTTGATTGTATATAATAGTAAAGAAATATGTGTTTGCTAATGAGTATTGGGAAAAGAACACAATAGTTAGTTCAATGGAAAACTTAATGAAACTCTCAAATTAAGAAATGAGAAAGGAAATGAGTAACAATTTGAGCAAACTGAAAGAACTAGGGAAAGAAAAACCATGAACCAACATAAAATGAAAAATGACTATTAATAAATAGTAACACATCCTCAAAGCATCTAGTCATAACAGTCCTGGTAAATAGGATCAATGCTCCTGGTGACGACAACTAAAATGGCTTGACAACAATCGCCATCTAAAAAGTTCAGAGACCTAACAAGAGACTGAAAAATTGCCAGACTAAAAATAGGAAGAGAACTACACCTCAGAGTTGAGCCAGAACTCTTTTTGCCTCAGGGGCAAATGCCCATCTAGAAAAGGCAGACCAGAGACAGTTTCTGGTGAAGGGCAAGAGAAGTAGGGTGTATGGGGCCGAGTCTGAGCTTATGGGGATTAGGCAAAAGGGGAAGAACTTTTATTTATAACACTCTCTGCCACCCAGGGCTTTTGCCCTGAGACTATTTTGTAATTTTTGGAAAGTTGCTGAGTGGCTGAATATCTTCGTGTTTTTGTGGGGCAGCGGAAATGAGGTTTGGAGTTTGGTGCCCACCAACAGCAGAAGCTTCAGTCAGTCCTGCTCTGGACTGGGACTCTGAAGAGCTATTTTTTGAAATGGTGGTACGACTACACTCTGGTTAGTCATCTAGTTGAACTAGAAAATTCTCAGCCTTTGGTCCTGAGAATGTTACTGCCTGAGATGCCCTGCAAAAAATAGGCAAAATCCTCCCTCAAAGAAGCCATCGCCATCCTAGATTTGAAGTTATTTCTGAAAATATTTTTCTAATAATATACTATAAATCATGCCTGGTGACAAGGCAAAATTATCCAGAAACAAGAGAAAATAACTAGAGACTTCAGATAATAGGGTGATCAGATAGAGACTGAAAACAACATCATCTCTATTTCTGAGATTAAAGTCATACTTGAAAAACATCAGCAAGGAATTGGAAACTAATATAAGTAACATTAAAGCACTGAAAAAGAACCAAGTAGAAATTATAGAAATTACTAACAAATTAAAAATGAATGAATGGATTTAGCAACAGATTGATAAGCTGAAAATGTATTTGTGAGCTGGAAAATAGGTTAAAGAAATTATCTACAATTAGGTACTGAAAGTAAAGACGAAAAATACAGAAGAATGCTAAGTGCTACACTTGATACAGTTGAAAGGTCTAAGATACATTTGAGTCCAAGTAAATGAGGAGAGAGAGAAGGCAGAAGCAATATTTGAAGAGATAATGGTTAAGAACTTCCGATAACTGGTAAGTACATAAATTCACAGATTTGAGGAGGATATATTTTTAAATACATAATACATGGGTTCATGCATGTGTGCACAAAGTACACAAAGATATATTAGAGAAAAATTTGAAAACTAGACAATGAAAAATCTTAAAAGCAACTAGAAGAAAAGATAAGTTGCCTTCAAAGATATGATAGATTGATAACTAATTTCTTTCTACTACCATTGGAAGCTAGAAGAACAATAGAAAAATACCTTTAAGTATTTTTAAGCTAATAGAAAGTAATTAATAGAAAGTAATGAGCTAGAATTCTCTACCTAGTGATTATACCCTTAAAGAATGAAATCAAACATATTTTCAGATCAGAAAGCAAAACAAATAAACAAAACTGAGAATATGTTATCAGCAGACCCAAACTGAGAATTCTTCAGGTGATTATGAGGCAAAAGGAAAACGATCCCAGATGGAAACTCTGTTATAGTAGATAACTTCTAGATAATTTTACTTGTATAAATAAAAATCTTAATTTTAATGATAAAGTTAGAGATAAATGTGACAAATTATAAACACAAAAGTTTTATTTGATCAAGTAAAATTTAAAAATGCATATTAAGACTTGAAATATTTGAATATCCCATTTGATTTACAAATTTTTAAAATACAAATCTTAAAGTTAGAAATGGCATGAATTACAGACATGAAAATACTTTGGGGCAGAGTTAAGTCTCTGTTGATCACATCCATATCTGCTCTAGATCCTCTTGTCCTTAACTATTTCAGGGAAGAAGGAGGAAATTTAGGAGATGAAGAGATTTGGGATCACCAGAATAGCTCCCATTACCCAACTTTCCTCACAGCTTAACTTTGGCTAAATATATATTTGATTTTGAGTTTAAATGTGGGATATCCAGGACAGGAATCTTTGGGACATCTGTTCCACCAATATAATTTCAGAGGCTAAAAGCTGAGATATCTTTAAAAAATTGCATAATTCTTACATACTTTCAATCGTCTAAATTAGAATATCTAAAGATAGGGTCCAGAAATCTGTCTTTCTAAAAATCTCTCAATCCAGCACTAAACTGAGAACAGGTACTTGGGAACCACATCGCTAACAAAATCTGCAATTTGGGGCTCTGATTAGTTCAGAACAGGGTGCTATAAAGAAGCAGCAAATAAGACTGTTACCCTAAAGGATCTTTCAGTCTAACTGGAGAAAAATGTATAGAATAAATTATATACTTATAAAAGCCATGACAAATGGAAGCATAGCACAGGGATAAGTAAGGTGGAGTCAAGGATGGCAACATGGAGGAGATAGCATGTGATAAAAAGGGGGTTGAGTGAGAAGGACAGGACAGGAAGAATTGTTAAGACGTGGATTTTCCAGACAAAGGGAACAGTATATAAAAACCATGTTAATAAAAAAATCTTAATGATATTTTTATAGGCCCTTAAACCTGGGAGTGAACCAACTTCCCCCAGGGGAGAACGTGAGAGCTTCCATTTATAATCAGACAATTAACCCATATTAACAATTCATGAAATTCTATGCATTTGGCATAGAATTGTGATTGATATACACTTTGGGGCATTCTCAAGTGGAATCCTTAGTTTAAATACTCTCTTCCCATCTCTCTTGCAACAACTCTCCTTTGATCACAGCCAATTTGAGGACCAAGAGAGATTTGCAAGCTCAACAGGTAATGAAAGAGTACTAGTGGTGGTGATGGTGGTGATGATAGTGAGAAAGATCTCACACATGAACAACATTGCTAACTCTTGCTACTTTGCCTAGAGTCTGGATACAGTACCATAGGGATGTGAGGAACCTGGGGAGGTGGTAGAATGAGCACACAATACAGCCTGCATCTGATGAGTCCTTAAAACACAGATACTATGGATTAAAACTGAATGAAAACTAAAGAGGGAGATTATCAGCCTTCATTCTGTGGGTTACTTAAATGACTTATGTATTTAAAAATAAATAAAATAAATTCTCTACATTGGTTTAAATGGAGCTGTGGCATCGTGGACTTGAAATTTCAGTGCTACCAAGAAAGCTGTTGCTATGGTTTCCATGATGTGGATGCTATAAACCCATGAAACTGCACCAGTACACAATTATGCAACTCTACTGCAGCACGTCAGAATTATTTTTCCTGTGTTTTCTTTTCTTTTCTTTTTTTTTTTTACTTTGAGCACCAGGAAAGCCTAAATCCACAAATCACAAATCAATGAAATTATAATAATAAAATAACATCCTTGATTCCTATATGTTGATTACAATTTTCCACATATTTTAGGAGGGAGATTCAAAGCTTAATGTACTACCAAGCTACATATTTTCACATGTTCTACATCTTCCTTGATTCAGTTTTCATTTATTTTGCCCACGTCAGGGTTCACACATTTTAATAGCAAGGAGAATTTTGGCAATATTTTATATTCTGTTGGAATCTGACCAAATAGGATTCTTCATTAGAACACAAGACACATTTGAGTATGTTATGTTCTTCCTAATAGAAATAGTGGTATAATAAATGGGAGCTTTAAATCAATATTAAGGTTTGCCAGTATTTCATTAAAATTTAACATTGTAATAATTAAACAATTAAGAATAAGAGTTCTGGTTTCCATTCTTTTTTGAATGTTTAAATAAGTATAACATTTGTGATGTTTGTCACTACCTTATTTCATTTGTCATAAAAGTGACCCTTAGAGGAATAAAGTAGATCTGTATAAAAAAGCTTAGTCATGCTGATAGTATTAATCGATATTTAGTGTTGTGATACTTATTCATGGTAAATAGCCTAGCATGTTTAGACAAATGCTTCTCACTCAAAAGAAATAATTTTAAAGTACATATCATGGCTTCCTTTTAAAGTCTCTATTATATTTATATTCATATGTTCATATTTATGATGTTTTTGGCATCTGTATTATCTCTCCGCAACTGCCCAATAGCATTAATTCTTCAATAATATTTGCATAATTCAGTGGACTTTTTAAAAGAAACTGTTATGGAAATCATGTACTGTTGGGTGCTCTGGAGTACCTAAACACATGCACATATAACACAGCCCATGCCCTCATAAGATTATGATCTAATTAGTAAAAGAAGCTGAACTCTTCAACAATATAAAGTGGAATATTATTCAATGTTGAAAACATTATGTACTAAAATAAATTTCCTAGCCTTATGGATTATAGACTTTGTTGGGGTTACTGCTCAAATGCTGCATGATAGGACCTAGAGAACTGAGAAGAAAAGGCAATGTTTTATGAACTCATGGGTTCATGATACCAGGCCATTCTTTTTCTTCCTTCTCAATGTTTATCCATTATTTCTACACCCTTGTGGGCCCTTCATCATCTCAAACTTCCAAAATGTCCCTGAGGAAAAAAAGTCTCTTAACAGACTTTTAATAATCCTAAACTCTTATTTTTCTCTTGTGTTGGCTAAAATGTATCTTATGATGCTTAAGTCATTTGTTGGTTATCTGTCTCCTGGAGCCATGACTTGCCTCTGAGTACAAAGCTTTAGTAGGACAGGAGGTCACTATATTATGCTCTGATGTCTCATTGGTCTCCTTCTGGCCCTGTAGCCCTCAGTCTACATTGACCCTCTGATTGCGCTAGGTAGCATAAGCAGGTGTATTTCTCTATAGATGGGGAAACCAAGCTGCAAATAAAGCACACAATCCAACCTATTAATTATCCCTTTTCTATTAAAAACATGTTGTTAAAGGTAGTGTTTATAAAAATAGAAGTATGAATCAATTTATCGTTCACTGCAATTTTAGAAACGTTAACAATGTGCTCTTCACTCAAGTCCAGTACTACTGTAATCTTGAATTCCTAACTTCCATGGGATGTTTATACTAAACTGTACTCACTGTGACTGCTGCTCCTGACCTAATATATTCTTGAAATATTATCACTCTAAGTGTAAAACTGATACTAGTTTTATACTAATGGCACAAGAGTTGTATAGCTTTGTACAAAAGTATTAGTTTTATACATGGCACGAAAGCAAATTGGTGTGTCTTTGGTTTTAAGGATGGCCCAGATCACATTTTACAAGGAAAAACTCTTCTGTTCTAGAATATGTTAGAGTGGTTAAACACCTATTTTATCTATTTGTTTTTGTCTAGTTTTTGTTGCCAGCATCACTTAAGCCCCTTTAGCAACATTTGGGTAAGTGTCCCTCCTGTATTCCATGTGATATTAACGGAGTGGTAAGTCAACATACTCCACCAACCAGCCTCCTCTATAAGAACTAACATATAAATCAAACCTAGCAAATAAGATTTCTGCCTTGATATTTATATATAAGCAAGTGGCCATACTTTCATTCCAGCATAGTTATTAAACTGCATTGGATGTTGTGATTATATGGGCTTGGGGAATTCAATGGCCATTCTCATCACTAATACAAGGAAAGGCAGAACAAACAGATGGAGAAAGGGAAGGGAGTCATGATATCATTTGTGTCCCTGGAACAAACTTTGCCAGATGATAGATCCACTCCTCCCTTTCACTGTTATGAAAGTCAAAACATTTCTTTTTCTGCTTAGGCTACTTTAAATTAGGTTTCTGCCAGGGGGCAACATTCAACATATTTAACCAATAATCTAGCAGGTGCACCAATCACCAATGAGTCAGAAGAGAAGCTGATAGTAAAAATCCAGGTACCACTGGACCTGTGCATCATGACTGAATCCCAGTCCTGGTTTCTGCTACTTACAAGGGAAAGAGTTCTATCTAATATAGGTAAGTGGGTGAAGGTGGATTATAAGGGGGTTAACATTTATAGCAAACTTACTATATAGTAGATATCATGCCGATCTTTACTGACATTATGTCATACACTCTTTACACTTGGCAGAGTGGGAATAGAAGTAAACTGGATCATTATTCCCATTGTATAGATGAGAAAATTGAGGTTTAAGGAAATTAGGTAATTTTCCTAAGGCCATATGGCTGGAAAGTGGTGAATTTCAGATTCTCTCCAAGACTATCCAGTCTCAAAGCCTAAATTGGAGACTTAAACGTAAATATGGAAATTTTATAATTCTCCTGGCTCTTAAATTCTCTCTCTATAAGAGATCTTACTCTGGGAAATTAATGACTTCATGTTTAATGTTTTAGACTCCTTTTAATATGTTCTCTTGAAAAAGCAGCTTTGATAAGAGGCTGGGCTTGTGACTTTGGTTTCAATTAGTATCAGATGGTATATACAATTCTTTCTCCCCAAAGGACAAATATTTTCCCCAGTCTAGTCAAGCTCATATACAAGACAAATTTCATATGACTTAATGAACTTACCAACTCCTATCTGCACACAGGTAAGAGAAGTCTAAGTCTGGGTTTGTAGTCTTCTGACCACTTTTCTTCTAGGTATCCAGTCACATGTATAATACTTCTAAGAAATTTATCTACTAGAATTAGCAAAGGCCCTACTATTTTCTGTTATTTAAAAACTCTGAATAGAGAAATTGTTTCCCCATGTCTTCTCTCTGGGGATTATGACTTAATTTATATTTTACAAAATCTGGCAACACATTTATCACTAAATAATATAATGTCTACTGATTTTGGGATAAGTCGTGGGCGAATTATTTTCCCACTTTATAAAAGTTCCAGCATTACTGGCTATTTACTAGTAAGTCCTATAATTTACCTTCTAATAAACAGAGGTACCCTATATTTGGTTTAAAGGGAGTCATTTTACTCATATATATATTGACCTTGAATATTGCTGAACATTGCTTTCACCACATACAAATAGGACTAGTGATATTTAGGAGATAGGATGCTTAATAGAGAAGGGGGCACTTCCAATTTCATTGAGCTTCTTGAATTAAAATTGCCTGTAGATATGGAGAAATCTGGTGGGAATGTAAGTTGGTGCAGCCATTGTGGAAAACAGCATGGAGGTTCCTCAGAAAACTAAAAATAGAATTACCATATGATCCAGCAATCCCACTCCTGAGCATATATCATAGACAAAGCTATAATACAAAAAAAAAAAAACACGCACCCCTATGTCCATAGCCACACTATTCACAATAGCCAAGACATTGAAACAACCTAAATGTCCATCAACAGATGAATGGATGGATAAAGAAGATTTAGTACATATATACAATGAAATACTACTCAGTCATAAAAAAGAATGAAATGCCATTTGCAGCAACATGGATGCAACTAGAGATTATCATACTAAGTGAAGTCAGTCAGAAAGAGAAAGCCAAATATCATATGATATCACTTATATGTGGAATTTAAAATATGACACAAATGAACCTATCTATGAAACAGAAACAGAATCATGGACATAGAAAATAGACTGGTGGTTGCCGAGGGGTAGGGGGGCGGGAGAGGGATGGATTGGGAGTTTGGAATTAGCAGATGCAAGCTGGTATGTATAGAATGGATAAACAACAAGGTTCTACTGTATAGCACAGGGAACTATATTCAATATCTTGTGATAAACCATAATGGAAAAGAATATGAAAAAGAATGTGTATATATATGTATAACAGTCACTTTGCTGTACAGCAGTAATTAACACATTGTAAATAAACTATACTTCAATTAAAAAAAAGAAAAAAGTAGACTATAGTCCTCCACTTATATTTTCTTCTAGAAGAAATGCCTCATATCTGTCAGAGAAAAGCCATTGCTCTTCTGTCCCTTGGTTTGATAAAAAGCTAAAAAGAGAACTCCTCACTAAGAAAGAAACTGAGATTTCAGTCCTATCCACACTGTCAAGATGACATCACAAGTAGAAATCATCTAAAAGATTATTACATTCAGATTGTTCAACACACATGATGATTCGTTCCTTTATCACTAATAAAAATGGTATAGCTGAACTATCAGTAGGTAAAAGAAAATTCTGTAACACCCAGTTCTGGTGCTAAGAAACTACAGACCTCTCTGGCTTGTCACCCTGAAGTGCTGTTATCAGTGAAAATGCTCCAGTTTCAGCTGAATTGTTCTTTATGCATAACTGACTTTTTTGGGAATTAAAGACAGTCTAGTAAGCGAGCAACAGAATGCACAGCCTGAGTTTGTATGACCTCATTGTGTCAGCAGGCCCTGCTGGGAGATTGGAATAATTTACATTGTCAGAATTCCTGGAATATCTACTTTCTGGGTTCCTTTGGCAGCTAAGGGGCAGAATAAGAGAAAGGGTTGGGATAGTATTCTAGGCATGACTGAATTCATATTCATGCCATTACATAAAGATCAATTTGTTCTTTATTGCTTAACCAGAGCAGCAATTAGGAAAAGCTAGAATCTCTATGAACCTCATCAGAAGATATACTAAATAATTCACTGGAATAACCTTTCCATATTCATAAGAGCCTTCTAACCTCTTACACTGTATTTAAAATAAACTGAAGTCATTAGTTATGTAAGCATCCATCCAAAAATACTATGGGGCCCATAATGTGTTCTCAGCACAGCACTGGTGGTTCCTATATTCCTGGCTATCAAGGGGCTTACTGTTTCACTGATTAAGTAGTACTGACCCTCCTCAAACAAGACTTGAATTTGTATAGTATCTATGGTAAAGTAGAAACCAAAGAGAAGGAAGTTGGTGAGTTAGAGAGGCAAGAGAAGGGTGAAATTCAATGATGAAGATGCTATTCTAACTAAGGTATGGAGACCCCCAAAATGTAATGAAACTAGATTGCAGAGAATTTAGAAATTTATTTTTTCCAGAAATGGAGATCCAGAAATTGGAATAATAAAGACAACATTAGTCAATGGTCAGTATTGTGGAACAGTTAAGACTGTGGATTCAGGAAGCATAGGCAGAGGTTAAATATCCACTTCTATCATGTACACAAGTTAATTAGCCTCTCTGTGCCTAAGGGTTATCATCTCTAATGTAGGAGTAACAGCACCAATTTTATAGGATCATTATGAGAATTAACTGAATTAAAATATGAAAAGTACATAGAATAGTACCTGACTCAGAGTAAGTGCTCAGAAAATGTTAGTTGTTTTTAATATTAGTTGAGCTCTTACTTTGTGCTGGTCATAAATTTAAGCAACTTACATCTTTTATCTCTTTTAATACAAAGACACTAAGAGGTTTAGATGAAGAAACAAGAATAGAGAGACAAAGCAACTTTCCTAAAGTTACTAAAGCACAGTATTTAAGTAAAGACATTGACATAGGTAGTTTGAATCCAGAGTCCGTGCTCTTAACTGTTGTACTTCCCTGCACTAGTTTTCTTAACTTCATCACTTCTTCCTGCCTAGTACCATTCATTTCTAAGAACAGTATAGTTGCAAAATACGAAACAATTAGTTCTTAAAGATGCAATCATCGTTGATGATGCTCTTATCAAAACAACTACTTATATAGCTGGATTTCTATTGGTTACATGGATATTCATGCTACTAACTATCTTACTTTGGATTAAGTCTACACTTGTCTAAATCTAGTTAGAGTGTGTAGGCTGCCATATAAAAATTAGAGTGATCCATTTTTGTGAAAGGTAAATGTTATTTTATTTAAATATCTATATATATAAAGGAGAAGCTCTTAAATGTCTGTCACATTGGGAAAGTTTTTGGCAAGAACAAATCAGGATAGAAGTTCACCTAGACAATAGGGGACTTAGACCATCTCTAGCCAAAGAGGTCAGAGGTCACATCCAAGACAACCAAAGGGAAAAGTAGACATGTTTTGAGGTCCAAGTAGCAGCTACATTCAGTTGGTTAGCCAAAGCAGGCATGAATAGAATCCTACTGAGTCCATGAAGATAACCCACAAACACTGTTTAGAGTACAAAAAAACAGATGCAATAAGTGAAGAAAGAGGGGAAAGGGTTAAAGTACCAGCAACAGAGTTGATAAATAACAATATAGTAAGACCAAAGTCCCAAACTCTGAACAACATAATATCATGTTCCAGCCAAATGGTCAGTGTAAGGTGATCCATCACTGACTTGACTATTATTGGGAATAAAGAAGCAAATAGAACCCATGAACCTGATGGGGCTAAAGTAGCACAAAGTCACTGTCTTTAATTCCATCTATCAGAGATTCCAGTGTGGAAATACTAAAGAAAAAGATTAAAGCACATGTGGAACATACTTCAATAAAGTGGGAAATACTAAAGAAAGCAAATTACAGCATATGTTGAAATATAGGAGTTTTTAAAAAAAATAGATTATGATGTAGCATTTTCACAAATGTTTTGACTTTCAGATAACTAACTTTCAAATAGCCTGTGTTTTTTGTATCCTATATTTGTAAAAGACCTTTCATACGCCAAATCTTTGCTCTTTCCATCCCTGGTGGAACAAATATTTTGGACTCCCCCATGATGACATTGGCTGAATCCAAATAGTTCAACTTTGGAATCTCACCATTTTGTTTGTTCAGCAATGACTGTGCAATTGATGACTCTCCTGCATTTTGATCTTATTAATTTAAAAAGGGAGTGGAAAATAGATGAATGGAAAAGATGTTGTGTGTGTGTGTGTATATATATATATATATATATATATATATATATATATACATACATACAATGGAATACTACTTAGCCATAGAAAAGAATGAAATAATGCCATTTGCAGCAACATGGATGGACCTAGAGATTATCATACAAAGTGAAGTAAGTCAGAAAGAGAAAGACAAATATCATATGATATCACTTATATGTGGAATCTAAAGTAATGATACAAATGAACTTATTTACAAAACAGAAGCAGACTCACTGACAGAGGACAGACTTGTAGTTGCTGGGGGGTGGGGTGGTGAATTGGGAGTTTGGGATTAGCAGATGCAAACTATTACATATAGAATGGATAAAAAACAAGGTCCTACTGCATAACACAGGGAACTATATTCAATATCCTATAATAAACCATAATGGGAAAGAATTTAAAAAGTATATATATATGTGTGTGTGTATATATATATACGTAACTCAGTCACTTTGCTGTACAGCAGCAACTAACACAACATTGTAAATCAACTATACTTCAATAAAATAAATTAAAAAATGAAAAAGAAGTGGAAAAATAAAACATTTGATACTAGAAATTAAACCTCTAGATGTCATGAACTTATTATATGTGGAAGAAGGATGGAAAAATCATTAGGTATAGAAGTGGCAAGCCTTCAGTTTCATTTGAAGACACATTGGACTTCAAACAGTAAAATAATTAAAAGAACATGAATGCAGTATTGGAAATATATCCTTGATGATTGTATCTATCTAAGAACCTAGAAAAAATTAAGGATATTTTTTTCTTTTTTCAAATGGAACATCCCCAGCCCCTCTCCAATCATCCCTATCCTATGCCCTTGCCCCCAACACACATACACAATCAAGTTGACTTTCTCACATTGCAACAGTAGAAAGGGATGTTTAAAATGTGTTTTGCATAAAAGTTAGGGATGACCTATAACTCAACCAATGAACATACACATACACACACACATGCACACACACACACAAGATTATGTGAGGACCACTGACAGTTGCCCCCACCCTCCACCCCGAGTCATTAAAATAACTTAAGACATGAGTATCAAAATGTATGGTTATCAGTAATGAACTACTTTAAACAGAGACCTCTTAGTTAATTTGATATGATCCCTTGTATTTGCTTATGAGTATTTCTCCAAAATAAAATTTCTGTAGTCATTTGAATAGGCCTTTTAGCCATCCCTACTGTTGCCTCTCTGAGAATAAGTAGAGCACTATGATTTTTTAAAAATCATATTTTTTGAAAAATAAATAGTAATTCTATTTTGTCAGACATAAGCCCCTCCCCCTCCTTTTTAAACAAAAAGCAAGGTAACTGGGAAAGATCACTAAGCACTCAGCCTTTGGAATGCAGTTGTCTTAGGAAGTCAGAGGAATTAGATGAATTTGACTCCATTTGAATCAGATGAATACAAGCTTTGAATTAGCTGGTGGAAAGGATAGTGTTGTCAGTCTATTTACTTTTAAATCATTTGGAATTGTTAGGGGTATTTTTTACTCTTAGCTGTCCCTTTCCTGTTAGATTGTGTTGGGCCAAAGCCACTTGAGCTAGTTAGTACAGAGCTATAAAGATCTAAACATGGCAAAGGTTGAAACAGTTGAGTCATTCTGCCTGATGGAAAATCAAAGGACTCATGAGCCATTCCTGTTATTGACTCATGAGCTAGTTTTTCACTTAGTGATAATAACCCAAAGCCAAATAACGTAGTTAATTTCATCACTGATGTTAAAAATTGAATCAACAGAGGCTCTGAGAAAATTCTTAGTTGTGACACTTCTGCACCAAAAGACTGAATCAATACTCAGCCTTAGACTATAACATATATATGGCACTTGCATACTAAATTAAAGGTTTTCCATGAAGCTAAAATTGAGCCTTTACTTCTTGTTACGAGGCATAGGCTTCCCATCATAATTCATAATATATTCTCTAGTCCTCACCACACTTATAATGGTGGGAACTGAGCTGTGTGTGTATGATTTCCCTTGTTTACTTTTGGTAAGCAACAGAAACTTACAAAATCCAAACACGTTTTAATATCATTATAATAAAAATTAAAATAATAATAGTAGCTAATGTTTTTAGAGCTTACTCTGTGAACAAACTTTGTTCTAGGAATGTTAACCCTTGAGATAAGTACTATCATTATTATGCCCATTTTATAGAGGAAAAACTGACAGAGGTAAGTAACTTGCCCAAAAGGATGCAATTAGTAAGTTGAAAACAAGGATTTGAACTTAAGAAAGTCAGCCCATGAGATAAAGTGTCTTATCCATTATGATAAACTAATGGGCTAGGGAATGCATTCTTCTTTGTACTCTACCCAGGTCAAATTATCAGCATGGCTCAACTCAGCTTCCAGGGGAAACACTTATCCAAAGTCATGGCTTCCTCACCTCCACTGGTCTTCATCTCAGCTATCTGCCTCTTTAGCTGTCTTCTCCTATGATTATACCCTAGACATAATTGTCACCTAGAACTGCTCCACTTCTACTATCTTAATCTAAAAACAATCCCTGTTGAGTCCTCTTACATTGTTACTTTTATGACACCCATTCTTTAACCAATCCTGATTTTTCTGCTGTTATCCTATTTATTTCCTCTCTATGACTGTATTTTCTTTCCCAATTCATCCTATTCTTCATTGTTCATCACCTCAAATATTTACTTTCTCTCTTTCTTCCCATTATTCTCCCAGTAGAACCTTGGCTGTAGACCAGTGCAGTCTTCCTCTGCTCATGCATGCAGACTACAGAGCACAGCTGATGTTCTGTCCTTGGATTCTTTGAGCTTACAGTTTTCTGAATTTTCTTGTCTTTCTACTTGATCCTCCTGTCTCCCTCACAGGTTCATCTTCCTCCCGTCATCCCTTAAATGTAAATCTTTCTAGGGGGTTTCCTTGGCAACTTCTCTCACTGCTCTGTGAACCCTGGGTCATCTCACCAAATTTACTGTTTCTGTCACTACCTGTATTTATTAAGGTAGGCTAAAAAGCTAAAAAATGTAGGGCTCAAACACAGTAGTGTTGCTGTCTCATATAGTAGTCCGAAGTGAGTATTCCTGGTGGGTGGGAAGATTTTGTTTTGTATATGAAAATTCAAGAACTCAAATGCTTCAATCTTGTGAATCCAATATCCCCTAGGATCTTGTCACTGTTTGCTCCCATTCTGCTAAAGGGGAAAGAGAACGTGGAGAAGGCATACCAGCTCCTTAAAAGCCTTGGTTCAGGAATGACACACATTGAATGCACTTGTGTCCTATTGGTCAGATCTAGTCACATTGCCACAACTTACTGGGGGAAAAAAAAAGCCATGAAGTGTATGTAGTTGAATATCTAAGAAGTAGAAATAAAGTTTTAATGAACAGTCAGCAGTATAACACTGAATCCAAAATACTTATCTCCAGCCTATATAACCAAATTCTAATTGACTTCCCCATTAGGAAGGCCTCATTGGTATTTCAAACCTATCCGAAACTAAACTCACTAGTTTCCTATTAAAACTGCTCTTATCATGTGTTCACCTCCTCAGTAAATGACATGGCCAAAACCTCTAGTAATCCTGGCTCCTCTCTTTCTAACCTCTCATACCAAATCACCTAGTCTTCTCAATTCTAAATCTCTCCCCCTCCCGCCCCAGCTTTATTGAGGTAAACTGACAAATTAAATTGTGTATATTTAAAGTGTACATCTTGATGATTGAGTTGACTTGATGTATGTATATGCTGTGAAATGATTACCACAATGAATTTAATTAATACATCTATCACCTCACAGTTATCTTTTTGTATGTGTGTGTGTGGTGAGACCACTTAAGATCTGCTCTGTTAACAAATTTTAAGTATACGGTACGATATAATTAACTATAGTCACCACGGTATAAATTAGGTCCCCAGAATCTATTTATCTAATAACTGAAAGTTCGTGCCCTTTGACCAACATCTCCCCATTTCTGATACCCCCATTCTATTCTCTGTTTCTATGAATTCACTTTTTCCTTTTTTCGGATGCCATACATAAATGAGATTATACAGTATTTATGTTTCTGTGTTTGGTTTATTTCACCTAGCATAATGCCTTCCAGGTATATCCATGTTCTCACAAATGGCAGGATTTCCTTCTTCCTTAAAACTGAAAAATATTCCATTGTGTGTGTGTGTGTGTGTGTGTGTGTGTGTGTGTGTGTGTGTGTGTGTGTGTGTGTTTTCTTTATCCATCAATCTATTAGTGGACACTTAGGCTGTTTCCATGTATTGGGTATTGTGAATAATGGTTCAGTGAACATGTGAGTGCAGGTCTCTCTTTGAGATTTCATTTCCTTCGAGTGTTCCCTTCAGATGGGGGACTGCTGGATCATATAGTAGACCTAATTTTAATTTTTTGAGTAACCTCTATGCTGTTTTCCATAATGACTGTACCAGCTTACATTCCAGCCAACAGTGTACAAGGGTTCCCTTTTCTTCACATCCTTGCCTGCATTTGTTATCTTTGTTTATTTTGATAAAAGTGTTGAATATTGTCAACTACTTTTCCTGCATCTATTGAGAAAATCATATAATTTTTGTCCATTCTGTTAATGTGATATATCACATATACCGAGATTTGCATGTGATGAAGCATGTTTGCACCTCAAGGATAAATCTCATTTGATTATCTTCTTAGTGTGCTGTTGAATTTGTTTTGTTAGTATTTCATTAAGGATTTTTGCATTGTGTTCATCAGAGATTTTAGTATGTTTTTCTCTTTTCTTCCAGTGTCCTTGCTTGTCTTTGGTATCAAGGTAATGCTGGCCTCATACAATAAGCTTGGTGCGGGGTTGGGGGGGGTCTTCTCTTCAATTTTTTTTGAAGAGATTGAGAAGAATTGGTCTTAATTTTTAAAATTTTTGTAGAATACACCCATGAAGCCATCTGTTCCTGGGTTTTTCTTTGTTGGAAGATTTTTAATTATTGCTTCAATTTCGTTACTCATTATTAGTCTGCTCAGATTTTCTATTTCTTCATAATTCAGACTTGGTAGGTTATATGTTTCTAGGAAGTCTTCCAGGTTATCCAACTTGTTGCATTTAATTCTTCATAGTAGTCTCTTAATATCCTTTCAATTTCTGGGGCATCATTTATAATTCTTCATCTTTTATTTCTTATTTTATTCATTTTTTCTTCTCCCTTTCTTTTGGTTAGTCTAGTTAATAGTTTTTCAATTTTGTTTACCTTTTCAAAAAACTAGCTATTAGTTTCATTGATCCCTTCTATTGTTTTTCTGGTTTCCATTTCATTTATTTCTGTTCAGATCTTTGATATTTTCTTCCTTCTGCTAACATTGGATTTAATTTTTTCTTTTTCTAGTTTTTTGAGATGTAAAATTGGGTGTTTTTTTTTTTTTTTTGGAGACCTTTTTTTCTTAATGTAGATACTTATCTCTATAAATTTCTTTTTTAGAACTGTTTTTGCTGCATCTCATAAGATTTGGTATGTTGCATTTCCCTTTTTGCTTCATTCAAGATGTTTTTATTTCTTCTTTGACCCATTAGCCACTTAGGAATGTATTGATTTCCACATGTTTGTGAATTTTCCACTTTTCCTTCTATTAGTAATTTCTAGTATCATACCATTTTGGTCAGAAAAGATATTTGATGATTTCAACCTTCTTAAATTTGTTAAGATTTGTTTTGTGACCTAACACAAGATCTATCCTGGAGAATCTTCCATCTGTACTTGAGAAAAATGTGTATTCTGTTGACACTGGGTAGAATATTCTTGTATATGTGTGTTAGCCCCATTTATTCCAAAGTGTAGTTCAAATCCAATGTTTCCTTATTGATTTTGTCTCTGGATTTTAAATCCTTTGTTGAAAGTGGGGTATTGGTGTCCCCTACTATTACTGCATTGCTGTCTGCCTCTCCTTTCAGATCTGTTAGTGCTTAATATATTTAGGTGCTCTGATGTTGGGTTCATAAATATTTACAATTGTTATATCTTCTTGATTAATTGACCTCTTAGTCATTATAAAATGACTTTGTCTCTTTTTTACAGTTTTTGACTTAAGGACTATTTTGTATGATATAAGCATAACTACCTCTGGCTTTCTTATGGTTTCCATTTGCATGGAATGTATTTTTTTAACATTCCTTTATTTTGAGCCTATGTGTGTCCTGAAAGCTGAAATGAGCCTCTTGTGGGCAGTTGGGTCTTGTTTTTTCATCCATTTGGTCACCATATATCTTTTGATTGGAGGATTTAATCCATTTACATTTAAGGTAATTTTTGATACTTAAGGATTTACCATTGCCATCTTATTAATTATTTTCTGGCTGTTTTGTAGTTCCCTTGTACCTTTCTTCCTCCATTGCTATCTTTCTTTGTGATTTGATGATTTTCCATGGTGGTATGCTTTGATTCCTGTCTCTTTATCTTTTGTGTATCTAGTATAGGTTTTTGCTTTGTGGTTATCATGAGGCTTACATAAAACATCTTATAGTTATAACAGTCTATTTTAAGCTAGTAACAGCTTAAATTTGATTGCATATAAAAACTACTCTTTTACGGTCCCTACATATATTTTATGCTCTTGATGTCATAATTTACATATTTTATATTATATATTCATTAACAAATTCTATAGTTAAAGTTATTCATAATATTTTTGTCTTTTAACCTATATATTGTACTACAGTTAAGAGATTTACACATCATCATTACAGTGTTACAATATTTTGAATTTGACTATATGCTCACCTCTACCAATGAGTTTATATTTTTATATTTTTTCATGTTACCAGTTAGCATGTTTTCATTTCAGCTTAAAGAACTCCTTTTAGCATTTCTTGTAATGCATGTCTTGTGGTGACGAACTCCTTCAGCTTTTGTTTGATTGGGAAAGTCTTGATCGCTCTTTCATTTCTGAAGGACAGCTCTGCTGGGTATTCTTGGTTGGAAGTTTTTTTTCTTTCAACACTTTGAATATATTATCTCACTCTCTCTCTTAGCCTGAAATGTTTCTGCTGAGAAATCCATTGACAGCCTGTGGGGGTTCCCTTGTATGTGATGAGTTTCTTTTCTCTTGCTGCTTTTTAAATTTTTCTCTTTGATTTTTGATAGTTTTAATATTATGTGTCTTGGTGAAGATCTTTGGATTGAATCTGTTTGGGGACCTATGAATTTTATGTACCTGGGTGTTCATATCTCTCCCCAGATTTGGGGAGTTTTCAGCCATTATTTCTTTAAATAAGCTTTCTGTCCTTCTCTCTCTATCCCTTCCCATAATGTGTATGTTATTTTACTTCATGGAGTGCCATACTTTATGTAGTCTTCCACTTTTTTCCTTTCTTCTCTGACTAGATAGATTCAAATGATCTGTCTCTGAGTTTGCTTATTCTTTCTTCTAATTGGTAAGTTCTGATATTGATGCTCTGTATTGCATTTTTCACACCATTTGTTGTATTCTTCAGCTCCAATATTTCTGTTTGGTTCTTTCTTTAATGATAATCTTTCTCTTTGTTAAATTTCTTGTTTTGTCTATGTATTATTTTCCTGATTTTGTTGAAATTTATTTCTGTGTTTTCTTATAGTTCAATGAGCTTTCCTGAAACAGCTATTATGATTTTTTATCACACAAATTGTAGACCTCCAGTTTTGGAGGGTCAGTTCCTAGAAAATTATTGTGTTCTTTTGGTGGTGTCATGCTTGCTAAATTTTTTCCTATTCCTTGAAGTTTTGTGTTGCTGTCCTTGCATTTCAAGAAGCAATCACCTTCTACAGTATTGATTGGTTTTGGGAAAGAAATACCTTCAAAAATCTTTCTTACTAATGACTGTGGGACTTCTCAGATCTCTTCTATGGGTTTGTCTGCTCCACATTTCTTGCTCCTTCTTTGGGAGGAATTCTTATAATTTTATGACTCAATCCTGCAAAACCAGGCTGAGTGCTGACAACTTTGTATTTGCTTTCCCTAGAGCAGTGTCCTGAAATGCTCAAGTTTGTGTACTTTCTCCCAATCCTGCAGAGTTGGGTCAACTTTCTTCTCATGCTCTGCATTTGCAATGGCTTTTACTTGCTGCCCACATGGGCACAAACAGATAGCTGGTCATGTTAGGAGTGTGTAGGTGAGGTTGAAGGAGTACTGGAGATATACATGGGCCAGTTGGGAGGGTCCACAGGTGAGGCATCCCCAGCAGCTTATGGGCAGGTTTTTTGATGGAGTGTTAAAAGTGGTTAGTAGGATCCATATCTCTTTGATGATTTTCTGGTCCTGACTGTTGTGCTCCTAGACTCTACCAGACCCTCAGTCATATAGATAACCTCAGTATTCTGGGTGGGGAATGAAATAAATGGCCCTCTGTTGCAGTGTCCTACACAGCTGGAGAAGCTGGGTACTCACTCACTCACTATGCTCTCACTTTTCCTCATGGGAGAAACTGGGGACAAACGGAGTTTCTTGGCACTGAGCTGTACCTCTGTGGTCACAGGGTGATGCAAGTGAAGTGAAACTGTTCTTACCCTCTTCAGTGCATCTAGTATCAGATTTTTCACTCCAGTGGTGTGCTGGAACCTCTCTGCTGGGACTCCAGACTCCCACAAAGATAATTTCATCTGTGGGTAATTGTCAAAATCAATGTTTTTCTGGGGAATGACAATACAAAACTCCTATTTCCCCATCTTCCTGAAGTCACTCTTCAGTTCTTCCTCTTCACCAGTGCTGTGCTTACTTTACAGAGAAATTATTACCATAGTATTCTGTTTTTTTGATTTCAGTCTTTCACATTTTTGCCTGCCCTATCTCAAATGATCTTCATATCATACCAATCTGATTTTGCCAATCACAACCTTAAAAACCATTAAAACCATTAATATTTCCACATTTCCCTCAGAATAAAGTCCGGACTTCTTAACTTGAACTCTAACTAATCCTCACAGAAGCTCACTTAGCAAACTTTCCACCAGATAGGGAAGGGACCAGATTTGATTTACTCACCTTTGTAGCACCAGCACCTAGTACTGCACCTGACTTAATAAATACTAGCTAAATAAATGAATAAAAGCTCTTCAAAATGCTTTCTCTGACCTTCATGCCCTGATTAATTCATTCATCTATATTTCCTTATCAGCACCTACCTACTCTCTTAATAGTAGTTAGCACATACAATTGTCTATTTATTTGTTTGGCTTCCATACTTGAGCTTTAATTCCTTAAAATCGGGGACAGTATTATTTAATATTTTATTTTCACTATAGAGTATAGTTTCCTACATCCAGTAGGTTTTCAGGTTTTGAGTAAATGAATGAATTAGTTGTTCCAGCTAAGGGTCAGAAAGCAAATCTAGAATGTTTTTGTTGAATTTTGCTTATAATTGAGTTTTGTCTTTTAGGTAGAGACACTTATTCATTAGAATTGGCAGGGACATCAATTCTAAAGAGAAAAGCTGATCACCCAAGGAACTGCACTTCTCAGGGGTTGCAGATGGCTGAGTCATGTGTAAGGATTTTGTGCACAACTAATATAATATAGAGAAGGTATAAATGAATGAGGAGTAGCGTGATTGCAGGGATGCTGTATATGGCTGGTCAGGTGGTACATGGCACAATTCCATGTGGAATTTTTCCCATAAATATTGACACACACATACCTTCTGGAACTATGTAGTCTGGCAGTCCTAATTGTGAAAGAACTCCATGGAGAAAATGAAAGGTTCTTAGTTGAAGTCACGAATGGGAAAGAAATATCTAGAGTATTTTTAGGAACTCTGTTACATGATGTACTGTGTAAAACTCTTGTGACACTCTTCAGGGTACAGTAAAATTCTATAATTTTCTTCACAGCATTAATAATCAGACACACATTTCTTTAAATGTGACATACTGACAATGGGCCATGAAAGTTCTGGCATTTATGTGGGTTATACTTGCCTGGACAATTAATAGGCATTTGAAGCTACAAGGCTAATTTGAAATGTCATGTTTTTTATTCTTAAAAATGTTTACAAATATCACCTTATTAGAAAAAACCTACCTAAAATGCTTAACTCACCCATTTATCCATTCACTGAACATGTATTTAGTAACATATATATAAAGCAGTATACTTGATGCTGTGAAGAATCAGATGGTAGATTAGAGATTGTTGTGCTGCTAAAGAATTTTATAACCTACTGAGGGAGATTCTGCATGGTGACAAATAACCATATTATAATTTAGATCAGGATGGGTGCCATACAGGATGAAAAAACCAAGATTATGGGAGTTAAGCAGATGGAGAAAAAAGTGATTATTACCAGAGTGAGGAGGTTTTATGAAGGAGATAATATCTAAGCTTTATCTTAATGAATGAATGGAATTAGTGTAGGTAGAAATCATCAAAAGTATAGTTCAGAGTTCTTGACTCATATAGTCAGAAAACTTGCCACCACAGGAAGTGGAAACTGGCCTCCATTGAGATCTTAATAACTTCTTTTTACCATGAAAAATCAACTATTATCAACCTCATGCCAACATCCACTGTTAACTTATCTAAAATATAGGACACAAAATATAGAATAAAATCCAAATTATCCAAAATGTAGCATAGAAAATGTAGACCTTATTTTATCAAAAGAATGTTTAAGATACTGATTATTCACAGCTTAGAGAACTGAAAACCAAAAGGATATTGCCTTGGATTAGTAATATAAAAAAATTAAATAAAAGCTGCAAGCACAGAAAAAACTGCATTAGAGTATGTATTATCTATTGTATCTTTAAATCTTGTAACCAGAAGAGGAATGAAATAAATCATAGAGTACCTCTAAGCAAGAAAAATTTAAAAATATGAAAAATTTGTTGTTGTAAAATAATTTCTCTGGTTTACAATTCCAACTGAAAAATAAGCACTTTGAGCCAATGAAATTCAGCATCTTTCTAAACATAAGAAAACATAGAGAAGCTCAGTTGTGTAGTAAAATTTCTTAATAGTGCTATAAAGAGATTTCATCTCAAAGAAAAGGTAAATACACACGCACCACTAAATATAAAAGAAATCAAAGTTCCAACAGCCAGATTGAGTGTAGGGGAAAAAAAGCCCCAACATTATCAGAGGGAATCAGTATCATGTTTTATAGAATGCATTTACATTTTTTTGTTTGATACCATTGAAGTGTTCCACATGAATAATGGAAAATAGGGAAACTATGGGTCTTTCTAACACAGGGACAATTTGAAATATTATGTACTCATTTGTTTCTGAGTCATCAATATATTATATATTTTCCAGAGTGATGACCAACTAGTAAAACTTATTGAAGTCACTGCCTTATTCATTCTAGGGTACCTTTCTACTGACTGCAGAGTAGAAACAGGAGAATAGCCAGGAGCCACTAATCAACCTAAGATATTCTCGAGGGCACACTAACATTTTTTTCACCTTGAAAATAAGGGTCTATAGCAACAGTCATAAGATAATCCTGAGTCTAAGCAGTTGCAGAGAGGCCTTTTTTACTCTTTGAAATTTGTTAATAAATTCCTCTCCACTCTCTCCTTTCTCTGGTTGAGAAAACAGGGGTGCTTGTAAAAAAGAGGATGTGAATCCATTAGAAAAAGAAGGTAGCAGGAGAGGTCTAGAGATATTCTAAGTTTAGTTTGTTTTCAAGCATCACCCTTTTTTGAAATTGGCTTCAGTGAAGCATGGTTTACATAAATAAACACACTTTAACTAAGTGTACAGTCAAGTGCCCTGAGGAATGTGAAGTCTTCCGAGCAATTGCTTTTAATCAATGACTATCTACAGTTGGTGCCTCCAGGTTTATACTAACAGCAAGGGCATGGGAGGGAACTGAACAACTAATTCTTCCTTTATGGCTTCACATTTATTATTTCATATCCTCCTTAAAACAATCTTGTGGAAGCAGCATATTTATTCCCATTTTGATTAGTTAAAAAAACAAATGGAGTCTCAGAATACATGAATAACTTGTCCAAGTTATGCAGATAGTAACATGAGACATAGCATGATTTGAATCCAGACCTGTCTAGGTTTAAGAGCCTTGTTTTTTCTTTATGCCATGTTACCCACTGATGACAACCTGGCCACCACATCCACCTACACTCACTCTCCCCAGTTCTCATAGGAGCCAAATTTTCAAAAGGCTTAAGCAGGGCGTGTAGATGGGACAATATTAATTCCTTGGTGAAAGGGCTTAGAAAAAGGGAATATGGGAAAATGTAGCTGAGAATGTGGGGCTGAGCCTAGGGAGTGGGTGGTCCAGTAGTGTGCCAGTGGTTTTATGAGTGATGTGTGGCAGAGAATTCTGGGGTGGGTAATCACCTTCTTTCATTGAATTTAATTGAGGTAGAGCTAGGATTCTTGATCCTGCTAGTGAGGGCAGGAGGAAGTGGAATTTGCAAGCTCCTTAAGTACTTGGGGCAGAAGTCTCTCAGAAGTAATGTAGAAGCATGTTTAAGTCTTCTGTATTTTAGTACTAAATAGATGACCATGTCAGAGCACCAAATGGACAAGCTAAGTCTATTCTCTTTAACTCATTACTCAATTATTCTATGCCAATGAAAGATGAGTTAGTGTAGTATGTCAAAGAAAAAATATCTAAGAAATGTAAAACTCAACAAGCCTTTAGCTAAAAAAGAGAGACGGCTCAAATAAGTAAAATCATAAGTGAAAGGGGAGATATTACAACTGATACCACAGAAATACAAATAATTATATTATAGAAAACCCTAATAGACCAATTATTAGTAAGGGGATTGAATCAATAATAAAAAACCTCCCAGCAAACAGAAGTCCAAGATCAGACAGCTTCAGTGGTGAGTTCTGCCAAACATTTGAAGAAGACTGAATGCCTATCCTTCTCAAACTTTTCCAAAAATTGAAGAGTAGGGAACACTTCAAAATACATCTTAAGAGGCCAGCATTACCCTGATACCAAAGCCAGACAAGGACACCAAGAAAAGATAATTAAAGGTCAATATCCTTGATAAATATAGATGCTAAAATCCTCAACACAATATTAGGAGGAAACTAAATTCAACAATACATTAAAAGGATCATACACCACAATCAAGTGGGATTTATTCCAGGGATGCAAAGATGGTTCAGCATCCACACAGCAATCAATGTGCTACACCACCTTAACAAAATGACAGATAAAAATCACATGATTATCTCAATAGATGTAGAAAAAACATATGACAAAATTCAACATCCATTTATGTAAAAACTCTCAACAAAGTAGGTACAGAGGGAATGTACCTCAACATAATAAAGTCCATATATGACAAACCTTCAGCTAACATCATACCAAACAATAAAAAGCTAAAACTTTTCTCCTAAGATCAGGAACAAGATAAGGATGCCCACTCTTGCCACTTTTATTCAACATAGACTTGGAAGTCCTTGCCACAGCAATTAGGCAAGAAAAAGAAATAAAATCATCCAAATCAGAAAAGTAGATGACACTGTAGATGTCATTGATAATATATAGAGAAGACTCTAAAGAACTCACCAAAAAACATTGTTATAACTAACAAATGCATTCAGTAAGTCACAGTATATAAAATCAATATACAGAACTCTGTGGCATTTCTATATGGTAATAACAAACTGTTGGGAAGAAATGAAGAAACCAATACCATTTACAATTGTGTAAAAAAGAATAAAATATCTAGGAATAAATTTAACCAAAGAGATGAAAGACATGTACACTGAAAACGATAAGACACTGATGAAAGGAAAGGGAAACGAAAGCAAAAATAAACAAATAGGACTACATCAAACTAAAAAACTTCTGCACAGTGAAGAAAACCATCATCAAAATGAAAAGGTAACCTACTGAATGGAAGAAGATATTTGAAAACCATATATCTGATAAGGGATAATATCCAAAATATATAAAGAACACATACAGCTCAACAACAAAAAAGCAAACAATCTGATTAAAAAATTGACAGAAGATCTGAACAGACATTTTTCCACATAAGACATAGATAATCAAACAGCACATGAAAAGATGTTCAATATCACTAACTGTTAGGGAAATGCAAATCAAAACCACAGTAAGATATAATTTCACACCTGTTTGTATGGCTATTATAAAAAAGACAAGTAAAGACAAGTGTTGGAGAGGATATAGAGAAAAGAGAGCGCTCATACACTGCTGATGGGAATATGAATTGGTGAAGCCACTATGGAAAACAGTATGGAGACCCCTCAAAAATGTAAGCATAGAACTACCATATGATGCAGCTATTCCACTTCTGTATATTTATCTGAAGAATACAAAAACATGAATTCAAAAATATATATGCACCCCTATTTTTATTATAGTATTATTTACAGTAGCCAAGATATAGAAACAACCTAAGTGTTCACTGATGGATGAATGGATAAAGAAGACGTGGTATATACACACAATGGAACACTACTCAGCCATAAAAAAGAAGGAAACCTTGTCATTTGTGGTAACATGCATTGATCTTGGGGGAATTATGCTAAGTGAAATAATTCAGAAGGAAAAAGACAAATGCCATATGATTTCTCTCATATGTGGAATCTAAAAACAAAACAAAAACGAACTTATAGATACAGAGAACAGATCAGTTGTTCTCAGATAGGAAGGTGGCTGGTGGTTGGTGAAGGGGGTCAATTGTCTGGTGACAGATGGTAACTAGACTTTAGGGGTGATCACTATGTAATATATACAGATGTTGAATTATAGTGTTGTACACCTGAAACTTACATAATAAAAAAGAAATGTAAAATTCACTGACATTAGAATATAGAGGTTTGAATGTATCCATTTTTAATGGGTATCTTGGATTTAAGATATTAAGCATGTATCTGCAAATGAATTTAGATTTCATTTTTCTCTTTCTAGTTACATTTTATATTAAGTAGTATAAAATATTTTAACAGATTTTCAGTCAATTTGACATTATAGGCTGAATTAATAACTGCATGACATGGCTGTATGAGTAGTCATGTAGTTACTAACAGAAAACTAGGAATGTGGATCAAGAGACTTTGATTTTATCCTACAACTTGCTAATATAATATACAGTGAATTATAATCCATCTAAATTTACATGAAAAGCTCAAACCTTTAGTTGTATTCCATTTCCAGGCTTCCTTTCAATTTTAGGTTGAATGGAAACCTAAATTTTAGGTCTTCAATGTAGACAAGCATAATACAACTTTGACTATCTTACTATTCTATCATCAACCATTTTAGCTACTCCGTAGGCCCAGATAACTATCTCTGTCTCCAGTTTATTTTCAACCAATACTCCTACAGTCTGCCTGTCTTCACTTATCTAATATGGATTTTCAAAAATATTCAGTTGATTTCAACTGGAAGTAAAATTATCTCTGTTTGTAAATTACATGATCTTATATATAGAAAGCTCTAAAGAGTTCACAAAAAATTGTCATAACTAATCAACAAATTTAGTAAATTTGCAGGATACAAAATCAACTCACAAAATGCAGTTGTGTTTCTATACACTAACAATGAACTATCTGTAAAGGAAATGAAGAAAAAAAATCTCATTTACAATAACATCAAAAAGAATAAAATACTTGGTAATAAACTTAATTAAGGCGGTGAAAAATTTGTACACTGAACACCACCACACTGATGAAAGAAATTAAAAAAGATGCAAATAAATGGAAAGCCATTCCACTGTTATAGATTGGAAGACAATATTGTTAAAATATCCACACTACCCAATGTGATTTATATATTCAATGCTCTCTTCATCAAAATGCCAATGGTATTTTTTTATAGAAACAAAAAATCTTAAAATTCATACAGAACCACAAAAGACACCAAATAGCCAAAGTAATCTTGAAAAAGAATAAACCTAGAGGTATCCCACATCCTGATTTCAAAATATAGTATAAAGTACAGCAATTAAAACGATGGTACTGGCATAAACACAAACATAGAGACAAATGGAATACAATGGAGAGTACAGGAATAAACCTACCCACATACAATCAGCTGATTTTCTACGAGTGCCAAGAACACACAATGGGGAAAGTTTGGTTCTGCAGTAAATGGCATTAGGAGAGCGAGATATTCACATGCAAAAGAATGAAATTGGATTCTCATCTTACATAACACATAAAAATCAACTCAAAATGGATTAAACACTTAAAGGTAAGACTTGAAATTTAAAACTCCTAGAAGAAAACTTCTTGACATTGGGCTTGGCAGTGATTTCTTGGATGTGACACCAAAAGCACAGGCAACAAAAGTGAATATAAACAAGTGAGACTATTTCAAACCTAAAAACTATGCACAGCAAAGGAATAAATCATCAAAATGAAAAGGCAACATATGGCCTGAAAGAAAATATTTGAAAATCTCTATATGATGAGGAATTACTATCCAAAACACATAAAGAACTTCTACAGCTCAGTAGCAAAAAGCCCCAAATAACTCAATTAAAAATGGACAAAAAAACTTGAGTAGACATTTCTGCCAAGAAGACATACAAATTGCCAACAAGTATAGAAAATGGTGCCCAACATCACTAACCATCATGAAAATACAAATCAAAGCCATAAGATAACGCCTCACACCTGTTTCAATGGCTGTTATAAAAAAGTGTGTTTAAGACAAATGTTGGCAAGGATATAGGGAAAGGGGCAGTCTTGTACCTTGTTCATGGGAATGTATAATAGTGAAGTCACTATACAGAACAGTATGAAGGTTTCTCAAAAAATTCAAGATAGAATGACCATATGACCCAGAAATTCCACTTCTGAGTATATATTCAAAAGAACTGAGATCAAGATCTTGAAG
Organism: Balaenoptera borealis; assembly: GCF_965194805.1. Classification (NCBI taxonomy): domain Eukaryota; kingdom Metazoa; phylum Chordata; class Mammalia; order Artiodactyla; family Balaenopteridae; genus Balaenoptera; species Balaenoptera borealis. The sequence goes on along the minus strand of NC_138866.1, from coordinate 38,704,968 downwards.
TAATATCTGCACTCACATATTCTATGCAGCATTTTCCACAATAACTAAGATATGGAAATAACCTAAACGGTTGTTGATGGATAGACGGATAAAGAAATGCGGTTTATACATACAATGGAATATTATTCAGCCTTAGAAAAGGAGGAAATACTACTATTTGTGACAATATGGAAGAACCTGGAGGACGTTATTCTAAGTGAAATGAGGCAGAGACAGAAAGACAAATACTGCATGATTTCACCTATCTGAGGTATCTAAATAGTCAAACTCACAGAATCAGAGAGTAGAATGGGAGTTGCCAGGGGCTGACAGTAGGGGAAGATAGGAGTTGTTCTTCAATAAAACTTCTGTTATGAACCACGAATAAATTCTAGAGATCTGCTGTACGACATAGTATATGAAGTTAAGAATGTATTGTACATGTGAAAAATTTGTTAAATAGGTAGATCTCAAGTGTTTTTCCACAATAAAAAAGTTAAAGAAAAAAGAAAAACACAGTGCTCTTAGTGTAAATTAAAAATCCAATTCTGGCTTTCAGGGCAGAGGAAACAGCAAGAGCCTAAAGCAGAAGCACATGTAGCAAGTTTCAGGAATGGCAAGGAGGTCCTCAGGCTAGAACAAAGGGAAATGATGACTGAAAACAATGAAATTTTCATGAAAGTCTCAAGATGAGGCAGCCAAAAAAGTCATTACTTATGAAGTGAAATGAAAATTAGCAAACCCACTGAAAGAAGTATACATATCATTGATATAAACTGCATGCATCACTCAAATGAAAATATCATCAGAGAAAGGCATGAAAATATAAGATGAAAGATAGACTTTAATTAACACATACTTCATAGGAGAGAGACCAGTCAAGATGATGAAGTAAGAGGATGTGGAGCTCAACTCGCCCCCATGAAGACATCAAAAATACATCTACAAGTGAAATAATTCTCACTGAAAACTAACTGCAAACTGACAGAAGGACTCTGTACAACCAAGGCTGTAAGAAAGATACACACATAATCAGGTAGGAAGGGAAGAAAAGCAATCAGGTTGGGACCTGTGCTCTTGGGAAGGGGCTCAGAGGTAAAGAGAGAAGACACAGGTGGACACAAACTCTGGAGAGTGAGCAGTGAGAGCTGCAGATTGGGTGCCCCAGTCCTGGGGTTCTACCTGGGGGAGACAAGCCCCCTTGGCTGGTTGCAGGACCACTGGGACTAACATGAGGTCTGGGGAAAGCCTGGACTCTGCTCATGAGGAGTGTGAATGCCTTGGCTTGTTCCTGAGGCAGGGTGGAGAAAGGACTGCTCTGGTGGCTGCCAAGTTTCCCACAACCACCTCAGCAGGTGCCCTAGCCCAAGATGAGCAAATTCTCTGGCCCTGCTCACTCCACATCACAGCAAGGCACTGGATCTGGGATGGCCATAACAGTGGAAAAGAAAGCCATAGGACACAGAGGTGACCCATTCCGAGGGTAGAACCTGTGGGGCAGTGGTGGCCATTGTTGGCAATTACTCAAGCAGTGTATCTGAAGCAGCCCAGATCTCTGAAGACAGCTGCTCCAGTACATTTCACACCCTGATATATGCCAAAAGTCCACATGGGCCCTGCCTGCCCTGTGCTGTGGCTCCACAACAGGGCAAGGACTGCCGAGGCTGGGGGCAGTGATCAGTTGTGAGGGACAAAGGAAGCTTGCACCTGAGGTGGCTCCTATGCAGAGTGAGGGAAACAATTGCAGATACCAGAATAGGCAGTGCATTGGAGACAGCTTGGACCTCTGTCTGAAGCTGACATGAGCTGAGAGCACACATGGGCTCCCCTTGCTTCAGCAACCCACCCCCCACTGCCCAGGGCAAGACTCCTGGTGTGGGGAGAGGGGAAAACACACACTCAAAAGGAACAGAGCCAGCTTGGAGTTTCTGCTCCAGTGACTTGGGATCAGACTCCACCCCCAATAGGGTGGTGATGGCGACAGAACAGAGGGGAAATCCCACCTCACACCTGGCTCCAGCTCTAGCCCCTCCATCTCAAGTCCCACCCCCTACCAAGTTTATAACTGCAGCATACCTTGAGGAAAGAGTGACTTGCATCCATGTCCAATCCAGCACTCCCACCAAAGAATTTGGGCACACACAGTCTGTATAAGGATGCTCCCACATCAGAAGCCCCTCAAGATTACATTTCACCTAAATTCGTAGAGGCAGAAAAAGTTAGGCAAAATGAAAAAGCAGAGGAAAAGCTCTCAATTGAAAGAGCAAGAGAAAACCCCTGAAAATATAATGAAACAGAAATAAATATTTTACCAGACAAAGAAGTGAAAGCATTGATAATAAAAATGTTAACTGAATTAGGGAAAAGAACAGGTGAACACAGTGAAAATGTTAACAAGGAAGTAGAAAATATAAAAAAAGACCCAATCAGAAGTGAATTCAATAACTGAATTAAAAACCACATTAGAAGGAATGACTAGCTGACAAAGTGATACAGAAGAATGCATAAGTGATCCAGAAGATAGAATAATGGAAATCACCCAATCAGAACAGCAAAAAGAAAAAAATGAAAACAGTTTAAGAGATTTTTGGGATAATATTAAGTGCACCAACATTCACATTATAGGGGGTCCCAGAAAGAGAAGAGAGAAGGAGATCAAAAAAGTATCTGAGGGGGAATTCCCTGGCAGTCCAGTGGTTAGGACTCTGGACTCTCACGGCTGAGGGCCCAGGTTCAATCCCTAGTAAGGGAACTAAGATCCCACAAGCCACATAGTGCAGAAAAAAAGAAGTATTTAAGGAAAATGTGGCTGAAAAATTCCCAAACCTGAAGAAGGAAACAAATATCCATGTACAAGCAGAACAGAGGGGCCCAAATGAGATGATCCCAAACAGACCCACACAAAGATATATCATGACTAAAATGATAAAAGTTAAAGAGAGAATTCTAAAGGCAGAAAGAGAAAAACAAGGAGTCATATATAAGGAAATCCCATAGGCTATCAGCTGATTTCTCTGCAGAAACTTTGCAGGCCAGAAGGGAGAGGCATGATATAGTCAAAGTCCTGAAAGGAAAATACCTGCAATCTAGGATACTCTAGCCAGTAAGATGATCATTTAGAATTGAAGGAGAGATGAAGAACTCAGACAAGCAAAAACTGAAAGAGTTCATCAATACTAAACCTACACTAAAAGGAATGGTAGAGGGTCTTCTCTAAATGGAAAAAAGGAAGAATTTATGAGAAAGGGAAAATACCACTAGAAAAGGCAAATATATAATAAGGACTGAGGATTGACTGCTTAAATAAGCCAGCACAAAGATTAAAAGAAAAAAAATTGTAAAAGAAACTATAACTACAATAAACAGTTAAAAGATAAGCATGAGGTTGTAAAAGGTGACATCGAAATACAAAATGTGGGGGAGGAGGGTAAAAATGTAGAACTTTTAGAATGTATTTGAACTTAAGTGACTACCAGCTTAAAACAAGTAGATTTAGTTATAGGTCAATATACATCAACCCCATGCTAACCAAAAATTAAAAACCTACAATAGGTACACAAAAACTAAAAAGAAAGCAGCACAGCATAATACTAAAGAAAGTAATCAAACCACAAGGGAAAAACCAAAAGAAGAAGAAATGAACAGAGAAAAACAACAAAAATAAACAGGAAACAAGTAATATAACGGCAATAAGTACATACCTATCAATAATTACTTTAAATGTCAATAGACTAAATGCTCCAATTAAAAGACATAGGGTGGCTGATTAGATTTAAAAAAATTCTTCCATATACTTTGTACCAGAGACTCACCTCAAAGCTAAAGACACACATAGACTGAAAGCGAGGGGATGGCAAAAGATATTTTGTGCAAACGGAAATGACAAAAAAGTGAGGGTAGCAAAACTCATACCAGATGAAATAGACTTTAAAACAAAGGCTATAACAAAACAAAGATGAGCATTATATACTGATAAAAGGATCAATATATGAGGATATTAAACTTGTTAACACATATGCACCCAATACTGGAGCCCCAAAATATATAAAGCAAAACTAACAGATAAAAAGAGAAAAATTGGCAATAATACAGTAATAGTAGGGGATTTTACACCCTCTTTTTTTTTTTTTTTACACCCTCTTACATAATTGGACAGACTGTCCAGACAGAAAATCAGTAAGGCAGCAATAACTTTAAGTGACACAATAGACCAGTTGGACTTAATAGATATCTACAGCCTATAATATCCAAACACGAAGAATACATGTTCTTTTCAAGTGCACATGGAATATTCCCCAGGGTGGATCACATGCTAGGCCACAAAACAAGTCTCAACAAATTTAGGAGGATATAAATTATATTAAGCCTTTTTTCTGACCACAACAGTATGAAGTTAGAAATCAATTATAGAGAGAAAAATAGGAAAAGAACAAACACATGGAGACTAAATATGCTACTACAAAAACAAGGAATCAATGAAAAAGTCAAAGAAGAAATCATAAAACACCTCGAGACAAATGGATATGGAAACACAACACTCCAAAATCTATGGGGTGCAGCAAAAGCAGTTCTAAGGGGAAAGTTTATAGCAATATAGGCCTCCCTCAAGAAACAAGAAACTCTCAAATAAGTGACATAACCTACTACCTAAAGAAATTAGAAAAAGAAGAAGAAACTAAGTCCAAAGTCAGAAGAAGGAAGAAAATAATAAAGACCTGAGAGGAAATAAGTAAGATAAAAGCCAAAAAAAAAAAAAAAAAGGAAAAGGTCAATAAAATCAAGAGCTTATTTTTTGAAAGGATAAACAAAATTCATAAACCTTTAGCCAGGCTCACCAAGAAGAAAAGAAAGAGGACCTAAATAAACAAAATAAGAACTGAAAGAGGAGAAATAACAACCAATACCACAGAGATGCAAAAAGTCATAAGAGAATAGTATGAACAGTTATATGCCAAAAAAAACTGGACAACCTAGAAGAAATGGACAAGTTTCTAGAAAGATGCAACTTACCAAAGAGAAACAGACAATTTGAACAGACTGATCAGTAGTAGTGAAATTGAATTTCTAATAATAAAATATTCCCAGCAAACAAAATTCCAGGATTGAACAACTTCACAAGGGAATTACACCAAACATATAAAGATGAGCTAATACCTATTCCTCTCACTCTTCCAAAAAAGAGAGAACACTTCCAAATTCATTCTATGAAGCCACAATCACCCTGATACCAAAACCAGAAAAAGACAGTACCAAAAAAAAAAGTTAAGGCCAATATCTTTGATGATTATTGATGTAAAAATTCTCAACAAAATATTAGTAAACTAAATCCAATAATACATTAAAAGGATAATATACCATGATCAAGTGAGATTCCAAGAGTGCAAGGATGGTTCAATATTTGCAAATCAAGCAATGTAATATACCATATTAACAAAAGGAAGGATAAAAATTACATGATCATTTCAATAGACACAGAAAAAGCCTTTGACAAAATTCATCATCCATTCATTATAAAAACTCAGAACAAAGTAGGATTAGACAGAAAATATCTTAATATAATAAAGGTTAATTACAACAAACCTACAGCTAATATCTTATTCAATGGTGAAAAGTTGAAAGCCTTTCTTCCAAATTCAGGAATAAGACAAGGATGCCCACTCTTACCACTTCTATTTAACATAGTAGTGGAAGTCACAGCCACAGCAATCAGACAAGAAAAAGAAATAAAAGGCATCAAAACCGGAAGGGAAGAAGAATAATTGTCACTATTTGGAGATGACATGATAATTTATATAGGAAATCCTAAAGTATTCACCAAAAAACTATTAGAATAGTAAAGTTTCAGTATACAAGATTAATATACAGAAATCTGTTGCTTTTTCATACACTAACAATGAACTATCAGAAACAGAGAGTAAAAATCATCTCATTTAAAATCACACCAAAAAAAAACAAAAAACAAAAAACCTAGGAATAAACTTAACCAAGGAGGAGAAAGACCTATACTTTGAAACCTATAAAACATTGATGAAGGGATTTGAAGATTATACAAAGAAATGCAAAGATCCTGTGCTTTTGGATTGGAATAATTAATACTGTTAAAATGTTCATGCTAACTAAAGCAATCTACAGATTCAATGCAATCTTTATCAAACTACCTATGACATTTTTCACAGAACTAGAACAAATAATCCTAAAATTTATTTGGAACCACAAAACACCCTGAATTGCCAAAGCAATCTTGAAAAAAATAAAGAATAAAGCTGGAGGTATCATCCTCCCAGACTTCAGACTATACTGCAAAGCTATAGTCATAAAAACTGCATAGTACTTGTACAAAAACAGACACAACAAATCAATGGAACAGAATACAGAGCCCAGGAATAAACTCACAATCCAATCGTCAATTAATCTGTGACAAACAAGGCAAGAATACACAAGGGAGAAAAGACTGTCTTTCAATAAAGGATGCTGGGAAAAATGGACAGCTACATGTAAAAGAATGAGATCAGAACATTTCCTCATACTACATACAATAATAAAACCAAAATGGAATAAATTCCTGAAAGTAAGACCTGAAACCATAAAACTCCTAGAAGAAAACATAATCAGAACACACTTTGACTTAAATTGAGCAATATTGTTTTGGATCTGTCTCCTAAGGCAAAGGAAATAAAAGCCAAAATAAACAAATGGGACCTAATTACACTTAAAAGCTTTTGCCCAGCAAAGGAAACCATGGACAAAACCAAAAGACAACCTACAGAATGAGAGAAATTATTTGTAAATGATATGCCTTATAAGGGCTTGATATCCAAAATATACAAACTACTCATACAACTCAATAACAAAAAAACCCAAACAACTTGATTAAAAAATGGACAGAAGACCTGTATAAACATTTCTCCAAAGAAGACATACAGATGGATAACAGGCACAAGAAAAGATTTTCAACATTGCTAATTATTAGAGAAATGCAAATCAAAACAACAATAAGATATCACCTCACACCTGTCAGAATGGCTGTCATCAAAAAGTCTACAAATGTTGGTGATGATGTGGAAAAAAGGGAATGTTGGTGCAGCCACTATGGAAAAAATATGGAGGTTTCTCAAAAAAAAAAAATAGAAATACCTTATGACCCAGAAATTCCCTCTTGGGTATATATCCAGAAAAAATGAAAACACTAATTTTGAAAAGATACATGCACCCCAATGTTCATAGCAGCTCTATTTACAATAGCTAAGATGTGGAAGCAACCCAAGAGTTCGTCAACAGAAGAATGCACAAAGAAGATGTGGCATACACACACACCACACACACACACAATAGAATATTACTCAGCCATAAAAAAAGAATGAAATTCTGCCATTTGCATCAATGAGGATGGGCCTAGAGAATATTATGCTTAGTGAAATAAGTCAGAGATAGAAAGACAAATACTGTATGATATCTCTTATATGTGAAATCTAAACAATAAAGTGATTGTGTATAGCAAAACAGAAACAGACTCACAGATATAGAAAGCAAACTAGTGGTTACCAGTGAGTAGAGGGAAGGGAGGAGGAGCAAGATATGTGTATGGATTAATTGATATAAACTACTATGTATAAAATAGATAAGCAACAAAGATGTATTTGTACAGCACAGGGAAATAATACCCATTATTTTGTAATAACTTTTAATGAGTATAATCTGTAAAAATACTGAATTACTACGCTGTATGCCTGAAATTAATATAATATTGTAAATCAACTATACTTCAATAAAAACATCAATTCTCTTATAAATCTAAACTTGCAAGTACTGTATGACCTAGCAATTGCATTCTTGGGCATTTAATCCAAATAAATGAAGTCTATGTTCACACACACACACACACACACAAACTGTACAGGAATGTCCATAGCAGTTTTATTTCTAATAACCTAAACCTTGAATTAACCCAGATGCCCTTCAACATGTGAAACAAACATAGTATATAAATAACTTGAAATACTACTTAGCTATTAAAAGGAACATGCAACAGCTTGATGATTCTCCAAGGTATTATGTTAAGTTGGGGAAAAAACATAATCTTTGAAGGGTACATACTGTACTATTTCCTTTATGTAACATTTTGAAATGACCTCCTTTTAGAAATAGAGGAAAGATTAGTGGTTGATATGGTTTATGGATGAAGGGTCAACAGGAGAGAAGTGGATGTGGTTATAAAAGGGCAATATGTAGGATTTAGTGGTGTGGGAACTGTTTAGTATTTTTACACTGGTAGTGGATACACAGACCTACATGGGTGATGAAATTGTATATAACCACATCCACACACATCTACCCACTCCAAGTACAGAGAAGACTGGGGAAATTTGAATAAAATCAATGTATCATTATCCTGGTTGTGATATTATACTGTATTTATAGTTATGTCATGTTATAGAACTAACTATGGTGTTATACAGTGTCATTATCCTGGTTGTGATATTATACTATAGTTTTGCAAAATGCTATCATTGGGGAAAACTTGGAAAGTGTACAGGAATCTTTCTGTATTATTTCTTACAAATATATGTGACTTCACAATTATCTCAACAAAAATTTCAATTAAAAATTCAGTTCCCTTGTTTAATAAGTCTGGGTGACACATCTGTCTACATGTCCTAATTACAAGCCATACCTACCCCACCGTCCTTGGCCCTACCCTAATCCTTCCTTTTACACTTGTATGAGTCTCTTCAATACAAGATGAGCTTTGAAAATTTTGTTTTCTTGATAAGGATTGTTTTGCTCTGTCAAACTGTGAATCAATTTAAAACACAGCACCATTTCTTAACCTGGATTTCATATCCATGCCTTACTTTTGCCTAAAGAGATACTTTAATGCTGCATGGATTATGCAAATCATGGTCATTAATTTTATCAGATATTCTAATGGTTAGAATTTATCAGGAAGAAAAATATTTCCTCAACATTGTTTTCAACTGCATTGTATACTTTGCAAGTTTAATAATGAAGCTCCACTCAGGTTGCTGTAAACTTTTATTTCTAAATATAAGCATCAAAAATAAAGGTAATGATGAGAGGGGATGAAAGACAGCCTTTTCCTAACTGTTAACTGGGCACATCCCAAACTTTATTAGAATAATACATATTTTCAAATGATATCACTGTGAATGAAGAGTTCTTGTAACTTTAAATGACAACAGCCACTCTAGGTGTTTTTCTTGGCTTCGTGGTAAAGTGGTGCCCCTACTGATATCAGAATTTTTTTCCTGTATGCAGGTCTCTGGAGAATTGGATGGTCTTCATTCTATAACAATGATTCTGAAATGAGGTCATTTAAGTTAGCCCACAAGCCTCAGAAGCTGTGGTTCTGATTACTGAGAAAAGAAATATGAGAAGAAGATCATCTAGTAGATATAAGAGAAATAATAGACCTGAATCTTACAGTCTGCTAGCCTAATAGGTTTTTTCAGAGGATTTGAAAACTGCAGACCAAAACATTTATTGAAGGAAAGGACTGCATTCAGCTAGAGGGACTCAGGAAATATATCAGCTAATTGTGAAATCTACTCTTATCAAGGAAGAGGCCTTCCATGTTTTCAGCCAACCTTATTACTAAAAGTGGTATTTAAAATACTTCAAGCTGTAGTTTTGCACTGATGAGAAGGATGTCCTTGAGAACAAAGAGGTGCACTGCTTCCTATTCAAATTAAAAATTCTGTTCTGTGTGGTGGATTCTGAAAACTGGAGCCATAAGCCAAATATTTCTTTCCATTCTTCTAGTTTTATTATAGAATGATATCTTGAATTTTACTTTTTAAAAAGTATTGTGTTTAGCTTCTTTCCATCCAGATAAAAAGGGAGAAAGGCATTTTATGCCTGTCCTTCTTCTAAGCTAGAACGTATTATTTCCCCCAGTAAGTACTGGTGTAGGCTCAAACCTGAGCCCAGGTAACCCACATTGTAGTACTGGGTTGTTCAACACTGGACATTTCTTACTGTCCATAGGTTCATCTAAAAATAAAAAGCAACTATGCTCCAATTCTCTGTTGTGGTAATTCTGTGGGTGATGGATGCTATGATTTATCTTCGCCTATGGAGTGGGATTGGACAACTTCCTCTGAAAATATTACCCTGTGACATATGCAGAGTTTATGAAGTCCTCTTTATGGAACCTGGGGTCTGAATATTTCTGAATAAAGCATCCATGGAGCATACAAATTTTCTTTTTAGGGATTTAATAAAATTACAAAATTTATCAGCTTCTGTCAACAAAAAAATAAAACAAGTTAGACAATGTTAGAAATGCCCACATGGAGCAAAATAACTCTGTGTCCATCGCATCTCTCTGGGGTTTACTGGTGCCTGCTCCTAGCGTGCCAACTCAGCCTGAGGTCCTGTTGGTTTGCTTTACTTATTCAGCTTATCGTCATGAAGATATATGACTAAAGCATATGAACCCCACAAATGGCATCATTAATTGGAATTCACAGAACTCTTCTGACATTGCCGAACAAGAATAAGCCTTTGGGTCTTCATGCACGTACTGATGCTGGAAAGTCTTAGCCTCTTTTTAATGAACGAATTATTAGCTTTGAAATCCACCCTTTCAGGGCAATAGGGAAGCAGTTTTCATTGGCACTTATTAGGAGTTTTTGCTGTTGTTGTTTTTATCATTTGTTTATAATATACTGTGCCAAACAATGAAAACTTTGGGCTGCAAACCAGGTGGTTCTGGGCTTTCTTTTCCTTCTCCAGGGGCCTGGTTCTCTGCAGATATAGATTCCTGATGGCAGGAATCATGTCTGTTTTATCCACCATTGTAGTCCAAGCACCTATCACAGTGCCCAGTATCTAGCGAGTGCATGATCAGTACGAGCTGAATGTGAGGTTCTTTTGGGAGGTTTCATTTTGTTTCTTTTATTTCATTTTGTTCATTTATTTTCATCAAAATTCCTATTTCAGACTCTGACTGGTGGTGGTTGGTTCTCTTCTCATTGCTTAAGATGACACGGGGATTTGAAGATAAGGAAGGTGAAAGTGACTGTCAGGGTCACCAGTTATATGTTGGCAAAAAATATGCCATTTCATTTGTCAGCCTCTATTCATGAGTATTTGAGTGGTGACCTCTAGGATCTCTTTACTTAGCACTCTATTTTCATAAATTAAAGCAGTAAAATTGTTATGGGCCATAACAATATTGCCCTATTGGCTGCCTGAGCTGTCTAGTGCCTAGAAGCAGGCTATGCATATGATGTTATGATTCTGTACATCTGAAAAGATCCTCAATTAATATTCTATGTCTGGTCTCACCCAAATTCTTTTCAACTGGACCTGAAATTTGTTAAATTGCAGAACATGCTTGACATGTCATTTTCCCATCTAGCTTTTAAAACTGCATTTTGGAGGAAGAAATGTCTTTTATTATACATCTGAGTCTTCTACAGTTAGATCATCTGACTGATGTTGGGATGTTTTTTTCTTGGACTCATCTTCTGTCCTGGGAACTCTTACAGTTTTTACAATCAGCTATATAAGTTGTTCTGCTGGAAGCTGCATTCTGCCAAGGGTAAATGAACTGGGCTCGCAAAGTTTCGTGCTTAATTAAAATTTTTTTTAGCTCATGAATTATTGCAGGTTCTAAACTTAGCAAAATGTCTCTCTTGAAACCCAATGTGAATATCAATGTGAGACAGACTTGGAATGCCAAAGCAGTTGAGGGTGGGTCAGGTACTTTACAGATGCTGGAAAATTTGAATGCCTATCTGTTGAGGTATGAGATGTCTTTACATAGATTTCTTGCCACAGTCTTTTATTAAAAATAAAAAGAATTTATGTTCTCATTGGCTAAATCACATGTGGGCCATGGTGTCTATTTTGGGGAACCATCCAAAGAGTGGCTTTATATAACCCAATTAACAAGAACATGTAAGGGGAGACCACATTGAGGATAATTTAACATTATATAATAGATAAACAACTTCATTTAACAAATATATAAGACTCTCCTATTATAGGGGCTGATAAAATAAAAATGAACATGATCCCTCCCTTCTGTTAGCTATACTATGAAGGGGAAATAGACATTAAGCGATCACACAAATATATCTTTATGAATAGTGATCCCTGTATGGCAAAGCCTAGTAGTTACTTATCCTCTATTCGTTTCCAATGTCTTCCTATGTAACACATCCCTACACCATCAGGGCAGCAATATACTTACTTTAAAAAATGATATTTTTAGTTTTTAGAGAACGATGGCTGAAAGACTCTCTTGCAGAGACAACTGAAAGCAGTAAGTAGAAGTCATTGGGTGGTGTTTCTAGGCAAGTTCTTTAAAGTGGAGATGGCAGAGCGGGAGGCTTTTGACCATACTTCTTCCCTTCCTATTACCTGCAATAGGGATATAAAGGCTAGAGGTGCATGGGCCATTTTGTGATAATGTGTTGACCGTGAGGATGGATGACATATGCTAAGAATGATATAGCAGAATAAAAGGAGCCTGGGTCCCTGATGGCCATGGAGTTGCTGCATCTGCCCTGAACTGCTTACTTCTGACTTTTTTTATGTAAGGGAAAAATAACACTCTATCTTGTTAAACTACTCTTTTCTTAAATGAAACAATTCACTTTGGAATCTGTAAATATGACATTTGGAAATAGGATCTTTGCAGACTTAGTCAACTTAAGATGAACTCTAAATCCAATATGACTGGCCTCCTTAGAAGAAGATCATAATATGGACACAGAGGAAAAATGGACATGTGGAGACATAGGCAGAGATTAGATTTATGCTACTACAAGCCAAAAAACACCAAAGATTGCTGGCAACCACTGGAAGTTAGAAGGGGTGTGGGAGAATTCTTCCCTAGAGCTTTAGAAGGAGCATGCTTCTACACCTTAATTTATGACTTCTACCCTCTAGAACTGTGAGAAAATAAATTTTTATTGTTTGAAGACACCTATTTTGTGGTAATTTGTTATGGCAGTCTAGGAAATTAAAATACCGGGTCTAAAGGTTCATTCCACAAAAATAAATGGGTTAATTAACCAAGAGGATATAACAGTCCTACACAATTATGCATTGCATAACAACTCTGAAATACATGAAGCAAATACTGATAGAACTGAAAGGAGAAATACAGAAATCCATTCTCGAGGGCTCCTCATGGTCTAAAATGGCTGCTGAAACTCCAGTCATCACCTCTAAGTTTTGGAAAGAAAGAAAAAGGAAGCACAAAAATAACAAAAGGATGTTTCTTCCAACAAAGTCAGTGCCCTTTTCAGTGCCCTGCCCAGAATCTTCAGTCCAAAACTTTTACTTATATCTCACTGAACACCCCTAGTTGCATGGGAGAGTAGGAAATATAGTCTTAGCTTCCTGGAGGATACCAGAATGTTGCTGATTAGGAGGACAAGGAGGATGGGTGGTGGAGTGGCAACTAGAAGTTATTTCCACATATGAGAGGGAGGAAAGCCTAATGTTTAAGCATGGTGCCTCTAGAGTCAGATTACTTAGCTTAACATCTAGGGTGTTCTACCACCTACAAGTTGAATGATCTACAGCATGATATATACCATTTTTAAGTTTTCTCATCTGAAAATTCTATTTATCTATCTATCTATCTATCTATCTATCTATCTATCTATCTATCTATCTATCTCCCAAAGGATTGTTTTGAGAATTAACTAAAAACAAAAAATGTTTGCATGTATGTACAAAAAAATAGCTATATTATTATATGCCAGCAACCACTTTGGAAAACTGTTTAACATTAGATGTTCATACCTTATATCTGAGGAATTCGTCTTTATACTAAGAGACATGTATACAAATGTTCGTAGTAGTATTCTTCATCATAGCCTAAAACTAGAAACTACCTGGATTGTCATAAATAGAATACACACACACACAAAAAGCAGTGGTATAATCAAATGGACTATTACATCACAGTGAAAATGGATACTTTCTAACTGTACTCAGCATTACTGAACCTCATAAACGAACAGATTTATAAACATTTTAAAACAAGCATAAATAGAGTGTTGGAAATAAGGATGGTGGTTACATTTTGTAGTGATTTGGGGAAGAATTGAAGAAAGTTTCCCAAATATTGGCAATGTTCTATTTCTTGACTTGTGTGGGAGCTACACAATTGTTACCTTGGAATTGTTCAGATTCATGTGTTTATGTTTTTTTCACTTTTCTTTATGTGTATCACTTAGCATGACTATGTAATTAGTGATCCAAACTCATACACCTTTGATAGTAAAGTAGGTGGGCACTATTACATGAAGACAGCAGGCATAACCCAGGACTGTCCTAGCAAACCAAGACACGTGATCACTTTTGTTAAATGTAACAATAAAGAAGTTATTGAAAGAAAGGAAGAGAGAAGGAAGGCAATGAAAGGAAAGGAAAAAGAGAAAGAAGATAAAGAAAGGAAAAGAATGAAAGGAAGAAGGAAAAAGTAGGAAGGAAGAAAGGAAGGAAAGGGAAGGAAACAGAAGGAAAGGGAAGGAAAGGGAAGGAAGGAAGGAAGGAAGAAAGGAAGGAAGGAAGGAAGGAAGGAAGGAAGGAAGGAAGGAAGGAAGAGGAGCTGGCCCTGACCTACATCATGCTTCCCTTCTACTTCAAAACCCAGGGGTTTGAGGAAGATAATAAAACAGATCCCATCCCTCTCTCTTGATAGAAGCTTTGACTAGGTGTGGGAGGATGGAGGGGAGAGGAAGTTTTAAGTAGAATGTGAAAATAAAAGCTTTAAATTGCTTGACCAAAATGTTAAGTATTTTTACATGTTCTTAAAGGCACTGGCCTTCAAAAGAGCTAATTGGCTTCATGAAGTTGGAAGTGGTTGTTGGGGGGAAAAGTAGCATATTTCCATGGTTACATACGTCTAAGTTGAAGCCGCTCGATAACGGGGCTATATATCTCCTTCAGCTGCAGAGGTAGTCGTTGTCCTTGTCCTTGGCTGGGCACTGTGTGCCTACTGGCCCCCACTGAGGAGCACAACCATCGGTCATGGATTCCATTCAATACCCTCTATCCCTGTGGAATCTCCGTGAGTCTCACCCAGCCTCTGGCCATAAGGTTATGTATGTCACTCTGCTCCCTCTTAGACATGATCACCAGATCCTTCAGAATTGCTGGTTTTCCCTAAGCCCTTCTGTGTCTTTCCCAGGAGTACAGAAAAGGTTTCACTGCACACCCATGTCTTCCTGAAGCAGTAGGAGACACTTATGTCAGCGAGGTCTCACTCTTCCCTTAAAAACATGGCAGCCATTTGATCGTCCTTAAGATGTGAGAGACTTTCATGAGACTCCTTTTTTACCAGAGATCCAATGGGCCTGGAGAGACATAGGTCTCCTCCACTTTCAGATCATAGGGTTTTTTTCCCTCTGTGTTTCCTTCCATCAAAACTCTCCCAAGGAAGTGAGGGAAAACTTCAAAGTGAACTCTACTTCACCCTTTTCCAGCTCAGAGATCTCTATCTAGTCTGGGTGAAGGGTATGGTGCTGACTGATCTACTCTTCTTCCTAAAATTTATTATAGGTGCCAGAAGTATATAATCCCAACAACTCTCCCCTGAGACAAATGGCAATGTCACGTTTTCCCACGTAAATAAAGGATGCTTGCGGGTAGAAGTACAGAAGCACAACTGTTATTTTGTCAAATTATTATCCTGATAGAGTTAAGACACTCATCAAAAATTTCTAGAATAGTTCAGACAGTAGTTCCCTTTCTGAGAATAGTAGTATTCTAGAGATCTGAAACCGTTAATAACCCTAACAAAGGACAGGCTTACATGTAGAGATGATTACAGGCAATGTGTAAAGCATATATAATATTACAAACAGATCATTCCCATTTCGAGAGAACCTCAACATTCAGGAATCTAGGAGGCTGTGTTTAAATCTGAGCAACAGGACAAAGTGAGAATGCCCTTCATCTCTATGGCATGCCTCATAGTCTCTCAACACAATTCAGATAGACCCTGCATGACTATAAATACCGGTATATCCCTCTTCAGGGACTAATTTCTCTTTACAAACTCATCACCCTTAGTTAGAACTTATGACATTATAAATACATTAAAAGGAATCCACAGCTCAGCCTCCAAATCACTTAATTATACAAACCAAGTAGACCCCCTTTTGAAAAACTGATCCTAAAAACGAACTCAGATAGAATTCTAGTAATTTTGAGTTCTGTGCCAAAAATATTTGTTGTTTAAAAGAAATATGTTTATGGATGTAAAGTTGAAATATTGAACATATTTGATGTCTTTAATATTGTTCTTTTTTTTTCATGGAAAAGGCCTGTTAGCTTTAGAAACAATTTTATGTGAATGAAATATCTTATCTACAAACGATGAACTTTAAACCTGGTTTTGATCTAATAGCATTACATTGGTGAAATAAATCTCTTACGTGTGTGCGGTTCCCTGTAATGTTACTGTGCTTATGGTTGTTGCCGTGCTCCAGGGGAGTGAGGGGTGGCAATGAGACTTACCTTGCTTTTACATCAAGTTCTTGCTAATCTCACACCACCTCTTCATAAATCTGAACAGTTTGCTGCTACTCTGCAACCCTCGTGTGAGCTCTAGAATGGTTTCGGCCTGAAATTCTGCATTATTGCAACCTCCTTGGAAAGCGGTAAGGGCTTTTATTGTTTCCGTAACTGAATTATGTTTTCATATCTTTTACACGGCTGTAGTGGGTATCGCTTAGCAACAAGTCTCCAAGAGCACAGGAGGGAACACACCTCATTACCTAATATGTTAATCCCTGGGTTCTTGCTACCACCTGGGTAAATTCACTGCTGGCCCCTCTGACTTGTCTAGCCCAACAGAATGATTCCTTTTTACCTTCTAAAGTAAGTTTGTACTTCTATACAATGAAACATATTAACTCAGTGATATGGCAGCAAATATTAAACATCAAGTAGTGCAGATCACCCAACAGGGACCTAACGTACACAGAAAGTATTTTCACATGAAGATTGATTTATTTTAAGTTTTTTAAACAAATGCCACTTAACGAGGCAAACCCATGCCACATCACTGCATTTTGCTGCCCTTTGTTTAAAAAGGGGACACAACGATACAACTCAAATAGAAAGTGCTCCTTGTAGGAGTGGCTCACACTGAGAAATGCATGCTATTTTTCCTATTTTTTTGTGTGTGTCTAGGAGTCCACTCTTGGGAGATACTAGATTTTAGGGTAAGCCCAGGGCAAAGGAAAAAACTTTCTGCTCTCCAAAATTAACAAACGACTCTACACAGTTTAAGTGACTTTGGTCTTGTTAGAATAGACAGAAATGCTACTAAAAATACCCACCAAGATTCATAGCTCTCTTTAAAACCAAATCTGGATCAACCAGAAATTGTGCAGGACAAGCATACAACATGGACCCTACCTACTAAGAATTTAGCTCACAAGCTGTGAAAGCCTATTATGATAATTTCTTAGCATCAGTTTTAGCTATTTTAATCTTCTTTTTGGTCCAGACTTCATGTGGTTCTCTGGGGAGGATTCCTCACTCAGTCCACCCTGTTGGCCTTTTGTGTGACATGAGGAATTGAGGCAAGCTGTACTTTTCTAATGGGTTTAACCTTTAAGAGTGGGTTAATGTGCTTTAAAACCTGTTCATCAGAGAAGGAAAGAGTTGTGTAAAACACTATGAGGGAGTATGATGGTCTCAACAGAATATGAGAACATTTCAGAAGTCTGGAAGCATCACTCTTTTGAATTAGCCAACTTCTTTTGAGAAATTTTGTTAAATAAGACATCAGTAGCCATAGATCCTAATTCTATTTTTCTCTTTTTTTCAAAGTATTAAATTTCTAATTTAAAAGTTGTTACTGTCCATACAGAAATCGACTTAGAATGATCTGCTGATCAAATAGTTCAACCATCCCCACTACACAGAGCCAATATTAAAACAACAAGAACAAAAAAGACAGTAAATTGCCTTAAGCAATTGGCATCTGAAAGTTAAGTTTAAAAGAACCTTAAACCTTGAGATAAACGATACTGCAGATGTAAAGCAAAGATTAGTTAAAACTAAAATGTGAAATGTCATAAAACATGGCTATATTAGACTGGTATAATTTCTGATATTCTAAAATTTTTAATAGAATTTAAAAATATCCAATGTTGGCTTCCTATATTAAATTATACATATAAATCCACTCTGAGGAAAATGTAATTGCTCCCAAGTTCTTGGACCCTGCCATCCATAGCGAATAATATATTGTGGCATGCTCTTATAAAGTTAAATGTTTCTTTTGACGAGGAACATTTATCACCTAAAAACACTCAAGCTTTTGCTTTCATTCCCCCACTTTGTCTTCATTTAAAAATGTTTTCCTGGCTTTTTCTGGTTACTCCAATTTCTGTTGTTAACTTTGTAGGGTTGAATGATAGATGGTCTGACCACTGAATGGAATTACTTTTATTTTATTTTGTCATTGACTCTATGATAGTTCTACTAGCCTATGTGAGGATTAAGAAGATTTCCTCAAAAAGAAGATTTAAGACTTTGATAGCCAAGTCACACAGTCATCTTTCCTTCTCTTCCCTCAACCCTCAAAGACTCATTGCTATTTTCAAAAAATGTCTATCTATCTATCTATCTATTGAGAGAAGAACAATGTCACTATGATGCAATGTCATAGTAGCCATGTGCTTTATCTGAAATAAAGACAGGTAAGGGAGTAGGATAGAATAGGTGACAGTTAATGAATAAAGAGACAAAACAACATTTTTTTCTTCTTAAAGAGTGGTCTCCATTTTGAAATGTTAATGAAAAAAATTTATGTGGAGGAGGTTAAAGCCCACTGTAGATAAACAGATCATAAAAGAATACTTACAAACTCTAAACTGAACTAGGACAGATTATATCCTGTGGCAATGGTAATGACAATAGGATATATTCAAACAATTTCATATATTATCTTGTGCTCTAGCCATGTAAACACACCAGTCAGTTATGCTGCCACAAGGAGCATGACTGACTGATGGCCTCAACTACTGCTCCTCTAGATTCCCAACTATGTTGCTAAGGCCACTCAATGTCCAGTGGGTGAAGAGGACATCATACTAAATGGAATATGGATATTTCTAGCACAAGCAGGCATTTCAATTGCTAAAGATTTCACAGGTGGTTACCTAGGAAAACATCCTAGTGGAGGGCTAATGCTTTTTCCAGGCTTTTTCAGGTGAGATGATTCAGGCAGTTGAAAGCTATGTGAGAGGAGGGCACTGGGCAAGGCAGTGGGAGATGCCTATAATAATAATAATCAGACTTGGTTGGTTATTACAATGTTGTATTGTTCCTCTGTAGAGAGATGAGAAACAGAGGGCCATTAACAAGCAGTTCATCTCTAAAAAGAAAGCCTCTTTGGTAGCCTACAAAGAAGATGTTATCTTCTCTGGTAGAAGAGCAGACGCTTCTGAGTAGCAGACTGAAGATCTGATTGAATGAGAAAACAAATACATTTGAATCCTCAGTCAAGGTGGATCTGAGATGCCAAGAGTAGGGTCCTGTTCGAGAAAACCTGGAACCCTGAAACATGTGATGGGAATATTTGGGTGGATGTCCCTGAGGAGGTTGGCTTGCAGAACCCACAGGGCTTACAGAGGGGTTCCACCCTTTTTTAGTAAGAGCTAGTATTTCTCCTCCATTAGAAAGGACTACTGAGACCTCTCCCTGCAAAACAGCAGTTTTCCCCCTGAGGTGCTACCTCCATCTGCTCTCCTGATAGCTAGGATGATAATTGTGTTAAATCCCAGCATAACAATGTTGGAGTTGTACTGAGCCTGGTAAAGGAGGGGGAAAAAAACCACAACTATATGCCAAAAGAGAGTGTAAGAATTAAGTAGTATACACTGGAAGGATCCAAGTGAGTACCCTTGGAATTGGATTTTGAGGGACCTTCGTCAACAAATCCAGAGTGTAAAATGGTATAAAGCAAGAATTGACTTTGAGGCACTTTCTCAGGGTATAGAACGGGCAGGGATCACAGGGGATTAAGCAAACTCATGTTAAGGTGGCTGTTATTTGGTTGGCCTGAAAGTGCCTTTGGTTTTTAAGTAAAAATAGAAGACATTTTTCATTTTCACCAAGAACTTTATGAAACAACATATTTACCCTTTTGTTCCACTTCCTTCTGCCATTTTCCAGGCACCTTCATAATTCCATCTTCCCAAAACTTTTTATCTTTTTGAGCAAAAACTGTTGCAGGTGCCTTTTACAGTCTTCCAGGGAGTTGAAATTTCTTCCATTAAGAGAATTTTGCAAAAACCAAAATGAATGAAAATCCAAAGATGCAATGTCTGGTGAATATGGCGGATGAATCAGAACTTCCCAGCCAAGCTGTAAGTTTTTGCCTGGTCATCAAAGAAACATGCGGTCTTGCTTTATCCTGATGGAAGATTATGCATTTTCTGTTGACTAATTCTGGACGCTTTTCATCGACTGCCGCTTTCAGTTGGTTTAATCGTGAGCAGTACTTGGAATTAATTGTTTGGTCTTCCGGAAGGAACTCATAATAGAGGATTCCCTTCCAATCCCACCATATACACAACATCCCTTCTTTGGATGAAGACCAGACTTTGGTGTGGTTGTTGGTGGTTCATTTCACTTGCCCCACCATCTCTTCTGTTCCACACTATTGTACAGTATCTAATTTTCATTGCCCGTCACAATTTGTTTTAAAAACGGAACATTTTCATTACGTTTCAGTAGAGATTTGCGTGTGGAAAAATGGTCAAGAAGGTTTTTTTCCGCTTAACTTATGTGGAACCCAAACATCAAAGTGATTCACATAACCAAGCTGGTACAAATGATTTTCAACAGTTGATTTGGATATTTTGAGTATGTCAGCTATCTCCCACGTGATATAATGTTGATTGTTCTCAGTTAATGTCTCGAATTGATCACTATCAACCTCAACTGGTCTACCCAACGGTGGAGCAATGTCCAGCGAGAAATCTCTTGCATGAAACTTCACAAACCACTTTTGACACGTTCGATCAGTCACAACACCTTCTCCATACACTGCACAAATCTTTTTTTGCATTTCAGTTGCGCTTTTACCTTTCTGGAAATAATAAAGCATAATATGCGAAAAGTGTTGCTTTTTTCCTTCCATCTTCAATATTAAAAGGGCTACACAAAAATTCACCAATTTTGACAAGTTTTTTTTTTAAATGCACGCTGATACGACAGCTGTCACAATACAAACTAACAAAATTGTTTTGAATGAAGTTAAAGACAACTAAGCGTTACTAGAGCCATCTTATGGAAAAAACCGAACGAACCTCTTGGCCAACCCAATAAAAGCCTGAAAAAAGCAAAGGCCAAAGTGGAGATGAATGAGTCGCCCTGTCAGATAGTGAAGGAAAGAATAAAGTCTCTGAGGGACATGGGCATGCTGGGGTGAATAAACTGTGAAACCAGAAGACCCCGTAGGAGATTGTGTCCCATGGGAGAATATAGAAGATCTACCACTCACTAAGGCCATTAGGATTCTGGAGAAAGAGAATTATATGCCTTTTAAGGAACAGTTCCTGGTATGTGAGTTTGGGTCTAGTAGAGATAAAATCGTTGACCATGAGACTGTCCATCATGAGCTGGGTCTCTTAGATACCCCCCCAAATCATAAAATTATATAGTCCTGGCAGCAGTTTTTCACAAGATGGAAATTTACACCTCAAATTGAGCCCAAAGAGGACCAGAAAGCATGAGTAAACTAAATTAATAGGTACCCAGGCTCCCATATCACACAGATGGACCAAAACCCCTTCCCCAATTCACATCCTCGGTCAAGCTTAGTTTAGAATAAGTTGGCTTATTAATGGGTACAAAGTAAAAATGGACAATGACTGCATTAAAGCCACCTTCAGGGGTGGTCTTGAAAGACTGGAGATGAAAATCTCTCCAGAGGACAGAGCCACAAAGAGTACACCTGGTCATTCACTTTGTATGGAATAAGTGGCCCTATATGAGAATGCAAACAGATTTCTGGTCAGTAGCCAATGGCCCGGCTGAATGGTCAGAAACCTGGAAGGGAAAAGACTAGATGAACAGAGACAAGAAGTTCTACTGTAGAGGTATGTGGGTGAACAGATGGGACCGGGCACTAAGTTATCAACATCCACCAGAAAGCATCTACTACTGAAGACACACTGGGCAACCATGTTATCAATATCCTAGACGACTGTTGTTAGCTTTTGTTATTGGTCACATTAGCACTGCCACTATTGGCACATTTAAGCAGCAGCCATGATAGCAGAGACAGAGGCTATGTGTGGAGCCAACAGTAAGGACTTCTCTTAACAAAGCAAATCCAGCTACTGATGCCTCTGAATATTCTACCTGTTATTAACAGAGACCAATGCCGACCCTCCAGTATGGCAAAATTCCTGACGGAGACCAACTGACAACTTGGTACAAATTGACTACATTGGGCTTCTTCCATCCCAGAAAGGCCAATGGTTCATCTTAATAGGAATAGATAAGTACTCTAGATATATGTTTTCCTTTCCCATCCACAAAGCCTCAGCCAGTATTAATAGCTAGGGGTTTACAGAATGCCTTGTTCACAGGCATAGAATCTACAAAGCACAGCGTCCAATCAAGGGACCCACTTTACAGAAAAGGAGACATGGTAGTTGGCCATTGTAGGATCACATTCATCATAGGGTCCACTGTTTATACCACATACTACACAACCCAGTAGCAGCAAATCTCCTAGAGCTCTATAAAGGCCTTTCAAAAGCATAGCTGTATTATCAGCTCAGAGGTAACACTCTGCAAGGCTGGGATGCCATCCTTCAGGATGTAGCATAAGCATTATAGACCTCTACATGGTGCTGTGTTCTTCATAGGAAAATACTTAGGTGAGGGAACCAAGGAGTCAAAACATGGATATTTCATTTCTAGAAGTTTTATTTGAATCTTTATTATCTCATATCCTTCTTTAACATGTTTATAATTTTCTTTACCTTCATGAACATAAGGGATATTGTTATAACTATTCTAATGTTCTGTTCTTACAGTTCTAGAATTTATTTTTTTCTCTTAAAAAATGTATCACTTTTTATAGTTTCTATTTCCCTGTCAAAATTTTTTAACTTTGATTTTATCTACATATGTATAGTAAGAGTGCTTGTTTTATAATCCTTGCCTGATAATTCCAGTATCTCTAATTGTGGTGGTTAATTTTATGTGTCAGCTTGTCTGGGCTACAGGATGTCCAGATAGCAGGTAAAACATTATCTCTGGGTGCATCTGTGAGGGTATTTTGGAAGAGATTAGATTTTGAATTGCTAATCAAACGAACAGGTTGTCCTCCCCAATGTGAGTGGGCATCATTCAATCTGTTGAGGGCTTGAATAGAACAGAAAGGTGGAGGAAGGACAAATCTGCTCTCTCTGCTTGAGCTGAGACATCCATCTTCTCCTGTTCTCGGACATTGGTGCTCTTAGTTCTTGGGCTTTCAGACTTAGCCTGGGATTTACACCATCAGCCCCCCCTATTTTCAGACTTCAGACTTGAACTGAATTACACCACTGGCTTCCCTGGTTCTCCAGCTTGCAGATGGCAGATTGTGGGACTTCTCAGCATCCATAACCACGTGAGCCAATTCCTATAACAAATCTCCTCTTATTGTGTATATATAAGAGGAGAGAACCAGTAGGATATGTGTACATATCCTATTGGTTCTATTTCTCCAGAGACTCCAGATACCCTAACCTGTATATTTCTGTTGTCTATCTTATGTTTCTTTCTCATGTTGTCTTATCTCCTCATGTGCTAGTTATTTTTAATTAGTCATCGGATGCTGTATTTGAAAAATTATTTGTAGAAATAATTTGATTTCTAAGATGATAATATTTTCTCCCAGGGAATATTTTTCATTTCCTTCATCAAATATTTTCATTTGATGCTTGGGGGCACTAGCAGTCCAGAACCATCTCACTACAAATCTAATTTTTAAGACTGTCTAGATCACTTGGATGACGTGAATCTTGGCTGTATACCATTCTAGGGCTTGTTTATTCCCGGTCCATGCTTATTCTTACAGGATAGCTCTTCAGGACCAAACAGAGACATTTATCAGAATCTGCACCATTGGTGAGTCCCAGATATTGAGTTTTGTTTCCCTATACCTTTGAGGTCCCCAGAAGCACAGCTCAGTGTCTCAAGTATCTCTTATGCATAGACAAGTGACTCTAGGACAAAAGTTGCCCAGTACCTTTTCTTTTTGCCTCTCCAAGTCCTCAACATCTGGTCTGGTCATATTGATGTATTTTGGAAAAGGTTTTAATCTTTCCCTCAAAATGTTAGCTGTTTTCAGTGGCAAGTTTGGTCAGAATTACCTAGTCCAACATATTGGTCAGAATTACCTAATCCAGCACATCATCCAACCCAGGCATGTTTACTGATATCAATTTAAAGTTGAAGAGCTATCATGGGTAAAAGAATTTGTACTACTTCTAGTGGCTTCAGAAGCTAGAACATAGAAAACCATACTAAATTTCAAGAAAATAATTTAAAACAAAACATGTTAATAATTAGTGAGTCATACTGGGAAAGTTTGCTTTAAGAGCTACTGAGATGCCTAACCCTGGATAGATCCAGGTAATTAAACAGTGATTTTTCAAAGATGCCTATATAGGATATGAAATGGACTAGTTGACCTCTAGGGTCCCTAAGAAGTGAGATTCCAGGACTCTTTAATTCCAAGAGAAATAGAGATGACCTCTGAGTTATCTCTGTAGCCTGGAAATTATTTTATAAAGAATAGCTCATCCTAGGCTCAGATTTCAGGAAGGTAACTTTTAAAGACTCACTTCTTATGCAATCTCTCTGATTGAAATATCTCACAGGCAGAGTTCTAGAAATGGAATGTATTCTCTCTCTGCTCTGTGAACATGAATTTTCATGTGTATTTGTTACAGTTCATGACCTGGGATAATGCCCTGTAAACAGGGAGTAGCTATTAGCACATTAATTAGGATTCCCTTTATAGTCCTATTGCAAAATATAATTATTTGTTTGATTAAATCCTTTGCTTTGAGAATTCCAATTTTCATGTTGAGTAAGAGACCCTGTTACAACTGCAGACTACAATTCATACAAAAGCACATTTTCATACGCCTTCTGTTTTTAAGTACCGTCTCTCCTACTTAGAGGTGAAATGACTGTAAAGAATGAAAGAATCTTAAATTCATGCTAAGAACTGATTCTTTGGGTTGGCAAAAGAAGTGTAAACATGACCCAAGTTAGCAAATTTTCTAAGAGCTACTATTTAACGTTTAAGTGCTTGAAAACAAACCATTTTATTTCCTTTTTAAGTCTATACAAACCAGAGCTTATTCTAAACTGTTTTGATTCTCTCAAATTCTGTTAGCAGAAATAGGGGAAATGAAATTTATTTCCTAAATTCAAAAGTACGTGATGAAATATTATGCTCTGAAGTTATCTTAATGGGCAGGGTCATCTGTAGAATTTTCTTACATCGTTATTCAATCCATGCTTCTGTTGACACATGTGTTGACTTTATATTACTCTATATTCTTAAGGAAATAAGCGGCTGTGAGTTTATTTCCCCTGGGCAGGTTTACCTAGCTAATCAGAGAAGAATGTTTCAGGTTGTCATTAAGCTTACCAAAAATGCAGTTGCACTTAATAGAGGTGCAAGGATTTGTGTAGTGCATTTTTCTAGATGAAGTGTTACCAGTTTGAATGGGACTGCACTGCTAGTTCTGTCCAGTCCTACTGATGTGCTACTCACTAGCAGAGCTGCAAAATACACCACTGCAAATCCCCATTTTCTTTCTTTTTCCGTTGTTCTGTTTTTCTAGCAAGAGAGACCTCCCAGGTGCTAGGGATGTGGTTTTGCCACATCCATTCTTCTTGTCCAACAAGAAGAATAAGTTGTCTGGATGACTGACTACAACTATAGTAGCTTATAAAACAAGCTCAGTAGCTATCATGACAAACAATAGAAAGAGGTAGAAATGAAAGATACAAAGAAAAGATTTTTAGGCATTGCAGACACACTAATGCCCTTATAGCCAATGACTCTCTAAGAAAGGAAAAAAATAATAACAAAAAGGTTACCATTTGTTATTTATTTAGAATTTTATTCTCTGTTAGGCATTATATCAAGTAATTTAAAAAACATTTTTTATCTTTTTATCTTTGGACCAATTTTTCAAATTGAGGGATAATATTCCCACCTTATAGAGAAAGAAACTGAGATCCAGAAAGATTAAATGACGTTGCCAATCACACAACCAGATAGTGATAGAGAGGGTATCTGAGCCCAGCTCCTGTGTACTCAAGATTCCATCCATTAATTCCTATGTCAATTCCCCCTCATATTTCATTCTACACAAGTACCAGTGAATTAAAAGAGACAGAATGAGAATCTAACCTTCAGCAACAAAAACACATGAATTTTGTTTATCAACTCTGCTGTTGAGATCATAATGAGACTTCTAATAGGGGATATTACTATAAGAAACATGGTACAAGAGAAGTAAACTCACCATGTAGATGAAACTAAGGGTAAGTACTAATAATGCCATAGCTTTAAGAGTTACTTTCTCATAGGCCTCCACTTT
The DNA here is from genome assembly GCF_965194805.1 of Balaenoptera borealis. Taxonomy (NCBI): domain Eukaryota; kingdom Metazoa; phylum Chordata; class Mammalia; order Artiodactyla; family Balaenopteridae; genus Balaenoptera; species Balaenoptera borealis. Next base: position 38,678,350 of record NC_138866.1, on the reverse strand, counting down.
CTACCGTCCTAGTTGGAAATTTGTTAACTTTAGGTTTCCCAGCATCTTACCTCTCCTTAGGTTTAGAGAATTCTCTATCTTCTGAATCTTGTGGAAGGTACTGGCTGCTTTTCACCATAGAAGCCACAAAAGGTAGATAGTATGCTGCCAGTTTTCCTTGTAGGTAGTGCTTGAACACTAGACTAGGGCACTAGTCTGTACATCCTGATAGAATTTATTTTTTCCAGCTTTATTGAGATATAATTGATATAATATTTTGTAAGTTTAAGGTGTACAGTGTGATGATTTGATACACGCATATAATGTGAAATGATTACCATAATAGGGTTAGTTAACACTTCATTCACCTCATGTAATTACTTTTGTGTGTGCGTGTGTGGTGAGAACATTTAAGATCTATTTTCTTAGCAACTTTCAAGTATATAAAACAGTATTGTTAACTATAGTCTCCATGTTGTATATTAGATCCCCAGAACTTATTTATCCTATAACTGGAAGTTTGTATTCTTTGACCAATAACTGTTTCCCCCACCTCCCAGTCCTGACAACCATCATTCTCCTCTGTTTCTACAAGTTCAGCATTTTTTAGATTCCGCATATAGGAGCAATCATATCATCTGTCTGTCTCTGTCTGGCTTATTTCACCTAGAATAATGCCCTAAAGGTCCATCCATGTTGTCACAAATGACAGGATTTCCTTCTTTCTCATGCCTGAATAATATTACACATAATATTAATATTATTAATTATATATATCACATCTTCTTTATCAATTCACTTGTAGAGGGACACTTAGGTTGTTTCCATATCTTAGTTGTTGTGAATATGTTGCAATGAACAGGGGAGTGCATACATCTTTTTTGAGATTCCGATTGCACTTTCTTTGGATATACACCCAGAAGTGTAAATGCTGGATCATATGGTAGTTCTATTTTTAATTTTCTGAGAAACCTCTGTACTGTTTTCCATAGTGGCTGTACCACATTTACATTCCCACCAAAAGGGCACAAGGATTCCCTTTTCTCTAGGTTCTTGCCAACACTTATCTCTTGTCTTTTTGATGATAGCCATTTTAACAGACGTGAGGTGATATCTTATTCTGGTTTAAATTTGTATTTTCATTATAAAAGAGGTTGAGCATCTTTTCATGTGTCTGTTGGTCATCTATACGTCTTCTTCAGAAAATATCTATTCAGGTCTTCTGCCCATTTTTTAATCAGTTTTTTTTTGCATTGAGTTACATGAGTTCCTTATATTTTTTGGATATTAACTACCAGACAGATGGCTTGCAAATATTTTCTCCTATTCAGTAGATTGCTTGTTCTTTTTGTTGATTGTTTCTTTTGCTGTACAGAAGCATTTTTTAGTTTTTATATAGTCCTATTTATTTATATTTTGCTTTTGTTGCTCGTGCTTTTGGTGTCAAATCCAAAACAATTATTGCCAAGGCCAGTGTTAAGGAGTTTTCCCTTACCTTTTCTTCTAGGAATTTTACAGTTTCAGGTTTTATGTTTAAATTTTAATCCATTTCTAGTTAACTTTTGTGAGTGATGTTAAGATAGAGGTCCAGTTTAATTATTCTGCAAGTGGATATCCAGTTTTCCCAACACCATATATTGACTATCCTTTCCCCATTTTATATTCTTGGCTCCCTTGTCCAATATTAGATCATGTATGCGAAGGCTTATTTCTGTGTTCAAATCTGTTCCGTTGATACAAGTGACTATTTTTATGCCAGAACCATACTGCCTTAATTACTATAGCTTTGATATACAGTTTGAAATCAGGAAGTGTGATAACTCCAGTTTTGTTTTTCTTTCTTAGGATTGCTTTGGCTGTTCCAGGTCTTTTGTGGTTCCATACGAATTTTAGGATTGCTTTTTTTATTTCTGTAAAAAATGCCATTGGAATTTTGGTAGGGATTGCATTGAAACTATATATAGCTTTGGGGTGGAATGGACATTTTAACAATATTAATTCTTCTGATCCATCAGCACGATATATTCTCCCATTTATTTGAGGTTTCCTCAATTTCTTTCATCAAAGTCTTAGAGTTTTCAATGTGCACTGATAGGACTTTAAATATGGAATTATTTTCTGCTCTTGTGGCTGGGTAGAGATATCCAATGCCTGGAGCAGCAACAGAAGCAATGTCTGCAGTGACATTCACATATAGTAGCACAAAGGGTGACAACAGGTAAGATCTGTGTAAGAGCAGCAGTGGCCTCATTGTATTGGTTCTCTGGTGCAGCTTTGGTAGGGATTGTGATGGCTGCTTACAGTCCTTTTATTTCTGCCTGTTTCTAAGTCTAGTTCTCCAGTGTTCCTGATGATCCTGTGAGCCACTTAATATTACAGAAATAAATTCCTTTTGGTTTAAGTCAGTTTTATTAATATTACCAGGAACAAACAATCCTAACATTCCTACCAGCAGACTTTGAAGCATGTCAGATTCCTACTATAAGATATAGTTTGTGTTTCATTATCTCAAGAACTCCTGATTACCAACCAATACCTTGATTAAAAGTGGCAACGTACACCTCATTATATATGAAGGAGTTAGCATCTTAAATTACCTAGAAGAATCAAGCAGGTCAATAGTAGGACAATACCTAAGAGGAATGTGAGTACTGTCTGGGGAAGAGAGACCAAGGTGACTGGTCCAAAGAAGGAGAGACAACCCCAGTAAGTCCTTTATTTTAGCCATAGTTCACATTTATAGGAGATCTATGTGTTTATATTGCAAACCCTCAATTCTGAAATATTGTGTTCCCATCATAAAAAATGTATTTTGGTGGGAGAAAGGAATCATCGTCATTATCAATGTCATCATCATTTATTGAATGATTGTTACCTGATTCTCCAAAAATTCATTAAGTTATTTAACTGTAACAATGATTTTTGAGGAACTAATATTACCCCAATTTTACAGACAAAGACACTGAGACTTAGAAAGGTCAAAACTTGTACTAGTTACTCAGCCAGTAAAGAGCAAGCTGGGGTTTGAACCCAGGCAGTAGTAACCATTACAGCTTTGTTATTTTTCCTAAGTGTAGAAAAGACAATAGGAAGATATTTTCTACACATAACAGGGAACTTCCCCTCCAGACACCCTATATACAGGTCTTCCCATTCTCCTATGTCTTCTCAAAGACAAGGTCAGAAACAGAGCCTTACCTGTCTATCCAGGTCTCTAAAAAGATGATCCCACTGGTCCATTCATATCCTAACCTAACACACTAAATTCCTCCTTCTTCCACTTGCTTTCACCCTTATTTAACCATTTTAACATTCGTAGTCCTAGTCTGTCAAGACAAATAATATATATTCTTCAAGATCTTATTCAAATATTTTAATATTTGTAAAACCTAGCCTCTCATAACTGTAACCCCTCAATGGTCTCTTACATCTATGAAAAGCATTTCTCATTGGTCTTATTTGAAACTAAAACATAAAGTATAAAGCCATGTTTAGTAGGTAGCAATATATTCAGAAAACTGATCTGGATTCAGTTTTGTGCCAACCAGTTTTTATTGTTTTTGTAACTTCTGTTTTGAAATAAGTATAAAATCCAGGGAAGTTGCAGAGCCATGTATATAGAAGCTCAGTGCTTCACTGAGCCACCCATAACATTTTGCATAAGTATAGTAAAATATCAAACTAGGTAATTGACAGTAGGAAAGCCATGTCCCAGAAGGATCCTCTGGATTAATATCTGTCCATGAGAGAGAAAGTTCCATTTGAATTGGTTGTTAGAGAACTGGCTTCTGCAAGAAAATGCCAGGATGCAGTGATCACAGGTGACTCATAGACTATAGCATTGACATGCTCTGATACATATGTATCTTATTGTTACCATAATGGCAGTGAGTATGAGCCATAGATCATAAATTCACACTGTTGGACCAATTGCACTTGAAGATTAAATTCACAATTATATGAAATATGCTCATTAACTAACAAATATTATTGGGAGTTTTCTTTCTTTCTGATAGCTCCCAGAGAATGGTTCTGTAGGAAATAAAGAAAAAAAAAGCCATGCTGTAGTGAAAAGAACATTGACTTTGGAATCATACTAGGGCTTGAATTCTGAATCTACTAGTTAGTAGCTGTGTGACATTGGGCAAGGCATCTAAACTCTCTGAGCCTTAGTTCTCTTACATGCACAGTACAGCTACTAATGACAATCTTATGAGATAGTTTAATAATTATTTTCAAGAATGAACAAAAATAATTCGTTATTTTTGTTAATAAATATGGTTTTAATAAATGTGGGTTTTAATTTTTTAGTTTATGTAAAGTATATTTAAAAGCTATGGGAGGCCAGATAAAGATAGAAGGACATGGAGCTCACCTCCTCCCACGAACACATCATGAATACATGTACATGTGGAACAATTCTCACAGAACACCTGCTGAATGCTGAGAGAGGATCTCATAAAACCAAAATTGCAAGAAAGATCACCATGTGACCAGGTAGGACAGAAGAAAAATAAAGGGAATGGGAGTGGGACCTGTGCCCTTGCGAGGAAGCTATGAAAGAGGAAAGGTTCCCTTACCCTTAGGAGCCCCTTCACCAGCAGGGAAATCAGCTGGGACAGAGAGGGAGCTTCAGAGGCTCAGAGAAGAGCACAGCAGCTGGCATGCAGCAGGCAGAAAAGAGAGAGACCAGCACAGAGGGTCCATGCCACTGCCCTGTGCTCCACAGCTTGAGACACAGGTCTGCTGGTGTGCTCGGCAGCTGGGTGCTAAAACTTCAGCTTCAGAGGACAGAACCGGGGAGAGGACTGGGATTGGTTGTGCAGAGACAGCCTGAAGGGGCAGGAGTGTGGTCCAAGCCAAGCCGCAACTGGGGGTGTGCGCAGGAAGGAGCCTGGGTCCAACTCTGAAGTCCCGTTGTTAACATGCATGCTTGAAGTGAGGGGTGGGGCCTGCCATGGCAGCCTCATTCTCAAAGTGCTCACAGTGGGCACAACTCCACCTCTACGAGCTCTGGGAGAATGCAAGCACTGGCAGGCTGTCCACATGTGGAGGCGGGGCTGAAATCCAAGCTGATCCCGAGGGGCCGTACAACTCCGGAAGCCGGACTGAAATCTGAGTGACCCAGTAGCTGTGTGATCTGTGGATTTACACACTGCAGGTGGCTTTGTAAATTCAGTGCCTGCAGGACATCCGAGTAGATTACTAGTGCTCTCATTGCTGAGGCAGGTCTAGTGACAGTGGCTGCAAGCACGGTGGGCACATGCACACAGAAGCAGGGCTGGGATCTGGGCTGACTCAGTAGCCCCCACGGTGGTTCCGGGTGCACGACTACAGCAGTCTCAGTGTCTGACCTCAACAGTGCTGTGTCAATGGATCTGTGCTAGTGGCTTTAAGAGCATAGAACCTGAGGGACACCAAGGTCAATTGTCTCAATTCCCATGGTTGAGTCAGGGCTGAGGGCAGTGCCAACAACAGTGTATTTTGTGAGCCCACATAGTGGGTGACAGGTGGCATCACAGAGGGCACTTCTCCGTGGACAGCTCCTGAAGTGGAATACTCAGTGGCTTCTCTCCCAGCAGGAGCATTTCTATTCCACCTATCTCACACCACAGTTCAGAAACAGATCTGAGTGTGTCTACCCTGACAACTGGGGAGCAGACTCTGCTCCTGAAAGGGCTGAGACAATCACAGAGCAAAGAGGAGGCTGAACTCAACATCTAGGGCAGGCTCTGGTCACCACAACAATAATCACACCCCTTATCAAGGGCATACAGAGAGCACACACTGAGGAAAGATGAGGCAGGCATCCACACTAAAAACAGGCCTTGCACCAAACATGTTAGACTCACAGAGGATACACAGGGACACTCTCACCTAAAAACAGCCCTTCAAGACCACAGTAGATAATTGTTTCTCCTAAATTCATAGAATCAGAGAAATATAAGTAAAATGAAGAAGCAGAGAAACCACTCCCAATTAAGAGATAAGATATTTCCCCTGAAAGAACAATGAAATAGATCTCTCCAGTCTACTAGACACTGAGTTCAAATAGAAGATAATGAAAATACTGAAGAAATTAAGAAAGGCTATTGATAGAAATGCAGATTACTGTACAAAGCAACTAGAAACTATAAGAGGAGCCAATTAAAATTAGAAAACTCATTTGCTGAGACAAAAACTGAGCTAAAGGCAATAAATAGCAAACTGCATAATACAGAAGAAGGAATAAGTGATCTGGAAGATAGAATAATAGAAATCACCCAATCAGAAGACAGAAAGATGAATGAAAAAAAAAAAGAAAGCAATATATGAGACCTATGGGATAATATAAAGCATCCCAAGCTATGTATAATAGGGATCTCAGAAGGAGAAGAAAGAGAAAAGGGGATCAAAAATGTATTTGAAGAAATTATGGCTGAAAACATCCTAAACAAAAAGAATAAGACAGATATCCAGGGACAGGAAACATAGAGGGTCCCAAGCAAGATGAACACAAACAGAACTACAAGACATATTACAATTAAAATGGCAAAAGTTAAAGAGAAGATTTTAGATGCAGCAAGAGAAAAACAAAAAGTTAATTACAAGGGAACACCCATAAAGCTATCAGCTGATTTCTCTACAGAAATGTTGCAGAACAGAAGGGAGTGGCAAGATATATTCAAAATCCTGAAAGGGAAAAACCTGCAACCTAGGATATTCTACCCAGCAAGATTATCATTTAGAATAGAAGAGACAAAGAATTTCTCAGACAAGCAAAAGCTAAAAGAATACAGCAATACTAAACCTATCTTAAAAGAAATTTTGAAAGGTCTTCTCTAAATAGAAAAGAAGCAAGAATCTATAGGAAAGAGAAAATCACAATTGGAAAGTAAATCCCTTAAATAAGCCAGTACACAGATTTTTAAAAAATCAAAAAATTGTTGTGAAAACAATAACTACAATGAATAGCAAAATGACAAACATGAAGATGTAAAAAAGGACATCAAAATCATAAAATTATAAAATCATAAAATGTGGGGAGGAGAGTAAGAAAATGTACTTTTTTCAATAATGTGTTTGAGCCTATGTGATTACCAGCCTAAAGCAAGTAGATGTAGTAATGGGTTAACATATTTGAAAAAGAGTAACCACAAATCAAAAAGATACAATAGATTCACAGAAATCAAAAAGAAAAATCACAAACATAATACAAAAGAAAACCATCAAACCACAAAAGGAAAAACAAAAAAGAAAAAGAAAGGAACAAAGAAGAAACACAAAATCAACTGGAAAAAAGGGTTTAAAATGGAAATAAATACATACCTATCAACAATTATCTTAAATGTCAATGGACAAAATGCTCTGATCAAAAGACATAGAGTGGCAAATTGGGTAAAGAACAAGAGTCTACAATATTCTAACACAAGAGACCCACTTTAGGGCTAAGGACACACATAGACTGAAAGTGAGGGGATGGAAAAAGATATTTCATGCAAATGGAAATGACAGAAAAGCAAGGGTAGCAATACTCATATCAGACAAAATAGACTTTAAACAAAGCCAAAAAGAAAGATAAAGAAGGGCTGTATATAATGATAAAAGGATCAATACAAGAAGAGGCTATTACACTCATTAACATATATGCACCTAATATAGGAGCACCTAAATACATAAAAAATATTAACAGTCATAAAGGGAGAAATTGATGGGATTACAATAATACTAGGAGACTTTAATGACCCACACACATCAATGGACAGATATTCCAGACAGAAAATCAATAAAATAACAGAGATTCTAAATTATACAATAGAACAGGAAGACTTAATTGATATTTTCAGGACATTACATCAAAAAATGCAGAATACACATTCTTTTCAAGTGCACATGGAACATTCTCTAGGATTGATTACACACTAGGACAAAAACAAACCTCAACAAATTTAAGAGCATAGAAATCATTTGAAGCATCTTTTCTTATCACAATGTCATGAAACTAGAAATCAACCATAGAAAGAGAAACGAGAAAAAAAAAAAATTACATGGAGACTAAACAACATGCTACTGAAAAATCAGTGGTTCAATGATGAAATCAAAGAGGAAATTAAAAAATACCTTGAAACAAATAACAATGAAAACCCAACCATACAAAATCTATAGGATGCAGCAAAAAGAGTTCCTAGGGGGAAGATCATAGCAATACAGACCTTCCTCAAAAAATAAGAAAAATCTCAAATAAACAACCTAACCTACCACCTAAAAGAATTAGAAAAAGAAGAACAAATAAAGCCTAATGTCAGCAGAAGGAAGGAAATAATAAAGATCAGAGAGTAAATAAATAAAATAGAGGTTTAAAAATGTTAAAAAAATCAATAAAACCAAGAGTTGGTTCTTTGAAAAGGTAAACAAAATTGACAAACCTCTGGCCAGGCTCACCAAGAAGAAGAGAGAGAGGAACCAAATAAACAAAATTAGAAATGAAAAAGGGGAAATAACAACCAGTACTGCAGAAATACAAAAGGCCATAAAAGAATTCTATGAACAATTGTATGCCAACAAACTGGACAACCTAGAAGAAATGGACAAGTTTCTAGAAACATACAGCCCACCAAAACTGAATCAAGAAGAAATAGATAATTTGAACAGACTGATCACTAGACATGAAATAGAATTTGTAATTTAAAGATTCCTTGCAAACAAAAGTCCAGGACCAGATGGATTCACTGAAGAAATCTACCAAACATACAGAGAAAGACTTATACAGATACTTAAACTCTTTCAAAAGATTGAAGAGAAGGGAACAAAGTCATTCTGTGAAGCCACCATAACCCTGATACCAAAATCAGGCAAAGACAATACCAAAAAGAAAATTATAGGCCAATATCTTTGATGAATATGGATGCAAAAAAGTTTCAACAAAATATTAGAAAACTGAATCCAACAACACATAAAAAAGATCATACACCATGACCAAGTGGGATTCTTTCCAGGGTCACAAGGATGGTTTAACATACACAAATCAATCAATGTGATACACTACATCAACAAAAGAAAACACAAAAACCACACGATCATCTCAATGGATACAGAAAAAGCATTTGATAAAATTCAACATCAATTCATGCTAAAAACTCTTAACAAAATGGGTATAGAGGGAACATATCTCAACATAATAAAAGCTATTTATGACAAACCCAAGGCCAACATAATACTCAATGATGAAAAGCTGGAAGCCTTCCCACTAAAACCTGGAACACAAGGATGCCCACTCTCACCACTTCTATTCAACATAATATTGGAAGTCGTAGCCACAGCAATCAAAGACAAAGAAGAAATAAAGCTATACAAATTGGAAGAGAAAAGGTAAAATAGTTACTATATGCAGATGACACAATACTATAATTATAGAAAACCTTAAAGGCTCTGCACAAAAACTACTAGAACTAGTAAATTAATTCAGCAAGGTATCAGGATATAAGATTAACATACAGAAATCTGTTACAGTTCTTTACACTAACAATGAAATATCAGAAAAGGAAAGAAAAAAATCAATCCCTTTTAAAATCGCACCAAAAAAATAAAATACTTAGGAATAAACCTTACCAAAGAGGTGAAAGACTTATCTGCTGAGAACTATAAAACATTGATAAAGGAAACTGAAGATGATTCAAAGAAATGGAAAGATATTCCATGTTCTTGGTTTGGAAGAATTAGTATTGTTAAAATGGCCATACTTCCCAAAGCCACCTACAGATTTAATGCCATCCTATCAAATTATCCATGACGTTTTTCACAGAACTAGAACAAATAATCCCAAAATTTATATGGAACCATAAAAGAACCAGAATTGACAAAGCAATCCTGAAGAAAAAGAACAAAGCTGGGGGCATTACACTCCCAGACTTCAGACAATACTACAAAGCTACAGTAATCAAAACAGCATGGTATTGGCACAAAAATAGATATATGGCTCAATGGGACAGAATAGAGAAACCAGAAATAAACCCACACATCCATGGTCAATTAATCTTTGACAAAGGAGGCGAGAATATACAATGGAGAAAAGATAGTCTCTTTGGCAAGTGGGGTTGGGAAAACTGGACAGCTGCATGAAAATCAATGAAGTTAGAACAAACCCTCATACTATACAAAGAAATAAACTCAAAATGGCTTAAAGACTCAAATACAAGACATGACACCATAAAACTACTAGAAAGGGGCATAGGCAAAACATTCTCTGACATAAATCATACCAATGTTTTCTTAGGTAAGTCTCCCAAGGCAATATAAATAAAAACAAAAACAAACAAATGGGACCTAATCAAACTTATAAGCTTTTGCAGAGCAAAGGAAACCAAAAACAGAATGAAAAGGCAGTCTATGGAATGGGAGAAAATATTTGCAAAAAATACAACTGACAAGGGCTTAATTTCCAAAATATACAAACAGCTCATACAACTCAAAAATCAAATAACCAAACAACCCAATCAAAAAATGGACAGAAGACCTAAATGGACATTTCTCCAGTGAAAACATACAGATGGTCAACAGGCACATGAAAAGATGTTCAACATCGCTAATTATTAGAGAAATGCAAATTAAAACTACAATGAGGTACCACCTCACACCAGTCAGAAAGGCCATAATTTAAAATTCTACAAATAACAAAGGCTGGAGAGGGTGTGGAGAAAAGGGAACCCTCCTACACTTTTGGTGGAAATGTAAATTGGTGTAGTCACTATGGAAAACAGTATGGACGTTCCTCAGAAAACTAAACATAAAGCTATCATATGATCCAGCAATCAAACTCCTGGGTGTATATACAGAGAAAACCATAATTCGAAAAGATACATGAACCCCAATATTCATTGCAGCACTATTTACAACAGCCAAGACATGGATACAACTTAAATGTCCATCGACAGATGAATGGATAAAGAAAATGTGGTATATATATACAATGGACTATTACTCAGCCATAAAAAAGAATGAAATAATGCCATTTGCATCAACATGGATGGACCTAGAGATTATCATAGTAAGTGAAGTAATTCAAACAGAGAAAGACAAATATATGATATCACTTATATGTGGAATGTAAAAAAAAGATACAAATGAACTTTTTTACAAAACAGAAACAGACTCACAGACTTCGAAAACAAATTTATGATTACCAAAGAGGAAAAGTGGGAGGGAGGGATAAATTAGGAGTTTGGGATTAACATATACCCACTATTATATATAAAATAGATAATCAGCAAAGACCTACTGTATAGCACAGGGAACTCTACTCAGTATTCTGTAACAATATGCAAAAAGAATCTGAAAAAGAGTAGATATATGTATATGTATAACTGAATCACTTTGCTGTACACCTGAAACTAACACAATATTGTAAATAAACTTTACGCCATTATAAAATAAAAATTAAAAAATAGACAAAAGTTATCAGTTACATTTTTAAATGTTTATTTTTGTTCTCTTTTTTCAATTGGTAATTATTTTCTCTGTGTTTAATATGCAAAGTATTTAACATATTTATTATCCCAGAGCTAGATAGCAAAGCACAATGTTAACTTGGATATCATTACAGAGGCTTAGGGTTTCCTTTCAGCTGAATTACTCACCCTTTCTAATTCACCTTTCAGAAATATTTCTTTGAAAATCTTATGCCTTTGATTATCTGTGTAACATTTATCTTTGCAAAATAGGCTCTATGACTAATTATAGCAAAATAAACCTATTACATCTTTGGGTTTTCTAGTTTTCAAAGCAAATGATATTTTAGATTACATCACCTATTTATTTCATAATTTAAACTATATGTAACACAATAGATTGGAGAATGATAATACATATAATCATTGGTAAATTTTTTAATTTTAAAATAATTATTCAATTGATCTATGATTCAGTCATTAATTATAGAATCAAAGGAAGATGCTATAAAATTTACAAAGAGTACAAAATGTATAAAAATGCTGTACTCTTCACTTGATTTCCTTCAGTGATAGCATCTTACAGAGCTATCAAAACCAATCTTATTCAGGTTTCACAGGTTTAACATATACTCATTTCTGTGTGTCTGTATAGATTTACACAATTTTATCACATATGTAGCTCTGTGCAACCACCACTACAATCAACAGAACTGTTCCATCACCATAGAGCTCCCTCTTACTACCTCTTTTAGCCACACTTACTACCCTTTCTGTATCCCTAAACCATGGCAACTACTAATCTGTTCTCTGTCTCTAGAATTTTATTTCAATAATGTTATATAAATGAAATCATATAGTTTGTCACCTTTCAGATTGGCTTTATTTACTCAACAAAATTTCCAGGAAATTCATCAATGCTGTTATTATGCAAATAGTTCATTATTTATGTTGATACATAACGTTTCATGGTATGAATGCACCAGTTTATTTATTCATCCATCATTTAAGGACATTTGGGTTGTTTCCAATTATTCAGTATTAAAGCTACTGTGAACATTTATGTGCAGGTTTTTGTATGAACATAAATTTTTATTTCTCAAGGACAAATGCCCAAGCATATAATTGCTGAATCATATGGTAAGTGTATGTTTAGTTTTAGTACCTAAGTACTTTATTTTATTTGGAAAAATTATAAATAATAGTGGAGTTTTAATTTTTATTTCAAACTGCTTGTTTTTAGTAGATAGAAATCTAACTGACCTTTATGTGTTGACCATTCATCCTATGACCTTGCTGACCTTACAAATCCTAGGAGTTTTTTGGTAGATATATCAAGATATTCTGTGCAGACAATCATATGTCTACAAATAGAAACAGTTTTCTATCTTCTTTTCCCAACCATAATCTTTATATATATACATATATATAAAATCTTTGTATATATACATATATATAAAATCTTTATACATATACATATATATAAAATCTTTATATATATATAAAATCTTTATATAGATATAAAATCTTATATATATATATATAAAAGTTACAGGCATACAATGTAGTGTTTCACAATTTTTACAGATTGAACTCCATTTATAGTTATTATAAAATATGAGCTATATTTTATTGGTTTTTATTTATTTTTCTTGCATTATTGCATTGGCTTGAAATTCGGTTCTATGCTGAAGAAGAATGGTGAGAGTGTATAATTTTATCTTATTCTCAGTCTCAAAGGGAAGGAATTCAGTTTTTCAACATTAAGCATGGTGCTAGCTGTAGTTTTTATGTACATGCTCTTTATGAGATTGAAGAAATTCTCTTCTGTTCCTAGTTTGCTGAAGGCTTTTTATCATGAATGGGTACTAAATTTTGTGAAATGATTTTTCTGAATCAATGTATATGATCATATGATTTTTTCTTTGTTAGCTTCTGAATATGGTGTATTACATTAATTGATTTTCTAGAATTGAATCAGCACTGCATATTGGAGTAAATCCCTTTGTTGTTGTATATTAATATTTTCATACATCACTGGATTTATAATATTTTGTTCAGGATTTTGGTTTAAGTTCATGAGAGATATTATTCTGTAGTTATTGTGTGATCTGTGTGTATGTGTGCTCGCACTTTGTCTGATTTTGGTATCAGGGTATTTTTGGCTTCATAAAATATGTTGGGAAGTGTTCTATCCTCTTCTATTTTCTTGAGGAAAAGGTGTTAAATTGACATTAGTTATTCTTTAAATCTTTGGTAAACTTCCCTAGTGAAACCAGCTGGACCTGGAGATTTCTTTCTGGGGATCCTTTAAACAAAAATTCAGGTTTTATTGATGGATGTACAACAATTCACATTACATCGTTCATCTTGGCTGAGTTTTGTAATTTGTGGTTTCTAAGTAATTGGTCTATTTCTTTGAACTGACCTGTAAACATCTATGTGCCAACTCATTTCCATCATGTTATAATTTTGATGTAAATCTCCTCTGTATTTTGTTCTCTATCTTCATGGTGAATAGACTATTCTGATATTATTTAAAATGTTTCCTAATGATTTAGCATCATCTGTGATTTTCTGATGTTTTCAGGAACTGCTGTACACATGAAATGTTGGCCTCAACTTTTAACATCCCCATCCTGCCATGTTTTGAGTTTGCATAATTTCTCTTGCCTCTCATCTCTCCTCCTTCAATGACAGTGGCCACTTATATAGATGACTTTCTACTTACCACTAAAAAGCCCCTCCTCCATTTTTCAGTTGTAATTTGATTCAAATCCACATAATATTTGGAACCACATATAGACTATTTTTGGATTTTGGTTTAAGAGGTAACCGACTTTTAATAAGAGTTCTTTTTCAAGATGGCAAAAATTGCTAGCACCCACAGGTGGAAATAATCTTTATTAAGAAATATTGTATAAAGGATATTCTAATCTTCAACAAAAGAGACAAGAATATAAAATGGGAAAAAGTCTCTTCAGCAAGTGGTGCTGGGAAATTTGGACAGTTGTATGTAGATCAATGCAGTTAGAACACACCCTCACACCATGCACAAAAATACAATCAAAATGGCTTAAAGACTTAAAACATAAGACACCATAAAACTCCTAGAAGAGAGCATAGGCAAAACATTCTCTGACATAAATTGTACCAAAGTTTTCTTAGGTCAGTCTCCCAAGGCAATGGAAATAAAAACAAAAATAAATAAATGGGACCTAATCAAACTTACAAGACTTTGCACAGCAAAGGAAACCATTAAAAAAAAAAAAAAAAAAAAAAAGACAACGTATGGAATGGGAAAAAATATTTGCAAATGATGCAACAGACAAGGGCCTAATCTCCAAAATATACAAACAACTCATACAACTCAACAACAAAAAACCAAATAACCCAATCGAAAAATGAGCAGAAGACCTTAATAGACATTTCTCCAAAGAAGACATACAGGTGGCCAGTAGACACATGGAAAGATGCTCAACATCACTAATTATTAGAGAAATGCAAATCAAAACTACAATGAGGTATCACCTCACACCAGTCAGAATAGCCATCATTAAAAAGTCTACAAATAACAAATGCTGGAGAGGATGTGGAGAAAAGGGAACCCTCCTACACTGTTGGTGGGAATCTAAGTTGGTACAGCAACTATGGAAAACAGTATGGAGGTTCCTCAGAAAACTAAAAGTAGAATTACCAAATGATCCAGCAATCCCACTTCTGGGCATATACCCGGACAAAACTATAATTCAAAAAGATACATGCACCCCTATGTTCATAGCGGCACTGTTCACAATAGCCAAAACGTGGAAACAACCTAAATGTCCACTGACAGATGAATGGATAAAGAAGATGTGGTACATATATACAATGAAATACTATTCAGCCATAAAAATGAATGAAATAATACCATTTGCAGCAACATGGATGCAACTAGAGATTATCATCCTAAGTGAAGTAAGTTGGAAAGAGAAAGACAAATATCATATGATATCACTTATATGTGGAATCTAAAATATGGCACAAAGAAACCTATCTACAGAACAGAAACGGACTCACAGACATAGAGAACAGACTTGTGGCTGCCAAGGGGGATGGGGGGGAGGGAAAGGGATGGACTGGGAATTTGGGGTTGGTAGATGTAAACTATTATATTTAGAATGGATAAACATCAAGGAACTAATGTATAGCACAGGGAATTATACTGAATATCCTGCGACAAACCATAATGGAAGGGAATATTAAAAGAATGTGTATATGTTTATAACTGAGTCACTTTGCTGTACAGCAGAGATTGGCACAACATTGTAAATCAACAATACTTCTATAAAGAATAAAGGATATTGTTTGCCTGTTTTTAACCACTCTAGGTATGATGTCCAGATTAGCGCTCTAATGATAACTTCATTGACAACTTAAGACTTTGTTAGAATTATTGAAGCTACTCTCTAAGATGCTGATTAATATATAGTTAACATGAAATGTTTATATATATCATGAGCCAAAAGTTCTTACATAAATATTTTGTTCTACGATTACCTGAAGAAAACACTCTCAGCTAATAGAAATGTCTATCTTCCAAATATTTTTTTCCTGTGCTCTGATGATTTGTTCAGCATGGACTGAATGGGTATGACTATTGGTCAAAAATTTTTTATTCTTTATTTACTTGCTCCTTTTAAATAAGAGTCCTTATCACTTTTCATCCCCAACAAAAGAAAAACTAATAGTAAAATCAGTGTTCTGTCTTTATACACTGGAAATGTTTCCATCTATTTGTGTGTCTATATGTCATCCTTGAGCAGTCTACTCTGTCAAGATGGAGAGGGGTTGTATTCAGGAGTAATTTCTTGAGATTCCAGCAGAAGCCCCACTTCCCCATTGAGAAGAAACACAGATGCCATAACCCTTCCTCTGTAACATAATTTTGCACCTCATTTGGCTGAGTTGAATAGTATTCATGCTGTAAGTTTTTATGCCTGTCACCATGTGAGTGTCCTACAAGCATTATAAAAACAATTTTGGTCACATGAACATTTTTATTTTATTCTATTTTGTCCTTTGTTTCCTTCATCCCCAGGGGAAAAATAAATTACCTCTAATTAGTTTATATTATCCTAACTTCAATCATTAATTCAATATTCATTTTAATCTTGTGACTTATAAATGATGCTTCTTAAGGGTTCTAGATACTAAAAGAGGAATTACAAAAGGGGTACTGCATTATGAAAGGTCTAAAAGATAAGTTTATTTTGTGTCATGATTTTGACCAAAGGCTGCATTTGAAATTCTTTATTCTCTGAGGTTTTCAAGTTGAGCCCATACCTAGTGCTCTCATGGGCTCCATGCAGACAGCTTAATTTGAACTCTTTATTCTCTCTGTTCTTTAGTGCTATTTTGGATTTTACAAGAAAAAAAAAAACTGGGAGAGGTTTCAGAGGAATACTGCTCCCACAAGACTATGACTTATGCCCTTATGCTAGTACATAATTTACTGAATTGTACTTTCTTATTCATTAGGAAAAAAATTCTGGTTTGTAAAGTGCTGACACATTAATCTACTCTTGACTTGAGATGTGTGAGAGTTAAGAAAATGTACACCACTCCTCACTAGCTAAAGCAGCATGGTACTTGTCATCTTTTGCTCCCTAAATCCAGAAATACATGCTTCTGTCTGGAAGGATATCTAAACCTGTAGAAAGAGTCAACACTTCAAAAAGCCACATCCCATAAAGCCTTATCTCTCCTCATATCACGTGCTCACTTAGGTAGTATTTGGGTGACCTTTCAGAGAGCACATCTGCATCCTCAGGTAACCCACAAGCCTTGCTCTTGCTCCGGAGGCAATCAGACTAGGTCTGCACATAACAACAGCAGAACCTTTAGAAGAAAGCTGAATATGTTTTATTCCTCGCTTTTCGCCCTTTGGTTTTTTCTTCTGGAAAACACTGTTATTTCACTTATTAAGTGCTGAAGCCTTCTTTTTCCATGTTTCAGTTTTCATAAGCTGCATAGAAACTGGCTGGGAATGGATATAGTAATCTCTTTCTTGCTCTTCCTTTCCACATATCTCCAATTCCCATTAAGGGTTATCTGTTCTTACCTCATCCCATATCCCATTCAAAATAGTTCTAATTCTAATGTTTCCTCTTTCAATCATTTCCCTAAAATTGGGAAAGTTGTATGTCTATCTTTCCAAAAGTCCCATCTCCTTAACACTTTTAATTGTGTTTGATCACTGGAAAAAAGTTACATTGTGGAGGAAAGGAAACTTGCTTCTGATATTTAGAAGGCAAGCCCATCTCTCTGATGTTCAGCTTCACCTAGAGTCTAGTCTAGTCCAACTATCACATGGAAAGAAATAGAGAGTAAGTTCTGGCAAGTTCAGTGTTCTAAGTCACATGATGTTCTGCTTGTGGTTTGCAAGGACTTTAAAAAAAAATCACTCTTTCCTGTGTTAATATCTCGAGAACTACAAGATGTAATTCCTAATCCTACTTTAAAAAAATCACTCTTTCCTGTGTTAATATCTCGAGAACTACAAGATGTAATTCCTAATCCTACTTTTTATCCATTGCCTGGCTGCATATTCGTTTTGGCTCTCGTACCTGGTTTGACCACCAAAGCAGTCAGTCAAAAGTAGTCACGTAATGTTATCTGCATACATATTTATCAATATCTTTGTGAGGAAAAAGTTTCAGTGCAAGCCGAAAGGCATACCGTTGCCAAAAATGCATCGCTTGTACATACTCAAACTCCTCCATGAAATTCAAATTTGGGTTACTTTATTTCAGACTCTTTTTCTATATGCAGATAGAGGTAGATTTGTGATTGGCAGGAGGAAAGGAGGGGAAGAGAAAAGAAGATGAAAGGGACAGGAAGTGAATTTCTAAAGTGTCCTTATTACTATATTATCTAAACAGTTTTTATTGACACATTAGATACAGAATTTTAAGATCAAGTGTGGGAAACAGAGTACTAGTGAAGAGTAGCCCTGACTTATATTTATGCTCCAAGGTCAGGAGCATAGCAGAATGAAGTAAAATAATTACCCTTGTCTCCAAGAGGTAACCCAAAGCCCCACGTGATGAACTAGGTTTATTAAAACCTTAAGGATAAAACTACCCTCTCGTGTTGTAGCATTCATTATGTTAGTCATTACCCCTTTGGAAACAACTCAAACTTGCTTAAAGAAAAAGGAGATGTCACTAGTTTACATAACCCAGAGGGGATGGGTATAGTGGGAAAAGACTAGAACCAAGGACTTGCCATCTTTTCTCTCCCAGCCCCTCATCTCTACTTTCTTTTCTTATAGACATTCTCTCTTGTTACAGACCAGCTTCAATAGGTGATATTTAAAAACTCCAAAAAATTTGTTTGCACCAAAAAAATTCTGTTTGTCCCACATAAATTAGTATTCCTACACCAATGAAATCCTCTATAACCTAAGGTAAATAAGAGCTCTAAATAAGTATAAAAACTGCCTCAATATGTTTACTTTAGAGCCCTAGAGTAATATTGTGAACAATTACACAAGTATATGTACGCTTTGTGAAACAAGAACATTTTCCTGCCAGTTTCCCACATCAATGTTCAAAAATAGTTATAACTGAACTTCATTCTCACCCAGTGCACAAAACAAAAACTAAGATTTATTGAGTGCTTATTTTCCTGGTTACTTGTATTGTCTTATTTAATCATCACAACAACTCTATGATGTAATAGATATTATTATTTCCACTTTACAGATGAGAAATTGCAACATAAAGAGGTTCAGTAGCTTTCTCTAGGCTGTACTACAAATAAGGGATAGAGCTTGATAAGTAATAGACATTTGCCAACTAAAAATTGTTGCTTGCCACCTGGTTCTGCAAGAATGAAGTCACTAGCCACTGCAGTAGCTGATCTTCAACACCCCCTGAAAGGAGTTCAGGGTGGAGATCAGGAATGAGGCACTCTGTGCTCTGGGAAAACTTGGTAGAACCGGCCTTCAGATAGTTAAATATTTTCAGAAGAAAATTTTTATGAGCCCAATTTCTTGCATCTTTTCATATCTAGAAAAGCACTAGAATCATTAATGGGGACATCTGCTCCTTGTCTCTAGCAGCAACTTTCTACTGAGATGTGTGCTTGATTGCACGTATTCCCCCTTCACTAAAATCATATATATACACTAACCACAGGGCTATCTGAGAGACTGCCTCCTGGGCTCTAGTCCTCATTTGGCCCCAAATAAAACTTAGCTTACAACTCTCACACTGTGCAATTTTTTTTAGTCGACACAGAAAGTAATCAGCACTAAATGTCATAAATATGGAGTATTTATATTTATTTACTTTTCCATGAGAAGTTAATTTATATTTTCCTTCACATTTGAGTCTATTCTCTCATTGGTTCTAAAATGCTGACCTTAGTAAGATGATGAGATCTGTGAGGCATGCCCAAAATAGATGTTACACATTATTCCCACCTTTAAAAATAGTTCAATATTGAACAAAGAAAATAACTAAATAAATGGAGACTTTAACATGTCCCAGTGGCTATCATAAATGCAATGTTGAATCATGAAATACATTGGGAGTTTTCATTTTACATTGTTTTCTTTTATGCATGATTGTTAACAACACAGATATGGTACATAAAAAGGACAATTGGCCCAAGAAATATGAGTTGCTTACTTGTCAGTCACTAAATAGCAGAAACAAAGTGATCCCCCCTCTCAGCCCTAAACATGCCACTGTCCTAAGGACTGACCATATGTGCTGGTTATGTCCAAAATGACAGAACAAAACAAAAGCAGAGAATTATTTTAACCTGGATGAGTTAGAAAGTGGAAAAAGTAATGATTTTTCCATTGATTCCTCCCCCAAGTCTCCAGTACTCAGCATGTTATAGTGGGAAAATATCTTTAGTTGATTTACTCTTTCAATATTAAAAATGAATAAAGCTCCTAAAAGTATTGTATTAATGTTCAATATGACTGTGATAAAGTAACTATAAGAGAGGCTACCAGAGTGAAGAGTTTTCCCATTATACTTTTACTCTTCTATTCTTCACTCTGTCAAAATATTTTGTCATGCAACAGTATTTCTTTTGTGAATCAGTGTTTTGTTTTGTTTTTTCTCTTAGCTTATCACAGAAGGAGTTTCAATGAATAAAACAGCCACCTTACACTTGCAAATGAAGTAATTCAAGCTGATGCCACCAGCTGAGCAGGAGTGCCATGGGACCAAAGGCAACATGATTTAACAAACTGTGGTAATTAGAAGTGTATCGGTTCGGGAAATTATCTAAAATATGCTCGTGAACTGGCAACCACCTTTGTTGTCACCAGCACAAATGAAAATTTAACATGTATAAAACTTGTGCATGCAAATTTAGAGTGCATTATTCAAAATTCATGGAAATGAATCATATGCTATTATTTAATCTACAATGATTATTTTCTTATTTTGCATCATGTTATGCAGTCAAAATGATTTAATATACTTCTAAGTAGTTTTAAATAAGCTTGAATGAAGGTTACAAACAAATGTTTACATGTGTTTGTGTGTGTGTAGCTATCTTGATATAATTTTTGTGAAACTTTCAATTTATATTCATTAGCTAAATCCTCTTCCTTTTCGCCAAGGCCCACATTTAATAATCTCTTGAGCCCTCATCCTTTGGCAATGCTTTTAATAAAATTCAGAATCAAAGGTAAAATAATGCAAACGTTATATTTGTGTTAAGTCTGTTAATTAATTTCACTTAGGTCTGCCATTTTTGAAAACTAATATCATGTGGACACCTTCTGTGGACAGAGGCAGCAAAACCATCATTGGGCCCTTTCAGGGGGCACTTGAACATGCTGTACAGGGATCTGCCTGGTAGAGCCTGTGTGTGCATCTGTGCATACCTGTGTGCACATACTCACTTGTGTGAGCACACAGGGGAGGATAAGATGCAACTTGAAGTTGCTGACCCCTTCTCTCATTCTGCATCTATTGATAAGCTATAGATGATCAACAGAAGTATTGCTTAAGGAATCTTGAACTTCTGTCCTGTCACTACCTGACTCTGATGTGAAAAGTTGAAATCAGACACACAAGATAATCAGAGGTCCTGAATTTCTGGCTTTTTAAAATATTGCTTGATCCAGGCATCTAATTTCCCCAAGAATATGTGTATTTAAAAACCTTATAAACATTCTGTCATAAGATACATATTAGGCAGAACTTTAATTTCTTCTTATTAAGGAAAAGTTGTTTCAAAGCAAAATACCAGCAGTAAGTCTGAGCCATTCCTAGTAACCTGAGTAATTTCTTAGAAAATGGTTCTGGGAATGGAAAAATCTAAAACCAGTAATGGAAATCCCAGAATCTGAATATCTTTGAAACATTGTTTAGAAAGTTATTTTTGAAGAATGTTTCTCAGATCTCCGAACAGATGGCACTGAATTTCAAACCTGCTCATTTTGTTTTCATATATTTTCAAAAATATTCTACTGTTAAAAAATCTGCATCAGTTTCTTGCTTTTTAACTGAATAATAAATTATGAGCTCCAATAGAATAAGAAAAGTATCTTTTCAGTAATATTAAACCTTTGATGCATAATTCTTAGAGTGATGATTCAGAAGGCTGAACTGGTCAAATCTAGGATATTTCACTGTTAATATTTAAAAACTTAATAGAGATATATTTATACGTATGCCTTGATAAAAGGTGGGTATCCATTATCTGTACTTTTTCGGAATAAAAAATACAAACACTAGCTGTTACAAACCAAACTGAAAAAATGTAGAATATTAATAAAAGTTTTTCCCAAAGACATCTTTAATACTAATGTTGGCATTTACAAATCAAGTCAAGGTGAATTATTTTCATTACAAAAATGTTTAATTTGTTTAATAAAGGATTTAGTGCAGATTTCCTTCCTTTGTATAAATGAGTATTTATTTCCAGATAATAACACAAAAAATAATGAAGGAAATTAGACAACAAAGTTTGGAAGTCACTACCAAAGAAGCAGTGAGAAATCTAGAACATAGAATACCTTATCATAAAATATCTTTGTCCGAAAATAAAATGGTGAGTTAGGCATACAAAAATCCTTTTGATATCCCTGAGCTGAATAGAAGCTCGGCAAACAGCATTTTTGGAGGACAATATAATGACATGTGTCAAAAGTCTTCAAATTGTTTTACCCCTTGACCCAACAAATCCTCTTCTATGAATTTATCCTAAGAAAACATCAAACAAGTGAACACACAGAAATTTTCACTGATCTTTATTGCAGGGTCATTGGGCAATGATCCAAATTTCCCAGAATAGGGAAATAATTAAATTATAGTACACCTGTACAGTGCAACTCTATAAACCATTGAAAGCAATAATGTAAGATATTGATGATACATATAATTTACATGGGAAGATGTTAATAATGTAATGAGTAAAAAAGTAGGTTGTACAACCTTATATGAAATATAACACATAATGAATATGTGTCTATTCATCAAACACATACTCATATAGGTATAGGATTGGAAGATGTGTTGCGGGCAGATTTGGCTAGTTTAAATTTAGTTTTGTTTATGTGTTTTTTTCTAATTTTTACATAATGAATACATATGACAAGTGTAATAAGAGTATTTTTATTCTTTTAAGTATGTAGTAAGATGTTCTTTCTGGGATGGTTTAAGTAGCATTACTGTGACACGTGCTATCAGGTTATGTATTTAGTTTTTTCTAAATACGTAACCTGATAGTTTTTAATCAGGTTATTTTAGTTTTTTCTCTTAAAGAAGGTTAAGGAATCAGACAATGATTTTCTAGTCTTTAATTTTTTAAATTAGCATCATAATCTGTCATCGTGGTGTGGTTTTTCATGCCTCCCTTCTGTCTCTAACTAGCTAAAATATTTGCATTTCCATGTGAATGATTCCTATAGTAGTTAAATTTTATTGTAAGTTTTATTATTCTAATACAGTAGGATGATTAATTTTAATTATGATAATGAGCATAATTAAGAAATGTTTCTTCTAGTCCTTTAATCTGCAATTATTTCAATAATATAACAAGAAGTTTCCCCTTAATATTAGATACTGACTCTCTGGATGTTAATTTTGCATACAAATCAATAGAAACATTAGAAAGAAAAAAATCCCAGGAAACAAAGAATTGAAAGAATAAAGATATCAATATGTCTTAGACCATTTTTTATCGACCAGTAAAGAGTACATCTCTTTTATTAATTTTTAAAATTATTTTTTCAGCCTATGAAACGTATTTGCCTAATCTGTTTCAAAGCACAAAATTCTTGAATGACAGAATAAAGTGGTTTAAAATTTTGGAAATATCCTAGTTGAAAGGTGCAGAATTATTCTTCATGGAAATTATGCAAGGTTTATTATGTAAAAGTGATAAATAAAAGACATTGTGTAGAAGATAAATCTCACATACCATCTTTTTCTCCCAGCATGACCCTTGATAAATGAGGACCCTGAAAGTTTACACATATGTGTCACCTATCATCTTTGATGCTCTTCTTGCTAGATACATGAATGTAAGCATTCTCACTTCTATCTAATGTCTATTTCACAATGGGCTTCACTGTGCTGCCACTGAGGTGATACACAGATTTTGGTCTCACTTATATTCTACTAACTTCTCACTTTACATATTTTACTAAGCAGGATAGATAACATCTCTGCTTTCTTTCTCTTTATCTTTCTTGTGTTAACAATTATACCTACTAGTTTATAAAGCACATTCCCTTGCTAGAAGTTGCTTTCTAGAGTTATCTCTAGGGTACAGGGGGCCCCAGAAAAACATTTTTGCAGAGTCCCAGCAGGTCCTTGTGAGGTATAGTGATTTATTCTAGAATAATAGAGAAGTAGTGCTTATGTATTTGCTTACTGTCCAGTCAGTGCACATGGAGAGTCTCCCTAGTGTATAGGTGCCATCTCTTTCTGTTCAGGTCCAGGAAACATTTCTTATTTTCTTTATTATTCAATATGCTGTTCCCAACTAATTTCATATCTATCACCACAAGAAGAAGATAGTAATGCTATTAACGCATGAAGCAATGGCTTTGGGAAACTGTATTGAAAAAAATAGATTCTCTTGCTTTTGCAAGCAATTCACCATTTAGCTAACACCAGTAATATCATTAATCAAGAAATTCCCTCATTTCGTCATGCTACCCTTGGATATTGGCTTCCAATGACTCTTTCAAAGGTGGTTACTGACCTTTATTGATGAAACCACAAATGCAAATCTTACTCAGAGTATGTAGGAGAATGTGAATGCTCGTTTTCTGATGTTAAATTTGCCATTTAGAATTTTATAGTGTAAAGACAGCAGAAGACACATTCCAACCATGTCTTTTTGTAAACTCTTTATCTAAAACTACTACATTCCAAGAATACGGTATTTTTCAATGTTTACCATACCCCTGCCTTCCACACATTGCCACCAGAGAGAAGGAGAGATAAGGGGAGAGACAAGTGACCCCATTTGCTCAAGGAAAGACTGTCCCTTATCTGCATCTAGCAAGGCTTACGACCCACCTAGGAGAGCACAATGTCACCAAATGGGCTGGAGATAAGAAAGGGCCCATTGACACTGTAGAGCTATGGTTTCAGAAGTTCTCAAAGGAGATAGATAAAGTCACTCCACAAGATGAGACCTTGTAAGTGGTGTAGAGCTTGTAAAAGGGGTAGGGTGACTCCCCTGGATGCCAGCAACAGGGGGTAAAGGACACCTGCTTCCACCTCTGCCACTCTCGGGTGCTGCAGACCTGAGGCAACACTGATGAATACAGAGGGCTGAGAACTCAAGCCTGTGGGCACAGCTCAAGGCCCACATGGAGGAGTGGACAACCACTAGCCCAGAGTCCTGAGCTTTGTTTCCCTCTGTCTGACATGAGTAAAAAAAATCACATCACTGAAATTCAGTAAGTCAGCACCATTAGTGACCCACACTTCCATCATCCCAAGAAAAAAATACTGCAGACCAGACAAGGTGCAAAAGATCATAGGACAGCTGATCATTTTTTGGAGTTGAAGGTAGAGTGTTGGAGAGCATCCTAACACATGGGTCCTGAACTGAGCTGGGATCCCCTGCATAGACAGCACTGCTGATTGAGGCTAGTCCAGGTGTCAGGAGGGACTCAGAGAAAGAAAGACAATTCAAAGCACAGGGGCCCCTGGGGCCTGGGGCAGGGACCAGCCTGCCCATGTCTAAGGATTGCACCTCAGAGCCTTGTGAAAAAGAACCTAGAATATATTTTGGTACCTCTTATACAGTTAGATAGAATTGGTAAAGAGTGTATTTCTCCATAAGTTCTTTGCATTTTACTAGTCATGTTAGTAATAGTTAGTACTAATTGTATTGGTGGTCACTTAAAAGTTATGAAATTGTAATAGTCTGACTCCATTTTGGATGTTTGCCTGCAGACACATTTCAAGTCCCACTGGTGCCCCTTCCTCTTCTGCCCCACAGCTAGGCAAGCTGATAAGAAAGTTCAGGAGCTCCGCCTTTGGCCCTGATGGGAAGGTTCAAGCCAATCAAGGCCTGTGCTACATGCAGGAACACTCACCTCAGCTTCACCTCCTAGCTACAATAAAAACCAAGCCAGTCTTCTTTTCCTGTTCTCTCAAGCCATTTCTGAACCTACTTGGGAGCCTGTTCTATTTTCCCCCAGACACCCTCATAGGAGAGTAATAAACTTTTTCATACCCTCTTAGTGTAATGTGTGGTCATCAGTCTCAACATCCAAACTAAACTTTATGTATAGGTGGAAGTCCCTCCCGCCTCTGTGAGGTGATCACAAAAGAAACATAATTTAACCATCCAGCATTTGCAAAGCCAAGAAAGAGATGTTAATTGTAGGATAGCCTGAGAGACATTGGGCTATTACAATTAACCAGATTTAGCAGTTAGAGTTCCTCTACCTCTAAGATGCAGACTCATTTTACAATGAATTTTAAGTACATCCAAATTTTGATCCAGGGTAAATCTGTTCTCTACAATGACTGACTAGCAACCTCAGTGGCCTTTTGGGAGGTAATATAAGAGTTCCTTCTTCTAATAAATTCTAGCCTAAATCAGTTGTAGCAGCTTCAGCTACACTTGTACAAGCAGATTGCTTTAGGAAAGGAAAATGTGGTTTTTAAAAACTGTCAAATCGTTACATGTGCTTTCCCTAATCAAATGCCTATGATTAAGTTGTAGCAAGACTGCTCCCAAAGCAGGAATAGATTTTGAACTTTAATCAGAGATTCTATAAATGCAGTATAAACATTGACATTAGCTACCATCCCAAATGATGCATCGTGGGGACTACTTGATACTACTTGTTTTGAACTAGCAAAATCCATACTCTATAAACTATAAAGTATAATGAAAAGATCAGGGTACAAGGATTCTGACATGGGTCCTAGTTCTTGGTCTTTTTTCTTTTGTCCCCACTAAATAGTTAGGCAACTTTAGAAGCATTTTTTTGACTTTTCTATAAGAGGATCAGTGATGTCTCTTCCATATGCAAAATCTGTGATCTCTTGTCTTCACAAACAAAATTAACCTCAGGAAATGTGCAAGATAGAGAACAGAATATTGCTGTAGTATAATAAACACAAATGTTCATTTTACATCAATGGAACTCTTAGGTCATTCAAATTTTGGTTGAAAGGAGGAGACATATAACTTCTCCTCTCCATTACTGTAGAGACTTCAACTGCACAAGGTGACACTTCTGAATGTACATAAACCAGAATTGTTTCCTGATATCCTGACTCTTAGAAAAATTACTTATGAATATGGGTCTTATCTCATAATGTGGGTCCTAAGACGTCCTCCTTTACTGTCTTTGTAGATTTATCCCAATGGGTCATACAAGTACTATTGTGTGTGTGCCAAAGTGTTAGAAGCATTAGGAGACAGTAAATCAGAATGGTTCAAAAATATGGAACTTACCTGTGTCTTAGAAGTTAGAAATCACATAGTGGTCTCCCTATAGTGAGAATTTTAACAAGGAACAACAAAATATAAAAAAGAACCAGTCAGAATTGAATAATACAATAACTGAAATGAAAAACACACTAGAAGGAATGGACAGCAGACTAAGTGATACAAAAGAACACATAAGTGATATAAAAGATAAAATAATGGAAATCACCCAATCATAACAGCAAAAATAAAAACAAATCAAAAGTAAGAACAGTTTAAGGGACCACTGAGACAAATCTAGTGTACCAACATTCATGTTATAGAGGTTCCAGAAGGAGAAGAGAAAGAGAAAAAGGGTTGAAAATGTATTTGTTAAATTTTGGTTGAAAACTTTTCAAACCTGAAGAAGAAAACAGATATCCAGGTAGAATAAAAACAGAAGGTCCCAAAGAAGATGAACCCAAATAGACCCACACCAAGACATATCATAATTAAAATGGCAGAATTTAAAGAGAGAATTCTAAAGGAAGCAAGGGCAAAACAGAGAGTCATATACAAGGAAATCCTATAAGGTTATCAGATGATTTTTCTGCAGAAATTCTTCAGGCCAAAAGGAGTGACATGATATATTCAAAGTGCTAAAAGGCAAAAACCTGCAATCCAGGGTACTCTACCCAGCAAGATTATCATTCAGAATTGAAGGAAAGCTGAAGAACTCAGATACGTAAAAAATAAAGAGTTAATCAATACTAAACCTACCCTAAACAAATGTTAAATGGTCTAAGTGGAAAAGAAAATGTTATAACAGGAAGTAGTATCTATAGGAAAGGAAAAATCCCACTAGCAAAGGCTATTATGTAGTAAAGGCTGAGGATCAACCACTTAAGCTATTACAAAGATTACAAGACAAAAATTATAAAAACAATGATAACTATAATAATCAGGAAAGGGATGAACACTAAGATGTAAAATTTGACATCAAAAACACAAAATATGGGTGAAGGGAGTAAAAAATGTAGATCTTTTAGAATGTGTTTGAACTTAATAAACTACCAGTTAAAACTAGCAGATATAATTATAGGTCAACATATATGAACTCCATGGTAACCACATATCAAAAACCTACAGTAGATACACAAAAACTATAAAGAAAGGAACACAAGCATATCACTAAAGAAAATCATCAACCTACAATGGAAGAATCTAAAAGAAGAAGAAAAGAACAGAGAAGAACTATCAAAACAACCAGAAAAAAAAGTAACAAACAGCAATAAGTATATACCTATCAATAATCACTTTAAGTGTCAATGGACTAACGGCCCCATTCAAAAGACAAGGGTGGCTGATTGAATAAAAAAACAAGACCTATCTATACGTTGCTTACAAGAGACTCACTTCAGAACTAAGTACACACAGAGACTGAAAGTGAGGGGATGGAGAAAGATATTTTATGCAAAGGGAAAAGATCAGAATGCAGGGGTAGCAATACTCATATTGGACAAAATAGGCTTTAAAACAAAGTCTATTAAAAAAAACAAAGAAGGGCATTATATTATGATAAAGGGATCAATACAAAAAGAAGATACAACACTTGTTAACAAATATGAACCTAAAACAGGAGCACCTAAATATATAAAGCAAATATTAACAGACATAAAGAAAGAAACTGACAATAATACAGTAATAGTAGGGGACTTTAACACCCCTCTTACATCAATGGACAGATCATCAAGACAGAAAATCAAAAAGGAAACACTGGCCTTAAATGGCACATTAGACTGGTCAGACTTAATAGATATCTACAGGACATTTCATCCCAAAACAGTAGAACATGCATTTTTTTCAAGTGCACATGGAACATTAATCCAGCATAGATCACATTGTAGGCCAAAAAATAAGTCTCAACAAATTTAAGAGAATAGGAATAATATCAAGTATTTTTTCTGACCACAATGGTATAAAACTAAAAATTAATTACAGGAAGGAAAATGGGGAAAACACAAATGTGTAGACTAAACAGCATACTAGTAAAAAAAAAAAAAAACAATGGGTCAATGAAGAAATTAAAAAATACCACAAGACACGTGAAAATGGAAGCACAACTTTGCAAAATCTATAGGATACAGCAAAAGCAGTTCTGAGAGGGAAGTTTATAGCATTACAGGCCTACCTAATGACACAAGAAAAGTCTCAAATAAACAACCTAAACTACCATCTATAGTAATTAGAAAGAGAAGAAAAAACAAAGCCCAAAGTCAGTAGAAGAAAGGAAAGAATAATGAACAGAGAAGAAATAAACAAAATGGAGCCAAAAAAAAAATTGAAAAGATCAATGAAACCAAGAAATAATTTTTTTGTAAAGATAAACAAAATTGATGAACCTTTAGCTAGGGTCATCTAAAAAAATTGACAGGATCCAAATGAACAAATCAAGAAATGAAAGAGGAGAAATAACAACTGATATCACAGAAAATACCAAAAAATCATTAGTTGAATGTCAACAAACTGGACAATGTAGAAGAAATGGACAAATTTCTAGACATATACAACCTTCCAGTACTGAATCAGGGAGAAATAGACAATCTGAAATGACTGAGTACTAGAGTGAAATTGAATCTGTAATATAAAACTCCAAGCAAACAAAAGTGCAGCGATTGATGCAGAAAAAGCATTAGACAAAAATTCAACATCTGTTCTTGATACAAAGTCTCATCAAAGTTGGCATAGAGGGAATGTACCGCAACAAAATAAAGGCCATTTATGACAAACCCATAGCTAACATCATACTCAATGGTTAAAAAGCTGAAAGCCTTTCCTCTAAAATCAAGAACAAGATAAGAATTCCCTCTCTCATTTTTTATATCCTTATTTACTGTTGCATTTATTTCAGAAGGCAAGTTCTTGAAAGTAGGACTGCTTTGTCAAATGTGTGCATATTTCACATTTTACTAGAGCTGCCAAATATCTTTATAAAAATATGTTAGCAAACTTTATACACACTTACACCAGTGGTTTTTAAGATTCTCAGTTTCTTCCACCTCACCAACATTTGATATTATCAATTGTTTCATGTATTTTATTTTTTTCCACTTTGCAAATGTTTTTGAATTAAAAAAATTTTTTTATACAGCAGGTTTTTATTAGTTATCTGTTTTATGCATATTAGTGTATATATGTCAATCCCAATCTTCCAATTCATCCCACGACCACCACCACCCGCCTCCCTGCCTCTCTATCCACTTTTGTTTAACACAGTATTGGAAGTCATAGCCACAGCAATAAGACAAGCAAAAGAAAGGTATCCAAATTGGAAGGGAAGAAATAAAACTGTCACTATTCACAGATGAAATGATACAATATATAGAAAACCCTATATCTCCACAAAAAAACTATTAGAATAAATGAATTTAATAAATTTGCAGGATAAAAGATGAATTTGCAGAAATCTGTTGCTTTTCTAGACACTAATAACAAACTATCACAAAGAGAAAGAAAGAAAATAATCCTGTTTAAAATCTCATCAAATACAATAAAATACCTAGGAATAAACTTAACCAAGGAGGTGAAAAACCTATATTCTGAAAACTATAAAACACTGATAAAGGAAATGGAAGATGATACAAACAGATGTAAATATATCCCATATTCAAGGATTAGAAGAATTAATATTGTTAAAATGTCCATACTACCCAAAACAATCTACAGATTTAATGCAATTCCTATCAAAATACCCATGATAGTTTTCACAGAAATAGAACAAATAATCATAAAACTTATATGGAACCACCAAAGGCCCTGAACTGCCAAAGCAATCTTGAGAACAAAAGAACAAGGCTAGAGGTATCATGCTCTCTGACTTTAGGCTATACTACAAAGCTACAGTAATCGAAACAGCATACTACTGGCACAGAAACAGACACATTGATCCATGGAACAAAATAGAGAACCCAGAAATAAACCCACGCACTTATGGCCAATTAATCTATGACAATGGAGGCAAGATTATGCAATGGAAAAATGACAGTCTCTTCAAATAGTCATGCTGGCAAAACTGTACAGTTGCATGTAGAAGAATGAAATTAGAATATTTTCTCACACCATATACAAAAATAAATTCAAAATGGATTGAAGACCTAAATGTAAGACCATAAACCATAAAATTCTAGAAGAATACATAGGGAAAACACTCCTTGACATAAATCATAGCAATACTTTTTGAATCTGTCCCCAGAGGCACAAGGAACAGAAGCAAAAACAAACAAATGTGACCTAACTAAAGTTAAAAGTTTTGCACAGGAAAGGAAATCATTGACAAAACATAAAGACAACCTACTGAAAGAGAGAAAATATTTGCAAATAATATGACCAAGAAGGAGTTAGTATCCAAAGTATATAAAAAGATCATACAATGCAATATCAAAAAACCAAATTGATTAAAAAATGGCTTGAAGACCTGAATAGACAATTTTCAAAAGAGGATATACAGACACACAACAGGCACATGAAAATATGTTCAGTATCGTTAATCCTCAGAGAAATGCAAATCAAAATGAAATATCACCTCATACCTGTGAGAATGGTTATCATCAAAAACAAATAACAAATATTGGCAAGAATGTGGAGAAAAGGGAACCCAGTACATTGTTGCTGGTAATGTAAATTGATGCAGCCACTATGAAGTACAGTACAGAGTTTCCTCAAAAACTACAAGTAGAACTACCATATGCTCTAGCCATCCTAATCCTGGGTGTATGTCCAAAGAAAATGAAAACACTAATTTGAAAAGATACATGTACCCCAATGTTTATAGCAGCATTATTTATAATAACCAAGATATGGAAGCAACCTACATGTCCATCAACAAATGAATGGATAAAGAAGATATGGTAATATATACACAATGGAATATTACTCAGCCATAAAAAGAATAAAATTATGCCTTTTGCAACAATGTGGATGGAGCTAGAGAGTATTATGCATAGTGAAATAAGCAGACAGAGAAAGACAAATACTCTATCTTGTCACTTATATGTGGAAAAAAATTTGAAACGAACGAAGGTATACAGCCAAACAGAAACATACAGATGTAGAGAACAAACTGTTGTTATCAGTGGGGAGAGGGAAAGGGGGAGGAGCAATATAGGTGTAGGGAATTAAGAGGTACAAATTACTATGTATAAAATAAATAAGCAACAAGGATATATTGTACAACACAGGGAAATATAGCCATCATTTTTATAAACTTTATATGGAGTATAATCTATAAAAATATTGAATCACTATGTTGTACATCTGAAACTGATACAATGCTGTAAACTGATATAATGCTGTAAACTATATTTCATTAAAAAATAAGTTAAAATAAAGAAATAATGCAGGCAGCAAGGCAAATCTGGCCTGAGAGCAGTAGTTTGCTCTCTTCAGTTATACAGGAATTAAAATGAATAATTTACAGTTATTCCAAGTATACAGATGTATCTCACACACAGTTGAGCAAAATATATATAAAAGTATCTACAGCATAATTCAATTTATATGCAGTATAAAAACCATCAAAAATCAATCTATTCTGATCTAATTCGTAATTTAGAAATATAATTAGGAAAAATGTGTTCCTGTAAATTTTTCTCCTCTCTCTAGCAATGAGTCTAAATTTACAGTCTATTTTACTGGCTATGGTTTTTCATATTACTCTTCTTTTGAACTTTTGAGGTTTTTCATACATCTAGAAAGGGAATGCAATATTTGTCTCTTACTGGGACTTGAGCTGGGTTCTTAGAGATTATTTAGGAATTGTTGTTTAGATATTCTAGAACCAGATGAGAGAAGAAAGAATGATTTAAATTTCCTTGTTTCATTTAATGCATCAGAGTTCTTCCTCTGTAGGAGACTCCAACACAAAACCACAGAAAGAATTGTAAGCAAGAGAAAGGACTAACCATAACTGAGTAAGTTAGTTATGTTTAAGAGTAGTGTGCAGGATGAATTGCATTGAAGGAAGATTAGAGTTTGGGAGACTCTTAAGAAGCTACTGCAATAGTCCCAGTGAGATAATGGGGGCTTGATCTAGAGCACTAAAAGTGGGATTGGAAAAGAGATTAGAAAGAAATTGAAGAGATAGTCTGTCAGTTCTATCTATTAATGGTAATAGCACCTAGAGAAATGACTGGTCAATGAATCATACTGTAAATTTGACCAAAATCTATCATTCAGAAAATTGCTTAAAGTTCTTTTTGTGATTATTGTGCTTCTGGAGATGAGAAAAATAGAGTGTAGTCTTTTAGGTATCACAAGTGATAGGCCAGTAAAAGCACCTGTCTTTTGTTTTGCTAAGCAAGATACATAATTTGAGCCAATTAAAAGTTGTTTCTCCTTCAAATACACAGGTCTTAGGGTAAAATTAGCCAATAAGAAATAAGTCCACCTCTTACATAAAATAAAATTGTGGTGAAGGATCAGGCCTTTTGTTTGTTCTGTGTATTTATTACTGACTAACCAACAAACAAATTTAGTGGCATAAATCAACTACCATTTTATTTTTCTCACAGATTCTGTACATCAAGAATTTAGAGGACCCTAAATGAATGACTTGTCGCTGTTTCAGGTGTCTCAGGTGGGAAGACCTGAATGCCTGAGAATGATGCAAATAGCTGTGAACAGGAATCATCTGGAGGTTTCTCACTCTTATGTCTGGCAACTGGATAAGATACCTCAAAGCCTGGACTTTTACCAAGAGGACCTACCACTGGTCTCTCCATGTGTCTCAGATTTATCACACAATGGCAGATGGGTTCTAAGAAAAGGCATCTAGAGAGAGATTATTTGTAGACTGAGCATTCCAAGAAACTAAAACAGAAACTACAAAGCTTTTAAAACTCAGCCTAGAGATTCATGCAGTATCGCTTTCACTGCATTCAATAACTAACAAGTTTGCCACTGAAGGCACCTCAGATTCAAGCAGAAGGGAATTAGATTTCACCTCATGATGGAGAAGTGGCAAGGTTATATTGCAGAAAAAAATGGCTGGCTGGATGGAAGAAATTATTGTGGTCATCTTAGGGAACATGAACTTCTCCTGACTGCAATAAAAAAAATGGTTAGAAATGACTGTAAGAGTTACTTGCCATGGTCATAGAGTTGGGTGCTGAAGAATCATCTGATTTATTTGGATGACACACCTGATATGTGATTCAATTCTCTTTCTTAACTTTGTTCACATTTACAAAAGAGGATTCTCTATTACATCCAATGCCATTGGCCTTTACCCCAAGGAGATCATGCCTACTGTAGGAAAGTCCTGCTACTGAAACTAAAGGCAGGAGATGAGGCAGGCAATGGGTCTATTACTTCTTTCTCTAAGCACTGAGTCCCCACAAAGTTCTCTTTTTATTGTTTAATAGAATGAATACTGTTCAATTCTTTTGGCCCATGTGGTCAGATAGAAACTATTAAGGTAGGCACTTTGTGACTTCCATAGCAATAAATTGGCAGATCTCAAGAAACCAGGTATTACAATTTTAAACTCAATTATTTTTACATTATATCACACTATCACTTCAGGCACATATACGTGGGTTAGGTGGAAAAAGGCAGGGGAAGAGTACTCCAAGATTTTAATCATAATTATTAAGTGTTATGATTACAAAAACAAAGAAGGGAAGCAAAATAATGTGCAGCAACAGGGG
The DNA here is from genome assembly GCF_965194805.1 of Balaenoptera borealis. Classification (NCBI taxonomy): domain Eukaryota; kingdom Metazoa; phylum Chordata; class Mammalia; order Artiodactyla; family Balaenopteridae; genus Balaenoptera; species Balaenoptera borealis. The sequence continues at coordinate 38,643,333 of NC_138866.1, read as the reverse complement.
TAGTCTTGACTTAAGTTGATGGCAGTTTTCATTTTAAGAGGGAATTTTTTGTGCAAGTACAGCTGATTTGAAACAATTTAATTAGCATTTGGAATAAGAACTCTAATCTCTCAGTCAGTTGAACGGGATTAAGGATCTGTTAATGCAAAACAAAGTTAAAATACAATATGCTTACATGAGGACAAAGATAGACATTAGCAGTAACCCTTAGGAACTCTGCTCTTCTTATAACTAGTGCATTAACCTGTTCATTTAGAAGAGAACACAACTTGATTTAAGAAAATGTCAGCAGTCCACCAAGGGAAGCATAATGGAATATTATGACAATAATAAAGGTCCCCCTGCTATTCAAATTGTCAGAGTAATGCAGAATGCAGGCTTTTTTTACACACATCTGCTGGGCACATGTGGAAAATATTAGTGGCAGACCGCTTCCCTTGTCATAAAGACCTCCATAAGGAGAGTGGAAGCTGCTGTGGGAAAGGCATAAAGCACTACCAAAAATTTTTTTCCTGAAAATAAAATAAAAAGCCCAAGCTGCTGGGAAGGAGTAGCAAATTCTGTCAACCCTAGGGTACACTGCACATAGGGAAAGGTAAAGGAAACAAAAAAACTACCATTAAGTATAGATCAGAAGCAGTCCTGGGACTGTGATCTTATAACAATAATGGTAGAGATCTTCCAACACTGAGAAAAGACACAAAATTCTTACACCTACATGACACACCAAAGATATGAGGCAGAGTTAGACCACCACAGGAAACATGGGAGGATCACTGAGAAAACTCCACCCCCAAGACACAAGCAGGAAAAAGAAAACAGGGTTTCCTATTACCCCACCACCAGACTAGCCATCATCAAGCAATAAGCAAGAGCAGTCCACCAAGGGGAGCATAGCAATAGCATAGAGACTCCCTTCATGGTGCGTATTCGTAGACAAGGCTGAAAGCTGAGATTGGAACAGCAACATTGGGAAACTCATATTCATCCAAGCTCCCACCCTAAGCACACAGTAACTCTAGAAGAACTGGAATCCAGCTAGGATCTGAATGAAACAATTTCAATAACAAATCCCAAACACAACACACTTCTGATTAGATTGATTCAACGAACAATGCTAATGATTTGGTAGAAGAAATGAGGTGATTTATCTCTGTCTCTACTTTCTTCACAGATATCCAATTACAAATGAGATAAACAAAAGGAGGAAGAAAAGAACACTGTCAAGAGAAAGTAATCTACAGAAAATGATTCAGAGACGACCCAGATGATGGAACTATAGAACAGTGAGTTCAAAATAACTATGATTAATATGCTAAAGGCTGTAGTGAAAATAGTGTACAGAGTGCATAAACAAATGGGGAATTTCATCATAATGGTGATACTATAAGAGTAAAATAGAAATGATGATGATGTTGTAACTGAGATAAGACTAAGTGTCCATCAACAAATGAATGGATAAAGAAGATGTGACATATATATACACAGTGGACTACTACTCAGCCATAAAAAAGAATGAAATTTTGCCACTTGCAACAACATGAATGGACTTGGAGGGTATTATGCTAAGTGAAATAAGTCAGACAGATAAAGACAAATTCTGTATGATATCACATATGTGGAATCCAAAAAAATACAACAAACTAGTGAATAAAACAAAAAAGCAGCAGACTCACAGATACAGAGAACAGACTAGTGGTTACCAGCATGGAGAGGGAAGGGGAGTGGGGTAATATAGGGGTAGGAGAAAAAATGGGATATTATGGGATTATATGAAATCACATGTGTGAAACTCTTGATAACTGTAAAGCACTTTATAATTTAAAGAATCTTTCATTCAATTAAAAAATACTCATGTTTAGTATTCTCTAGTTTGAATAGTTTCAACACTGAAAGAACAGTTAACAGAAAAATTAGAAAGAGAAAGGTTCTTGACATAAGTAGCTTGCTATGCTACATGAGAAATAGTCTTGAGTCTATATGTCATTTATAGGAATGCCAGTGTAAGCTGGGCATTACTCTAGTGAACGCAATGAGTAATTAAGATATATAAATTCCATTCCTCCAGTGTATTTGTTAAAATATGTGTAAAGTAAAAGATATGCATATTCATTTGTAAAAATAATAGTATTATCTAGTTAAAAATAACAGCTATCCAAATAGTTTCTATAACATGGATATTGAGATATTTTGAGCAGGCAGAAACGTATATATGAAAAAAATCTGCCATTTCTGATGTAAGGTTTACCTGAGTAAAAATGTAAATCTTCTTCATGAACTTCCAATGCACTTCACTTATAATTATATAACATAACCAGTAGGTGAAAATGATAATGATGGTAATGATGATGATGATGATAATGTAACTGAGATAAAGAATTACTTCCCATTGACCTGTCAGTAGAACTGACACAGAAAAAGAAAGAATCTGTGAACTTGATGATAGGTAATTAGAAATTACCCAAACTGAAACACAAAGAAAAAAAAGTGTTTTTTTAAGAAGTTGAGATGATCCAAAAGATGTGGAATGATATCATATAATATAACATGTGTAACAGAAACCTGAGAAGGAGAAGAAAGACAGAAATGAGCAAAATAAGTATTTGAAGCAATAATCACTGGAGACTTTTAAAAAGTCATGAAATACATGAACCATAAACTCAAGAAGTTCATAGAAGGTCAAAACCAGAAATATCTAAAGAAACCAAAATGAAAGAGAAAATCTTCAAGATAGCTAGAGGAAAAAGAAAAGAAAAGAAACATTACAAAGGAACAAAAATAAGAATTACAGCATACTTATTGTCAGAAACTAATCAAGCCAGAAGAAAAAGGAGTGATATTTTTAAAGTAATGAAAGAAAACTGTCAACTGAGAATTCTATATTCAGCAAATATATATTACAAAAATGACTGCAAAATAAAAGCTGTTTCAAAAAAACAGAGAAGGGAGAATTCATTGCTTTGAGATTTGTGCATTAAGAAATTTTAGTGAAACATTTTCAGTCAGTAGGAAAATTATACCAGGCAGGAATTTGGAGCTACAAAAAGATTATAAAGAGCTCCAATGATGACTAAAATAAAGGTAAATATAAAAAACATATTATTTTCTAATTTTTAAGTGTTTTAAAAGATAATTGTCTAAGGCAAAAATAGCAACAATATATTGTAGATTTATGGCACATACAAAAATAAAATATAAAATAATGTCAAAAAGATTATATAAATGAATTAAAAATAAATTGTTGTAGGTTCTTACACTATACATAAAGAAGTATAATATTTAAAGGTAAACTGTGATATTAAAGATGTGTATTGTAAACCATACAAGAACTACTAAAATATTTTTCTCAAGAGGTATAAGCAGTGATAATAACCAGTAGTGGAGGTAAATTGAAATCATAAAAATGTACAATTAATTTGAAATCAGGCAGAGAAAAAGAGAAAATAACAAAGATGAAAGTGACACAAAATAACCAGTAACATGGTGGAATTCAACGATATCAACAATTATATTAAACATGAGCTGTCTATACTAATGATTTAAAAGACAGAAATTTTCAAATTGGATAAAAAAGCAAGACCCATTATAGTGTGTCTACATAAACAGGTTAAAAGTGCTGAGGTGGAAATACATATACCATTCCAACACTAATGAAAATGAAAGCTGGGGTGGCTATAATAATATGAGACATACTAAGTTGCAGAATTAAAAAATATTATATATGAAAAAAACTGATGTGTATTTACAAAAACAACAGAACTTCAAATGAAGCAAAAACTGATAGAACAGAAAGGAGAAATAGACAAATCTACCACTATAGTTGTGGATGTAAAAATTCCTCTCTCAGTAATGCATAGAATAAGTATAAAGAAAATCATTAAGGATAGAAAAGATGTGGGCAAAATTGTCAACCAAATAAACCTGACATTAACAGAAAGCTGAATACAACAAGAGCAGAACACATATTCACAATGGAATTAAACTAGAGGCCAACAGATAAGCTAATTAAACTAGAAATCAAAGGATAACTGGAAAATCCATAAATATTTGGACACCAAGTAATACAGTTCTAGATAATTTATAGTTCAAAGTAAAAGACTAAATGAAATTTTAAAAATATTTTGAATGGAATAAACATAAATATACAATATATCAAAATTTGTGTGATGCAGCTCAGAGGGCAATTTACAGCATTAAATGTATACATCAGATAACAAGATGGATCTAAAATCCGTAACTTAAGTTTATACTCTGAGAAATGATAAAAACAAGAGCAGTTAAACATAAAACAAGCATAAGGAAGGAAATAATGAAAAATTTTACAGATACCAATAAAATCAAAAACAGAAAATCAATGAAACTAAAAGCTTTTCTTTGAAGAGCTCAATAAAATTTATAAACTTTTAGCCAGGCTAAGAAAAAATTACCAATACCATGAATGAAAGAAGAGAAATTATTATTGATCCTACAGAAATTAAAAGGATAAGGGAATGTTACAAATAACTCTATGCTGATAAATTCAATAATTTAGATGAACTAGACCATTTCTAGTCTGTCTGAATGCACTCAGGAAGAAATAAATAACCCATAGTCACGTACAGAATGAAATAAATTGAATGTAAAGCTATGTATCTTCCAAAAAAGAAAACTACAAGCACAGATGGTTTCACTGACACATTCTTTCAAGCATTTAAGCAAGAATATCAATTCTACAAATGACTTCCTTAAAATAAGAAAGAACACTTCCTCATTTTATCAACCCAGCATCATCCTGGTACTAAAGCCTAAGACATTATAAGAAAATTAAATTAATAGCCAATATCTTTCAGTAACTCAGACACAGTGAGTCTCAACAACCTACTAGCCAATCAGAGACAACATTATATAAAAAGGATAGAGCATGATGATGAAGTGGGATTCATCCCAAAAATGCAAATTCTAAAATTTTCCATATTCTAAAAAATAAAAGTATCACTATATTAGCAGATTAAGTAAAGAAACCACATAATGATATCAATAGATGCAGAAAAAGCATTTTTAAAAAAATTCTTAGTTCTTTCTTAATAAAATCTTTCAGTAAAATAAGGATACAAGTAAATCTCCCTACACTAAAAGTGGCTAAAAATAAAAATCCTACAGATAATATCGTATTGAATGGTTAGATGCTGAATGTTTCCCCCTAAATTTAGGAAAAGGTAAGGATGTTTGTTTTCACCAATCTTCTTTGATACTGTGTAAAAAGTCCTCACAGTCAACAAGACAATAAACAAAATGCATACAGATTAGAAAGGAAGAGGGACTTCCCTGGTGGCACAGTGGCTAAGAATCTGCCTGCCAAGGCAGAGGACAGGGGTTCGAGCCCTGGTCAGGGATGATCCCACATGCCGTGGAGCAACGAAGCCCATGCACCACAACTACTGAGCCTGTGCTCTAGAGCCCACGAGCCACAACTACTGAGCCTGCATGCCACAACTACTGAAGCCCGCGTGCCTAGAGCCTGTGCTCCGCAACAAGAGAAGCCACCGCAATAAGTTTGTGCACCGCAACAAAGAGCAGCTCCCACTCGCCACAACTAGAGAAAGCCTGAACCCAGCGATGAAAGCCCAGCATAGCCAAAAAATAAATTAATTTTTAAAAAAAGGAAGAAATAAAAGTCTCTTTATTTTTAAATAATGTGATTTTCTACTTCAAAAATTTCAAAGAAGCTACAAGAAATTTCCTAGAACCTATAAGTGAATTTAGCAAGAATACAAGACACAAGGTCATATTCCTATGTAGCTGCAATGGAAAACTATAACAAATTTTAAAATTTAAAAACTGCCATGTGGATCTAAATTAATAATCAGCAATACAAGCACAAAATAAAATTAAATACTTAAGTATAAATCTAATCAAATTTACATACAATTTGTATGAACACTACAAGACACTGATGAAAGAAAAGATTTTCCAAAGAAATGGAAATAGGTATCATATTCATGGATGAGATGTCTCATTATTAATATGTGAATCCTCCCCAATTTGAGAAAATATCAAATGCAATCCTGATCACAATCTCTGCAAACTCTTTTGTAGACATCAACAGTCTGATTCTAAAATCTATTTGGAAAGGCAAAGTAACCAGATATCCAATACAATTCTGGAAAAAAAAAAGAAGAACAACATGGGAGGACTAACCATAATCTATTACAAGACTTAATATACAGACTTTCAGTAATCAAGAGAGTGTGCTGTTCAACTCTGCCCACCAGTGGGCGGTCATTAGTCCCGGGACTGGCCTCACTCATCAGTTGGTGGACACCAGCCCTAAGGTCCACCTGGGCCCTGGTCCTATCCACCAGTGGCTGGATATCAACCCTCGGACCAACATGGCCCCACAGCAGCCATATCTGGACCCAGCCCACCCACCAGCATGAGAGCACCTTTCCCAGAACCATTTGTGCCCTAGCCTGGCCTACCAGCAGGCCAAGACCAGCTCTAGCACCAAAAGTCCCCTGCAGCCAGAGACCCCAGGACCTGGCTATAGCCAACAGTGGGTGGGAACCAGCTCTGAAACTACCCTGTACCGGCCACCAGCAATTCAACACCAAATACCGGACATCCAGGGCCCTAAAGCCAGAGACTCAGGACCTAGCTCTGCACACTGGTAGGTGGACACCAGCCCCAGGACAACTTGGTCCTTCAGCCAGTGGCCTGGGATCTGGTCCCATCTACAAGCAGGGCAACAGCAGATCCTGGATCATAATGGGCCACCAATAGGCCAACTAACTATGGGACCCCCAGCCTTGCAGCCAACCATGTAGGGACCTGGATCCAAACATCACTGGGCCAGAACTAGCCATAGGACCCCTGGGGCTAGGAAGAAAGCTACTTCATGACCGTGACCCAACAGCAGGATAGCATCAGACCCTGGATTTCACTAGCTGTGCAGCCAGCTATGCCAGGACCAAACCCTTTCCACCAGCAGCCTTTACACAAGGCAGGGCCTGGCAACCAACAAGACCAGGGGCCAGCCACACCTACCAGTGTGCCCACAGTAGTCAGTGCACCACAAAAAAAGGACCCAAGTAGCACACATAGAAGGCACCCTTAGAGCATATAGCTCTGGTCCCCAGATGAGGGTGTGCTATTGGGCCCCACAGAACATCTCCTGCATAAGGTTGCTTCTCCAAGATTGGAAAACATGACCAACTTACCAAATAGATAGAAATAAAAACAGTGAATTAGGCAAAATGAGGCAACAGAGAAATATGTTCCAAATGAAGGAACAAGATAAAACCCCAGAAGAAAAGCTCAGTGAAGTGGAGATAAACAATCTACCCAATAAAGAGTTCAAGGTAATAGTCATAAAGATGCTCCAAAAACTCAGGAGAAGAATGGATGAACAGAATGAAAAGCTTAACAAAGAGTTACAAAATATAAAGAAGAACCAAACAAATCTGCGGAATACAATAACTGAAATAAAAAATACATTAGAAGGATTCAACAGTAGATTAGGTGATACAGAGGAATGATCAGTGAGCTGGAAGACAGTAGTGGAAATTACTGAAGTTGAACAGAAAAAAGAATAAAAGGAGATGAGGACAGCTTAAGAGACTTCTATGACAACATCAAGCATACTAACATTTCATTATGGGGGTCCCAGACAGAATAGAGAGAGAGAGAGAGAGAAAGGGCCAGAGCACAAATTTGAAGACAATAATAGTTGAAAAATTCCCTAACCTGAAAAAGAAAACAGACATCCAGGTCCAGGAAGAACATAAAGTCCCAAACAGTGTCAACCCAAAGAAGACCACACCAAGAAACATCGTAATTAAAATGGCAAAAATTAAAGATAAAGAGAGAATATTAAAAGCAGCAGGGGAAAAGTCACAGTTATATACAAAGGAACTCCCATAAGTCTATCAGCTGACTTTTCAGCAGAAACTCTGCAGGCCAGAAGGGGGTAGGAAAATGTATTTAGAGTGCTGAAAGGGGAAAACCTACAACCAAGAATATTCTATCCAGCAAGGCTTTCATTCCAATTTGATGGAGTGATGGAAAGTTTTACAGATAAGCAAAGACTAAAAGAGTTCAGCACCACTAAACCAGCTTTACAATAAACGTTAAAGGGACTTACCTAAGCGAAAAAGAAAGGCCACAACTAGAAATATGAAACTTATGAAAGGAAAAATATCATTGGTAAAGATTTTTGTAAAGTTGGTAAAATATACAGGAAAGGTAGTAGATCAACCACATATACAACTAGCAGGGAGTTTTTAAAAAAAAGAAATAGTAAAATCATCTATATCCACAATAAGTAGTTAAGGGATACATGAAACAAAAAGATGTAAATTATGATGTCAAAAACAGTAAATGCTGCAGAAGGAGTAAAAATGCAGGGTTGTTAAAATACATTTCAACTTAAGAAATCAGCAACTTAAAATAATCAAGTATATAAATATCTATATCTCTGTGTATAGATATATCTATATATCATGTCTATGTTTATATATAAACCTCATGGTAACAACAAAGCAAAAATGTATAATAGATACATACACACAAAAGAGAAAGGAATCCAAATGTAACACTAAAGATAAAAAAACACACACACACAAGGGAAGAGAACAGAAGAAGAATGGAACAAAAAAGAAATACAAAATTAATCCTCAGGAGGAGCTTCAAGATGGTGGAAGAGTAAGACGTGGAGATCACCTTCCTCCCCACAAATACATCAGAAATACATCTACATGTGGAACAACTCCTACAGAACACCTACTGAATGCTGGCAGAAGACCTCAGACCTCCCAAAAGGCAAGAAACTACCCACATACCTGGGTATGGCAAAAGAAAAAAGAAAAAACAGAGACAAAAGAATAGGGATGGGACCTGCACCAGTGAGAGGGAGCTGTGAAGGAGGAAAGGTTTCCACACACTAGGAAGCCCCTTCACTGGTGGAGACTGCGGGTGGCAGAGGGGGGAGCTTCGAAGCCACGGAGGACAGTGCAGCCACGGGGGTGCAGAGGGCAAAGCGGAGAGATTCCCGCATAGAGGATCGGTGCCGACCAGCACTCACCAGCCCAAGAGGCTTGTCTGCTCACCCGCCGGGGCGGGTGGGGGCTGGGAGCTGAGGCTCGGGCTTCGAAGGTCAGATCCCAGGGACAGGACTGGGGTTGGCGGCGTGAACACAGCCTGAAGAGGTTATTGTACCACAGCTAGCCGGGAGGGAGTCCGGGAGAAAGTCTGGACCTGCCGAAGAGGCAAGAGACTTTTTCTTCCCTCTTTGTTTCCTGGTGTGTGAAGAGAGGGGATAAGAGCGCTGCTTAAAGGAGCTCCAGACATGGGTGCAAGCCGCGGCTATCAGCGCGGACCTCAGAGACAGGCATGAGACGCTAAGGCTGCTGCTGCCACCACCAAGAAGCCTGTGTGCAAGCACAGGTCACTCTCCACACCTCCCCTCCTGGGAACCTGTGCAGCCCGCCACTGCCAGGGTCCCGTGATCCAGGGACAACTTCCCCAGGAGAACACATGGTACGCCTCAGGCTGGCCTCTGCCGCCGCAGGCTCGCCCCGCACACCGTACCCCTCTCTCCCCACGGCCTGAGTGAGCCAGAGCTCCCAAAGCAGCTGCTCCTTTAACCCCATTCTGAGTGAAGAAGAGATGCTCTCAGGGGACCTACACACACAGGCAGGGCCAAATCCAAAGCTGAATCCCAGGAGCTGTGCGAACAAAGAAGAGAAAGAGAAATCTGTCTCAGGAGCCTCAGGAGCAGCGGATTAAATCTCCACAGTCAACTTGGTGTACCTTGCATCTGTGGAATACCTGAATAGACAACGAATCATCCCAAATTGAGGAGGTGGACTTTGAGAGCAATGATATATATATATATATATTTTTCCCTTTTTCTCTTTCTGTGAGTGTGTATGTGTGTGTTTCTGTGTGTGATTTTGTCTGTATAGCTTTACTTTTACCATTTGTCCTACCTAGGGTTCTGTCTGTCCGTTATTTTTTCTTTCTTTTTTTTTTTTTTAGTATAGTTTTCAGCGCTTGTTATCATTGGTGGATTTATTTTTTGGTTTGGTTGTTCTTTCTTTCTTCCGTTTTTTTAATGACTTAAAAATTTTTTTTAATAATTATTTTTTGTTTTTTATTTTATCTTATTTTATTTTATCATTTTATTTCTTTCATTCTATTTTTCTCCCTTTTATTCTCAGCTGAGTGGATGAAAGGCTCTTGATGCTCCAGCCAGATGTCAGGGCTGTGCCTCTGAGGTGGGAGAGCCAAGTTCAGGACACTGGTCCACCAGGGACCTCTCAACTCCACGTAATACCAAACAGTGAAAATCTCCCAGAGATCTGCATCTCAATGCCAAGACCCAGCTCCACTCAACAACCAGCAAGCTACAGTACTGGACACCTGATGCCAAACAACTAGCAACACAGGAACACAACTCCACACATTAGCAGAGAGGCTGCCTAAAATCATAATAAGGTCACAGACACCCCAAAACACACCACCAGATGTGGACCTGCCCACCAGAAACACAAGATCCAGCCTCATCCACCAGAACACAGGCACTAGTCCACTCCACCAGGAAGCCTACACAACCCACTGAACAAAACTTAGCCACTGGGGGCAGGCACCTAAAACAACGGGAACTACAAACCTGCAGCCTGAGAAAAGGAGACCCCAAACACAGTAAGTTAAGCAAAATGAGAAGACAGAGAAACACACAACAGATGAAGGGGCAAGGTAAAAACTCACCAGACCTAACAAATGAAGAGGAAATAGGCAGTCTACCCAAAAAATAATTCAGAATAATGATAGTAAAGATGATCCAAAACCTTGGAAATAGAATGGAGAAAATACAAGAAACGTTTAACACGGACCTAGAAGAACTAAAAGAGCAAACAAACACTGATGAACAACACAATAAATGTAATTAAAAATTCTCTAGAAGGGATCAATTGCAGAATAACTGAGGCAGAAGAACGGATAAGTGACTTGGAAGATAAAATAGTGGAAATAACTACTCCAGAGCAGAATAAAGAAAAAAGAATGAAAAGAATTGAGTACAGTCTTAGAGATCACTGGGACAACATTAAATGCAACAATATTCGAATTATAGGAGTCCCAGAAGAAGAAGAGAAAAAGAAAGGGACTGAGAAAATATTTGAAGAGATTATAGTTGAAAACTTCTCTAGTATGGGAAAGGAAATAGTCAATCAAGTCCAGGAAGTGCAGAGAGTCCCATACAGGATAAATCCAAGGAGACACATGCCAGGACACATATTAATCAAACTATCAAAAATTAAATACAAAGAAAAAATATTAAAAGCAGCAAGGGAAAAAGAACAATTAACATACAAGGGAATCCCCATAAGGTTAACAACTGAACTTTCAGAAGAAACTCTGCAAGCCAGAAGGGAGTGGCAGGACATATTTAAAGTGATGAAAGGGAAAACCTACATCCAAGATTAATCTACCCAGCAAGGATCTCATTCAGATTTGACGGAGAAATTAAAACATTTACAGACAAGTAAAAGCTAAGAGAATTCAGCACCACCAAACCAGCTTTACAACAAAAGCTAAAGGAACTTCTCTAGGGAGGAAACACAAAAGAAGGAAAAGACCTACAAAAACAAACCCAAAACAATTAAGAAAATTGTAATAGGAACATACATATAGATAATTACCTTAAATGTAAATGGATTGGATGCTCCAACCAAAAGACATAGAGTGGCTGAATGGATACAAAAACAAGACCCATATATATGCTGTCTACAAGACACCCACTTCAGACCTAGGGACAGATACAGACTGAAAGTGAGGGGATGGAAAAAGATATTCCATGCAAATGGACATCAAAAGAAAGCTGGAGTAGCACTTCTCATATCAGACAAAATAGACTTTAAATTAAACATAATTACAAGAGACAAAGGACACTACATAATGATCAAGGGATCAATCCAAGAAGAAGTTATAACAATTGTAAATATTTATGCACCCAACATAGGAGCACCTCAATACATAAGGCAAATACTAAGAGCCATAAAAGGGGAAATCGACAGTAATACAATCACAGTAGGGGACTTTAACGCCCCACTTTCACCAATGGAGGGATCATCCAAATTGAAAATAAATAAGGAAACACAAGCTTTAAATGATACATTAAACAAGATGGACTTAATTGATATTTATAGGACATTCCATCCAAAAACAACAGAATACACTTTCTTCTCAAGTGCTCATGGAACATTCTCCAGGATAGATCATATCTTGGGTCAGAAGTCAAGCCTTGGTAAATTTAAGAAGATTAAAATTGTATCAAGTATCATTTCCAACCACAACGCTATGAGACTAGATATCAATTACAGGAAAAGATCTGTAAAAAATACAAACACATGGAGGCCAAACAATACACTACTAAATAACCAAGAGATCACTGAAGAAATCAAAGTGGAAATCAAAATATACTTAGAAACAAATAACAATGAAAGCTAGATGACCCAAAAGCTATGGGAAGTAGCAAAAGCAGTTCTGAGGGAAGTTTACAGCAATACAATCCTACGTTAAGAAACATGAAACATCTCAAATAAACAACCTAACCTTACACCTAAAGCAATTAGAGAAAGAAGAACAAAAAACCCCCAAAATTAGCAGAAGGAAAGAAATTATAAAGATCAGATCAGAAATAAATGAAAAAGAAATGAAGGAAACGATAGCAAAGATCAATAAAACTAAAAGCTGGTTCTTTGAGAAGATAAACAAAATTGATAAACCATTAACCAGAATCATCAAAAAAAGGGAGAAGACTCAAGCCAATAGAATTAGAAATGAAAAAGGGGAAGTAACAACTGACACTGCAGAAATACAAAGGATCATGAGAGAGTACTACAAGCAACTATATGCCAATAAAATGGACAACTTGGAGGAAATGGACAAATTCTTAGAAATGCACAACCTTCCGAGACTGAACCAGGAAGAAATAGAAAATATGAACAGACCAATCACAAGCACTGAAATTGAAACTGTGACTAAAAATCTGCCAACAAACAAAAGCCCAGGACCTGATGGCTTCACAGGCGAATTCTACCAAACATTTAGAGAAGAGCTAACACCTATCCTTCTCAAACTTTTCCCAAATATAGCAGAGGGAGGAACACTCCCAAACTCATTCTACGAGGCCACCATCACCCTGATACCAAAACCAGACAAAGATGTCACACAAAAAACAAACTACAGACCAATATCACTGATGAACATAGATGCAAAAATCATCAACAAAATACTAGGAAACAGAATCCAACAGCACATTAAAAGGATCATACACCATGATCAAGTGGGGTTTATCTGAGGAATGCAAGGATTCTTCAACATACACAGATCAATCAAGGTGATACACCATATTAACAAATTGAAGGAGAAAAACCATATGTTCATCTCAATAGATGCAGAGAAAGCTTTCACACAAAATCCAACACCCACTTATGATAAAAACCCTCCAGAAAGTAGGCATAGTGGGAACTTACCTGAACATAATAAACACCATATATGACAAACCCACAGCCAACATCATCCTCAATGGTGAAAAACTGAAACCATTTCCACTAAGATCAGGAACAAGACAAGGTTGCCCACTCTCACCATTAACCAACATAGTTTTGGAAGTTTTAGCCACAGCAATCAGAGAAGAAAAAGAAATAAAAGGAATCCAAATCAGAAAAGAAGAAGTAAAACTGTCACTGTTTGCAGATGAAATGATACTATACATAGAGAATCCTAAAGATGCTACCAGATAACTACTAGAGCTAATCAATGAATTTGGTAAAGTAGCAGGATACAAAATTAATGCACAGATATCTCTTGCATTCCTATACACTAATGATGAAAAATCTGAAAGTGAAATTAAGAAAACACTCCCATTTACCACTGCAACAAAAAGAATAAAATACCTAGGAATAAACCTACCTAAGGAGACAAAACACCTGTATGCAGAAAATTATAAGACACTGATGAAAGAAATTAAAGATGATACAAGTAGATGAAGAGATACACCCTGTTCTTGGATTGGAAGAATCAACTTTGTGAAAATGACTATACTACCCAAAGCAATCTAAAGATTCAATGCAATCCCTATCAAACTACCACTGGCATTCTTCAGAGACTTAGAACAAAAAATTTCACAGTTTGTATGGAAACACAAAAGACCACGAATAGCCAAAGCAATCTTGAGAAAGAAAAACGGAGCTGGAGGAATCAGGCTCCCTGACTTCAGACTATACTACAAAGCTACAGTAATCAAGACAATATGGTACTGGCACAAAAACAGAAACATAGATCAATGGAACAAGATAGAAGGCCCAGAGATAAACCCACGCACCTATGGTCAACTAATATGTGACAAAGGAGGCAAGGATATACAACGGAGAAAAGACAGTTTCTTCAATAAGTGGTGCTGGGAAAACTGGACAGCTTCATGTAAAAGAATGAAATTAGAACACTCCCTAACACCACACAAAAAAATAAAATTAAATTGGATTAGAGACCTAAATGTAAGACCTGACACTATAAAACTCTTAGAGGAAAACATAGGAGAACACTCTTTGACATAAATCACAGCAAGATCTTTTTTGATCCACCTCCTAGAGTAATGGAAATAAAAACAAAAATAAACAAATGGGACCTAATGAAACTTCAAAGCTTTTGCACAGCAAAGGAAACCATAAACAAGACAAAAAGACAACCCTCAGAATGGGAGAAAATATTTGCAAATGAATAAACAGACAAAGGATTAAACTCCAAAATATGTAAACAGCTCATGCAGGTCAATATTAAAGAAACAGAAAACCCAATCCAAAAATGGGCAGAAGACCTAAATAGACATTTCTCCAAAGAAGATATACAGATGGCCAAGAAGCACATGAAAAGCTGCTCACATCACTAATTATTAAAGAAATACAAATCAAAACTACAATGAGGTATCACCTCACACCAGTTAGAATGGGCATCATCAGAGAATCTACAAACAACAAATTCTGGAGATGGTGTGGAGAAAAGGGATCCCTCTTGCGCTGTTGGTGGGAATGTAAATTGATACAGCCACTATTGAGAACAGTATGGAGGTTCCTTAAAAACCTAAAAATAGAATTACCATATGATCCAGCAATCCCACTACTGGGCATATACCCAGAGAAAACCATAATTCAAAAAGACACATACACCCCAATGTTCACTGCAGCACTATTTACAATAGCCAGGTCATGGAAGCAACCTAAATGCCCATCAACAGATGAATCGATAAAGAAGATGTTGTACCTATATACAATGGAATATTACTCAGCCATAAAAAGGAACGAAATTGAGTCATTTGTTGAGACGTGGATGGATCTAGAGACTGTCATACAGAGTGAAGTAAGTCAGAAAGAGAAAAACAAATATCATACATTATCGCATGTATGTGGAACCTAGAAAAATCGTACAGATGAACTGGTTTACAGGGCAGAAGTTGAGACACAGTTGTAGAGAACAAACGTATGGACACCAAGGGGGGAAAGTTGCGGGAGGGTGGGGATGGTGGTGTGCTGAATTGGGCGATTGGGATTGACATGTATACACTGATGTGTATAAAATTGATGACTAATAAGAACGTGCTGTATAATAAAATAAACAAAATAAAATTTTAAAAAAAGTATATACGATGGAGAAAATACAGCCTCTTCAATAAGTGGTGCTGGGAAAACTGGACAGCTACATGTAAAAGAATGAAATTAGAACACTCCCGAACACCATACAGAAAAATAAAATCAAAATGGATTAAAGATCTAAATGTAAGGCCAGACACTATCAAACTCTTAGAGGAAAACATAGGCAGAACACTCTATGACATAAATCACAGCAAGATCCTTTTTGACCCACCTCCTAGAGAAATGGAAATAAAAATAAAAATAAACAAATGGGACCTAATGAAACTTAAAAGCTTTTGCACAGCAAAGGAAACCATAAACAAGACAACCCTCAGAATGGGAGAAAATATTTGCAAATTAATCAACTGACAAAGGATTAATCTCCAAAATTTATAAGCAGCTCATGCAGCTCAAGATCAATAAAACAAACAACCCAATCCACAAATAGGCAGAAGACCTAAATAGACATTTCTCCAAAGAAGATATACAGATTGCCAACAAACACATGAAAGAATGCTCAACATCATTAATCATTAGAGAAATGCAAACAAAACTATAATGTGATATCATCTCACACTGGTCAGAATGGCCATCATCAAAAAATCTACAAACAATAAATGCTGGAGAGGGTGTGGAGAAAAGGGAACCCTCCTACACTGTTGGTCGAATGTAAATTGATACAGCCACTATGGAGAACAGTATGGAGGTTCCTTAAAAACTAAAAATAGAACTACCATATGACCCAGCAATCCCACTACTGGGCATATACCCTGAGAAAACCGTAATTCCAAAAGAGTCACGTAGCACAATGTTCATTGCAGCTCTATTTACAATGGCCAGGACATGAAAGCAACCTAAGTGTCCATCGACAGATGAATGGATAAAGAAGATGTGGCACATATATACAATGGACTATTACTCAGCTATTAAAGGAACGAAATTGAGTTATTTGTAGTGAGGTGGATGGACCTACAGTCTGTCATACAGAGTGCAGTAAGTCAGAAAGAGAAAAACATATACTGTATGCTAACACATATATATGGAATCTTAAAAAAAAAAAAAAAAAGGTCATGAAGATCCTAGCGGCAAGACCGGAATAAAGATGCAGACCTACTAGAAAATGGAGTTGAGGACACAGGGAGGGGGAAGGATAAGCTGGGACAAAGTGAGAGAGTGGTAGTGTATATATGGACATATATACATTACCAAATGTAAAATAGTGAGTTAGTGGGAAGCAGTCGCATAGCACAGGGAGATCGGCTCTGTGCTTCATGACCAGCTGGAAGGGTGGGATAGGGACGGTGGGAGGGAGGGAGACGCAAGAGGGAAGAGATACGGGGATATATATATATATATATATAACTGATTCACTTCATTATAAAGCAGAAACTAACACACCATTGTAAAGCAATTATACTCCAATAAAAATGTTAACAATAAATAAATAAAATAAAATTTGAAAAAAGAAAAAAAATATCCCCAAACAATGACCAAATGGCAATAAGTACATACATATCAATAATTATTTTAAATATAAATGGACTAAATGCTCCAGTCAAAAGACATGGAATGGTTGAATGGACACAAAAACAAGACCCATATATATGGTACCTACAAGAGACTCACTTCTGATCTAAAAACATGCAGAATGAGGTGATACAAAAAGGTATTCTATGCAAATTGAAATGAAATGAAAGCTGGGGTAGCAATACTTGTTACAACATGACAAATATAATTAGCCCTGGTCTATGTTATACATGAAAGCTGTTAAGAGAGTAAACCCTAAGTGTTCTCATCACAAGGAAAAATGTTTGTTTTTCCTTAATTTTGTATCTATGTGAGATGGATGATCACTAAACTTATTGTGATAATCATCTCATGATCTATGTATGTCAAATCATTATGCTGTACACTTTAAACTTATACAGTGCTGTATATCAATTATAACTCAATAAAACTAGAAAAAAAAGAATAGTTATAATAATACCCCAGTAATACTGCATTTTAAAATTCTCAGCATTTTGTATATTCTATCTCATTTGATTTTCACAATGAACTTGGGAAAGAAGGGACAAAAAAAAGAAATGACACACTCAGACTTATGTAGGCATGTCATCAATGGAGTCAAGATGAACTCAAATACTCTGCCTTACAGTCCTAACTTCCCTTTTCTTTTCATGTGTAAAACCTCATTAGCTTTTTAAATTACTATCATATTTTAATTACTAAACATATTTTCAAATACTTTAAAAATTTTCTCTTTCGTGAATTCTTTTTCTTTTTTCTTTTCAGCTTTATTAATGTATAATGGACAAAATTGTATGACATTTAAAGTATAAAAAAAGAGAGGGAAAGTGTGGCATTGACGAATGTTTAGAAATATCTATTAATGAACAGGAATACAGAGTCCCGAAATAGATTCACACATATTCACACAGATATCATCAATTATTTTTGACAAAGGTGCAAAGCCAATTCAATTAAGAATAGTCTTAATTGAAAAGATCAAGAATCGTCTTTTCAACAAATTATACTGTGACAATTGGACATAATAGACAACAACAACAAAAACCCTCAACATATATCTTACATCTTACACAAATTGGCTCAAAATGGATCACATGTCTAAATGGGAAATTTTAAAGTATAAATTCTAGATGAGAACATAGGAAAAATTTTGTGACCTTGGGTTTGGTGATAAGTTTTTAGTTACAACAAAAAAACATAATCCATAATCGTTAAGTAGCACTTTATTAAACTAAAAATTTATTCGTGAAAAACTCTGTTGAGAGAATGAAAAGACAATCTATAGATGGGGGGTAATATTTGGAAATCACATATCTGATAGAGAACTTGTATTCTAAAATTATATAGAGAATTCTTAAAACACAACCATAAGAAAAAAAACAACTCAGTAATATTATAAGCAAATGATATGATCAGACATTTCAGCAAAGCAGATTATACTAATGGCCAGTAAACACTTGAAAAGATGCTCAGCATCATTAGCCACAGGGAAATGCAAATTAAAACCACGAGATACAACTACACACATTAAAATAGCTAAAAGCCAGATCATACAAAGTTTGCTGAGGATGAAGAGGAACTAGAACTCCCATACACCAGCGGTGTGAATGTAAAATGATACATTCAATTTGGAAAACAGTTTGGCCATTTCTTATAAAGCTAAACACACAATTTATGATCTAGCCAT
Source organism: Balaenoptera borealis (assembly GCF_965194805.1). Lineage (NCBI taxonomy): Eukaryota > Metazoa > Chordata > Mammalia > Artiodactyla > Balaenopteridae > Balaenoptera > Balaenoptera borealis. The sequence goes on along the minus strand of NC_138866.1, from coordinate 38,624,451 downwards.
TCTACTCCCAAGAATTTACCCAATGGAAATTAAAGCATATCGCCATTTTACGACTGTGTGTGCATGTTCAAATCAGTTTTATTTGTAATAGCCAAAAACTAGAAACACCCCAAATATCCATTAACAGGTAAATATCAATTACAGTATATCCACCCAATGGGATTTTATGTAGCATCAAAAAGCAATGAACTATTGAATATATGTATAACTGAATCACTTTGCTGTATACCTGAAACTAACACAACATTGTAAATCAACTATAATACATTAAAATAAAAATAAAATAAATAAAATAAAAATAAAAAATATTTTGCAAGAGAAGTAAGAACAAAAAAGCAATGAACTGTTGATACACTCAACAACATGGATGATTCTCAAAATAATAACATTGGACTTTTAAAAGCCAAATATGTACATAGTTTATGATCCCACTTATTTAAAATCTGAAAAGTACAAACTAGTCTTTTAGAAAATAGGTTAGTGAGTGGGTGCCTGAGGGTGGGGGACAGGGGAGGGAAGGATGACCTTAATGGGGGCCCAGGGAAATAGTTTCTGATGCTGTATGTGTTCATTATCTCGAGTATGGTGATTATTTCAAGGATGTATACATATGTCCAAACTTATCATATTGTGCAATTTAAATACATGAAGTTTACTTTCTCAATTATGCCTCAATAAAACTATTAAAAAAGAAATTGCAATACCTCCAAACTTATAAGTATTTACTCAGCAAGATTAAATATAAACTAAAAGGAGAACTTCTCCACCCAAGGAATCACTGAGATTTGGATGTTCACAGACCCTTGAAATGTAGATGATTCAACTTCCTAATCAGCACCATTTTTCAAACCTTTGATTTCCTTTTTTTTTTGGTAACACTGGGAGCTCAGGCCAAAAGCAGCCATCCCTTGGCATCAGTTAATCTTTGTCTTTAATATTTAATTAAGGATGAAAGAGAGAAACATTTGATTCTCCACCCCCATCACTTATTTTTGCTTCAAACTGCACAAGAGCTTCAGAAGAGGACATTGTTAGTTAAAGCACATAAATATTGAACAATTCGCTCCTATTTTCTGTAATCATCGCCTGCACTTGGTTCTCAGCTTGCACAGTAGGGAGTGTTGGAGGAAGAACACTGCTACGCAACACAGAGGCAACAGAGAGCAGCAGAATGAGGCTTTACACAAACACTCTTATTGTGCCAAAGCACACAGGGAGGAATAATCTGTACCTAATAATCATTAATATTTATTGAATACTTACTAGATATACCAGACGCTGGGCTGAGCACTTCAATTGTACACTCTTTTATAACCCTCATTTCTACTCTTTGAGCTATTATTTTTAAAATTAGCATCATACTCTTCATTTTATATATAAGAAGGCTAAAACTCAGAGGGCTTGAGATACTTGCCTAAAATCACAGAACTTATAAATGAGAGATAAGTCACATTTCAAAGCCACGTCTGCTTTGAGTCTAAGATGGGTAGGCTGAACTGCTATGCAATATGGGCTCCCCATTTAGACCCTACTCTGTTCTTTGGAGGGTCTCTCCCATAAATTTCAGTCCTGGGGGAGAATCAAAGGTAAACTAGAAGGAGAAGAGAGAAAGTACACCTTGGTAAGGAGAATATAAACTCTGTGAGTAAAGTATTCACATCTGTCTTTTGCAAACCTGTATCTTGAGCTGGTAGTAGTCTGCCTGGTACATATTAGGCATTTAATATTTGCTGAATTGAATTACTGAAGTGGAGTGATTTTTTTATCCTCTTAAGTCGTTTTTTTTTTTTTTTTTAAGCTCTTAACTTTTTTGGACTATCCATTCTTCATTCAAAGCCATGAATATAAAACTCTCTTTGTGGGAAGGCATGTGCTAAATGTGTTGTTCTTAAATGCACATACAACAGACACTGCAGGGGATGGCCAACTGTCAGTGGTGCAGATCCCCAGAGATGGGTCTACATTTGAGAAGGGTGGTACTTAGGGACCACAAATGTGCCCACAACATAGCCAGTTAAGTGGTCCTACTGAAATGACAGTTCAATCAAGTCAGTTAGTGGGAACCTGTCAGTGATTCATTGATCACACAGTCAGTTCAGTTAGAAAGTTGATGTTGTGCTTACGTAGAAACACAGAGGAGACCCTTCCCTACCACAGTAATTGCTCACCCTAGTAACCCTTGCCCTGTTGCCTCTGAGTCACTGCTCAGTATTGGCCCTTTCACAAACAGGGAAGAAACAGCCTTAGTCTGCAATTAGGCTGGCACTGTGAGCGCTCAATCATTTTCAATTAGACGTCGGATTAGTTCTTATGCTATCAAGCACCAGAAGCTTGCAGGATGGCTCATCATAGGGAAAACCATGCCCAAAAAGGATCCTGTGGCTTTATATCTGTCTCTGGTAGAAAGAGTTCCAATTTGCATTGGTTATTAGAGAACTGTCTCCTGTAAGAAAATCCCAGAATGTGGAGATCACAGATGACCCACAGATTATTGCATTGGCGTGCTTTGAAAAAATGCCCTGATTCATGTGTACTCATTGTTAGTATGGCAGTGGATAAGAGTCCTAGGCCAGGGAACTCAAGTTATTGAACTAATGCACTTGAAGATTAAATTCACAGTACTTATTAACCAACAAATACCACTGAGAGCTTTCTATCTGACCACCACTGTGAAGGGTTCTATGGTAAGTGACAGAAAAAATGTGGTGTTGTAGTAAAACGAACATTCCCTTCTGAATCAGACTAGGGTTTGAATCCTGAATCTACTACTTAATAGCTGTGTGACATTGGGCAAAGCATCTAACCTCTCTGAGTCTCAGCTCTCTTATTTGCACAATAGGGATACTAATGACGACCTTAGAGAACTGTTTAAAAAATTACATTCAATAATAAGCAAAAGCATCTGTTATTTAGTAAGGTTTTAATAAATAGGAGTTTGAATTTTTTAGTTTGTGTAAAGTATATGTATCAATAAAAGCTATGGACTCATTTTCAAGAAATGTTCAATCTGTTTGGAAAGACAATATTATTTAGAGATTATCAGGAGCAGGAAATCAAGTGTTAAGTGGAATTATATTTTACCTAATCTTTATACATTATCAATAGTATTTTTAAACATTTGCCTTATTTTTGTTTTTTAATGTCTTTATTTTCTCCACATGTTCTAACCAGCTGCTTAGCTTACAAAGTATTTAACACCTTTATAAACACAGAGCTAGAGTTGAAAATACTTTAGATGTTTATTTTAATTCGGCTATCATTAAAGGTTTCTTTTAGCTGAAGTACTCAAATCTACCAATTAACCCTTCAGGAATGTTTCTTTTGAATTTTCTACACGCTTTGATTGTTTGAATAATTTTCCTTGGTGTAAAATATGTTATATGGCTATTTATACTGTAATAAACCTACTTCATCTTTGAGTCTTTCTATCTTTTCAATGCAAATGAACTTTTAGATTATTTGTTTCATGATTAAAATTATACATAAAGTGCATGGGTTGGAAAAGAATAATCTATATAATCTGTGTTGACCCTCTCTTAAAGTATTTATTTTGAATAATTAGAGATTCAAAGGAAGTCACAAAAAAAAAAGAACAGTGTACAAGGAGGCCCTGGGCACACTTGACCTAACTTCTCTCAATAACAGCACCTTGCATATCTATAGCACAATATCAAAACCAGGAAACTGACACTGGCACAATCCACCAATCTTATTCAGATTTCAACATGCACCCATTTCTGTGTGTGTATGTGTGTGTCTGCATGCACATGAGCATATGCATATAGCCCCATGCAATTTTGTTACATGTGTAGCTTTGTGTACCCACCACCACAATCAAGATATGAAATTGTTCCATCACACAAGTCTCCCTCCTGCTATTATTTTACGGCCACCCCCATTCCTAATACTTGGCAACTACTAACATGTTCTTCATCTCTATAGTCTTTTAGTTTCAATAATGGTATATGAATGGAATCACACAGTATATAACCTTTGAGACTGGCTTTTTTTCTTTCAGCATAATCCTTTGGAGATGATCCAGGTTGTTGCATATGTCAATAATTCATTCCTTGTTATTGCTGTATAATATCCCATGGAATGGATATACTCCAGTTTAAGTGTTCACAGGTTGAAGGGCATTGAAATTCCTCCTACTTTTGGCTATTATGAGTAAAGCTGCTATGAACATTCAAATACAGGTTTTTGTATGAATATACGCTTTCATTTCTTTGAGATAAATGCCTTAGAATAAAATTGCTGAATCATATGGTAAATGCATGTTTAGTTTTATAAGAAACTGTGGAACTATTGTCTAAAATGACCGTATCATTTTACATTTCCATCAGTATTGTATGAGTGATCCAGTTTCTCCAAATTCTTGCATTTGGTGTCATTTGATATCATTACACTTTTTCATTTTAGCCATCTAACTGATGTGTAGTGATAGCTCATTGTGATTTTAATTTGCATTTACCTAATGGCTAATAATGTTGAACACCTTTGTATCAATACGTGCTTATTTGTTTGCAGGCTGTTTAGTGAAATGTCTGTTCATTTCTTTTACCCATTTTCTAACAGAATTTTTTTAACTGTTGAGTTTTTGGAATTATTTATAGCTTAGATACAAGGTCTTCATTGGATATGTAATTTTTAAAATATTTTCTTTGAGTCTGTAATTTATTTCTTCATCCTCTTCACAACTTCTTTCCTGGAACAAAAGTTTTATTTTGACTAGATCCAATTTGTCAATTTTTATTTAATGGATTGTTCTTTGGTGTCAGGTATAGAAATTCTCTGGCTAGCCTTAGGGCCTGAAGATTATCCTATTTTTTTCTAACATTTTTAGTTTTGCATTTTACATTTTAGCCCATGATTGATTTTGAGTTAATTTTTGTATAAGGCATGACATTTAGGAAGAGGTTCATTTTTTTGCCTATGAATATCTGATTGCTCCGGTGTCACTTCTTGAAAAGGCTATCCTTAGTTTATTGAATTGCTTTTGTGTCTTTGTTAAAAAACAAAACAAGACTCAGCTGGGGATATTTGTGTGGGTCTGAGTTCTCTATTCTGTTTTATTGATCTATGTGTCTATCCCTCTGCCAATACCACAATATCTTGAATAATGTAGCTAAATAGTAAGCCTTAACATTGTGTAGAGTGATTCCTTTTACTTTTTTTCTTGTTTTTCAAAATTGTTTTAGCTATATTCTAGGTATTTTGTCTTTCCATAAAAATTTTAGAATAAAGTCCTTACTGGGATTTTAATAGAAATTACAAATCTATAGATCAATTTGGGAATAATTGACAACTTTTCTATGTTGAGTCTTCCAGTCCTGAATTTGGGAAACTTGTTTTTTAAATTTAATTAATTTATCTTTGGATGCGTGAGGTCTTCGTTGCTGCACGCGCAGGCTTTCTCTTGGTGCAGCGAGTGGGGGATTACTCTTTGTTGCGGTGGCGTGGGCTTCTCATTGTGGTGGCTTCTCTTTGTTGCAGAGCATGGGCTCTAGGCATGTGGGCTTCAGTAGTTGTGGCTTGCGGGCTCCAGAGAGCAGGCTCAGTAGTTGTGGAGCACGGGCTTAGTTGCTCCGCAGCACATGGGATCTTCCCAGACCGGGGCTCGAACCCATGTCCCCTGCATTAGCAGGCGGATTCTTAACCACTGTGCCACCAGGGAAGCCCCTGAACTTGGAAAACTTTTAAGCTCTACTTTCCAATAGACATTGGTGATTTCTAGTTTTAGCTCAGAGCTATGAAAAGCTGAAAACAGCATTACTCCTACACTTGTAACACAAAAAAAGCTGGACAAACTGCTAATTAACAACTTGTTTTGATCACATTAGAGAAACTGATGTCAATGATCAAACAACTAACCAAAAATCTGGAGAAGGATAGCCATCTGCAGGAGAAACAGGACCTAAGCATTTTTTACCTGCAGCACATAGGCCCAAACACCATGTTAGCTGGGAAGAACAACTCAGGTAAAATTTTAACTGAAAACTAAAGGTCAGTTGTGGGTTACAGGTATGAAGTATGAAGCCCTGGGAGCCACAGGTACAGGGAGATTAACACTCACTTGCAAGCTTATCTTCTATGAACCCTATAAAACACTCAAAGGGAAAATATGGGAGAATTCTGGAAGAGCTTCCCTCCTGGTGTTGGCTGAGGAAGGAAAACAGCAACCACTGATGTAACATTTCCCAGAACAACTTCTCTCATCCCCCTTATTGAACAAAAGCCTTAATCTACATGGGTAAGAGCAACAAAAACTATAGTATTAGAGCCCTGGCAGAAGCTCAGTGAAGCTGGAGACAGAGAATAAAAGGGAAAAAGCTCAAGCATTGTGGAAGGGATAGAAATACATGACAAACCCGGGACTAGGTCTGGAGGAGAGTCAGGAACACTTGTGAACACAAAACCCCTGAAACTCAAGTAAACAGTGATTGCAGGAGCCATAGACATAATTGGAACATCAGAGAATCCTCCCCTGTCCTAACCTCTACCAGCAGGCTAACAAACATGAATTAAGAATAACAGTGGAACACAGTGGGGAGAATGGCAAGAGACAGATTCTCTCTAGAGCACAGTCCAAAGGGAAGACACAAAGAGTAAGCAGATATTGAGAAAATAATCTCTTACAAAGCAGCCCACAGCCTGAACATAGGTATCACTGGAAAAAGTTGAAGTCTCTGGTAACCATAGCAACCAAAAAACCTCAAATCCAGACTAACTCCTGTCAAGATTGACACACACCTCCATACTAAAGGTCTAGCAGAAGGTAAGGTACACTCATCTCCAGGCATAAAAAATATTTACTTCAGTATCTCTTCCCCTATACAAGATGCCCAGCTTTCAACAAAAAATTACGATGCATATATAAAGGCAAGAAAAACAGACCATGAGGAGAAAGTAATACTCAGAACAGGCCTCTGGCTAGGTGCTGTGAAGCTATGGGCTCTTACTGTAAAACTCAGTAGCCCAAACGCAGACTTCTTACATCAATCAGTCTACCCCCTCTCCAACAAGGTTGCTATTGTGTTTGCACATAGTGATTGCTATGAGAAGGGAGGTCTCATCCCACGGAACAGACCCACAGGTAAGGATGCATAGAGCCCTGGTTTCAGCATACCTCACTGTGAGATGAGGAGGAGATGTAGAGTAGAAAGAGACATTTTTTTTCTCCTGCTTACCCTCGATTTATATGAATTTCTGCTTTACCAATGAAACCTATCCTTATCCCATACCCAGTTATTCTGTGCAATACTTTCTGAATCAGGGTGTACAATAGACTAACCTGGCATGGAAACCTTGGATTGAATTCTACTGAATCATCACCTATTGCCTACAATGAAATCATCTAAATGGGACTTCTGGAGACAGTATTTAACAGGCTCCAGGTACCTTAAGTGTATCATCTAAAACATGTCAGAAGTCATTGGATGCATTAACTAGTCTAATGTGGAACTTCCCTGAGTTTATGGTGGGATTGGGAATTCCTGGCAGTTAAGTTATATGGGAATCAGGTAAAAAGAAAGAGCCCTCCAGAGATGTGAAGGGCAAAGAAATTCAATCTCATTTATATATCACAGAGTTCAGGTTCAAAGATGTCCTTGATTAAAAATAACTTACTATGACCATATAAGAAACTTGTTATTTATATTAGCTTTTTACTTAAAGACCAGCAATAGCAGATATAAATGTTACAAAGAAGGCTTAGAAATTTCAGATTTGTATTGAGTACTATAGCCTTTGAACTTCAGATAGCTTTCATATCATCCCTAGAGAATGGTGTGTGAACATTCACTTTGAATCCATTTCCATAAATTGTAACAGAGTGTATAGTAGTTGCCTTATGAAGGCCAAAGTTCAGCCTAAGAATCAATTACTATAAAGTGTCAGATTCAATGACCACAACTTCACTACTATTTCCACTTATTTTTTTTAAGCCAAGATGATTTTAGTTCATAAAAGCCCTAACTAATATTAGCTCCATGCATCCAACTACATAAAGAGAGGAAGAGTCTGTGGTGAGATTAGAAAAGAAACAAAACAAACAGGTTTTCTTCCTATGAATTCAAGTAAATCCAAAGTCAAGCATATTAATAACCTATATAGTCAGATAAATTTGGGTAAGGCCAGGCTGAAGCTATGAAGATCTCTGAACCTAAATACACTAAATAAATCATTTTATAATTTCATTGTTTTCATACAAGTAGGCAAACACTGAAATTCTAAGTTGAGAGCTATCTGAGTTTTAGTTCCTCCTGAAAGCAGAGCCTGAGACTAGGACTTGGATGGCAGTAGGTTTTCGTGGAAATTGATCCTAGGAAAGGAAAGTGAGGATGCCAGGAGAATAGCCTGGGGAGGAGGAAAAGCAGACACCCTGGCTTCAGGAAGGCTGTGCAGCAGCAAGTATGAAAATGCACCAAGCACTCAAGATGGGAGGCTGTCAACATGAAGTTAATTGAAACAGGCCCTGTAGCTGAAATTAGACGTGGGTTCAGGGGCTGTAACTGGGGCACCAGAGGCATCTGCTCTAGACCCTGATGGACATGCTTTAATGGATGATAAGACCAAGCATTCTGAATACCTGTGTGTAAATATTCCAGTTTCTGGAAAGGTTTTTCATAAGGCAGTTGAGAGAATTGGCAATAGTGAGTCAGAGCAATCATGTCAGATTGTCAGCTGGCTCTCATGGACTCTGAGATTGTGCCAGTCTGCTTGTGGTTGCTTGTGCTTTCCTGACATGTTTAGTCTTCTTATTCCCAGATGTCTGAGGATTATGTTGATCCCAAGAGTTGTGCCCAAGGGAACATGAATTACTGGTGAATTACCAATCAAGGTGAAGAAAGAAAATGTCAGGTGGAAGGTGTTTTCATAAAGAACAGATGCCCGGACTGAATGAAGCTTAGGAGAGGTGTGTCTGGCATCTCCAGAGAGGTAGCAGAGTGTGGTGGTTATAAGTAGATTCTAGGACCACAAAGCCTTGCTTTGAATTATGTTTCCACAAAATATCTAATGTGGATTGGTTCAAGATGGCGGAGTAGAAGGAAACGCTCTCACTCCCTCTTGCGAGAACACCAGAATCACATCTAACTGCTGAACAATCATCGACAGGAAGACACTGGAACTCACCAAAAAAGACACCCCACATCCAAAGACAAAGGAGAAGCCACAATGAGACAGTAAGAGGGGTGCAATCACAATCAAATCAAATCAAGTGACTGTTGGGTGGGTGACTCACAAACTGGAGAACACTTACACCACAGAAGTCCACCCACTGGAGTGAACGTTCTGAGCCCACGTCAGGCTTCCCAACCTGGGCGTCCAGCAACAGGAGGAGGACTTCCTAGAGAATCAGATTTTGAAGGCTAGCAGGATTTGATTGCAGGACTTTGACAGGACTTGGGGAAACAGAGACTTCACTCTTGGAGGGCACACACAAAGTAGTATGTGCACTGGGAGCCAGGGGAAGCAGCAGTGACTCCATAGGAGACTGAACCAGACCTACCTAAAGTGTTGGAGGATATCCTGCAGAGGCAGGGGGGGGGCTCTGTCTCACTGTGATGACAAGGACACTGGCAGCAGAAGTTCTGAGAAGTACTCCTTGGCGTGAGCCCTCCCAGAGTCCATCATTAGCCCCAACAAAGAACCTGGGTAGGCTCCAGTGTTGGGTTGCCTCAGGCCAAACAACCAACATGGAGGGAACCCAGACCCACCCACCAGCAGTCAAGTGGATTAAAGTTTAACTGAGCTCTGCCCACCAGAACAACAGCCAGCTCTACCCACCACCAATCCCTCCCATCAGGAAACTTGCACAGGCCTCTTAGATAGCCTCATCCACCAGAGGGGAGACAGCAGAAGCAAGAAGAACTACGATCCTGCAGCCTGTGTAATGAAAACCACATTCACAGAAAGATAGACAAGATGAAAAGGCAGAGGGCTATGCACCAGATGAAGGAAAAAGATAAAAACCCAGAAAAACAACTAAATGAAGTGGAGATAGACAACAATCCAAAAAAAGAATTCAGAATAATGATAGTGAAGATGATCCAGGATCTCGGAAAAAGAATGGAGGCAAAGATCAAGAAGTTGCAAGAAATGTTTAACAAAGACCTAGAAGAATTAAAGAACAAACAAACAGAGATAAACAATACAATAAATGAAACGAAAACTACACTAGAAGGAATCAATATCAGAATAACTGAGGCAGGAGAACGGATAAGTGACCTGGAAGACAGAATGGTGGAATTCACTGCTGCGGAACAGAATAAAGAAAAAAGAATGAAGAGAAATGAAGACAGACTAAGAGACCTCTGGGACAACATTAAATGGAATAACATTTGCATTATAGGAGTCCCAGAAGGAGGAGAGGGAGAGAAAGGACCAGAGAAAATATTTGAAGAGATTATAGTTGAAAACTTCCCTAACACGGGAAAGGAAATAGCCACCAAAGTCCAGGAAGTGCAGAGAGTCCCATACAGGATAAACCCAAGGAGGAACACGCCGAGACACATAGTAATCAAATTGGCAAAAATTAAAGACAAAGAAAAATTATTGAAAGCAGCAAGGGAAAAATGACAAATAACATACAAGGGAACTGCCATAAGTTTAACAACTGATTTCTCAGCAGAAATTCTACAAGCTAGAAGGGAGTGGCATGATATACTTAAAGTGATGAAAGGGAAGAACCTACAATCAAGATAACTCTACCCAGCAAGGATCTCATTCAGATTCGATGGAGAAATCAAAAGTTTTACAGACAAGCAAAAGCTAAGAGAATTCAGAACCACCAAACCAGCTTTACAACAAATGCTAAAGGAACTTCCCTAAGTGGGAAACACAAGAGAAGAAATGGACAAACCAAAAACAATTAAGAAAATGGTCATAGGAACATACATATTGATAATTACCTTAAACGTGAATGGATTAAATGCTCCAACCAAAAGACAGAGGCTCACTGAATGGATACGAAAACAAGACCCATATATATGCTGTCTACAAGAGACCCACTTCAGACCTAGGGACACATACAGACTGAAAGTGAGGGGATGGAAAAAGATATTCCATGCAAATGAAAATCAAAAGAAAGTTGAGTAGCAATACTCATATCAGATAAAATAGACTCTAAAATAAAGAATGTCACAAGAGACAAGGAAGGACACTACATTATGATCAAGGGATCAATCCAAGAAGATATAACAATTATAAATATATATGCACCCAACAAAGGAGCACCTCAATACATAAGGCAACTGCTAACAACTATAAAAGAAGAAATCAACAGTAACACAATAACAGTGGGGGACTTCAACACCTCACTTACACCAATGGACAGATCATCCAAAATGAAAATAAATAAGGAAACAGAAGCTTTAAATGACACAATAGACCATATAGATTTAATTGATATTTAGAGGACATTCCATCCAAAAACAGCAGATTACACTTTCTCCTCAAGTGCACATGGGACATTCGCCAGGATAGATCACATCTTGGGTCACAAATCAAGCCTCAGTAAATTTAAGAAAATTGAAATCATATCAAGCATCTTTTCTGACCACAACGCTATGAGATTAGAAATGAATTACAAGGAAAAAAACGTAAAAAACACAGACACATGTAGACTAAACAATACGTTACTAAATAACCAAGTGATCATTGAAGAAATCAAAGAAGAACTAAAAAAATACCTAGAGACAAATGAAAATGAAAGTGCGATGATCCAAAACCTATGGGATGCCACAAAAGCAGTTCTAAGAGAGAAGTTTATAGCTATACAAGCCTACCTCAAGAAATAAGAAAAATCTCAAATAAACAATCTAACCCTACACCTAAAGGAACTAGAGAAAGAAGAACAAACAAAACCCAAAGTTAGCAGAAGGAAAGAAATCATAAAAATCAGAGCAGAAATAAATGAAATAGAAATGAAGAAAACAAGAGCAAAGATCAATAAAACTAAAAACTGGTTCTTTGAGAAGATCAACAATATTGATAAACCATTAGCCAGACTCATAGAGAAAAGAGGGAGAGAACTGAAATCAATAAAATTAGAAATGAAAACAGAGAAGTTACAACAGACACTGCAGAAATACAAAGCATCCTAAGAGACTACTAGAAGCAACTCTATGCCAATAAAATGGACAACCTGGAAGAAATGGACAAATTCTTAGAAACATATAACCTTCCAAGATGGAACGAGGAAGAAATAGAAAATATGAACAGACCAATCACAAGTAATGAAATTGAAACTGTGATTAAAAATCTTCCAACAAACAAAAGTCCAGGACCAGATGGATTCACAGGTGAATTCTATCAAACATTTAGAGAAGAGCTAACATCCATCCTTCTCAAACTCTTCCAAAAATTGCAGAGGAAGGAACACTCCCAAACTCATTCTATGAGGCCACCATCTCGCTGATTCCAAAACCAGAAAAACATACTACAAAAAAAGAAAATTACAGACCAATATCACTGATGAATATAGATGCAATAATCCTCAACAAAATACTAGCGAACAGAATCCAACAACACATTAAAAGGATCATACACCATGATTAAGTGGGATTTATCCCAGGGATGCAAGGATTCTTCAATATATGCAAATCAATCAATGTGATACACCATATTAACAAATTGAAGAATAAAAACCATATGATCAACTCAATAGATGCAGAAAAAGCTTTTGACAAAATTCAACACCCATTTATGATAAAAAACTCTCCAGAAAGTGGGCATAGAGGGAACCTACCTCAACATAATAAAGGCCATATACGACAAACCCACAGCAAACATCATTCTCAACGGTGAAAAATTGAAAGCATTTCCTCTAAGATCAGGAACGAGACAAGGATGTCCACTCTCACCACTATTATTCAACATAGTTTTGGAAGTCCTAGCTACGGCAATCAGAGAAGAAAAAGAAATAAAAGGAATCCAAATTGGAAAAGAAAAAGTAAAACTGTCACTGTTTGCAGACGACATGATACTATACATAGAGAATCCTAAAAATGCCACCAGAAAACTACTAGAGCTAATCAATGAATTTGGTAAAGTTGCAGGATACAAAATTAATACACAGAAATCTCCTGCATTCCTATCCAGTAATGATGAAAAATCTGAAAGAGAAATTAAGGAAACACTCCCATTTACCATTGCAACAAAAAGAATAAAATACCTAGGGATAAACCTACGTGGGGAGACAAAAGACCTGTATGAAGAAAACTATAAGACACTGATGAAAGAAATTAAAGATGAAACAAACAGATGGAGAGATATACCATGTTCTTTGATTGGAAGAATCAATACTGTGAAAATGACTATACTATCCAAAGCAATCTACAGATTCAATGCAATTCCTATCAAATTACCAATGGCATTTTTTACAGACCTAGAACAAAAAATCTTCAAATTTGTATGGAGACACAAAAGACCCCAAATGGCCAAAGCGTTCTTGAGGGAAAGAAATGGAGCTGGAGGCATCAGGGTCCCAGACTTCAGACTATACTACAAAGCTACAGTAATCAAGACAATATGCTCCTGGCACAAAAACAGAAATAGAGATCAATGGAACAGGATAGAAAGCCCAGAGATAAACCCACGCACCTATGGTCAACTAATCTATGACAAAGGAGGCAAGGATAGAGAAAAGACAGTCTCTTCAATAAGTGATGCTGGGAAATCTGGACAGCTACATGGAAAAGAATGAAATTAGAACACTCCCTAACACCATACACAAAAATAAACTCAAAGTGGATTAGAGACCTAAATATAAGATGAGACACTATAAAACTCTTAGCGGAAAACATAGGAAGAACACTCTTTGACATAAATCACAGCAAGATCTTTTTTGATCCACCTCCTAGAATAATGGAATTAAAAACAAAAATAAACAAATGAAACCTAATGCAACTTCAAACCTTTTGCACAACAAAGGAAACCATAAACAAGATGAAAAGACAACCCTCAGAGTGGGAGAAAATATTTGCAAATGAATCAACGGACCAAGGATTAATCTCCCAAATATATAAACAGCTCATGCAGCTCAATATTAAAAAAACAAACACCCAATCCAAAAATGGGCAGAAGACCTATATAGACACTTTTCCAAAGAAGACATACAGATGGCCAAGAAGCACATGAAAAGCTGCTCAACATCACTAATTATTAGAGAAATGCAAATCAAAACTACAATGAGGTATCACCTCACACCAGTTAGAATGGGCATCATCAGAAAATCTACAAACAACAAATGCTGCAGAGGGTGTGGAGAAAAGGGAAGCCTCTTGCACTGTTGGTGGGAATGTAAATTGATACAGCCACTATTGAGAACAGTATGGAGGTTCCTTAAAAAACTGTAAATAGAATTACCATATGATCCAGCAATCCCACTACTGGGCATATACCCTGAGAAAACCATAATTCAAAAAACACATGCACCCCAATGTTCATTGCAGCACTATTTACAATAGTCAGATCATGGAAGCAACCTAAATGCCCATCGACAGATGAATGGATAAAGAAGAAGTGGTACATATATACAATGGAATATTACTCAGCCATAAAAAGGAACGAAATTGGGTCATTTGTTGAGACGTGGATGGATCTGGAGACTGTCATACAGAGTGAAGTAAGTCAGAAAGAGAAAAACAAATATCGTATATTAACGCATTTGTGTGGAACCTGGAAGAATGGTACAGATGAACTGGTTTGCAGGGCAGAATTTGAGACACAGATGTAGCTAACAAATGTATGGACACCAAGGGGGGAAAGTGGTGGGGGGGTGGGGGCGTGGTGTGATGAATTGGGAGATTGGAGTTGACATGTATACACTGATGTGTATAAAACTGATGACTAATAAGAACCTGCTGCATTAAAAGAAAAAGAAAAAGGCAGCTGACTCTGTTAATCACCCTTTCAGATGCATGCTTAAAATCAAGTGTGGAAAGATGCAATCATAACCCACTTCAAACTACTGAAGTTTGAATTAAAATATTTTGTTACTTCTGGATCCAACAGTTTTCATATATTTAATACTCTAAGCCTGGTTTTTGTCAGAAGCCTTTCTGTAATGGAACACTAAATCGCTAGCCTTTTTAAAGAATTGGTCTCATGAGAAACGGAAGGGGCAATCTGGTAGGTGATAGGAATGTAACAAAATGAAAACCCCAAAATGCATTCTATTTGTTTGTCAATGGTATAATCAGCATAGTGAAAAGGGAGAGCAGGGCATGCAGGTTCAGATCCACAGTTACCATGGCCTTATCTAGCTTCTGAGAGTGAGGTGAAGGATTGCCCCCCACTCTCCTGAGACTACATTACATGTTCCTCTTGCATTCTCCCAGACTACCCTGTTTATCACCCCTACCCCTAACTTTAATCACACTAGCGCATGAACAAGAAGACGGGGTTCTTGCATGCTGGCACTGTTCACTTCTTACTCATGGACAGCACGGAGCCTGCCACAGAACACTCAATACATATTTGTCTAAGAAACTACAGCAATTATAGAAAGTATATTTAACAGAAATAGTCTTTCTGGTCCTCATAGGTCGTGTCGGGATGTTCAGAGGTCAGGGGTACCGCAGGATGGAGTGTTGCGGTAGGTCTTGCCCTTACTCAGAAGAGATGATCCAGTCAGCCAAGCTTGTAGTAAACAGCGCATTTCCCCCAAGAATTCAGAAATTTTACTTCAGAAAAACCTCAGGTATAAAGTAATAATTATGAAAACTGAGGAAAAACAGAACAATTTCTTATAAGTAGGTGAAAAAGAATAGCACAAAACTGTACTATGCCATATATTTGTATAAAAAATATTGGACCAGAATATTAAAAAATACATTTGATTAGAGAGATATTGGTATTGTGGATAGTGGGTGTTTTATTTCTAGAGATGTTGCAAAATTTGAATAATAAATAAAACATTCAAAATGAAAATAACCTTACCCACAGCACCAAAGATGTAAACACTTATCAGGATCTGACAATCTGTTACAAATATAGACAGCAAATAAATAGGCATTGAAAATTTAGTGCGAATATTTTCTACTCTTTCAGCAGCTTAAAATAAACACAAAGAGCACACTAGTAGAATAAAAAAGGAAAAAGTCTCTAGTATCCTTGGTGCAACTCTAAGCCAGTTTCACCTTAACAGTCTGAAATTCCAGAAGCAGATGGTCCAATGATGCCAACAGTAATCATTTTATCATAAGCATATGGAAAGGGGGCTCTCATAGTGTACAGACACAGTATTGCCATTTCCGAGCCAGGTATGGGACTAAAACAAACTCCAGCTTTTAAAATTGACTGCGTCAGACACTGTTTCTTAGAATAATTCACTTGATGTTATTTCTCTGTCTTGACAAGAGATTTAAGTGAAGGCTCACCCTTTATTATAATTGCTGGAAATTAATCAGGAGGGATTGAAGCCATGTGCTACCATAGTAACCTAGGTCTTACAGAGTAGCTCTTCTTCCTTTCAAATAATTAAATTACTCTGTTAATAAATTAACGCTGAAGTCATCATCTTCCCACCCCATACCACCCGATTCCTCTGGCCCACACAGCCCAGCCTCCATTCTAAATTGCATGAGGTTAAAATAACTCACAAGCTATCCCTCTGGCGCTGGCAAATAGGCAGAAAATAGGTGATTGAGAGATTTGCTTTCAGAATTCCATCACCTTTTCTAAACAAAGCAGGTCTTTTCAACCTTAGCACTATTGACATTTTGGGCTGGATAATTCCTTGCTGGGGAGAGGGTGTCTTTCACATTACAGAATCCCTGGCCTCTACCTTTCAGATGTCACTAGCAAACCCTCCTCCCGCACCTCCCAGTTGTGATCATCAAAAATTTCTCTAGAAATTACCAAATGTCCCCCGGGGAGCAAAATCACCTCTGGATGTGAACCACTGAAATAAAGCAAAGTCCAAGGCATGAGACACCTTGTTTAAAAATATAGAAACGGATACATCTGAGTGTGAACACATTATGGTGCTACTAAGGTAGTTTTTTTTAATGAATTACACGTTCACTTACACCGAATACATGACTTGTTTTCTGACCACTAAGCCTGTCTACCTCTTAAGCCCAAGTCTAACTTGATCAAGGTCCAAATCTATCTGTCCATTCTGCATTTCCTTCAACTAAAAAAGTTTTAGAATGCATCTATTAGATGTTAAGGTCCTGGAAAACAGAGATGATGTCTTGTTCATTTTATATTTGTTCACTTATATTTATATTGTGCTCACCATGGTGCTTCACGTGTAACACCTGGCAGAATATTTTGAAAGGGCTTTAGAACAAAAACAAGATGGCACCCAAAATAACCTTATGCCCCTGCAGATCAAACAGTTAGGTGGCCTAATTCCCAACCAACCACCTATTGACAAGGACACTTGTAGATATTGCAAACAAAAAGGACACTAAAAAAGAGATTGTTTTTTCTTTTGTCAGATGGAACAAATCAAAACAAAATCCCTCCACTTCTATCAATGAGAGTGCTCTATGGAAGGAAGAACACATCCAATATCCTGCCTAACACTTTAAACACTCAGTGAGTTAACTGTGAATATGGATGGTCAACCGTATCAATTCCTTGTAGATACATCCACTACTCTACATTAAACTCTAACATCGTTGCTCAACCTCTTCCCAGGAGTAAACATGCCAAACAGGTGGCAGGTATTTCAAATAACCCACAGATTTTCTCTATTGCCCAGCCCTTAACTCTAACCCCTGGGCCCTTGATTGAAAAACATTCTTTCCTACTTTGTGATTCCAGACCTGCAAATTTCATATGGAGAGACTTATTTTGCAAATGGAATTAAATAGCAAATGCACACCAAAGGGACTATCTCTAGAGTTCAGAGGACTCCTTCATTCATAATCAAGTCATGTTTGCTCTGGATATATCTTTGCCTGCTCTGTTATATTTGATGCATCTCCAAAATAAAGGTCTTGGCACCATACCTCACTCTATGTGTTAAAAATTCCACTGAAATAGGAAAACTAATCAGGGAAGAACCCGCTAAAATTCATAGGGATCCCACCAACTTGTTCCCCAAACTTCCTAGTAGTATTCCTTGAAGCCAGAAGCAAAAGAAGGACTCAACTACAGTTGAAGGCTTTATGCCTCAAGGCATTCTCAGACCCTGCACTAGTTCTTATAACATTCCTACTCTGCAAGTAGGAAAACCAAAGGGATGAGGACATCTTTTTGAGATCTCAGGGCCATCCATCAGCCTAAATTATTATTCCTTGATTCCCAGTAGTACCTAACCCAAATAAACATCTGTCATCAATTCTACCTGAAGCTACTTGCTTTATTATAATTAGTTGATCTTTGCTGTGTGCTCCTAAATCAGAACAGTCAATATCTTTTTTCCTTCACCACAAAAAGACAAAAATATACCTGGACAAGCATGCCCCAGGGGTTCATTGAAGCCCCCTCTGATTTTTCCTAGGACCTCAAATGAGACTTAGAAGTTATCTAAATTTCCCTTGTAATTTAGTTCTGATACAATATGTAGATGGATCTCCTACTTTACTTTGGGGAAAAAAAAGCCTGTAACAAGAATTCCATTTACTTGCTCTCAGTCATAACAGAAAAAGGACAAAGTTTCCAAAGATAAAGTACAATTTTGTGAAAACTCAATCTATTATTTCAGACATGACCCACTAAGGTAGAGAATCACTGTCTTCTGATAGAGTAAAGATATCCAAACTTTTCCTAGACACCTCACAAAACAACAATTCAGAAGATTTCTAGGTTTAACTAGATTTTGCAGACAACTGGGTACCAAATTTTTCTGAGATTGCAATGTCTCTTTATTAGTTGACTAAATCCTCAGTGAGAGACCCTTTCTGCCTTGGGAGCCCAAATGTAAACAGGACTTCTATAACCTGAAGAAGGCTTTTCAACAACAATTTACTTCCCTAGACATCCTGAAGTACTAAAAGCACTTGTCTACTTATGCATGAGTAATCTGGACAAGCTCTTAGGAGTTTAGTTTATAAGACCCATCAGAAATCCACCACTTAATATAGCCTCATCCTTAACCCAGTTGCAAAGGCTTAAGCCCCTTGTCTTACAGCACTAGTTTCTGCTGTAAAAGTTGTTGATGCTTCTGTTAAGCTTCTTCTAGGATTCTCACTTGAACTAATGGTTCTTCATGCAGCTGTACTCTTACTTCCTAGAAAGAGGGCTATTATAAAAGTTGAGGACCATGCAAAAATAAATAATGTGGAAAATAAAAGAAAAGCTCTAGAAGATGATTGTACCCAAAAGACAGCCTTACCCAAGCTTTTGAGCCTAAGTAAATTCTCAAGGGATAAATCCATGGAGAGATTCAAAGAGGTCATTTATAAAATGGCTCCTGATTCCAAAATGAAGAATGAAAGAAATATGGTTGTACCCTTCACTCAGATCATCTCTGAGTCTCCCAAGATGGCCACTTGATGACGACAGATGATCTCAATGAATATTATCTAAATTCCTTCGTGAAACTACTCATCACCATCATTGTTACTATCTTAAATCAACACTGCTGCGGCAACTTAAAAAAGACAGGTAAGGTTATTTGTCAGGTAAGGAAACACCCGTCAACAATATAATCCTGGAAAAACTGTAGAGTTAGGGCAGGAACTACAAGGGCCCTTTAAACACCTTCCAATAGATTGTTGCTAGCTTCCATCTTCCAAAATGTTTCAGGGAGTTTTGTTGCTTTTTTGGTCTATTTCTTGTCCAAGAGCTACAGCCCTTATAGTCACTAAAATTCTGATTGGTTTTGCATTTCCAGCCTGAGGTGTACTGACTTTTTTTTTTTTTTTAACATCTTTATTGGAGTATAATTGCTTTACAATGTGTTAGTTTCTGCTGTATAACAAAAGTGAATCAGCTATACATATACATATATCCCCATATCCCCTCCCTCTGCATCCCCCTCCCACCATCCCCATCCCACCCCTCTAGGTGGTCACAAAGCACTGAGCTGATCTCCCTGTGCTATGCGGCTGCTTCCCACTAGCTATCTATTTTACATTTGGTAGTGTATATATGTCCATGCCACTCTCTCACTTCGTCCCAGCTTACCCTTCCCCCTCCCCACATCCTCAAGTCTACTCTCTATGTCTGCGTCTTTATTCCTGTCCTGCCCCTAGGTTCTTCAGAACCTTTTTTGTTTTTAGATTCCATATATATGTCTTAGCATACAGTATGTTTTTCTCTTTCTGACTTACTTCACTTTGTATGACAGACTCTAGGTCCATCCACTTCACTACAAATAACTCAATTTCATTTCTTTTTATGGCTGAGTAATATTCCATTGTATATATGTGCCACATCTTCTTTATCCATTCATCCATTGATGGACACCTAGGTTGTGTCCATGTCCTGGCTATTGTAAATAGAGCTGCAATGAACATTGTGGTACATGACTCTTTTTGAATTATGGTTTTCTCTGGGTATATGCCCAGTAGTGGGATTGCTGGGTCATATGATAGTTCTATTTTTAGTTTTTTAAGGAACCTCCATACTGTTTTCCATAGTGGCTGTATCAATGGTGTACTGTCTTTTATATTAAATGACTGAGGCTCATACATTATAGGAACCATCATAAAAGAACTCTGTAATATTTTACCACTTACTCCAAAACTACACTCCCTTTATCAGTCGTAATCTTCTGGAAAGGTTGAAAGAACCGGTGTCATCCTTAAATAAAATTAAGCGACTCTCAGAAAACCTTGAGCTCCCTTAGCAAAAGCATTCCCATACCCATAATGGCCCTCAGAGACACACAGTTATCTGCCTATGAAGTGGTAACTGGAAGACCCACATGCTCTGATCACCTCCTATTCACCCCATTGGTCAAGGAGGGATCCTCTGCCCTAAATAATATGAAGCGACTGAACACTTAACACTCGGCACTGAAAAATGAGATTTGCAGATATATTAGTCACATATACTTACAGCCTGGAGAAGGAAGAGATCACGTTCCATGCAGGGCCATATGAGAGCTGACTTAGGAACAGAGGGAACCACCAGGAATGGTGAGAGGTAGGCTTTGTAGTGACAAGCCGTTTACGTGACCCTTTGTTCTTTCAGGAGGATGTGATTGGCTTGTTAGAATAATTTCACGGGCTGTCACAGGATTGGCTTGTTTGAATAATTTCATAGGCTGTCAGGGAGGTGAAATTCATTAAGTTGAAGATTGGATGGGCTGCAGCTCTTCCAGCTGATAGGGGAACTAGCTGAGTGGAGAGCCTTTCCCACTACATGGAGGGGCATATCTAGAAAGAACAGAGGAGCTCATAGCTAGGCCTTTGGGGCCCCATGACACTGAAAGATATCAAGGAGCACATGAAATTTTAGATATCATAATAAACCATGTGTTTAGGGAATTCTCCTCTGATACTAGACTCTTTCCTGCTGCATACAAACATGGCAAAAAAAACTGCAAGAGACTCACGTACTTACACATTCCTATTACCAACAGATTAAGGCTGCCCTCCTACATCTTCCTAAACAACCTCTGTATGATCTTTAACCACAAGATTTCATCTTCTTGAAAAGACATCAGAGAAAAACTGCTCTTGAACCTTGTTGGAAGTACTGTTAACAACAATACAGCAGTGAAACTCCATAGAGTCTATCCTTGAATTCATGCTTCACAACTAAAGAAACAATCCAGAATTTCACATAGTTGGAAGACTACTCCAACTGAGGATTCAAACTCAGGATTCTTAGAGATCCCTTAGAGGCTGATCTTCAGAAGTAGACAGATAACCCAAGATCTTTGAAACAAGCAGATGACCTCCGATAGTGGTCAGCTTCCAATACATCAGACTACCATCCCTGTCTAATTCCTGCTTTGTTTTTCATCTGCTTATAATCATTCTTCTCATTTTATAGATCTCTAGTTGTTGTCCACCCACACTGACCATTTTTCTCTCTCCTCTTTATTTTAATGGTTAGGTCAGATCATATTCATTCTAATGCCTCTCTCAGATTATTTCAAACAGTAGCTACTGATAATTTAGCAACTGCTGGATATGTCATTCATCACTAGACCCCAATTATAAAAACCTCTGGATAATTCCAGTCTAATCAAGTGAAACCATAGGGAATTATATCTGATAGTATTTTCACTTGCACCTATGTGGACAAATGACCTTAAAAAATTAATCTGTGGGGCTTCCCTGGTGGCGCAGTGGTTAAGAATCTGCCTGCCAATGCAGGGGACATGGCTTCAAACCCTGGTTCGGGAAGATCCCACATGCTGCGGAGCAACTAAGCCCGTGCGCCACAACTACTGGGCCTGTGCTCTAGAGCCTGCGAGCCACAACTACTAAGCCTGTGTGCCACAACTACTGAAGCCCGTAAGCCTAGAGCCCATGCTCTGCAACAAGAGAAGCCACTGCAATGAGAAGCCCGCACACTGCAATGAAGAGTAGCCCCCGCTCACCACAACTAGAGGACGCCCGCACACAGCAATGAAGACCCAATGCAGCCAAAAATAAATAAATAAAATAAATTTATTAAAAAAACCAATAATCTGTGACTTTGCTAATGTCCCTCTGTCTCAGAAAAAGAATCAGTACAATCTATCGATCATACCATAGGTGATTCTAATTTGAATTCAACAACCTTCATAGGGCAATAAGCCAATTGCTTGCCACCGGGATTCAAATATGTAATCCATCTAATGCAAGACTTTGGTTCTGACCTCATATCATGAACAACTACTGTTTTTCCTGGTTCTCCGTGGAACTATCAGATGTTACTTCCTTTATAACCAGGATATCTGGTTCCATTTTCCCCAGACTAACACTTAATGCACTTTAGGAAGAATATTCTAAGACTTGTCTGAACACAGAAGCCCTCGTTCTATAAATCACCGAGGCTGGAAATTCCAACTCAGATAAAAACTCCACAACAGGGCCATCCTTGATTATTCAGGCATTCAACCTGGTGGAATTACTGACTCATTGTTTATGCAAACAATCACAGCCTTGTTACCAAGAGTAGGAATCATTAAAAAAGGGGAAAAAAAGAACATCTAAGAAATGTATCACTAACTCTGGCAGAAGTTATTAATGATACCACTTCTTCCCTAGATGGACTACTGATCAGCCTCAATTCACTGATATAAGTAGTGATGGAGAGTCACTATGCTCCAGATTTCCTCTTGGCTAGTAATGATGGCATCTATCCCACTGAAAATATTTCTTGCTGTATTAGGATCAATGAAACAGATAAGGTAGAACAGGCTATAAAACACCTAAAGGGAAACACTACTTGGCTTAGGTTGAGCCTCATGTCCTACCAAATTTGTTCTCTTGGCCTATGTTGAGAAATTAGAATTCCTGGTTTGAAGCATCTTACAGGGAGTATTGTTTTGTTTTTTGTCATAGTGATCAAACTGCTCATCTGGTGAATTCTACCCAGGATCTCTAATGCTTCTGTGCAGCCACTCTTTAATTACACATCACCACGGTGACACAACAACAAAAAATCAGGAAGACCTCACAATACAGTTGACTCTGGAGAAAGTAAACAACTGCTGAGTGGTGAAAATCTGAATCTCTATCATTCCCTCAATTGGTCAAACTTTCACAAGTGAGAGAATGACCAAAGGGGGAACTGAGGGACAAAATATACAATCAATGGCCAGACAATATATGACAATAGAACTCTGCCCACAATCTCTTTAGCAACCAACTTGGGAAGCTAAACTACTACCTCTATTACAATAGACCCAGAACAGTCATGGCTTGTTCAATGATTTCTCTATTTTTGTCCTGGCTTCCAACTCAGGACCAGCCAGAGAAAGTCAAATGTGTTCCCCAAACAATCATATAAGAAACTCCATGATAATGTACTGAAAGGAGAAAACATTTCAAAATGATAAGAGGTTAATATCCAAAAAAATAGAACTCATACAATTTAATAGCAAAAAACAAGCCTGATTAAGAAATGGACAGGGGACTTGAATAGATATTTTTCCAAAGAAGACATAAACATGGCCAACAGGCACATGAAAAGATGCTCAATATCACTAATCATCAGGGAAATGCAAATCAAAACCACAATGAGATACCACCTCACACCTGTTAGGATGGCTATCATTGAAAAAAACAAGAAATAAGTGTTAATGAGAATATGGAGAAAAGAGCACTGTTGTGGCAATGTAATCTGGTGCAACCACTGAGAAAAACAGTATGGAGATTACTCAAAAAATTCAAAATAAAACTATCCTATGATTCAGCTATTCCACTTCTGGGTATTTATTCAAAGAAAATGAAGACACTAACTGGAATAGACATATGCACCCCCATGCTTATTGCAGCAATATTTACAATAGCCGAGATATGAAAACAACCTAAGTGTCTATCGACAGATGAATGGATAAAGAAAATGTGATACACACACACACACACTGAAATATTATTTAGCTATAAAAAATGAACTCTTGCCATTTATGACAACATGGATGGACCTTGAGGGCATTATGCTATGTGAAATGTCAGACAGAGAAAGACAAATACTGCATGATCTCGCTTATATGTGGAATCTAAAAGAAAAAAAAGCTCATAGAGACAGAAAACAGATTGGTGGTTGCTAGAGGTGAGGAGTGAGAGGTGGGAAAAATGGGTGAAAGGAATGAAAAGGTATAAACTTCCAGTTATAAGTAAGTTATGGGGATGTAATGTACAGCGTGGTGACTATAGTCAACACTTGTTGCATATTTGAAAGTTGTTAA
Source organism: Balaenoptera borealis (assembly GCF_965194805.1). Classification (NCBI taxonomy): domain Eukaryota; kingdom Metazoa; phylum Chordata; class Mammalia; order Artiodactyla; family Balaenopteridae; genus Balaenoptera; species Balaenoptera borealis. The sequence goes on along the minus strand of NC_138866.1, from coordinate 38,599,691 downwards.
GAGAGTAGAACTTAAGAGTTCTTATAATAAGAAGAAACTTCTGTAACTATTTAAGGTGATGTATGTTTACTAGACTTATTGTAACCATTTTGCAATATATACAAATATCAAATCATAATGTTGTACACCTAAAATTAACACTGTATGTCAATTATACCTCATAAAAAGAAAGAAGCCCCGCTGCTAGTTAGCCCACTTTCAACTTCCCTGTGCCACAACCTCCAATTAGATCATACCTGAATTGATCATGCCTTCCCTTTATGTTCACTATAAAGCTTCCCTACTCTCTTGCCTGCCTTTGAGTCTCTGCCAAGTACAAGTGATGGTGGCTGACTCCACTACTATAGCGAGTTCTAAATAAACAGCATCTGTTTGTTCTTATTTGGTGGTCTTCCCCACACATGACTACAAGGTAACTAAGAAAATTGAAAGTCTCAGGCAAAGGAAAGAGCATTTTCAAAGACCTTGAAGTCTAAAAGAGCCTAAGAATGTGAATGATTAAAATAAGACCGTTATGCTGGAACAGCGAGCAGTAGAGGAAGGTCAGCTGTGGGTTACACCTGACAGGGCCTTTACAAATAAAGTTTGTCTTTATTCAGGTGTACCATATAATGATTCAATATTTGTATATATTATAAAATGGTTACCAAAATAAGTCTAGTTCCTCCCAGACCTGACTCCCAGAAACTGGGGGAATGTTTGCATTTTGCTACGTTTGGGGGTAATTTTTTTGCCACAAAAGATTAATATAGCAACAGAAGTGTCAACTACTTAAGCATTAAATGACATACTGCTGAACAATGTCTAGAAAAGTCAAAAGTACTTGAATAGCAAATAATGAACTTCTAAATAAAAAGCACACTTTTAAATAGACTTTGAGGCAGCAGATGTCTGAAGGTTTGTCCGGGCTAGAAGATCCACTTCCAGGCTGACTCACTCACCCACCTAGCAAGTTAGTGCAGAGTTTAGGTCAAAGAAAGAAATTCACAAGTAAATTATTATAGGTTGCAAATGGAACAGTATAGAAAATATGTCAAACTTTGTGGAATGTAGTTAATCAGTGCCTACAAAGTACTTTATAAATTTGAATAATAATATTAAAAAAAAGAGAAGCTTAAAATCATTGATCAAAATTTCTCTTAAGAAGCTAAAATGATCAATTTAACACAAATATGTAGAAGGAAAAATACATTATAAGAGCAGAAATCAATAAAATAGAAAGCAAACAATAGTGAAGGTTGACAAAACCAAAATTGGTTTTTTGAAAGATTAATAAAACTTGATAACTTCCTGACAAGACTAATTAGATAATTTTTTTCAAAAAAAAGAAAAACTACTGATATGGAACATTGCTAAAGATCTTATAGACACTAAGGGATAAGTAGGGGTGTGATGAGTAAGTTTCTCATAGTAAATCCAATAACGTAAATGAAATGGACAAATTCTTCAAAAAGCACAATTTATCAAAACAGACTCTAAAAGCAACAGAAAACCTGAGCAACTTTGAATTTTTAAAGAAATTTAATTCATTATCAGAAACCTCCCTAAAAGGAAAACTCTACTTCTAACTGGTTTCTATGATGTATTCTATCAAATATTTAAGAAAGAAAGAACACCTATCTTATGCAAACCCTTTTAGAAAATACAGGAGAAGGAAATGCTTCCTAACTTATTCTGTGAGGCAAGTATAACCCAGATACAAAGATCTCACAAAGATATTACAATAAAAGGACATGAACATAGACAAAAATTTCTTAACAAGATATGAACAAATCTACTTTGGCAATATCTGTTGATAATTTAATACATGCTTATCCTCACCTCATGCCTCAGCTAAACCATGTTTCATATCTAACCTAGAAAACCACATACGCATGTGTACAACACACTCTATACTGAAATGTTTATTACAGTATTTTTTGTACTAATAAAATAATTAAAAGTTACCTAAATATTTGTTGATTGAGAATAGCACTATATAACTATACTGTGGAATATTTACTATAGTAGGGGAAAACTTGTAGTGGTTCCACATTTAATAAGTTAGGTATCTAAAACACACTGTTAATTAAAAAATAAAAAGTCACAGAATAATACAAAAACAAGCTATAGAAAATTGTAGGAAAAATGAAAACACTCAAAACAACATTTTGTATTTTCAAATAGAATATAAATATATAAGCATAGTAATATAAAAAAGTATCTGGAAGTATAGTCACCATGCTGTACATTACATCCCCATAACTTACTTTAAAATTTTTTTAATACATAAAAAAGTATCTTATCAAACTGCTAAAAAGGGTTATTTCTGTGAACAGTTAGAACACGGTTGTATCAAAGGGAACTTCATATCATCTACAAGATTTTGAATTTAAATAACATTCAAAATTAAAAATAACAGAGGTCATGTATTATTATATAATTAAAAAGATCAATAAAATAATATTCCAATAAAAAGATGAGAAGTGGAAAAAGAAAGGAGGGTTGAAAAAAAGAAATGTTGCTAACAACATCATTAACTAAGTGAATGATACAGATATAAAGCAAGAAATAAATATATATGTGCACTACCTCAAGTCACAATGGTGAACAGTCAAGGAACTAAAAACAGGGATAAAAATATATAGGAAGGAAGAAATGAGAAGTGTTGGAAAGTCTAAGTGAATGTTTTCCTGATCTGTAAAGCAAGAGTCAATATATAAAATCCCAGACATGGAGATAAACTCAAGAATAAGAGTTAAATCAGTCCTCCTAGAAAGCAGGATTCCATGGGGTCAGGGGACTATGGCTTTTCATTATATGTCCTTCTGTCACTTTAATTTTTTTCCACCAGTATACATATATCACTATCATTTTGAATTTAAGAAGGTTACAAAAATTTCAACTTCACAACATTGTGTATAAAAAGCTTAATTCTCCTGTGTTTCTTTTGAGTGTAGTGATATGGAAGAAGGGATAATTTAATACCTATTTGAATAATAAGATATCACCTTTCATTTTAACTCTTTCTTAGTTTTGATTTTTAATAAACTTTTCATTTTAGAAGTTTTAGATTAATAAAACAATTTTTGAAGTTAGATAATACAGAGAGTTCTCACATCAAATTTTTCCTTTTATCAATATTATTATCTTACAGTAGTATGGCACATTTCATAATTAATGAACCAATATTAATAGATTAGTATTAACTTAAGCCCATACTTTATTCAGATATCCTTAGATTTTACATAATTTCCTTTTTCTACTCCAGGATCCCATCCAGGATACTATTACATTTAGTCATCATGTCTCCTGAGGCTCCTCTTGGCTGTCAGACCTTATTTTTGATGACTTTGACAGTTTTGAAGAGTACTTGTCAGTATTTTGTGTAATTTCCCACATTTGGGATTTGTCTGATATTTTCCTCATGGTTAGACTGCGGTTGAGAGTTTTTGGAAAGAGGACCCCAGTGGTATAGTGCCATTCTCATTACATCATATCAAGGGAACATACTATCAGCATGACACATAACTGTTGATGTTAACCTTGATCATGTGACTAAGGTAGTATTTATCAGGTTTCTCCACTGCAAAGTTATTCTTTTCCTGCTTTTCTACACTGTATTTCTTTGGAAGGCAGTCACCATGTGGAGTCAACACCTAAGGAGTGGGGAGTTATGATTCACATCCTTGAGGGCAAAGTATGTACATAAGGTATTTGTAATTCTTTTGCAGGAGAACTTTGTCTATTCTCCTCAATATACTCATACAATATACAAAATATAGGCATGTATATTTTATACTTTGGGTTATAATCTAATGCTTGGGCCGTGGGGAGACTTCATTGAGTACCTTTTGCATAAGTAACCCTCTGTCAGGACCATGGACAGTTCTACATGGGCTTCTTTTCATATTAATGGGAATTGCAAACTCTAAAGAAACTAGAGTTGCTTTAATTATCAGAGACATCCTGGAAGACTGCCATGCAAACTCCAACCAGAACAGTGAGAAACCCAACTAGAGCAGCTCTGACCTCATCACATCCTGTTGGTGTTCTGTACCAACATGACAAAAATTATGTGCTATTGCCCCAGACACTAGCCTAAAAGATGGCTGAGATCTTGTTTTTACTGATGAAACTCCCCTTCCACTTTTGCCGTTTTAAAATGCTGTCAATTGGTAAGAAAAATGAATCAGGCCACTTTTGAACTTGCAGAAGTAAAATTTTCCAATTTGAAATGGAAACACCATAACATTTCCAACTCTAACTTGGTGAAGTTCCAGGCCATTCTGGTAGTCTGCCGGTGTCAGGACCATTTCAGGTAGGACTCTTTAGCCTCCCCTCAGTCACATTTACATATTCTTCTCTTCAACCACTATATCTGTACTCCCACTATCTCCTGCACTCCAGTTCAGTAGCTCATTCATTGGATGATTCTGAATAGAAGCTGGCTGAGAATCTCTGTCAAAACATATCTCCATCATGTTTATCATTAACAATAACAACACCAGCAAGTGCCAAACATATTCAGCACACAAAACAGAACATAGAACTGTACTCAGGCCCTGCCCAGTGGAATCAGGATCAGAATTAAAATGCTAAGACAGAAACATGAGTCCAAAATAGTAATGCTTTCTATAGGAAAAAAGAAAAATTCCTTGATGAGGTAGAGATTTCTAGGGGTTCTGTCAAGTTGAATCACTCCTGCTTTGGAAATTGCTTGTATGAATTCCCTTTAAATATGTGGAAACAAGACAAACTTGATAAGCACTACCAGAAGTGTAACACCAGTCACACTTTCATTTGTTATTTTCCTTGCCTCAAGTTCAACAATAACAGGGAAAAAAGATGTCATTTAGCCAAAGGCATGGCAGATGTTGTCATGTTAAGAGTTTCTTAGGCAGATTGCAGCCCAATTACATGGCCAAGACTTAGCTCTAAACTCCACCATTCAATCACTCCTTCTAGCGCCTCCTTCATTCTCTCTTTAGCTCTAAATTCTCCTTCTTGCTTTTGGAAACTTCAAGACAATTTTGAGAACAGAAGATTCCTGTCAAATTCTCACATTTTACTTTAAGGTAATTAATAGTACCTTGGAATTACTCCCTATGTATGCCTTTAGGACACAGGACACCTTAAACTTTGGGGGAAGGAAGTACACAGCAGGTAAACGTGACTGGGAGCATCTGAATTTCCACAGGCTGCCTTTAAACCTGGCTCCCTGTGTGGAGTGCTAAGGAGCCAGAGTCAGCCTTGACTCTGTCCCAACTCTACTTATTATTACAATCTCTCACCAGTTTGTAAATGAAGCTTGCTGATCCCCTTTAATGGATCTTCCCAAAGATACAAAGGACAATAAAATGTCCTGGTCAGAAAAAAAAAAAAAAGAAAAAAAAAAAGACAGTTTAATAAGCTTTAGATTGTACTTACACACAGAGAAACCTGAAGAGTTGCAATCTCATCACAGTCTACTATAACACCATTACAACAATGCTGAAAGACATTTTTTGTAAACTAGTTAATGACCTTTTGTAGTAAACAAATTTTAGTCAAGTTGACACCTCTATATACTATTTCACCACAGTGTGGAAGAGAATACATTGAGCATGTTATTTTGGGTTTATAGATTTTGAGTATTTAAACTCCAGTCCAGCTAATCTTTGCTTTCACATTTGATCACAGATTTTAACACTCTTTCCTGATTCTGTTTAGATTCCCAGTTATCTGTGTGGATTTGCATTGGTGAAGGGAGGTGGACTCCATTAACAGCAACAGAAAATGAAATTCCTGAGATATTTGGGAAAAAAATGAGCTAGTGAATCACAGTGTCTTAAGAAGTATCGTAAGAATAGCTATATAACTTAGGGCAAGTCATCCTATTCTCTTTCAGCTCCAGTCTCTCCACTTTTTCATTTTTCATTTAAACTGGGGCTAAGATTCTCTGCCCTCCTTATCTGACAAATTGGCTGTGAGAGTCAAGTGTGTGAAAGAATCATGCAGACGGGAAACAGCTCAGCCACTGTAATCTGATATTATTAACAAAACCCATTCATTTACCCTAGGGTTCTGCTTCAAATTATTTTTTTTCTTCAGCCTTTTTACTAACTATCCTTATTCTACTCATATCCCTGCCATTCCTTCCAGGACTTAAGTATTCAAAAATAAGCAAGTTCTTTGGATTTGAAAACAAGGCTAAACCCTAATTCATACCAAACGCCTTCCTTCTTTTGATATTTTCTTTTCTACCGCTACACTCTTATAATACCTCTGTTCTTCCTAACTTGACAACCACAGTGTGGCCTCATCTAATTTCCACCCTATAAATTCATTCTGAAATGTATTATTCCTTTGCTCTGAAAGTCATTCTTTTACCACATCCAAGTATTTAATGTGCTCTCCCTGCAGCCACCATGGACTGTGCTCCTCCACTCCATCAGGAGAGTGGCCCTGGTTGTCATCTTGCTCTACAAAGCTCTTCTGAAGGGCACATTTCCTTGATGTTCATTTCCTTTCTGTGGCATTGTGGTGGAGGATGAGACATTGTTTAGCCCACCAAACCTGACACTAACGAGCTTGTAGTAAGTTTGTAGGAGCAATGAGGAAGGCTGATTCATCTGAGTCCAGCCACCATCAATTACACTATTGAATAAGGGACAGCACTGTCAACCGTGGGGACTGATCAAATGCTTAATTAAGTCCCTAATGAGAACTGCTTAAAGGCAGTCTCTGAATGCTTATATTAATGAAGTTACCATCCCAGCAGGATGCCTGGAGGGAGGTCACAAGTCCTTCTCACTTTTGAACTTAAGTGCTCTGTTCAAAATACAAGACAAATTGAAGATTAAAAAAAAAAAAAAACACCCAAAACTCTAAACTGGGACAGAGTATGGACTCTCATTATTAGTAGATGCAGTTTATCGAAAAAGCACTTTCATATTTCACATCTAAATGAGAGAGATGAGAGTAATGAGAGTGAGATTAATGTGAAAGGACTAATGACAGGCAACTATCTATGGATAGTTCTTCTAAGTGGAGATGAGCTCTCATAGATCGATCTGACCCCAGTTTAGTAAAATACCCAATATATCTGCTATACATAGAGCCCTCACAGTGGACCTCTGCCCTATACTTCACCTAACTTCCCCTACCTTCTCCAGATGTGGCCTACATTTCTTGGTAGCTTCGAGTTCCTCTGACTCTACCTCCCCTTTGCAAAAGGAGACCTGAAGGGTCACCTGAAGGGTGACCAGAATGTGTTTGGGGAAAACTAGTTCAGATACAATATATTCATATAATATGGTTCAGATTCAAACGGCTCTTACAATCCAGACACCAGGAGATATTGCTGTACTTTGGGAAATAGTGTCCCAGCCCAACAGTGGTGTATGCATAAAATCTATAGAGGCCTGAACCAGCAAGAACATGGTTGCAGAGTTGGTTATAATAGAACAGGTTTCTGCAGTGGAACCACATGGCATGAGAAGCAATAGCAGTTGTAAATAGACTGATTAGAAAGTCTATTTCTTCTACACCCCTGTCCTAATTATTTTTAGACAACTCAGTTTTCCAGAGCGACTTTTTTCCATTAAGGGTAGGTGAAGGCTTTAGTAATTAATTGGAAATATAGAGGCATAAGGTCATATGTTCATCCAATTTGGTGAAGCACATCTCCTGGCTAAATGGTTCTTTAGGTGATATTTATATTTTCAGCTTTCATAAGCATAGACAGACATAATGACAATAGTAAAATGAAAGCATGAGAAAAACCTAACTGTGAAAGCACAAAGATTGACATAACATAAACAGAGGGCGCCGTGGTGAAACACACTGTGTGTGGATGGTATCTGCCTTCCTCACATTCATCTGTGGGACCCCTGAGTCTCACGCTCTGGTCACTTGACCATGGTCTGGCATATTAATGAAACCTAAACATTACTAATTATGTGAGGTCATTTTGAGAATATGGTTTTATTATGCAACCTTAGAGATTATAGTCACACAATGATAAGGGAAATTAAAATTAAAAGTGAAAGAACTTATTTTAATATTTTCAGAAGTACTTGTTCTCCAAATGCATTTGGATTTATATTTTATTTATTTCTATTTTTGAACCTGTTCCAGAAAAGATTTAAGGTGACTTCCTTTGGAATTATCTATATTCACATACTAGGTTAAAATGGACCTTCTAGATAATTGAGACCCAGTCCCCAACTGCAGGACCTCGAGTGTGGTAAGGGAAATAAATACGCAAATGCATACTTAATAGGAAAAGAAAATGCAAAGGTCAAACAAAATAATAATCCCAGGACTGCAGGGGTTCAAAGCAAGAGCAGATCTCATTTGTTTGGGGAGTTCAGCAAAACGGTCATAGAGTAGATTATGTTCAAAAAGGGCCTTAAAGGAATTGGATCTGAACAGATTAGAGAATGACATTCTAGGCAGAAGGAAGAGTCTGGAAAGCCGTGCAAAAGTGGGTGTGTTCTGAGGAGATGGGGCAGTCCATCTGAGCAGGAACATAAAGTGCACTTAAAGAAATAGAGATGAAGGTAGAAGGGTCAGGCCAGTACAAATGAACAGCAGGCTCATGAGTGTACATAATTTGATAAGCAATAGAAACTGAAGCTTATTGACCAGGGAAAAGATCTGATCACAGCTGCCCTTAATAAAATGATTAATTCTGAGGTGTTGAAGCAAGCACTGTGGAGGGAAACAGAAGCTGCCATTTTAGGGGAGAGGTTATAAGGGCTTGAATCAGGCAATGGGACTAAAAGGAAAGGGTGAGTATAAGAATGAGGCAGAGGAATTTAATGAATGTGAGAATCTAGGAAAAGAGACAAGGACAGAGGGAATAAGATTGAATAATGGGGAGGACTGAGATAAAAGTGTGACTATGTTCTGTAAGCTATAAATTATGGTACAAATGAATGGCTGCTGGCATCATTAATAGACACTGGTAGACTTGACAGGAAATTAGGAGGTGACCTTTGTCATGGGGAAGGTTATGTACATATCTCAGTGTCAGGAGTCAGTGAAACACCTATGTGGTAGTATCCTTAAGACAGATAAAAATGTGGTGCAGGTCTGGAATTTCAGGGAGTACTGAGGACTAGAGGGAGATGTGGATACTGACTGCAGAAAAGTTGGGATAGAATTAGGAAAATGAAGTATATCTCTGTGGGACATGGTATAGAAAAAAGAAAAGATCCAGAAATGGTCCTTTGTGGTCTGTATACATTTATAGCACAGAAAGGATACAGAAAAACTTAAAATGATCATTTAGAGCAGGGGCCAGCAAACTTGTTCTGTAAGTGGCCAGAAATATTTTAGGAAATATTTTTGGCTTTGCTACTCATACAGCCTTCTGTTACAACTACTGTCTGACACTGTAGTGTGAAATCAGCCATAGACACTACATACACATGGCTATGTTCCAATAATGGTTTACCTAAATAACAAGCAGAAAGCCAGATTTGTCCTGTGGTTCACAGTTTGCCAATTCCTGCTTTAGACAGGAGAACCATGATAATACAGCATCTCAAAAGAGAATTTCAAAATGAATGAGGGGAATTAAATTATGTTGTAGAAAATTTCAGGAAGAATAAGGACTGAGAAAAGGCCATTTTATTTGAAGATCATCAGTCATGCTCGACAGAGTACTTCCCATAAAGTTGAGGAAGCAGAAGCCTGACTGCCAAAGAGTAAAGAGCAAGTAGATGATGCAAAATGGGATGCATGTTACTGCAACTTGCCTTATGAGAACCATGGTTGGGAAGAGCAAAGAGCCATGGGAGCTAGCACTGAAGGAGGGGAAGAGGATTGAAGGATATCTTTTAGGGCCAGAGAGGTTTAAGCATGTTTGTAGGTTTGTGGGACAGAGTGGGAAAAGAAAAGATACAAGCAAGAATCACTCCAAATATTTATGTCAAAATGGAAGCTTTGCATTTGGATAGAAGAATAGCAGGGCACACCCTCAAAAGGCTCAAAAATGCTTTATTTCTGTAGCTGTGCTATAAGATGCAGAAAGGGAGAGTTGTGCTCCGCCAATGTAGTAGAACAGAAAGGTCAAAAGCAAGCACTGGGATCAGACTAGTTATGTTCTAATTCCAGGTCTTTCTTCCTTTACCAGCAGAGTGACCTGGCACACATCACATCACTCCTTTGAAGCAAAATGGGGGTGGTATTGACCATACTCATCTCATAAAGTTGATGTGAGGATTAAGTGACACTTAGCATAGTGCAGTTAGAAAGGGCTTAATACATATAGGAGGTGTGGTTCTTATTAAAAATCTGTTGTTAATACTGGCCTGAATTTTCTTGCCCACAATATGATCACAGAAACTGAAGGAGGACTGTGTCACTCACTTCTGAATCTATGACACTGGATCCAGCAGAGACCAGTACATAAAAGTAACATCAGTTATAAATTAGACATGGTGAAGTTTGACTATGAGCAGGCATTTTACAAGTTTAAAAAAAAAAAGTGAGGATTAACCAAGATGGCAGAGTAGAAGGACGTGCTCTCACTCCCTCTTGCGAGAGCACCAGAATCACAACTGGCTGCTGGACAATCATTGACAGGAAGACCCTGGACTTCACCAAGGAGGATACCCCACGTCCAAGGACAGAGGAGAAGCCACAGTGAGACGGTAGGAGGGGCGCAATCAGAGTAAAATCAAATCCCATAACTGCTGTGTGGGTGACTCACAGACTGGAGAACACTTATACCACAGAAGTCCACCCACTGGAGTGAAGGTTCTGAGCCCCACGTCAGGCTTCCCAACCTGGGGGTCCGGCAATGGGAGGAGGAATTCCTAGAGAATCAGACTTTGAAGCCTAGTGGGAATGGATTGCAGGACTTCGACAGGATTGGGGGAAACAGAGACCCCACTCTTGGAGGGCACACACAAAGTAGTGTGCACATCGGGACCCAGGAGAAGGAGCAGTGACCCTGGGGGAGACTAAACCAGACCTACCTGCTGGTGTTGGGGGGTCTCCTGCAGAGGTGGAGGGTGGCTCTGTTTCACCGTGGGGACAAGGACACTGGCAGCGGAGGTTCTGGGAAGTGCTCCTTGGCGTGAGCCCTCCCAGAGTCTGCCATTAACCCCACCAAAGAGCCCAGGTAGGCTCCAGTGTTCGGTTGCCTCAGGCAAAACAACCAACAGGGAGGGAACACAGCCCCACCCATCAACAGTCAAGTGGATTAAAGTTTTACTGAGCTCTGACCGCCACAGCAACAGTCAGCTCTACCCACCACCAGAGCCTCCCATCAAGCCTCTTAGATAGCCTCAACCACCAGAGGGCAGACAGCAGAAGCAAGAAAAACTACAATCCTGCAGCCTGTGGACCCAAATCCACAGTTACAGAAAGATAGACAAGATGAAAAGGCAGAGGGCTATGTACCAGATGAAGGAACAAGAAAAAACCCCAGAAAAACAACTAAATGAAGTGGAGATAGGCAACCTTCCAGAAAAAGAATTCAGAATAATGATAGTGAAGATGATCCAGGACCTCGGAATAAGAATGGAGGCAAAGATTGAGAAGATGCAAGAAATGATTAACAAAGACCTAGAAGAATTAAAGAACAAACAAACAGAGATGACCAATACAATAACTGAAATGAAAACTACACTAGAAGGAATCAATAGCAGAATAACTGAGGCAGAAGAACGGATAAGGGACCTGGAAGACAGAATGGTGGAATTCACTGCTGCGGAAAAGACTAAAGAAAAAAGAATGAAGAGAAATGAAGACAGCCTAAGAGACCTCTGGGACAACGTTAAATGCAACAACATTCGCATTATAGGGGTCCCAGAAGGAGAAGAGAGAGAGAAAGGACCAGAGAAAATATTTGAAGAGATTATAGTCGAAAACTTCCCTAACATTGGAAAGGAAATAGCCACCCAAGTCCAGGAAGCGCAGAGAGTCCCATACAGGATAAACCCAAGGAGAAACACGCCGAGACACATAGTAATCAAAGTGGCAAAAATTAAAGACAAAGAAAAATTATTGAAAGCAGCAAGGGAAAAACGACAAATAACATACAAGGGAACTCCCATAAGGTTAACAGCTGATTTCTCAGCAGAAACTCTGCAAGCCAGAAGGGAGTGGCATGATATACTTAAAGTGATGAAAGGGAAGAACCTACAACCAAGATTACTCTACCCGGCAAGGATCTCATTTAGATTTGACGGAGAAATCAAAAGCTTTACAGACAAGCAAAAGCTAAGAGAATTCAGCACCACCAAACCAGCTCTACAACAAATGCTAAAGGAACTTCTCTAAGTGGGAAACACAAGAGAAGAAAAGGACCTACAAAAACAAACCCAAAACAATTAAGAAAATGGTCATAGGAACATACATATCGATAATTACCTTAAACGTGAATGGATTAAATGCCCCAACCAAAAGACATAGACTGGCTGAATGGATACAAAAACAAGACCCATATATATGCTGTCTACAAGAGACCCACTTCAGACCTAGGGACACATACAGCCTGAAAGTGAGGGGATGGAAAAAGATATTCCATGCAAATGGAAATCAAAAGAAAGCTGGAGTAGCTATACTCATATCAGATAAAATAGACTTTAAAATAAAGAATGTTACAAGAGACAAGGAAGGACACTACATAATGAGCAAGGGATCAATCCAAGAAGAAGATATAACAATTATAAATATATATGCACCCAACATAGGAGCACCTCAATACATAAGGCAACTGCTAACAGCTATAAAAGAGGAAATCGACAGTAACACAATAATAGTGGGGGACTTTAACACCTCACTTACACCAATGGGCAGATCATCCAAAATGAAAATAAATAAGGAAACAGAAGCTTTAAATGACACAATAGACCAGATAGATTTAATTGATATATATAGGACATTCCATCCAAAAACAGCAGATTACACGTTCTTCTCAAGTGCGCACGGAACATTCTCCAGGATAGATCACATCTTGGGTCACAAATCAAGCCTCAGTAAATGTAAGAAAATTTAAATCATATCAAGCATCTTTTCTGACCACAACACTATGAGATTAGAAATGAATTACAGGGAAAAAAACGTAAAAAAGACAAACACATGGAGGCTAAACAATACGTTACTAAATAACCAAGAGATCACTGAAGAAATCAAAGAGGAAATAAAAAAATATCTAGAGACAAATGACAATGAAAACACGACGACCCAAAACCTATGGGATGCAGCAAAAGCAGTTCTAAGAGGGAAGTTTATAGCTATACAAGCCTACCTAAAGAAACAAGAAAAATCTCAAGTAAAACAATCTAGCCTTACACCTAAAGAAACTAGAGAAAGAAGAACAAACAAAACCCAAAGTTAGCAGAAGGAAAGAAATCATAAAGATCAGAGCAGAAATAAATGCAATAGAAACAAAGAAAACAATAGCAAAGATTAATAACACTAAAAGTTGGTTCTTTGAGAAGATAAACAAAATTGATAACCCATTAGCCAGACTCATCAAGAAAAAGAGGGAGAGGACTCAAATCAATAAAATCAGAAATGAAAAAGGAGAAGTTACAACAGACACCGCAGAAATACAAAGCATCCTAAGAGACTACTACAAGCAACTTTATGCCAATAAAATGGACAACCTGGAAGAAATGGACAAATTTTTAGAAAGGTATAACCTTCCAAGACTGAACCAGGAAGAAACAGAAAATATGAACAGACTAATCATAAGTAATGAAATTGAAACTGTGATTAAAAATCTTCCAACAGGGGCTTCCCTGGTGGCGCAGTGGTTGAGAATCTGCCTGCCAATGCAGGGGACACGGGTTCGAGCCCTGGTCAGGGAGGATCCCACATGCCGCGGAGCAACTAGGCCCGTGAGCCACAATTACTGAGCCTGCACGTCTGGAGAGGCCGTGATAATGAGAGGCCCCGCGCACCGCGATGAAGAGTGGCCCCCACATGCCACAACTAGAGAAAGCCCTCGCACAGAAACGAAGACCCAACACAGCCATAAATAAATAAAATAGTGTTTAAATAAATAAAAATAAAAAGCCAGCTTGTATATCACCTGCTCTTTAAAAAAAAAAAAATCTTCCAAAAAACAAAAGTCCAGGACCAGATGGCTTCACAGGTGAATTCTATCAAACATTTAGAGAAGAGCTAACACCTATCCTTCTCAAACTCTTCCAAAAAATTGCAGAGGAAGGAACACTCCCAAACTCATTCTATGAGGCCACCATCACCCTGATACCAAAACCAGACAAAGACACTACAAAAAAAGAAAATTACAGACCAATATCACTGATGAATATAGATGCAAAAATCCTCAACAAAATACTAGCAAACAGAATCCAACAACACATTAAAAGGATCATACACCACAATCAAGTGGGATTTATCCCAGGGATGCAAGGATTCTTCAATATACGCAAATCAATCAATGTGATACACCATATTAACAAATTGAAGAATAAAAACCATATGATCATCTCAATAGATGCAGAAAAAGCTTTTGACAAAATTCAACACCCATTTCTGATAAAAACTCTCCAGAAAGTGGGCATAGAGGGAACCTACCTCAACATAATAAAGGCCATATATGACAAACCCACAGCAAACATCATTCTCAATGGTGAAAAACTGGAAGCATTTCCTCTAAGATCAGGAACGAGACAAGGATGTCCACTCTCACCACTATTATTCAACATAGTTCTGGAAGTCCTAGCTACGGCAATCAGAGAAGAAAAAGAAATAAAAGGAATACAAATTGGAAAAGAAGAAGTAAAACTGTCACTGTTTGCGGATGACATGATACTATACATAGAGAATCCTAAAACTGCCACCAGAAGACTGCTAGAGCTAATTAATGAATATGGTAAAGTTGCAGGATACAAAATGAATGCACAGAAAGCTCTTGCATTCCTATACACTAATGATGAAAAATCTGAAAGAGAAATTATGGAAACACTCCCATTTACCATTGCAACAAAAAGAATAAAATACCTAGGAATAAACCTACCTAGGGAGACAAAAGACCTGTATGCAGAAAACTATAAGACACTGATGAAAGAAATTAAAGATGATACCAACAGATGGAGAGATATACCATTTTCTTGGATTGGAAGAATCAACATTGTGAAAATGAGTATACTACCCAAAGCAGTCTACAGATTCGATGCAATCCCTATCAAATTACCAATGGCATTTTTTACGGAGCTAGAACAAATCATCTTAAAATTTGTATGGAGACACAAAGACCCCGAATAGCCAAAGCAGTCTTGAGGCAAAAAAATGGAGCTGGAGGAATCAGACTCCCTGACTTCAGACTATACTACAAAGCTACAGTAATCAAGACAATATGGTACTGGCACAAAAACAGAAACATAGATCAATGGAACAAGATAGAAAGCCCAGAGATTAACCCACGTACCTATGGTCAACTAATCTATGACAAAGGAGGCAAAGATATACAATGGAGAAAAGACAGTCTCTTCAATAAGTGGTGCTGGGAAAACTGGACAGCTACATGTAAAAGAATGAAATTAGAACACTCCCTAACACCATACACAAAAATAAACTCAAAATGGATTAGAGACCTAAATATAAGACTGGACACTATAAAACTCTTAGAGGAAAACATAGGAAGAACACTCTTTGACATAAATCACAGCAAGATCTTTTTTGATCCACTTCCTAGAGTAATGGAAATAAAAACAAAAATAAACAAATGGGACCTAATGAAACTTCAAAGCTTTTGCACAGCAAAGGAAACCATAAACAAGACGAAAAGACAACCCTCAGAATGGGAGAAGATATTTGCAAACGAATCAACGGACAAAGGATTAATCTCCAAAATATATAAACAGCTCATTCAGCTCAATATTAAAGAAACAAACACCCCAATCCAAAAATGGGCAGAAGACCTAAATAGACATTTCTCCAAAGAAGACATACAGACGGCCACGAAGCACATGAAAAGATGCTCAACATCACTAATTATTAGAGAAATGCAAATCAAAACTACAATGAGGTATCACCTCACTCCTGTTAGAATGGGCATCATCAGAAAATCTACAAACAACAAATGCTGGAGAGGGTGTGGAGAAAAGGGAACCCTCTTGCACTGTTGGTGGGAATGTAAATTGATACAGCCACTATGGAGAACAATATGGAGGTTCCTTAAAAAACTAAAAATAGAATTACCATATGACCCAGCAATCCCACTACTGGGCATATACCCAGAGAAAACTGTAATTCAAAAAGACACATGCACCCGAATGTTCATTGCAGCACTATTTACAATAGCCAGGTCATGGAAGCAACCTAAATGCCCATCGACAGACGAATGGATAAAGAAGAAGTGGTACATATATACAATGGAATATTACTCAGCCATAAAAAGGAACGAAATTGAGTCATTTGTTGAGACGTGGATGGAACTAGAGACTGTCATACAGAGTGAAGTAAGTCAGAAAGAGAAAAACAAATATCGTATATTAATGCATGTATGTGGAACCTAGAAAAATGGTACAGATGAGCCGGTTTGCAGGGCAGAAGTTGAGACACAGATGTAGAGAATGGACATATGGACACCAAGGGGGGAAAACTGCGGTGGGGTGGGGATGGTGGTGTGCTGAATTGGGCGATTGGGATTGACATGTATACACTGATGTGTATAAAATTGATGCCTAATAAGAACCTGCAGTATAAAAAAACAAACAAAACAACTAATACTAAACTTTCATTGGGTTATTTGTATGGAAATATGTTAATATAAATGTTTCAGACATTACATGAAATTTCTAAAAATCTTATATTTGTATTTGTATGGAAATATGTATGGAAATATGTTAATATAAATGTTTCAGACATTACATGAAATTTCTAAAAATCTTATATGTTCTGGTATAACATTATAAGTAATAATCCTAGTTATTACTTTAAAATGTATATCTCAGAAATAACTAATTTTCTTGTCAACTGCATTATTATGAACTTTCATCAAATCTTTAACCGTGGTCATTTTTACGTCTTTTGTCATTTACAGACAGTTCTGGGTGTACTCTGATGCTTTTGCAAATATGTTCCTATTAAAGGGTTTCATCTTGAAGAAATTCATGGAAAAGACTCTGACAAGTACAGGTTTCTGGTAACTGACTGTACTGCTGAACTGAATGAATAAGCATTTTCAGAACTCGAATGAAAAACTGATGAACCCATAAAAGTGCTAACAAAAGATCAAGATAAAAAAAAAAATTAATTACATGGGACTGAGTGAACTGATGAGGATGAGTATAATTTTTGTGACTTTCTGTCTGAATTAAAAAAAAAAATCCCACAAGGACTCAGAGGCAAAGAATATACAAATCAATTTTCACTGCAAAGTAAAGGAGCTGTTACAGTGGAGGATTACTGGACTGAATGTCAATATTATGACATAGTATGAGTGTGTTTCATGTTTGGTAATTGCAATCATTGTTGCTTTTGTTGTGGTCATCCATGTACAATGCTTGGTGTCAGTCTATTTATCTCTTGTAAAAATAAAATACAGTGTGTGTGTGTGGAAAAAAAAAACAGATTTACACACACACACACAAAGAACACTTCAGAAAATTCCATGACATTTCAGTATAAGAATCTTAGGCTGATGAGGAAACTAGCTAAGAGGTAAATCACTCAGCAATGTCACCCCAGTAGTTGAATTCTGGGTCAATATTAGAACTTGGGCTTCCAGGGTTCTTTATAACTTCTCCACATTTGTGGAATGTTTTCTTTTTACTGGTACTGGTAAGGAAGTGCATTGAGGGTGAGAGAAAAATATTGATTAGATCATCTGGCAAACTTGGAGTCTCATTTCCTCTGCAATGATTTTCCTATCCTTAGTAAGAATGAAGAGCAACCTAGGAAATTCATCATTTTTGGTGATGTTGTTTTTTCAGCTGAATCTCAAACCTAAATATAGATCTGACTATTCCACTTAAACATTAAATTCAAAAGTTGCTTTTTGATATAAATGATAAAAGTTAATCCCATGTTCCTCTACCTGTCTCTAGATATTGCTAGAGCTGGCTATGGGTGTATGTGTGGAGACAGGCATGTGCACACATGAGGCCAAGACACTCCTGGTACACAGTTAAGGATTTATGCAACTAACTAGAACTTCATTTATATCTTCCCAATTTAAATTCTATACAAGTGGAGAAAATGTAATTTGCCAGCTTGTTAGTCTCTCTGATAGATTCCCCAACAACAGACCTATATTTACTTTATCCAGTTTGCATTAGATATGAAATATAATCATTTTCTCTATACTCTCACCGTCAAATAAATACTTAACATATGTTTCTGTTGAAGAAATTATGGTGCTCATTTCATTTCTACCACAGACTGGTGGTTTAGGGAGAAAGCTTTATTTTACTGTACTACAGTGATTTTCCTGCTCTGATATTTTTCTGCTGCAATTTATATCTCAGAAAAAACATTAACAAAAATCATTAAAGCTGTATCTTGTTCAATAACTTGCTACCCTTCATAAGCAACTTTATTACAACGATATTAGAACAGTTTTCCAACAGGAGTCAGTATTTAAACTAGGAAATTTCACCTTGAATAAACTTTGTGAAAAGGCACTCACCAGGAGAAGTAACAACATATGCCATCTAAATATGTAAAAGTTGTTGGGAGAAAAATAAAATCATCAGCTATTCCTGTAACTAGCACATGGCATGTTCCTGCTGATTTGTCCTACTGGGAAAGGAAAAAAAAAAAAAAAAGATCATCCTTGTTGACTCCCACTTGTGCTTATTCCACACCTTTTATGTGGGAGTGGCAGGCAGAGTGATCTGGGTATCTGACTCAATGCCTAGCAATCCAATCCAATTTACAAATCCACTCCAACCTGGAAAGCCAAGCCTTTCCTAGTGCTTGGCTTTCACCCTTAAAGCCATGTTTACCAGGTAGAAGAGAAGATGTAAATGCGCTAGTTCCTAATATACTTATACACTATGATCATGTTATTTGGAGATAACACCTGTCTACAAAGCCCAAGAGTTTCTCAAATTTAATTCCCCTCATTAACAGCACAAGTCCACCCCTTTGTACAGGGTGATTTTGGACAAAGGCACTGGTATCAGTCAAAATGGATGCAGGCTCTAATGTTGGAGCAGAGAACTATAAGGCTGCTCTGTAAGAGTTTAACCCTTTCATTACTGGATCATGGTTAAGTCCAGGGATGCCCCTTGAGACAGAAGCTCAAGGCAGGAACTTTGTTCCAACAGTACAGAAGCATTTTAACAATTCAAAGACTATAGAAATGGAATGCCAGAGCTCCTTGTGATCTTATCCTTCTTCCATTACACAGACTTCTCCCAAATACTTACCAGACAACCCCTTAATTCCGAAGGGGGAATTATTTACAATACATGCTAATCCATCTCCAATTATTATTTCTTGTTTGTATGTGGGTTTTCTCATTATACCATTGACCTAACAAGAACATCCCATTAAGTTCAGGAACTGTCAGATTCAAATGGATGAATCAGCTCCATGATACCATTGGCTCATTTCTACCTTACAGTTGCTTAAAAGTAAACACTCTGGAGTTACAGAATTATCACATTTATGTCACCCTTAAAATTAAACAGTTAGCCCATTCTATTTCTTCTAATTTTAATAACACCCTTTGTTTCATTATATTAGATTTTTATTCTGAACAATATTAGACAAAAATTCTCCTCTGGATTTTCTGGTAGGTGCAGAGATCAGCAAAACTCTCTTAATATTTGTGAACATCAATACTTTGAGACCCTCCCATTACAATTATGTCACTGAAAATCATAAGCTTCAAACAATAAAATAAAACTTTCAATAATATATACAAACTATATATATATATATATATTCTATATACCTGTACTAGTTGCTTTCAAAGTTTAGATACCCAATAAAATGTTTTCCAGCTTTATTGAGGTATAGTTGACATATAACATTGTATAAGTTTAACATGTATGATGTGATGGCTTGATACACATAAATATTGCAAAATGATTACAATAATAGGGTTAGTTAACTTCTCCATCACCTCATATAATTATATATTTTTTGTGTGTGGTGAGAACATTAAAGATCTACTTTCTTAGAAACTTTAAAGTATATAATAAATATTATTAACCATAGTCACCATGCTGTATATTAGATTCCCAGAATTTACTCATCTTATAACTGGAAGCCTGTAACTTTTGACCAACATCTCCCCATTTCCCTTGCCCCTGAGACCCTGGCAACCACCATTCTGTTTTCTGTTTCGATGAGTCAGGCTTCATTAGATTTCACATATAAGTGAGATCATATAGTTTTTGTCTATCTCTGACTTGTTTCACTTAGCATAATGTCAATTATCTCTCTCGTTAAAACAACAGAAAGATATTCTTAGAGAATATTTCAAAAAGTGCTTAAAAATATACCCAAACCAACTGCGAGAAAAATAAAAAGAACTTAAATGTTATGAAATACTGATATGAAAAGTAAAGCCACTAAACATAAAATTAAGTCCAACTATCTGGTAAAAAATCAGTTACGTAAATGCATACTTCTACTACAGAGCACGATAGTATAATATGCACTATACTAGCCCATTTGACATAAGCAACCAAAATACTGGACAAAATTTGTGAAACAATAGTTCACAGAGATTACAGGACTATGATCCCTAAAAGAAGGGAAGTAACAAAGTGAGCTGTATAATCAACCTGGCTTTCTGCCCAAAGGTATTTGAGACCAACCAGGGATTAAAAACAGACATGCAACAAGGTAATATTTAAACTGTCCAGAATCTAACAAAACAGACAGACAGACACGCAAAGAAGCAGTAAAATATAACCCATAACCAGGAGAAAACTCAATTGAAATAAAACCAAAATGCTAATGTGATAAAATTAGCAAACAAATAATTTAAGTATTATAAACATGTTCAATAATATAAAGAAAAACATGAACATGAGAAACAAAGCAGAAACTATAAAAATGGAGGTATGGGGCAAAAAAATATAGTATCTGAAACAAAATTTTCACCGATGGGTTTAACAGGAAATTAGCATCGCAGAAGTAAAGTTAACTTGAAAACAGGGCAAAAGGATCCATGAATACTGAAGTACACAGAGAAAAAAACTATAAGAAAAAATGACAGTTTCATTGACATGTGAGACAATATTAATAGGTCTAATATATGCATAATTGGAGTTCCGGGGGGGGAAAAAGAGGCAGGCCGAAAATATACAGGAAAATTTATAACTTTACATGCATAGTTAAAAAGTAAAAAAATATAAAGTTTTAAGTCAATCACATAATCTTCTACAATAGAAATCTAGAAAAAGAAGACAAAATGAAAGCTGAAGTGAACAGTAGGGAATAATTTAAGAGTATAATCAATAAATAGCAAACAGAACAGAAGAGAGAGAATCAGTAAGAACAAAGGTAGCTTCTTTGAAAAGAAATAAAAATGATAAATCTTTAGCTTGATTTATTGAAAAAGAAAAAGTAGGGGAAGAAGCCATAAGTTTCCAAAATTACCAGTAAAATTGGGAGAAAATCAACAGGACCCTACAGCCTAAAATTACTGCAACTACTATCCCTAAAAAATACAGTAAACAACTTTATGTCAAAAAATTCAACAATTTAGATGAAATGGATATTTTTATTTTTTTTTTAACACAAAAAGTACCAGAATTATAATTTAAAAACTTGATGACTACCCCTGTCCTCTCACAGAAAAAATAAAAAGAACATCAGGCTTAGTTGGCCTCAATCAGGAATTTTATTTAATATTTAAGGAATAAATAAACCCAATCTTACACAAAATGTTTCAGCAAATAGAGGAAGAGGAATCATATTCCAGTATTTATCCTGATAGCAAAGCCAGACAATGACAAGAAAAAATTGCAAAACTCTATTCCTTAAAAACATAGCTACAACATTCTAGTTATAATATTAGAAAATTAATGTAAAAATACACTAAAAGTATGTTATTAAGTGATGCATATCCCATAAATGTAAGATTAATGTTTTAAAAACAAGCTAATGTAATTCACACACAGAATAAAGGAAAATAAAATTTCCTCAATAGAGGCAGAGAAAGCATTTGACATAGTTCAACAATCATTCATGACAAAAAAAAAAGAGCCACATGAAAAAAATTAGAAATTAAAAAAAGTGTTTCTCAACCTGATTAAGGGCAACTACAGGTGACTATAAGAATCTACCATTAATATGAAACTTAATGGTGAAATAGTTAACATTTTCCTCCCAAAATCAAAACAAGGCAAGAATGCAAGCTCTCATCTTTCCCAATTAATATTCTTTTTGAGGTTCTACCCAGTGCAATAAAGCAAGAAAAAGAAATAAAACATGTATTACTCAGCAAGAGGATAGCTATTTTTATTTTCAGTTGACTTAATTGTGAATAAATAAATCCTAAAGCATCTACAAAAGAACAAAACAAAACTCCACTAGAACTACAAAGTTAATATGGCAAGATCACAGGATAAAAAGTCCTGTCACAGGATGTAAAAATTAATTATATTTCTATATACTAGAAATGAACAATTGGAAAATAAAATACAAAATTAACAAAGCAATACAATTTACATTAACATCAAAAGTATGAAATGCTGAGGAATAAATTAACCAAAAGATAGGTAAGGTCCCTAAATCAAAATTAAAACACATAGCTATAATTTAAGAAAAACCTATGTAAATAGTCATGTCATGTTTATTGAAGAGTCCATATTATAAAAACACAATTGCCCACAAATTGCTCACAAGAACTGTTTTTGTTTGTTTTTTATTGTTATTTTAAAAATTAATTATTACTATTTTTTGTCTGCATTGGGTCTTCGTTGCTGTGCACAGGCTTTCTCTAGTTGTAGCAAGGGGGGGGGGCTACTCTTCGTTGCAGTGCATGGGCTTCTCATTGCAGTGGCTTCTCCTGTTGCAGAGCACAGGATCTAGGTGCATGGGCTTCAGTAGTTGTGGCTCATGGGCTCTAGAACACAGCCTCAGTAGTTGTGACACATGGGCTTAATCTGCATCATTTGGGATCTTCCTGGACCCAGGGCTTGAACCTGTGTCCCCTGCATTGGCAGGCATATTCTTAACTACTGCCCACAAGGGAAGTCCCGGTTTTTTTTTTTTTTTTTTTTTTAAGATAAACAAAACGGATAAGCCTTTAGCCAGGCTTATCAAAAAGAAAAGAGAGAGAACCCAAGTTAACAAAGTGTGAAATGAAAGAGGAGAAATAACAACTGATATCACAGAGATACAAAATATCACAAATGAATACTTATTGGACAACCCGGAAGAAATGGATTAATGTCTAGAAACACACAATCTTCCAAGACTGCATCAGGAAGAAATAAACGATCTGAACATTTGAATAGACTGATCAATTACTATTAGTGAAATTGAATTTGTAATTAAAAAACAAAACAAAACTCCCAGCAAAAAATATTTCAGGATCTGAGAACTTCACAGGGGGATTAAACAAAACTCCTCAGGAGAATTAAGAAGAGCTAATACCTATCCTTCTCAAACTATTCCAGAAAATTGAAGAGGAAGGAAAACTACCAAATTCATTCTATGAGGTCACAATTACCCTGATACCAAAACCAGACAAAGCTATTAAAAAAATAGAAAATTACACTCCAATATCTCTGATGAGTATAGATGCAAAACTCTTCAACAAAATATTAGCAAACCACATTCAACAATATATAAAAAGGATCATTCACCATGATCAAGTGGGATTTATTCCAGACATGCAAGGATGTTTCAATATTTGCAAATCAATCAATGTGATGCACAACATTACCAAAAGGAAGGATAAAAATCACATGATGATCTCAATAGACACAAAAAAGCATTTAACAAATTTCAACATCCATTCATGATAAAACCTTTCATCACAGTTGGTATAGAGGGGTCATATATCAACATAATAGAGGCCATTATGACAAACCCACAGCATACTTAATGATGAAAAGCAGAAAGTCTTTTCTCTAAAATCAGGAACAAGATAAGGATGCTCACTCTCACCACTTCTATTTAACATAGTATTGGAAGTTGTAACAACAGCAACTGAACAAGGAAAAGAAATAAAAGGCAGCCAAATTGGAAGGGAAGAAGAGGAAGCAAGAAAACAATCCTGTTTAAAATCGTATCAAAAAGAGTAATATACCTAGGAATAAACTTAACCAAGGAGGTGAAAGACCTATACTCTGAAAACTGTAAAAATTAATGAAGAAATTTGAAAATGATACAAATAAATGGAAAGTTATCTCATATTCTTAGATTGGAAGAATTAATATTGTTAAAATGTTCATAACCCAAAGTAATCTACAGATTTAATGTGATCCCTATCAAAAAAAAAAAACATGACATTTTCCACAGAACTAGAATAAATAATTCTAAAATTTATATGGAAGCACAGAAGACCCTGAATAGCCAAAGCAATTTTGAGAAAAAAGAACAAAGTTGGAGGTATCACATCCTTGACTTCAGACAATAGTACAAAGCTGCAGTAATCAAAACAGCAAGGTACTGGCACAAAAACAGACACAGAGATTTATGGAACAGAATAGAGGGCCCAGAAATAAACCCATACACTTATGGTCAATTAATATATGACAGAGGAGCCAGGAATACGTAACAGGGAAAAGATGTCTCTTCAATAAATGGTGCTGGGAAAACTGGACAGCTACATGTAAAAGAATAAAATTAGAACATTTTCTCACCCCATGTATAAAAATAAACTCAAAGTGGATTAAAGACTAAATGTAAGACTGGAAACTATAAAACACCTAGAAGAGAACATAGGCAAAATAGTCTTTGACATAAATTGTAGTAATTTTTTTTAATGTTGTCTAAGGCAAAGGAAATAAAAGCAAAAATAACAAATAGAACATATTTAAACTTAAAAACTTTTGCAAAGCAAAGGAAACCATCAACAAAATGAAAAGACAACCTACAGAAAGAGAGAAAATATTTGCTAATGATATGACAGATAAGGGGTTAATAACCAAAATATATAAGCAGCTCATACAAAGCCAAACAATCCAATTAAAAACAGGCAGAAAACCTGAATAGATATATTTCCAAATAAGACAGACAGATGGCCACAGGAACATGAAAAGATGCTTAATATCACTAATTGTCAGATAAATAAAAAAACAAAAATGAAATACTATCACATCACACCTGTCAGAATGCCTATCATCAAAAAGACCACAAATACAAATGTTGGTGAGGATGTGGAGAGAAGGGAATTTTGTACGCTGTTGGTGGGAATGTAAATTGGTGCAGTCACTATGAAAAACAGTATGAAGTTTTAAAAAACTAAAAACAGAATTACTATGTGATCCAGCCATCCCACCCATGGGTTTATATCCCAAGAAAATGAAAGCACTAATTGGAAAAGATACATGCACCCTAATGTTCATAGCAGCATTATTTACAATAGCCAAGATATGGAAGTAACCTAAGTGTCCATCAACAGACGAATGGATAAAGAAGAAGTGGTATTTATATACAAGGGATTACTTCTTAGCCATAGAAAAGAATGAAATTTTTTCTTTTGCAACAATGTGGATAGACCTGGAGGTATTATGTTTAGTGAAATATGTCAGACAGAGAAAGACAAATACTGTTATGTATCACTTATATGTGGAATCTAAAATATTAAACAAACAAATGAATATAACATAACAGAAACAGACTCACAGATATAGAGCACAAGCTAGTGGTTACCAGTGGAGAGAGGAAAAGGAAGAGGAGCAAGACACAGGTAAAGGATTAAGAGGTACCAACTACTATGAGGAGCCCACAACGAAGAGTAGCCCTCCACTCACCACAACTAGAGAAAGCTCGGCCGCAGCAAAGAAAACCCAGCGCAGCCAAAAAAAAAAAAAAAAAAAAAAAAATACTATGTATAAAATAAATACTATGTATAAAATACTATACTATGTATAAAATAAATAAGCTACAAGAATATATTGTACAGCACAGGGATTATAGCCAAAATTTTACAGTTCAATAAAGTATAATCTATAAAAATATTGAATCACTATGTTGTACACCTGAAACTAATATAATACTGTAAGTCAACTATACTTCAGTGAAAAAAATGTAAAATAATTTTAAAAAAGATCCAGTAACTTAGCTGGACTGCTGTAAATGAAAACATTTTGTACAGGGGTGTATTGCTTCATTTTTTTACTGCGTTATTTTCAAGACACATGGTTTTAAAGGGTTTTATAGGTAACAACTAGTAGAGTTAAAGACAATCTATACCTTCCACATACCCGAAGATAAGAGCACATAGATGATAATCCATATAGCAAAAGTGAAAAATAAAATGATTATTAAGTTTTAAAGAGAGTAATAGCAAGACAGCATAATTATAGAAGCTTAACTATCAGCTATATCAGCTATTACTTGTAACTATGAATGAAAATTATTTTGGTTTTGACATAGAAATTTGAAAATTAATTATTTCAAATACTATTTGAAATACATATGTGATAAAAGCAGGAGAAAAACTAAATATGTACAGTATGTCCACATTTTATTGTAGTACTCTTTCTCCTTTTTAAAAGATCTCCCATGAAATATAACTTGGATAAATGAAGAGTAAGATTGTAAGCAATTATCTTTATACTTTTCTACAGTAATTATTTTTATAAGTATGAAAGACAACAAGAATTGTGGTGACATTAAATGCCCTCACTTTTTGCCTAGGACAGCACTTTTCACATCTGAGATATAAATAATTTCACAAGATGGAAATAGAATTTTTCTTTTGCATACAGAAAGAAAACAACTTTTAAATTTGAAATTTAAAACATTGTCAAAACTTTTTTTTTCTAATGTTAAATGTCAAGGAAAGCAATTTAGAAAACCCTGTCTGTAATTCTGAAAGAGTCCTGCAACTTAGATTTGCTAAATAAGTTGCCCTGTGCTCACTATATGTACTTCTGATTCTCTTACCTCCCTCATATCCTCTTCCCTGTTGGAAGTCAAATACCTTTTTCTAAAAGTACTTTATGGTTCTGCTGAACCTAGGGGCAGGACAGGAATAAAGAAGCAGATGTAGAGAATGGACTTGAGGACACGGGGAGGGGGAAGGGTAAGTTGGGACGAAGTGAGAGAGTAGCATTGACATATATACACTACCAAATGTAAAATAGCTAGTGGGAAGCAGCCGCATAGCACAGGGAGATCAGCTTAGTGCTTTGTGACCACCTAGAGGGGTGGGATAGGGAGGGTTGGAGGAAGGTGCAAGAGGGAGAGGATATGGGGATATATGTATACATATAGCTGATTCACTTTGTTATACAGCAGAAACTAACACAACATTGTAAAGCGATTATACCCCAATAAAGATGTTAGAAAACATAAAAAAAAAATAAAAGTACTTTGCCTCCACAACTTCTTGTCACAGGGAGAGGTCTGTTTAAAAATGTAGAGTAGCTTCATAGCAGCAAAGAAATGTGGTAGAAGTCTTCCTGAAATTAAGTCGTAACTCTATGTCATTAAAGGATAGTGGTAGGCAGTTAATTTCTCTTTAGTATTGCACTAAAGTCCATTAAGAGAGCTTCTCTAATTGTGGGAATTGATTAGAATTCTTTGGAGCATTCTGGATACCTTGATAGTCAGAAGGCAGCAGGATAAGTGTTAAAGGTGAAGCTGACACACATTTATCCCTATAGCTAAAGGAATGGTATTTGGTAGTCATCTTTAAATATTACTATTTTATAGATAGTTATATTAATATCTTAAAGCTATTTCCCTCCCCCACATCAATACATTAAGTGTGATAAACACTTTTCTGTATTAAAAGTAGAAAATTAACTCCACTTTCCTTCTCCCAATGTTTAAAATTATTTAATAATATTTCCTCTCTTGATGTTCCAACTTTTTAATGTGGTAATAGAAAGGGGAATAAAAGACTAGAACAGAAATGGTAGAAAGATCATCATAGGTTTAAAGTTCAAGATGGCTTGCTTAGCACACTATCTTCCCAAAGAACTATAAAAATGACAAAAGGAATATATAACAACAAAAATAAAATCTTACAGTTGGAGAAAGCTAATATAGTGGTACCACTTCCAAACATACCATATATTATGAGTTGCAGGAAGGTATAAAGAAGATAAAGAAAAATTGATAATGTAAACCCACAGATCTGGGGAGAAAAATCCATAACCTCTGTCAGAAAAGAGAACCTCAAAAAAGTGAAATTTTTGGGCATAATCCTAGACTAAGTACAACCTCAGCAACATCAGCCCCAACCACTCTTAACCCACAACTAGAGTATGACAATCCACATAAGGAAGCACTGACTATTCACCTTTCTTTAATAAACCATCAGGCTAATCTCCTATCACATCTCACATTCCTATTTGCCTCATCACTTCCAAAAACTCTGTTATCCAGATCATCCACTAACTCTCATCCCTATACTGCAGTGTCAGTGTACATGCCCTAAAAGGTTGACTTAATAACAATCTACAATTCCCCAAATCTTTCAGTGTGTCTTCTGCTGTTCCTGATCTAAAATAAGCGAACACTCCTATTACCTCAAGCTCCTCTCTGAATACACCTTTCACCTCCTTGCCTTGAAGAAATCGTGGAAGTCTCCTGAGCCCATGATGTCTGCTGACACCCTCCCAAGACAGGCTTCAGGAAAAAGATGTGAGTAGGTATCCTCCTTAACACTTGAACACCACTATTTCTCCTTCCTCCTTTCCAAAACCAAGCTCCTTTGAAATATAGTCATTTCTCATTATTTGCGATTAGTTATGTTCTATAAAGTTACTGGCAAATGTTAAGTCAGCAACTGCTGAACTATTGTGCCTAGGGGAAATTTGGGGTTAGGTTCCTCTGAGTCTCTGGTCACATTTTCATTTCAAACATTTCAAATTAAGGAAATTAAATAGATGTACAAAATAGCAGAAAACAGAGAATTGAGAATCAAATTAATAAACTGGAAAAATGAATTGAAATATTTACTCAGAATATGATCCCATGGGCACAAAGATGAAAAAATATGGAAGAACAGATAACAGAATAGAAAATAAATACAGAGATTCCAATAACTATCTTATGATTTTCCATAAGTCAACCACAGGGGAAATAGGGGGAAGAAATAACATGAAAAAACATATCTAAACTAAATAAAAGTTCACATCTTCATATTTAAAGGGAATATTAACAGATAATCATGAGTAATGAGAAGCTATGAAAGTTAGAAACACCTCAGTGAAAGTTCAGAGTTCCAAACATAAAAAGAAGATAATAAATTCATCTGGAGAAAAATTGGTTATCTATAAAGGAACAAAAATCAGTTGACATAAGTTATGCAAAAATTAGTAAACAGAAACCTCAATTAAATACAGTCAGGAGACCAGAAAGAGGACCTCTTACTCCCTGTGATAATAGCAGAGCCCAACAGGAAGTATAAAAACTCCTCTTTTTTTTCCAGGAAGGACTCAACCAATGAAAATACATGGACTTTTTGCTTACTAGAGCCCTCCCAACTTCCTTTTTCCCCTCTATAAAAGTATTCTCCTTCCCTTTCTGCAGGGGAGCTTGCATGGGATACACCATGATTGTAGACCCTGAATTGCAATTCTCCCTTGATACCAAATAAACTCATCATTGCTGGAGAAGTACCTGGCAGTCTTTTGTTTCAGGTCAATAGTCATCTTATTTGGAGAAAAAAAAAAAAATGTTAGAAAACAGTGAGCCAATGTCTTCAAAATACTGAGGGAAAATAATAGCAGGTAGCCTCTAAGATGGCCCCACATGATCCCCATGTGCTAGTAGTCATGCTCTTCTCTAATTGCCCTCTCCTTGAGTGTGAACTGGACTTAGTGAATCACTTCTAACACATAGAATACAGATGTAACAGGATGTCACTTTTACGATTAGGTTAAAAACTTTGCCATCTGTTTTAAGGGCAGTCTCTTTCCTTCTCATGTGCCGTTGCTGTGAGAGAAGTCACCTTCCATTCTGTGAGATGCCCTATGGAAAGATTCATTTAGCAAGGAAAGAAAGGAGGCTTCCAGCCAAAAGCCAGAACTGAACCTGCCAACAACCACGTCACTGAGCTTGGAATTGAATCATTCCCTTAGTGATGTCTTTTGATGTAACCACAGCCCAAGCTGCCAGTTTCATTACAACCTCTTGAGTGACTCTGAGCCAGAGGAAACCAGTGAATTTACACCCATATTCCTGACTCACAGAAACTGTGAAAAACAAATGTTTGTTGTTTTAAGCCCTGAAGTTTAGTGGTGATTTGTTATGGAGAAATAAATAACTAACAGGCATTCCAGTGTGTTTGCAAAATAAAAACATTTTAGAAGAAGAATTCAAAACCACAAAAAATTCTGAAAGAATTAAGGATGTGCTCCAGTCAAATGAAAAATTAATCTAAGAAAGACTTGAGAAACTAAATATAATAATACATTTTTAAACAAAAAAAGATATAGATAATTCTAAGCAACTGTCTAGAGTTGTGAAACCTAATTGTTAAGAAATAACTTATAAGGAATTAGAATTATAATAAAACAATAAAAACATTCTAGAGCTTAAATCCCAGTGTTTTCAAGGAAACAGAATGTATATGGTGGGGGCCAAGAAAGTACAAGAGTGCTAAGAAATTTATCTTCTTCAGGAGAAATTATATAACTTCATCAACTATCTATATTCATCAAATATATAATGCTTGTTTAAAATGAAATAATAACCATGAGAAAAATGCAAATATGATTTATAACCATGAGGTGGGGAAAGAGATAGAGAAAACTTATCATTACAGCTAAAGAGAGGAAAGACAGGGGAAATACTAGAAAAGAAAACATTAAAAAACATTAAAAAAATAACAATACTACAAAGCCACAGTAAACAAAACAGTGTGGTATTGGCACAAAAACAGACATATGGATCAATAGAACAGAATAGAGAGCTCAGAGATAAACCCACACACCTATGGTCAATTAATCTTCAACAAAGGCGGCAAGAATATATAATGGTAAAAAGAGAGTCTCTTCAGCAAGTGGTGCTGGGAAAGTTGGGCAGCTTCATGAAAATCAATGAAGTTAGAACACACCCTCACATCATACATAAAAATAAACTAAAAATGGCTTAAAGACTTAAACATAAGACATGACACCATAAAACTCCTAGAAGAGATCATAGGCAAAACATTCTCTGACATAAATTGTACCAGTGTTTTCTTAGGTCAGTCTCCCAAGGCAATAGAAATAAAAACAAAAATAAATAAATGGGGCCTAATCAAACTTACAAGCTTTTGTATAGCAAAGGAAACCATAAACAAGATGAAAAGACCACTTACAGAATGGAAGAAAACATTTACAAACAATGCAACTAACAAGGGCTTAATTTCCAAAATATGCAAACAGCTCATACAACTCAACAACAAAAAACAAACATAGAAATTGAAAAATGGGCAGAAGACCTAAATAGACATTTCTCCAAAGAACACATACAGATGGGGACTTCCCTAGTAGTGCAGTGGTTAAGAATTCATCTGCCAATGCAGGGGACACGGGTTTGAGCCCTGGTCCAGGAAGATCCGACATGCCATGGAGCAACTAAGCCTGTGCACCACAACTACTGAGCCCACGTGCCACAACTACTGAAGCCTGCATACCTAGAGCCTGTGCTCTGCAAAAAGAGAAGTCACTGCAATGAGAAGTTCATGCACCACAATGAAGAGCAGCCCCTGCTCACCGCAACTAGAGAAAGCCCACACACAGCAACAAAGACCCAATGCAGCCAAAAATAAATAACTAAATTTATATATATATAAAAAATAACACATACAGATGGTCAAGAGGCACATGAAAAGATGCTCAACATTTCTAATTATTAGAGAACTGCAAATTAAAACTACAAAGAGGTACCACCTCATACTGGTCAGAATGGCCACCATTAAAAAGTCTACAAATAACAAATGATGGACAGGGTGTGGAGAAAAGGGAACCCTCCTACACTGCTGGTGGGAATGTAAATTGGTGCAGTCATTACAGAAAACAGTATGGAGGTTCCTCAAAAAACTAAAAATAGAATTACTCTATGATCCAGCAATCCCACTCCTGGGAGTATATCAGACAAAACTATAATTCAAAAAGATGCATGCACCCCTACGTTCATAGCAACACTATTCAAAATAGCCAAGGCATGGAAACAACCTAAATGTCCATCAACAGATGAATGGATAAAGAATATTCGGTACATATATACAATGGAATAATACTCAGCCTTAAAAAAGAATGAAATAATGCCATTTGCGATAACATGGCTGGAACTAGAGGTTATCATACTAAGTGAAGTAAGTCAGAAAGTGAAAGACAAATATCATATGATATCACTTATATGTGGTGAAACCAGTATCAGAATTATACATTATAGAAAAATTAAAAACAATATGTTATCCATAGGCTAAAATCTAGGGTACACCTTAATTGATGTTCAAAAGAAATCATATAGACTTAATGTAATTATTAGAAATTAAGAAAGATCAAAAGTAA
Source organism: Balaenoptera borealis (assembly GCF_965194805.1). Classification (NCBI taxonomy): domain Eukaryota; kingdom Metazoa; phylum Chordata; class Mammalia; order Artiodactyla; family Balaenopteridae; genus Balaenoptera; species Balaenoptera borealis. The sequence continues at coordinate 38,567,133 of NC_138866.1, read as the reverse complement.
ATAAAATATTCAATTTAAAACCAGGAATATAGACAACTAAATATCTCTTAATAAGTAAAAAGAAGTAACAAAGATAAAAGATAAAAGCAGAAGTTGATCATACTCAGTGTTGACTAGGGTATGAAGAAACAGGACTTTATACTTTTAAGGCTTCAGATTGTTAAAGTTTTTTGGGAGGGCAACTGAGAAAAATCTTTTAAAATTTCCAATTTATATACTTATATATTTTTGCAAACCATCCTATATTTTTAGTCACCCTTGTCCCAACAAAATAATGGGAGGCTTCTCATTCCAACATTATTTTTAACAGCAACATTTGGAAAAGATATTAATACCCAACAATAACAGCCTGATTAAATAAACTGTATTATCTTCATGTATAAAATATTTTGTAGCAGTCAAACAAATGATTGCTCTCTGTTCTGAAAGAAATACCAGATATTTATTATTAAATGTAAAAAGTATGCAGCAAACAGTATTTGTAATATGGTACCATTTTGCATGTTTTAAATCATATGTACATGTTAAGCATCTAAAACTATCTTCATAAGAAAATTTAGAAGAATATATACAAAACTGTAAACAGATGTTACCCGTGAGATAGTGAACTAGGGGATATACAGTCATACCTTGGAGATACTGCAGGATTGGCTCCAGACCACTGCAATAAAGCGATTATCACAATAAAGTAAGCCTCATGAAGTTTGGGGGTTCCCAGTGCATATAAAAGTTATCTTTACACTATACTGTAGTCTATTAAGCATGCCAGAGCATTATGTCTATAAAAAAAAATGTATGTACCCTAATTTTAAAAAAATGCTGTTGGAAAAATGATGCTGAAAGACTTGCTTGATGGAAGGTTGCCATAAACCTTCAATTTGTTAAAAACACATTATCTGTGAATCACAATAAAGCAAAGCACAATAAAATGAGGTATGCCTATATTGAAGTAATTGAATCTTCTCTTTCAAACCATAAACTATGCTTAACTTTTTTTTAAACATCTTTATTGGATTATAATTTCTTTACAATGTTGTGTTAGTTTCTGCTGTATAACAAAGTGAATTAGCTATATGTATACATATATCCCCATATCCCCTCTCTCTTGCATCTCCCTCCCCATCCCATCCCTCTAGTTGGTCACAAATCACCGAGCTGATCTCCCACTGCTATGCAGCTGCTTTCCACTAGCTATCTATTTTGCATTTGGTAGTGTATATATGTCAAGTTACTATCTCACTTTGTCCCAGCTTAAACTTCCCCCTCCCTGTGCCCTCAAGTCCATTCTCTACGTCTGCATCTTTATTCCTGTCCTGCCCTTAGGTTCATCAGAACCATTTTTTTAAAGATTCCATATATATGTGTTAGCATACAGTATTTGTTTTTCCCTTTCTGACTTACCTTACTCTCTATGACAGACTCTAGGTCCATCCACCTCACTACAAACAACTCAATTTCATTTCATTTATGGCTGAGTAATATCCCATTGTATATATGTGCCACGTCTTTTTATCCATTCATATGTCAACGGACACTTAGGTTGCTTCCATGTCCTAGCTATTATAAATAGTTCTGCAACGAACATTGTGGTATGTGATTCTTTTTGAACTATGGTTTTCTCAGTGTATATGCCCAGTAGTGGGATTGCTGGGTCATATGGTAGTTCTATTTTTAGTTTTTTAAGGAACCTCCATACTGTTCTCCATAGTGGCTGCATCAATTTACATTCCCACCAATAGTGCAAGAAGGTTCCCTTTTCTCCACACCCTCTCCAGCTTTTATTGTCTGCAGATATTTTGATGATTGTCAGTCTGACCAGTGTGAGGTGATACCTCATTGCAGTTTTGATTTGCACTTCTCTAATATTAGTGATGCTGAGCATCCTTTCATGCGTTTGTTGGCAATCTGTATATCTTCTTTGGGGAAATGTCTCTTTAGGTCTTCTGCCAATTTTTGGATTGGGTGGTTTGTTGATTGATATTGAGCTGCATGAGCTGCTTGTATATTTTGGAGATTAATCCTTTGTCAGTTGTTTCATTTGCAAATATTTTCTCCCATTCTGAGGGTTGTCTTTGCATTGTGTTTATGGTTTCCTTTGCTGTGCAAAAGCTTTTAAGTTACATTAGGTCCCATTTATTTATTTTTGTTTTTATTTCCATTTCTCTAGGAGGTGGGTCAAAAAGGATTTTGCTGTGATTTATGTCATAGAGTGTTCTGCCTATGTTTTCCTCTAAGAGTTTTATAGTGTTTGGCCTTACATGTAGGTCTTTAATTCATCTTGAGTTTATTTTTGTGTATGGTGTTAGGGAATGTTCTAATTTCATTCTTTTATATGTAGCAGTCCAGTTTTCCCAGCACCACTTATTGAAGAGGCTGTTTTTTTCTCCAGTGTATATTCTTGCCTCCTTTACCAAGATAAGGTGACCATATATGCATGGGTTTATCTCTGGGCTTTCTCTCCTGTTCCATTGATCTATATTTCTGTTTTAGTGCCAGTACCAAACTGTCTTGGTTACTGTAGCTTTGTAGTATAGTCTGAAGTCAGGGAGCCTGATTCCTCCAGCTCTGTTTTTCTTTCTCAAGATTGCTTTGGCTATTCTGGGTCTTCTGTGTTTCCATACACTTTGTGAAATCTTTGGTTCTTGTTCTGTGAAAAATGCCATTGGTAGTTTGATAAGGATTGCGTTGAATCTGTAGATTGCTTTGGGTAGTATAGTCATTTTCACAATGTTGATTCTTCCAACCCAAAAACATGGTATATGACTCCATCTGTTTGTATCATCTTTAATTTCTTTCATCAATGTGTTATACTTTTCTGCATACAGGTCTTTTGTCTACTTAGGTAGGTTTATTCCTAGGTATTTTATTCTTTTTGTTGCAATGGTAAATGAGAGTGTTTCCTTAAATCCTCTTTCAGATTTTCCATCATTAGTGTAAAGGAATGCAAGAGATTTCTGTGTATTAATTCTGTATCCTGCTACTTTACCAAATTCATTGGTTAGCTCTAATAGTTTTCTGGTAGCATCTTTAGGATTCTCCTTGTATAGTATCATGTCATTTGCAAACAGTGACAGTTTTATTTCTTCTTTTCCGATTTGGATTCCTTTTATTTCTTTTTCTTCTCTGATTGCTGTGGCTAAAACTTCCAAAACTATGTTGAATAATAGTGGTGAGAGTGGACAACCTTGTCTTGTTTCTGATCTTAGAAGAAATGGTTTCAGTTTTTCACCATCGAGAACCATGTTGGCTGCGGGTTTCTCATATATGGCCTTTATTATGTTGAGGTAAGTTCCCTCTATGCCCACTTTCTGAAGGGTTTTTTTTTTTATCATAAATGGGTGTTGAAGTTTGTCAAAAGCTTTTTCTGCATCTACTGAGATGATCATATGGTTTTTTTCCTTCAATCTGTTAATATGGTTTATCACATTGATTGATTTGCATATATTGAAATATCCTTGCATTCCTGGGATAAACCCCACGTGATAATGGTGTATGATCCTTTTAATGTACTGTTGGATTTTGTTTGCTAGTATTTTGTTGAGGATTTTTGCATCTATGTTCATCAGTGATATTGGCCTGTAGATTTCTTTTTTTTTTTCTGACATCTTTGTCTGGTTTTGGTATCAGGGTGATGGTAACCTCATAGAATGAGTTTGGGTGTGTTCCTGCCTCTGCTATATTTTGGAAGAGTTTGAGAAGGATAGGTATTAGCTCTACTCTAAATGTTTGATAGAATTCGCCTGTGAAGCCATCTGGTCCTGGGCTTCTGTTTCTTGGAAGATTTTTAATCACAGTTTCAATATCAGTGCTTGTGATTGGTCTGTTTATATTTTCTATTTCTTCCTGGTTCAGACTCAGAAGGTGGTGCTTTTCTAGAAATTTGTCCATTTTCCAGGTTTTCCATTTTATTGGCATATAGTTGCTAGTAGTAATCTCTCATGATCCTTTGTATTTCTGCAGTGTCAGTTGTTACTTCTGCTTTTTCATTTCTAATTCTATTTATTTGAGTCTTCTCCCTTTTTTTCTTGATAACTCTGGCTAATGGTTTATCAGTCTTGTTTATCTTCTCAAAGAATCAGTTTTTAGTTTTATTGATCTTAGCTATTGTTTCCTTCATTTCTTTTTCATTTATTTCTGATCTGATCTTTATGATTTCTTTTTTTTTTTTGTTCTTCTTTCTCTAATTGCTTTAGGTGTAAGGTTAGGTTGTTTATTTGAGATGTTTCTTGTTTCTTGAGGTAGGATTGTATTGCTCTAAACTTCCCTCTTAGAAATGCTTTTGCTGTATCGCATAGGTTTTGGGTCGTCGTGTTTTCATTGTCATTTGTTTCTAGGTATTTTTTGATTTCCTTATGATTTCTTCAGTGATCTCTTGGTTATTTAATAGTGTATTGTTTAGCCGCATAAGTTTGTACTTTTTACAGATTTTTCCTGTTATTGATATCTAATCTCATAGCATTGTGGTCAGAAAAGTTACTTGATAAAATTTCAATTTTCTTAAATTTACCAAGGCTTGATTTGTGACCCAAGATATGATCTATCCTGGAGAATGCTCCATGAGCACTTGAGAAGAAAGTGTATTCTGTTGTTTTTGGTTGGAATGTCCTATAAATATCAATTAAGTCCATCTTGTTTAATGTATCATTTAGAGCTTATGTTTCCTTATTTATTTTCATTTTGGATGATCTGTCCATTGGTGAAAGTGGGGTGTTAAAGTCCCCTACTATGATTGTGTTACTGTCAATTTCCCCTCTTATGGCTCTTAGTATTTGCCTTATGTATTGAGGTGCTCCTATATTGGGTGCATAAATATTTACAATTGTTATATCTTCTTCTTGATCCCTTGATCATTATGTAGTGTCCTTCTCTGTCTCTTATAATAGTCTTTATTTTAAAGTCTATTTTGTCTGATATGAGAATTGCTACTCCAGCTTTCTTTTGATTTCCATTTGCATGGCATATCTTTTTCCAGCCCCTCACTTTCAGTCTATATGTGTCCCTAGGTCTGAAATGGGTCTCTTGTAGACAGCATATATATGGGTCTTGTTTTTGTATCCATTCAGCCAGTATGTCTTTTGCTTGGAGCATTTAATACATTTACATTTAAGGTAATTATCGATATGTATGTTCCTATGACCATTGTCTTAATTGTTTGGGGTTTGTTATTGTAGGTGTTTTCCTTCTCTTGTGTTTCCTGCCTAGAGAAGTTCCTATAGCATTTGTTGTAAAGCTGGTTTGGTGGTGCTGAATTCTCTTAGCGTTTTCTTGTCTGTAAAGGTTTTAATTTCTCCATTGAATCTGAATGAGATCTTTGCTGGGTAGAGTAATCTTGGTTGTAGGTTTTTCCTTTTCCTCACTTTAAATATGTCCTGGCACTCCCTTCTGGCTTACAGAGTTTCTTCTGAAAGTTCAGCTGTTAACCTTATTGGGATTCCCTTGTATGTTATTTGTTGGATTTCCCTTGCTGCTTTTAATATGTTTTTCTTTGAATTTACTTTTTGATTGGTTGATTAGTGTGTGTCTTTGAATGTTCCTCCTTGTATTTATCCTGTATGGGACTCTCTGAACTTCCTGGACTTGACTATTTCCTTTCCCATATTCGGGAAGTTTTCAACCATAATCTCTTCAAATATTTTCTCAGTCCCTTTTTTTTCTCTTCTTCTTCTGGGACCCCTATAATTCGAATGTTGGTGCATTTAATGTTGTCCCAGACGTCTCTGAGAATGTACTCAATTCTTTTCATCTTTTCTAAAATTCTGCTCTGCAGTGGTTATTTCCAGTATTTTATCTTCCAGGTCACTTATCCATTCTTCTGCCTCAGTTATTCTGCTATTGATTCCTTCTAGAGAATTTTTAATTTCATTTATTATGTTGTTCATCATTGTTTGTTTGCTCTTTAGTTCTTCTAGTTCCTTGTTAAACATTTCTTGTATTTTTTCCATTCTATTTCTAAGAGTTTGGGTCATCTTTACTATCATTACTCTGAATTCTTTTTCAGGTAGGATGCCTATTTCCTCTTCATTTGTTTGTTCTGGTAGGTTTTTACCTAGTCCTTCATCCGCTGTGTATTTCTCTGTCTTCTCATTTTCATTAGCTTACTGTGTTTGGGGTCTCCTTTCTTCAGGCTGCAGGTTTGTAGTTCCCATTGTTTTTGGTGTCTGCCCCAGTAGTAATGTTGGTTCAGTGGGTTGTGTAGTCTTCCTCGTGGAGGGGACTGGTTTCTGTTTTCTGGCAGATGAGGCTGGATCTAGTCTTTCTGTTTGGCAGGACCGTGTCTGGTGGTGTGTTTTGGGGTGTCTGTGAACTTATTATGATTTTAGGCAGCCTCTCTGCTAATGTGTGGTGTTGTGTTCCTGTCTTGCTAGTTGTTTGGCATAGGGTGTCCAGCACTGTAGCTTGCTGGTCGTTGAGTATAGCTGGGTCTTAGCATTGAGATGGAGATCTCTGGGAGAGCTTTTGCCATTTGATATCACATGGGGCCAGCAGGTCTCTGCTTGACCAATGTCCCTCACTTGCCTCTCTCACCTCAGTGGCTTGGGTCTGACACCCGACCGGAGCACCAAGAACCTGTCTGCCACACAGCTCAGAAGAAAAGGGAGAAGGAAGGAAGGAAGGAAAGAAGGAAGCAAGGAAGGAAGCAAGGAAGGTGGGAGGGAAGGAGAGAGGGAGGGAAGGAAGGAAGGAAGGAAAGAAGGAAAGAAGGAAGCAAAAAGAAAGAAAGAAAGAAAGTTATTCAAATAAAAAATTAAAAATATTATTAAAAATAAAAAATTTAAAAAGTAATTTAAACTAAAAAAAAAAGAAAGAAAGAAGAGAGCAACCAAACCAAAAAATGAACCCAGCAATGATAACAAGTGCTAAAAACTATACTAAAAAAAAAAAGAGAGAACCCTAGGACAAATGGTAAAAGCAAAGCTCTATAGACAAAGTCACACAAAGAAGCATACACATACACACTCACAAAAAGAGAAAAAGGATAAAAATATATATACATAGGGCTTCCCTGGTGGCGCAGTGGTTGAGAATCTGCCTCCTAATGCAGGGGACACGGGTTCGAGCCCTGGTCTGGGAGGATCCCACATGCCGCGGAGCAACTAGGCCCGTGAGCCACAACTACTGAGCCTGCGCGCCTGGAGCCTGTGCCCCGCAACAAGAGAGGCTGCGACAGTGAAAGGCCCGCGCACCGTGATGAACAGTGGCCCCCGCTTGCCGCAACTATAGAAAGCCCTAGCACAGAAACGAAGACCCAACATAGCAATCAATCAATAAATCAATAAATCTTAAAAAAAAAAAAAAAAGACCTACGGTAATTATCATTACAAAAAACAAAAAAATATATATATATACATATAAAAAAAAGAAAAAGGAAGAGAGCAACCAGATCAATAAACAAATCTACTAATGATAATAAGCTCTAAATACTAAACTAAGATAAACATAAAACCAGAAACAAATTAGATGCAGAAATAAAACCCCAAGTCTATAGTTGCTCCCAAAGTCCACAGCCTCAATTTTGGGATGATTTGTTGTCTATTCAGGTATTCCACAGATGCAGGGTACATCAAGTTGATTGTGGAGATTTAATCCACTGCTCCTGAGGCTGCTGGGAGAGATTTCTCTTTCTCTTCTTTGTTCGCACAGCTCCTGGGGTTCAGTTTTGGATTTGGCCCCGCCTCTGCATGTAGGTCACCTGAGGGCATCTTTTCTTCACCCAGACAGGACAGGCTTAAAGTAGCAGCTGATTAGGGGGCTCTGGCTCACTCAGGCTGGGGGGAGGGGGGGTATGGAGTGAGGGGTGAGCCTGCATCGGCAGAGGCCAGTGTGACGTTGCAACAGCTTGAGGCTGTGTGTATTCTCCCAGAGAAATTGTCCCTGGATCACGGGACCCTGGCAGTGGCGGGCTGCACAGGCTCGCAGGAGGGAAGGTGTGGATAGTGACCTGTGCTTGCACACAGGCTTCTTGGTGGCGGCAGTGGCAACCGCATTCGTGTTTCATGCCCATCTCTAGTGTCTGTGCTTATAGCTGTGGCTCGTGTCCATCTCTGGAGCTCGTTTAGGCACTGCTCTAAATCCCCTCTCCTCGTGCACCCTGAAACAATGGTCTCTTGACTCTTAGGCAGTTCCAGACTTTTTCCTGGACTCCTCCTGGGTAGCTGTGGCGCACTAGCTCCCTTTGGGTTGTGTTCACCCAGCCAACCCCAGTCTTCTCCCTGGGATCTACCTCCGAAGCCTGAGCCTCAGCTCCCAGCCCCCACCTGCTCTGGTGGGTGAGCAGAGAAGCCTCTCAGGCTGGTAAGTGCTGGTCGGCTCCTATTCTCTGTGTACGAATCTCTCTGCTTTGTCCTCTGCACCCTTGTTACTGTGCTCTCCTTTGTGGCTCTGAAGCTCCCCCCCCCCACATTTCCACCAGTGAAGCAGCTTCCTAGTGTGTGGAAACTTTTCCTCCTTCACAGCTCCCTCCCAGAGGTGCAGGTCCTGTCCCTATTCCTTTGTCTCTGTTTTTCCTTTTTTCTTTTGCCCTACCCAGGTACGTGGGTAGTTTCTTGCCTTTTGGGAAGTCTGAGGTCTTCTGTCATCATTCAGTAGGTGTTCTCTAGGAGTTGTTCCACATGTAGATGTATTTTTGATATATTTGTGTGGAGGAAGGTCATCTCCACATTTTATTCCTCTGCCATCTTGAAGGTCCAGCCTCAATAGTTTTATTTTTAAATGACCTTGTTATATTTGGCTTCAGGACATTAAACTTTCAGAGTACAAAGAGAGAGAATAATATTTAATAAATTGCAAGCCTACAAGGCAAAAACTATGATTATTTTCCATTTACTGTATCACCTCAAGCCCGTGGTGCTAAAGAAATGTTAAATGATAAAACTTGGCCTTAATGGAAAGGCCTGTGAAAGGGAGAACAGATCATCCTGTAACCTTCACAGGAGCATACACAAAACTTCTGGTGGTTAGTGCAAGCATCTGAATAAAATGAAAAAGTAAAAGCTTCCTTGGTGGTAAGATTTACCCCAGTTCTTAAGCCAAGCTTTTAGATCTCCAGATGTGGGAGCTATGATGATGTCTTTATTGTGCCCCTGTTGGATCTTCTGTGTCTAGCACAGTATCTGGCACATGACTGGCTCTCAATAAACATTTGTTAAATTAATGTATAAAGAATTCCAAAGTCATGGATTTTTTTCCTCTTCTTATTATCAAAATCATAGGGTGAATTCATCTTCATAGCAACCAAGGCCTTCCTGCAGCTCTGACCTTTCTTTACTGATTATTTATTCCAAATGTGAAGGTGGCAGTCAGGGAATGAATTAAATGAGGGAAGAGATGCATGGAAATTGGTAACTGGTTATTTTCATCTCTGATAATGCCCTAGGGTTTTAATGGTAAGCCATCACTAATACCCTACTTAGGTGATAACTTCTATAAGCAAAAGTTTTCAGGTATTAGACACTGGCAAACCAGGTCAGAGGAGAATGGGGCATCCAAAAGAAGGAGAATGGAAGTTCCAAGGAAGGTGAGAAAGGACCAAACATAGGCTCTATCACACAGTTCAACACGTCTAAAACAAATTTATTAGTATTTGCTTGTAGTTGAGGAAAATCTTCAGACAACTCCAACTTCATTCCTTCTCTATTTGTCTTCAAGTTTCCACTATGTTCCCATTCATCTTGATTCATCGAGACATCAGCACACCTTTGAGTTTCCCTTTCCTTGTACTTATTCACTCATTCATCTTTTGAGCATCTGCTATCAGCCAGGTTTCATGCTATGTTCTAGAGAGTGTGCATCCATGTCCTCTACTTTCAAAAAACTCATGATCTAGCCCAGAGCATACCATCCACCTTAAGTCTTCACTAACAATCGCAATAATCTCATAGCTATATTTTCTCATTCTGATATATCTGCATCTAACTCATTATTCACCCAACAGCATATTTATCTTTCTCTTCAAGGGATTATGTGTACGAGAGTATACTTTACATTCCATTCTCTAGATATTTATACTGGGGCAGTCAATGCTAGATACCCATCCATTATGCATTACTAATAGAAACTTGATTTTGTTTTAAGCAGCTAGCCTCACACAATTTCTAGCTTTCATTGCAGCTGAAGTAGCCATGTAACACTTTCTGGACAAGGATGTATAAGCAGAAGTTGCAAGGTGGGACTTCCATGAAAGCTCTTTAAAAAGGAGAAGACTGCTGAAATCATGTTTTAACTTTTATCCCTCTCCCATCTTACTATCTGGAATGTGGGCCTGATGCTGTACTTATTTCTTTAGATAACCATGAGACAGGAAGGCTATGGACTAAAGACATATGGCAGGGATAGCTAAGCAGAAATATAGAGCAAGCTTCGGTTCCTGATGGCACTGTGAAGATGCTACACCAGTTCCAGGTTGCCAATCTCCAGATTGCTCATGCACATATCTTTATTTTAAACCATCGTTAATCAGTTTTCTCTTACTCCCAAGCCAAACATGATCCTAACGGACACATGTGCCTTCCTCCCCAACCACACCTCCTGTTTCACTTTTGCAGTAGCCCCTTTTACTGGCAAGTTCATCTACTTATTGCCACCAAAATGGACCATGACGTTTTGTGCCTTTGATTCCTTTTTTTCCTCCTACTGGATATAAGTTCTCTCCCCTTCCTTTCTAGACATCTAACTCCTACCCTCTTGTGCAAGGGCAAGATTATAAGGTAGAAAGAACATGAGCTTTTCCACCAGGCTGGCCTAGGTTTAAATCCTAGCTCCCCTGTTAACCTACATGATGATCCTGGATCGTAAACTCAATGCCACTCAGTCTCTTCATCTGTAAGATGGAGATGACAGTACCTACCTCAGAAGGTGGTTTTGAATGAGGGTCAGCAAACTACAGCCTGTGGGCCAAATCCAGTCTATGACCTGTTTTTGTAAATAAAGTTTTATTGGAACACAGAAATACCCATTTGTTTATGAATTGTCTATAACTGCCTTCATGCCACAATGGTAGACTTGAATACTTGTAGTAGAAACTCTGGCCTACAGAGCTGACAACTTTTACACTCTGGCCTTCAGTGTTGAGTTCCAAGGAAGAAATAAATGTTGAGAGCCCAGCATAGCACTGGTATGGAGTAGTCTACTGGGTGGGTGGCAATGGTGAGGCCATGGATAGAGGGGGCATGTGGCAGGGGAAGTGCTGTCCAGAAGACTGATGGACTAGCTGCTGGTAGGTCTTCCAGGAAGTCATTACAGATAGAGAGTCAAGTTCTCAGCTTCCCAAGTCCAGAAGCAATTTGGCCAGTGTCTGAAAATAGGATCTTGTCTCAGGGCAGATAAAAAACAACTAAGCTCACCAAAGACTAATGGGTAAAACAATGTAAACTTACTACAGGAAACCCTTGACATTCCTAGAAAGAAAAGTTCTTTCAACTAATTGGAAGTAGCTCTACTTGAGCAATAGTAGCATGTCATTGTTTTTATTAAGAAATGAATTTGCATTCCCGGAGTATACAGAAACGAGATACTCAGCCAGTGAGTAAGCCTACTAAGCACCTATGCACATCTCAATGAGGTTTTATTCCCCTGTTTACCACCTCCTGGTTGTTAAATCCTGGGATGTAATGTGATAGAGACTTTATTTCTAAGTGAAAAAATGCCCCCTGCTTCCCCAAAATAAAAACAAAAATCTCCAACTGATCATGTTGTGACAGAAGTAAAAAGAAAATGAAGGAAAATTAGGTAAAAGTGATATTTCTTAGCCAAAATGAGAAAGTTTTCAGTGACTTGAAGAGTGGAACTTCCTAATGGATAGACTCATTATACTTTTTCCAATGAGGAAAACTATAACGTACACATGGGGAAAGAGTACTGTATTTTATAACAAATAACATATGTGATAAGGGTGTTTGCAAATTTGAGAACTCACAAAAGAAGGGAAGGGAGAGAGAGAGAGAGGAAGGGAGGGAGGGAGTCAATGAGGGGGGTAAAAAGAGAGTGGTTTGAGAAGGAAAGAGAAGGAAAGAACGGGAGAGGAAGGAAAGAAGGAAGGAAGGAAGGAAGGGAGGGAGGGAAGAAGGATGGGTGGAAGGGTAGAAGGACAGGGATAAAGAGCAAGGAAGAGGGAGGGAGAGAGGAAAGAACCCCTAATAAATACCTGGAGAGCAGGTTCTGTTCTCCCCAAATTATTGTTTCATTAAATTGTAATCGTAAAATTGGCTTCACCCAAAAACAAAACAAAACAAAAAAGATCTTTTGGTCAAACACATTTTGGAAATGCTTAATATTCATCCTCTCTTGCAGAATCACCATGAACATCAGCATATCTAATGCTCTGAAAGGCCTGTAGGAAAAGAGAAACTTGCACACTTGATTTGACCTAGTACTGTTTTCAAACTTATTTCATGTTGACTGAAACACACACACACACACAACATAAAAGCTGTGAGTTTGTTCAGTGTCTTACTGACAACTATAGCCCAGAAAACAGCCTCTCAGGTGGTTCTGAGAAACTGTTCCAAAGCCGTGTGGTCCGGGAGGTCAGTACATACAAATGAATTTGGTGAAGGGGGATACGCACAGTCAAGCACACAGCTCAGTAGAAGGCTGCTGCTAATTATGAGGACCAGATGTCTCCGCTGATGATTTTAGTGTTTTTCTAGGTATGAGAAGTTGTAAGAAACGGGTTTCATAAAATTTTTTCCTGAAAATATCTAACTATCAGAAGGCCTCTTCTAGCAATTTTCCTCAGAACAGAGTGCCTCATTCCTGATCTTCACTTTGAATACCTCACAGGGTGTGTTAGAGGTCACTGACTGCAGTGACTAATGACCCGATCATTGTAGAGCCTGATGGCAAGCAACAGTCTTTAGTTGGCATTCACCACAATGACCTTTAAAACCCACTAACATCCAAAGCAAGGTTCATTTAAGTGTTTTTAAGTAAAACGTACCAATGGCGTACTCTTAAACAAAATGCATCCAGAATTCCATGTGCTTTTAAAAATTGTGTTCTTGTCCACAAATGATCAGGCTTGAATCCTATGAACATCCAGCGGAGGCTTGAGTTTTGCCATTATCAGCCAATACACTAATAAATCTCAACCTGGTTTCAACTAAATAAAGTTTATAAAACTGTCATTTTTGTCTCTCCATTTCTTCTCATTTTTCATAAAGTGATAAGAGCAGATGAAACAAAATAGTCAAACCCTGCTCAAACATCTCTAGGCTAAACCAGCACCATTTCATAAACTGAACTGTTAGTGGTATATGTCGTAACTGATGTGTGAAAATGTGTTTCTCAAAAGTCAAACATTCCAACATTTAGAACCTCTATATAAGGTAAAAGAGGAACTCAAAGATGTACTTCCTGGATATCAAGCAAGTTTCCAGTGAAAAGGTATACCTTGGGCTACTATTGAAAGATAAGCCACCAATTCCCAGAGAAACAGGGAGATGGGAGGAGGATCTGGAGGCAGAATGAATAAAGGCAAGGGTCACAAAACCGTTGGATGCTTTCAAGGAACTGCTCAATCAGTACACAGTAGAGCTCATATAAATTGTTCCATAATGAGATTATTACATTAACACTTGATGTTGGAACATTTGATAGACCTTATGTACAATTAAAGCCTTGATTAGGCATTGTAGTATTGTGATTTGTAATAAAAAAATTACATTTGGTCTCCCTCCCATTTCTGGCACAGAACTCTCAAAACCTCTGGAATTGCCTATATGATGAAAGCCATAAAGGTGTCTTTTGTTATGTTAACAATGTGACTTTTGGAGAGTACGTAAGGATAGGGGCTGGTTGCCAAGGGAATCAACAAAGTGATTGGGGGCTTGGAACTTTTAGTTCCCACTCCCAACCTCCAGGGAAGGAAAAGGGGCTGGAAGCTGAATCAATCTCCAATGGCCAGTGATTGAATCAATCGTGCTTATGTAATGAAGACCTCATAAAACCCCCAAAAGGACTGGGTTTGGAGACCTTCCAGGTTAGTGAACACATGGGTGTGCTGAGAGAGTAGCAAGTTCAACGAGGGCACCGAAGAGCTCTTTCCCCATACCTTGTCCTGTGCATCTCTTCCATCTGGCTGTTTCTGATTATATCCTTCTATAATGCACCAATGATCTAGTAAGTAAAATCTTTCTCTGAGTTCCGTGAGCCCCACTCAAGCAAATTAATTGAACCTAAGGAGGAAACCTGGGAACCTCTGGTTTATAGCCAGTTGGTTAGAAGTCCAGGTAACAACCTGGATTTACGATTGGCATCTTGAGTTGGAGGAGGTTGCTGGTCAGAAGCACAGCTGACATCCCAAACTTGTAACTAGCATCTGAAGTGGGGGTGGGGGAGGGCAGTCTTGTAGGACTGAGCCCTTTACTTGTGGAATCTGATGCTGTCTCTGGGTAGATAGTGTCAGTATTGAGTCTAATTGTAGGACACCCAGGTGTTGCATGAGAATTGCTTGTTGCATGTGTGGGGACCTCCCTCTCCAACATGTTGAAATTGGGTCCAGGAACCGACATTACAGACATACAGTCTCCATTTCAGATGAGTTCACGTTCATGTTTCATGCTGAAACTGCCTCTCCCAGGCTTCTAATCCTAAGTCCCTGCTCTGTTAGATCTACTCAGAATTCTCCTGAAATGGCCTCCATCTCTTCTGGGCCCACAGCCCTGTGGTCACCTGCCTTAGACTGCTGCTCTCCTAAATGTCCTCTGGCTCTCTGCACAGAAGTTTTCCTAAAGCTCGAGGTTGATCATCTCATGTGGGGAACATACAGTTTTCATTTGCCAGGTCACACCATCTGCCCAGTATATCCAGGGTTTCCCCACAAATCACCAGAAGGATAAAAATTGAATTAAGAGTATCTGTAGTAAATACATTTGCTCTAGTTCTGCTTGCAGAAGTATAAATGAACTTTGATCCTCATTCCAAACCTCCATTCACCTTTCTTTATTCCTCAGCCAGGGGCTCTTCCCAACTCTCTAGGGAGCTCTTCCCACTGCTCTCAAACCGTCCCCACAAATAGCATATGGGACATGCTCTTTCCCCTCTCTTGTTTCATCTTCCTTTGGTAAAGTTCATTGCTGAAAAGCCACAATTCCTGCCCACGGTACTAATAAGGCCATGTCAAAGCGACTTCCTGTTGCAGACAAGGCACCCTCATTAGCACCAAAGCCTCTATCTCCAAAGCTGTGGCATCTGCCTGTGTTGGGGGAGTCTTTCTATGTCCAAGAATTTAAAAAATATTTTTCTAGGTATTAAATCTCTGATGGTACTATATTAAATTCAGTATCATCCTCTGTTATTTTCTCCAAATCTGAGGCATTATTCATGAATAGAGTGACCATGCATCCTGGCTTGCCCCAAACAGCTGTTTATGCCTGTTATTCTGGATTAGTTATAAATAGTGGTCCATGCTCAAAGGAACCCTGGTGTGGGTGATAAATTACACAGTCACTCTATCCACTCACAAATCCTGTGTATCTCATTCTCTCAACCTTTGAATTCCCTCATTCAAATAGGTCCATGCTGTATAAAGTATTTCTATATTCTGTATGTAACTTCTATAAACATACTTCAGGATGCAAAACTGGGCATCAGTTATATTAATGTTACATAAACATTACTATTAGCTATTTAAATCTCAGTGTTAGCTCTTTAATTTATTTAGGCATATATATCCTCAATCCAAATAATATGGGTGATCTAAAAATGACAAAATAAAATAATAGTCAACTACCCAGTATGATTGACTTGTTTCATTCAAATTTTCATAGCAGGTAAACAGTAAATTTTTAGCAATGATACTTAAATGATTGGTCTTCTCACGAGGTTTTCTTACATCTGTACTCTGCTCTTTCATCCAAACATTGAAACAAACACAGGGCAGCCCCCAACAACAATGTATTATCTAGCCCAAAATAGTTTCCAGGTTGAGAAACAATGGCTTAAGCAAATCTCTTACTAAAACCTTACAGGCTTATATTTAACCCAATGTGATATTTTAAAGGTATTTTCAATGTTTGTTTTGCATTGGTAGTTTATTTCATGGGAAATCCTGATGTCAACACAACCACCAAAGTTGTATATACTTACACAATCTTGAATTACTACTATGTTTTAATTATGATTTTATGACTGCTACTGTGATGGATGAAAGAGTGGAGTACAGATGTGAGAAAACTCGTGGCAAGACCAATCACAGTTCCTTCCATCCAAAACTTCCATCAAAAACATAAGATACGGGCTTCCCTGGTGGCACAGTCGTTAAGAATCCGCCTGCCAATGCAGGGGACAAGGGTTCGAGCCCTGGTCTGGGAAGATCCCACATGCCGCGGAGCAACTAAGCCCGTGCACCACAACTACTGAGCCTGCGCTCTAGAGTCCGCGAGCCACAACTACTGAAGCCCGTGCACCTAGAACCCGTGCTCCGCAACAAGAGAAGCCACCGCAATGAGAAGCCTGCACACTGCAACGAAGAGTAGCCCACGCTTGCCATAACTAGAGAAAGCCCGCGCTCAGCAACAAAGACCCAACACAGCCAAAAATAAAAAAAATTAAATTAAATTTAAAAAAAAACAAAAAAACATAAGATACCTCTGAAGTAATCAACACAATTCTATATGCGTTTGTTTAATATCCTTTGGGGAATTTAGCAACATTTACTAAACACCTAAGCATATCTATAGGAGTAATATGTTAGCAAGCATTCTAAACAAAACAGTCTGTAATAATAAAGTAACAACGCAGGACGGACAATATATTAGTCTATTAACAAAGATTTGATGAATAAATAAAGAAATCCATACAAACTACTAAAAGGAAGGCTTCAAAGGTGCTTCAGAGGAGATGGATTTTCTTCTGGGCTAAATAAAACATATGACAGAGAAATGCTGGTCCTTTTCTGGGGACACGCTTACTGAAAAGCCTATTCTTCAACTTGCAATTTATGACATTTTTCTTTGAGCTTGGGATATTAAAGTTGCAAAAGTTGGAGAGTTCTGATGCAAAGCCTGAGGACAACTAGGCAGACTGGTTGAAATCTGGTCCTTGTGATGAAGGGCCAGAAATGTGCTGTTCTGGGCCCAGCATAGGTAATACAACTGTAGGAAGAAAATTGGCCTAGAAGGCAGGAAACCTTGGTTCTAAAGTTGATTTTGAAACTAACCTGCAGTCTCAGTTTTTTAAAGGTCATTTGAAATCTAAGTACACTTTCCCTGTATAAAATGAAAATTATATCTTCCCAGTCTACCTCAGATTAAATTCTGTAAGTGAAAACATGAGCCAAAATTGGCTACATAAACGTAAGCTGTTAATGATCTATAAAATTGAATGATTGTACTGAATATCCTCTCAGGTTTCTTCCAGCTCTGAAAAATCTATAGTTTTACCATAAAGCCTGTTCAAGTCTCCAAAATAGTATGTGTATTTTTGAAAGAATAACATATAGGTATTAGCTTCCTAAGATTTACTAGTCAACTGCCCTAAGCAGATAGACTGAGATTTAAATAAAATTGTCAGATGATTGGCGTTTTTGTAAAAGACAAAAGGAACATACATCAGGAGACCCAGGGAAAAGCCTCGCTTGAGTTTCAACATTTAGGGGAAAAAATGTGTCCATGTTTTTTGTTTTTTTTTTCTCTAACTTCTCAATATCAATTGATAGTAAGGAATCATAACCCAGGCCTTGGTGCCCTGAGTGTAGAAAGGGCAACAAAGTGCATTTCATCTCTTCTATCTAAACTGTACTTTCATACAATGGAGAAACTTAGATTTTCCTGCTGAGATCCAACTAGCCAAAACACTCCAGGGTCTGAATTTCCACTGATGTTGTCCATGCCCACCAAATATCCCAACCTCTCTTCTTCAGGTAGTAGAAGATTTCTTGGTCAGGAAAGAGGAAGCCACTAGGCCCAGGCTTAAATAGGGCAAAGGCAGCCTATTTATAGAACAAGATGATCAAGATGCAATTTGCTTCATGTTCTCAGGAAATGTACTAACGGTAGCAACAGTATTGCTATCATCTGTGTCATATTTTACAGACATACTATCAGGTTCATTATCATTTTTAATAAGTGATTGAACTCACTTGGCGAAACTGATTTTTACTTAATATATATTGCTATTCATTAAAAGCAGTCTCTCATCTTTGTGATTTTCTCTTTCAGATTTTCCTGAGAGGAGCCAGTCTACTCAAACCAAAACCTCAGAAGCTAGTGAAATATTGATAAGAGATTTTAAAAATTATTCCTAAGGCAGGATTAAATCTCAGTTAAAATCAGGTTCCCACTTCCATCTGTTTCTTCAAGATTCATGGGAAGCAAGGGTGTCAGTTGGATCAGAAATTTCTAGTGTAAAATGAAATTTTCTTACTGAAAACATAGACTTCATAGCCTGTCAGCAAACATAAGGTTTAGATATTTTGTGCAAATATTTCCCCAAAATAGCCCACAGTATGCTGCTTGGGAAACGTTTGAGAAAGAAGGCAGAATTCAGTCACGAAGTTTGTGATAATGGAAGACAAGATGCTCTATAGAAATTTCTGATTTGTCAGATCTTGTACACATCTCTGTTTCCGTCTCTCGTGTGCATTTTCTCTCTTCTTTCTGATGCAGCAGCTCAATGGGGGTGCATCTATATTTAGTATTTCCTTTGCATAAAGGAAATTGTATAAATGGGAACATGTAATCTCTTCATACTTGGCAAGGATGATTCACTTTGTTGTTTTCTTACTGTCATTGCTAATTTGAGAATTACCTCATTGCAGCCTTGTGCACAAACTGTGGTTCCGCTCTAAGCTGAATCTTCATTAGGTAAAAAAGTTGGTAGTAAAGACCATTCCAAAACCACAAAATGTTAACTCAAAATATTTAACTCAAATATGAAACACTATCATTTGGTGATTTTTATGAAAAATTTTCAAAACACAAAACTGAACAAATGAAGAAAAAACTAAGCCCGAGCTTATTTTAAGTAGTTGTTATATGACTATTTGGGCAGTAATTTTACAGATGGGTGAAAACATCACCGCCAAATATTTATTGAGTTTCCATTTGCCAAAGAATTGTGTCCTGGGGGATAAAGTAGTATCTGTCCACAAAGAAAGTGCTATCTTGTAACGAAATAAGTCATATAGCCTGAAAAGTTTAATATAATACAAGAATTGAATAGTAAATTAACCAAAATTATAAGATTGTCTAAAACATCACTTGAGGAATTTCCACAGCTGAGTTCAGAAAAAAGATGAATGCATTAGGGGCAAATGTCTATATGGAATATGGAACAGCTTCACAGAAGATAGATTAAAAACTCAAAGACCTTAAAGTTGGCTAGACTTTGTCCAGGTAGAGGAGAAAGGAAAACACTTCTCAGATGGGGATGTCCATGGATCTAATTTTAATCAAGTGTATACTGTACTCCTTGCCACACCCTTCTCTAGGTCACAGGCCCACAAGGGTGGGCAGAACAGATATAATCCCTGCCCTGGTGGAGTAAGTAGTGTGGTCCCATGAAGCACAGCCAAGGCAAGTGCTGGGGACAGTGAAGAGACCAGCAAGCAAAAGTAGAAAAGTCCTGTAAGGACAGGGTAGGGACTAAAAGTAAATGGGTGTATTGGGATGAGATGGGAGAAAGTCTGGTGCAATACTTTTCCCAAGGGTCATAGTGTCAAGCAAAACTCCATACATGCCAATCCTGCTTTCATCCTGATCCAAGTATACCACACAGATGAAAGCAAGTAAAAATGAATAAGAACAGGTAAGAAGTTGGGAAGGAATTCTACAAGAGCACTCGAATTGGGGCAGGGAGGTACAGAGCTTGCACTCATTTCCAAAATCTGGTTTAAACATCTTTTAACTTCAGCCAGCAGCCCTTTTCTTACCTCCCCAGCTGTCCTTCTGCTCCTTGCTGCAGTGGAATCAAATTGATCACACTGGAATCCCTGTTCTTAGGAGCTGTGTTAACACATTGTTCACATTCACCGAGCCTCAGTGCCTCCATTGTAAGTTGACATAAAGACACAGCAGTTATAAGGATTAATGAAACAGTGGATGTAATGAGCACTGGCAGAAAGAAGGTGCTGCATGAATGTTTGCTCCTCTCCTTCCCCTCCCTCCACCTCTAATCACTGCCCAGCCCTCACCATACTGATGCCTGAATAATGGTCCAGGTTCACCAAGCCCTAGGGAATATTCCAGCTCTGACAACCAAACTGTTGCACATGAACTACTGTATCCTGTGTAGACAAGAAAGAGCAATCACAGATTTGTGAGCATAGGTCTGACTTGTTTCCCCTCGTTCCCACTTGGGCATTTCATGCTCTAATAACGCAGTTCCATCAGAGGGTGGAAAGTACAAGGCGGGATGTGTGTGTGTGTGTGTGTGTGCATGCACAGAGGTGGTAAAGACAGTTCTGAACCTCCTGAGCCAAGCTGTTGATGTATGCGGTGTAGGCCATGCTGTAAAAAGTGGGGTCAGAATTCAGAACTACATTCAACTGGTTTTGAGACTTCTATGCTCTGCCCACCCCACCCCCATGCAATACTACTTGTTTGAAAACCTATCTCTGTTTATGCCTTAAATTTATCAATGTCTTACCATTCCCAGGCTATCTGCACTTAAAACTCTATCTTTAATTATAAAATGAGTTTATGGTTGTTTAAAGAATATCAAGGGTCACAAGAATAAGGAGGTACTTTTTGATAAGTGAGAGAAACTATGCAAAGTTGCCCTGAAATCAGTGTTTGTGATGGAGGAGAGGGTGATGTGAGCAGGGAGCTCTCTGGGCCAAGGGTAATGCTTGCCCTGGAGGAAATTTGAGGTATAGGTTTTGTGTATGGATTCCTAGAAATTCTGCTCCCCACTCTCCATCACTCCTACCCTCAAGCTGTGTAGACCACTGAGTACTGCTGCATAAAATAACCCCTTACCCTGAATCAATGAAAAGCACACCATTTGTAGGTTAGATGGTAACTGGAAAAAAAAAAAAGCTATTATTTTAATAAAATCTAGTGATAGCTTTTCTTTACTCCAGGTACAGCTCATGTAAAAGGCCACATATCACAAAGCAACTGCCCCTGTTGATTCAGGACTCAGAACAAACGCTAAGGTTATGATGAGAAACTGATAAGCTTGGAATCTTGTAGTATTTTTCTTGGAAATCAAGCCAAAAAGGATTAACTAAGAAATTGTGACACATTTGAAGAGTAAAAATACTGAAATCTAATACTATTCTTTATATTTCCTGTTCTATATTGTTTCTCAACAGAGTGTAATAAATAATCAACAGAAATTTCACTTAAATAGAGTTGGAAGACCAGAAAGGGGGGCTCTTGTGCCCTGTGACCATAGCAGAGCAACAGAAAGAAGAAAGACTCCTCTTCTTTCCTGGCAAGGACTCAGCCAATGAAAAGCCATAGACTCTTTGTTTATAGCCCTTCCAACTTCCTTTTCCCCTCTATAAAAGTGTTCTCTCCTTGCTGTGCAAGGACTTGCGTGGGGCTGGCCACATATATATAGGCTGGATTTATAGGGATAGCAGAGCATTAAAAATAAAAAAGTAAAAAAAATAAGTAAAAATATAGCAATGTTTCAGATTTTTTAAAATTAAGGTATTAATGTCTATTAGTCCTGACCCAGGGTTAAAAGAGCCAGGTGTAGGTAATGGGCCAGGTACTGTAAAATTTCTTCTGGGACACATTTACATAGTTTCTTTCAACTTAAACTGTGCTTGTTGTTCATGATCATATCCCAATGGAGGAGAAGGAAGGGGTTCTCCTTTTTTGCCACCCACATAGTGAAATTTGTAAAACATTAATGTCCAAAGGTAAAGTGGAACTAGCATAATGGTGTTCTTTATGTTAAGACACTGAAAATAAGAGTCTTATGCAGCAAAACTTCACTAAAGACACTCAGCCACCCAGCCTTCCCCCAGGGAGCAGCCACTTAACATTACTTGTGAAGTACTTTGAAGAAATTTTGGCCACAAATTATCTGTAGGCTTCAAGGGTAGGGGAGGAGTAGGGAGGTGGGAAGAAAAGTACACTGGCAATCTGATTGAATTGAATGTCCTATCTGTGTGACCTTGGGCGAGTCATTTAAGTTCTCCAAAACTGGTGTCTCCTCTGTGACATGGGAGGACTGGATAAGAGGTAATGGCCCCCAGAGCTGTGTGCGTCTATGGATTTTAGAGGGATGAGGCAGAGAACCCTGTTGACTTTGAGGTGAGGGTATATACCACCATGGCGCACATTCTATTGTACTGGCATTAAGCTCCCCTGTACTAATTGCTATGGAAGTGCCATGAACCTGACAGGCATGTCCCTACCCTTAGAGAACTCAGTCTACACAGGAAGACCCAGACACACCAGCAAGCAGGATAAATACCAGCAGAGGAGTTCGCATCAATGCTATGGGACACAGAGGTGAACTACGTATCCTGGGAAATAAAAGCAGATGCTTGGGAAGAGGTGACAATGAAGCTAAACCTGGAGTATGTGTGGTCAAAAGTCCACTGACTTTCAGCAGAATTTTTATGGGACAAGTGATCTCTGAAAATTGACTTGTGTAGTTATACCAAGAGAGTGAGAATTTGTAATAAGCAGAGCCAACAAACCATAGAGTATAAGAAAATATGTGTGTTGGGGTTGAAAAAAAATCTAAAACTTAAAAAAAAATTCCAGGCATCTTAGTATTATTTTGGCTTTTCTCCTTGTTTTCCTTCACTCTACAACTGTTCCTACATGGTGGTGGGGTTGAGGGAGTGGGGCCTTGGGAAGGTGGAGAAGGATGCAGGAGAGAGGGATTTGATCACAGCAGGTTAGCAGAGAGCCTGCAATTGAATGTCGGTTTCTTACAGATGTGACTCCTCCTGTTCCAGGTTTGGAAAGCATCAATTTATCACCAAGCACTTGAGGGTGTTTAATAAGCATTGCTTAATAATTGACGGGGCTTTTGAATGTACCTTTTCTATGTAGGGAGTGCATTTAAAAGGGTAGAACCTAAAACCCCATGCTCTTCAGGAGAGTTGTGAAAATGGGGGAAAGGTGTCTTGGAGCTTCAGAGGGTATTGTTTTTCCACGTGTGAGCAAAGAGAACAGAGGGTGTGATGGAACAAATGGAAGGAATTAATAATTTAAAGAGCATCATAGAGGATGCTTTGCTAATTCAGATTTATAGAATGGCCCTTAGGGATCACCCCATTTGCTGTTTTTCTAACCTTTGTTCAAATAAATCTTTAATAAGAGCCCAATATCCAAATCCAATACAATAAGAAAAGTTGTGGGATGGACCTGAAACCTTGTCCAAAAAATCCAACCTCCCACTGCCATCCCCAAACTGCCCCTGAGACGTTACCCCAGAATTCTAGGGCTTGGCAGAATTCAATTTGCTAAACAATCACCTGGTTTACTTCTCCTTTTAGGAACAAAGCTCTGCACCACCTATGTTTTTAAATTTAATTTACATATTTAATTTCATTTTCAAGAAATTGAGCTTTAGTTTGCCATAAAATCAACTATATCAGTGATTTTACATGGTTGTAAAACTTCCAGCTTTCTGAAATAACGAGCTCATTGTCAAATTCTTCTTCCTTACCCAGAGAAGTAACCTGACTAATATAACGAGAGAGACAGGCATGGAATCCAGGTATCCTGGCTCAGGCCACTCTGATGTTGCCTCTGCCCAGAACATAAACCAAATACAGGCACACACATTAATCTATGCATGGTACCTAATCTAATCTTTTTTGTAATTTGTAGATTCTTTGTTGAGTATTGGAGGATTCCATGTTAGAATTATTGGCCTTTTCTAGTTGAGGTTCAAGACTTAGGGGAAAAAAATGAATAAGCAGTAAACACCCAATGACATACTGCTCATATACACTCCTGATAAGAGAGCTCAGTCAGGCTCATTCTCCTAAAGAAGACAGGGCAGGCATTAAAGCAAAGGGTATCTTTTTCTACTGCATTTGTCTTGAGCAGAGACTTCAGATACATAGAGTTCTGGGCCAGTCAGTTGGTGCTGGCATGTAAAAGAAAACACTCTGCTGTCTTAATTTTAAAAAAGGGTATTGATTGAAATATGTGGATATAAGATTCAGGATGACCCAGCTTAGAAACAAACAGGAACCTGAGACTATTCACAATAGAGATGTTCACGGTATCACCACTGCTAGATGCTGCCCCAATTCCAGTCTCATCCACCCTTTTTCCTTGTGCTACACACTTAAGATTCACCCTTCTAAGGCAGAAATATCTAACTGGCTAAGCTTCATTCGTAGCCCATCCTGCCTGCCATGGAACAGGGAGAAGTTTCCTGGCCTCTTACTCATTGCCACACAACGGGGGATTCCCCACAGTCAATAGGGGATTCAGATGCTAGACATCCAAAAGAATGGCAAGTGACCACCGTCACATTATCCGGATGATATGGGTTCAAAGATTGCATTATTAACCATTTAAACTATAGATGAAGGTAAGATATAAGAGTACAAGTTTAAATTCCAGAGTGAAAATTCTTGGGCCATAGAAAACAAGAGGAAAGATGTTTTAAGGCTTTAGTACGTTCATTCTGTAGAACAATTTTATCCAAAGTGTGCCCTATAAAATATACCCTATCCCATGAAATACTAACCATGTATCTCCATTTTGGAGACTCAGAAATGCTGGTTAGCATATTAAAGATTCTAAAAGCTTATTTCATTTCACTTTTTTTTAACCTTCTTTACCATTGAGGCCTCGACATCCACAGAATCAGTTTTCCAAGGTGTGCACTTTGAGAACTGCTGCTTCTGATGAAAGAAGTAGTCCCTTTAATTCTATGACCTATTTGAGGTCATTTTATGAGAGTTAAGGCTTTTCTGGCTAGGGAGAGGACCTCTCAAGTACTCGGTCCTTGAATAACTTAATTGATGATCATTATTCAATCTTGGATACCATGGACATTATAGCTGCTTGCTCTAAATCAGATTAGAGAGCTTTCCTAAAGATAAGGGCAGTTAAGAACTTTTATTCTACCTTGAGGGCCATCTCTAATGACCAGTGAGTATCTGGTGACTCTTCTCCCCCAACTCAGTTAGCAGAGTTTGATAGAACATCAGAAGCCCCCTTGAAAATAGATAGAAATTATAAAGGGGCTTTTGGCTGGATGTGAAAGTTCTATTCTTCATCCCCCTGTCTGTAGGAGCCCTGGGTCCTTCCTTCTGTAGCCCACAGCCCATGTGCCCTACATCCAAACAGTTCTGCCACCCTTCATGTCATCTATTTCTTTGTAAACGAGAACATGACAGCTGAGAGCCTGAGACATCATTGAAATCCCTTCCCTCCATTTTTACCCCCTTTAATTAAATGCAGATTAAAAAAAAATAATCCTTAGCAGGAGCAGAGACTGAAAATGAGAGGTATCAAGTATTTTATCATCATATCCTTCCAGCGACTCTGTACTTGGCTTTGTTTCCCGGCAGCAGATTACTGCAGCTTACCCAACAAACATGATTAATAACTCAGCCAGAGCTTTTGTACTGGACGTAGTGTTTGCCAAAACTGGCAGAACTCAATGGTGAAGGGGGCACTGCAGTGACAGTTACTTTCTTACCACATGACCTTTCTTTGTAATTAAAAGCCAAACTCAACTATGTAGCAAACACTCAATGACATAAGTCTTCTCCTCCCTCCTTTTAAGTGATGATTGCTGATGCTGAGATTATTTTTACAGCTCCAAAATAAAGCCAAAGGAAATATGGTGTTCTCTCAAAATGCAGTTTCCACATTCAATGTTTGCAGCCCCAGAGGCCTGTCAGGCTTGGGGCCTTTATCACTGTGCATGGGAGATGCAGGGCTCTAAGTGCCTTTGATGGGGACCAGAGAAGCCGTGAATCTGTGCTCTGTCTGTGTCCCCTTTACCTGATACCATTTGAAAACTTGCTGTGGCAGAAGTTAAAGAAAACCATGAGACCATACTATCCCCAGACACTCTCCAAATGAGGAGGCTTGTTGGTGCTATGGTCCAGGTTGTGTGGCTATTTCTGCTGCTGAATAGTTTTGTCAATTGTACCATTTTTTCCCACTTTGGTACAGTTTGTTCCTTACTGTTTAGTGTAGTTTCTTCCCTGCTGAGGCAGCTTCCAAACAGCAGCTGTGAGGCCACCCACCAGCATCCCAACAGTGTCAACCAACTCAAGTAAACAGGTTGTGCGATTCGACCCCTCCTACACACACATGCAAGGAAATGTTCGTGGATGCAGATTTCAGCTGGAGGACATCCCTGAGGATGCAGTCCATCCACACAAGGGAGGCTAAATCCTGCCTGGTTTGATTTTGAGGGAATAATCACTTTATTTATAAAGTTCCCCTCCTACCATTGCCCTGGAAAGCAGTCACAATAGTGACTAGATAAAAACGTTAATTAAGACATCATAAGCCTCCCTGGAGAAGCAAGAATAAAAATAAAGAAGAAATTTGCAAAAGTGAGGGTTTCCAAAGGGTTGTCTAAAGAGAAATAAAGCAAAAGAGAGAGATACTTGAGAGCGAAGGGCCCAAGTCCTATGAGATCTTCAAGGCAACAGAACTCCAGCCCTTGGAATGACTGCCAGAAAGTGGGAGCTGGAAAAAGAAGCCCAGATAGGTATTATAATGCATGTGTGATTGTCCTGTTAGGTCTCCCGTGTCTCCTGAAAGAATAGCACATTGTGTCAGTAGCACATTGACACAGATGGATCCAAATGACACAGATAGCTCCATTTTCCCCCTAAAAGTCAGAGGGATTAACCAGGAAAACCCATTTAACTATTCGCATGACACTTTGTGTAAAAATAAATAATTGTCTAATTCACATTCTAACAAGCATGTGGTTTTTCAGCTCTAAGATTGTAATCATCCCTTCCATCCTTCAAGGATGGTGGTTATTTCCCAGCAGAAAGATAAAATCAATCAATCTGAAATCAGATCTACAATAAAAGATATTGAGTAATACTGTGTAAAGAAAGGGTGATTATCCATATCTACATACAAACACACGCAACTCAGTTTTTTCTTGCCCTGACTCATTAATATCAGAACCCTTAAAATGTGATCCATCATGTAGGGAAGTGAAAAAAAATAAAACACCCTAGAAAAGATTGCCATCCATCACTGCCCCTTACTTTTTTCACTCCATTGGGAGAAAAAAAATCTACTTTTCCCGAATAAAGCAATGAATCATGCTTCAGGTACTTCTGCAAATAGGAAATCTTCCAACAATTTTATTTAAGATAACAACAGATTTTCATAGCTATTATGCATTGCACCATATATTGGGGTCAGCTCACCAAGAGTAATGATTAGAAGAAAAATAAACAAAAATCTCAATAATGTTTTTTTAAATTAATTTGTAGCATATATAGAAAAATGGGCTTCATTAAGACATATGTATGCAAGATGGCCTCTTCATCTGATTTGACCCACTCTAGGCACCTATGTCTTGGTGGTAATTATCATGTTGCAGCTACCTTGTTTACACAAAGAACTCAGAGTGATTTTTAACAGGGATTTTTAAAAAATATGACTAAAAACCTTTTTGAGAATGGCAATCTCTCATTCTGTAATGAGAAATGTAAGGCCAATTATATGCACTTTATAATTAAAATGCTTTAGAATAGATTCAAATATCAGATTGCAGTTCATCATCACTCAGAGACTGTGGCCAGGGTAACTGTCCCTACATTGATCCAACCTGTGTGTTTCTCGTTATTCCTGTCCTAAGTGAGCTCTGATCTTTGTTGAGATGCCAGTTTCTTATGTCAGGGCCCCTATTAACTACATCCAAGTCTTTGCTTATGCAGTCACTCTGTACAGTCCTTGATTATTGAGTAGCTAATACTGAAAACGCCTGTGTAGTGCTGAGCCTGTGCATTTTATCTGAACTCCCTCTGCTTGTGCGCTTGCCGTGGAGATCAGCATCTTGTGATTCTGGCTGCTGTCACTGCTCCACGTGCCCTGCCCGAGAGTGAACTTGGAAGGAAGAAACAACCTGCTTAGAAGCCTCACTGAAGATGGATCCTCTCACTAACCCCACAAGCACACGCTTCACGACCATGTTGTGAGTGTGAATCATGTCCAGTGATAAAGATTCGAAGCTATTTTTGCTACTTTTTAAACAGAGAAGATTTGGTCTTCGGGAAAATATGCCTCAGGTCGCTTGTTCTGATGAAAGAAAGCAAACCCAAAATGTGGATTAAGATTTTATATCATGTATGTGTGTTATCACCAATAAGCAAACAGGAAAGGCATTCATTTATTTAGGATTTCTTTTGGCGGGGAAGGGGTCTGTGATCAATACCCTACATAAAGTTAAAAATTAAGTTTATTCAAAGTTCTCCCCCAAGTCTGAATTCATTGACTTCAAAAAAAGAAGGTAATTTTCTAAGATAAATGCCTAATCTTGTCCTTCTTTCATTTACTGGGATTTCTGCCAATATTCACCATCAGATTCAACAGTGACAGGTTTTAAATAAAACTGAGGCTGATGACAAAATCTACACATAAAAATCAATCTCATGATTTTAAATTCCTGTCTTATTACAATGAATTATTCTCAGCTACTTGAAAGCTATGGGTTTTATGGATGTAAGTGTAATATTAATAATAAATGTAGTTATGATCATCAGCAAGGAGAATATTGGCTTTTTTAGTAATACTACAAATCTCAGGTGCAAAAAAGATGTTTTGAGCTCCTGCTCTGTACTAGAAAGCTTGCTCAGTGCTGAGCAAACAAATGAATAAAGCATAGTTCCTTATCTCAAAATGCTCACACACTAGTTATGGAACCAAAGAATGAGTAGTGATTAAAAACACAATGATGGGTACTTACTGGTCAGAAAGGTATTTGGCAACAAGTAACCTAAAACCCAATTAACAGTGGCTTTAAGAGGAAGGCATTTATTTGCCCATTTAACAAGAAATCTGAGGATAGTCAGCTCAGGGCTGATTCTGTGGCTTAATTATGGCATAAGGGACCCAGGGTCTTTTTATCTTTTCACTCCATCGCCCTTTGGATATGAGTTTCAATCTCATGGTCACGAAATGGTATAACTAGCACCACACCTTATATTCATATGTCAGGAAAAAGAAGGAAGCGACAAAAGCCAAAGGGAAGCATACCGTCGATCTGTCACTTAAAAAAAATTTTCCCAGAAGCTGTATCTAGAACCTTCCACATTTTAGTGGCCAGAAACGGTTTCGTCACCTATCAGTGAGGTAGTATGGGGAAGATAAGTTCTTTAGCTGTACCATGATGTTTTCTGATAAATGAGGAAGAAGTGGAGAAGTACAACTTGGTAGACAACTAGTAGTATCTATCACAGGAACTATGGAAACCCCAAAAGGATTAGCCAACATAGATCAGGGAAGTCTTTCTGGAGGAAAGGGCAATTAAGTTTAGTATTGAAATGCTCCCAAGAACAACTGGGGTGTACACACTGAGAGGACGCACTAGAGGAAAGGGGAGATAGGAAGAGCATTCCAAGCAAAGGACACAGAGGCATTCCTAGCACTGAAAGCAGTTCCGTATGACTGGAACACAGGGTTCACGTCGGGGGGCAGTGGACAAGGTGAGACTGGAGGAACGTGAAAAGACTAGAAACAGGTAGGTATGTGAAAGGTTTTAAAGAGCCTTGTGGGCTGTGCCCTACTAAGCAGTTCTGGCTTTAAGGTGAAGTTTAAAAGATGCCCTTATATTATGATAAACCTTGTAGTTGGTGTCATGAGCCTCACCTCATGTCATCCTGCAGAGGGGTCTCCGATAGGATAACGTTCCTCATTCTTTCTCTCTCTCTGTTTTTTCAGCCAACCTGATCCTGCACGTGGCGATCTTATAGAGGCAAGCCCTGCCTTTGTGAAGGAGACCAGAAGTTATCCAGCACTGCCCATGACTAGTACAGTGAATCTAATTCTGAGGTACAGTGTTAGGAAGCGCATTACAGCCTCACATCAAAGCCAACTTCTTCAATCCAGCTTTACCAGTAGCAGTGCTGATATTTTAATTTTCTGCTGATGCCTCTCACAGTTGGTTCTGAAGTTGGTCCTCTAAAACCTCAACAGTTGGTGACTTCCTATTTCCTGCCCCAGTTTCTCTCCGTCATGCTAGCTCATCCCTTTACTCTAGTGTTCATCCTCAGTCACACAATTTCTCTGTTCTTTCCTGTCTCAGTGAGCACACAGGTACAGGGAGATCTGAAACCCCTCCAGGCTGGTGGATGAGTTCTGTAATGCTCTGCCTGGTGGTTATGTGGCAGGCACTCCTCTCAGGAGCATTTTGTATGCCTAGTTGTTATATTTCATTAGAAATAAATTTAGTTGGGAACTCTGTGCCTGGCACTCTCATCCTGCAGAATTTTGGCCAGAACTCTCCAGTGTTTCCAAAACAAAACTGTGCCTTAATTGCCTCTGGCAAAATATTTGAAAATAAAATCCAAAAAGTACAGGAAGCATATTGCTGACATTGATGGTACCCAAACTGACACATTTGCCTGGTTAAAGAATTTATGTCAGAAAGAAATGAAAATAGAAATTCAAGCCACATGATCCTTACCTGGGCATGTTCTCTAGATTTGTGCAGAAAGCTCATTAGCATATTCCCTATCCTCTTTTGATTGGAAAACAGAGTATAGCTGTACAAACATTGCTCAAACAGCTTCCAAGAATGTCAGCAGAGAATGGCGATGTCAAATAGTAGGTTTAATAAGAGCATTGCTGCTCAGAGATAGGAAACTTGCAGACGCTGGGTGTGAGGTAGAAAATGCACAAAGAATCACACAGAAATAAATGCTGAAGAATCAAGACAAAGGTTGAGATGGACCTATTTCACCCCAGGGATGGAAAACATGTAAAAAAAACCTTTAGACCTCATGCTATGCATAAATACAGAACATGTAGATATTCTTAGAAATTTTTCCCACCAATGAATTAAAAATATTTTTAATGTACAGTTGAATTGTAACATTAGAGTCATGAGAGCTTCTATAAATTGGTATGATAAATGAGTTTGCAAATCAGCTGCAGCTTTGCTGTTTCCCATTTTTTCCTTTGTCATGCCATTCAGGCATTGTACTGTCATGACAGACAACTTAAAAGAAATTCATTCTTATCACCTCTGGTTCTTCTAGAAGACAGGATATATAAGTGAAGGATGATAGAAAAAGGAATCTAATGAAGGCCCCTAACCATTTCTATTGAATTTACTATGCCATTTGCCCATTCACATGGATGTAGTTATCCCCCTTCTCTGCGGTTTCACTTTCCATGATTTCAGTTTCCTGCAGTCAACTGGGTCCAAAAATATTAAATGGAAAGTCGCAGAAATAAACAATCCATATGTCTTAAATTGCACACTGTTCTGAGTAGTATGATGAAGTCTTGCACAATATGGCTAAGATGTGAATTATCCTTTGTGAAATATCCTGTCCGTTAGTCACTGAGTAGCCCTCTAGGTTATCAGATGGGCTGCTGCAGTATCAGTATCACAGTGCTGTGTCCAAGGAACCCTTATTTTACTTAATAATGGCCCCAAAGTGCAAAAGTAGTGATGCTGGCAATTTGGATATGCTAAAGAGAAGCCGAAAAGCACTTCCTTTAAGTGAAAAGGTGAAAGTTCTCAACATAAGAAAAAAAAAAAGTATGCTGAGATTGCCAAGATCTATGATGAGAACAAATCTATCTGTGAAGAAAGAGAGAAATTCATGCTAGTTTTGTTCTCGCAAAAGTTAAGGTCACAGTGTGCAATAGTGCTTAGCTATGATGGAAAAGTCATTAAATTCATACCATAAGAGAGAGAGAGAGACCACATTTGCTTAACTTTTACTACAGTATATTGCTATAATTGCTCTATTTTATTATTAGTTTTTGTTAATCTCTTACTGTGCCTAATTTATAAATTAAGCTTTATCATAGGTATGTATGTATAGGAAAAAAACATAGTATATATAGGATTCAGTACTCTCCGTGGTTTTAGACATCCATTGTGGGTCTTGGAATGTATCCTCCATGGATAAGGGGGGACTACTGTAATTGGTAGTTGTTCTTAACAAGTAAGAAACAATACTTTGTCTTATGCCCAGAATGAGTTCTACTGAACAATGTTAACCAGAATATGTTTCTTTCCTTGACCTTTTCCTTAATTCTGACTCTCCTCCCCACTTTGGTCATGTAGTTGCCTCATTCTTTTGCCTTCTTCCCTATCCAGGATCCCTTCAAAACTGGATCCCAAAATATCTATAGTATAAGTCATTTATAACCAAGGAGAAACTGCAGTCACCATTTAGAAGCACTGGTATTGCAGTGCCAGCACCAGAGGGCCTATATTTGAATCCTAGCTCTGGTGTGCCTCCATGTGTGATTTGGAGTGAGTTAGTTAATCACTCTAGGCCTCAGTTTACTTATCTGACATGCGGATAATGAATAATCATACCCACTGAAGAGAGTAGTTATGAGGTTTAAAGGAGTAACTAGGAAGTAGCCTTGTACAGAAGGATCCCAATAAACGATAGCTATTCATATTATGGTACTTCCTCCCATAGTATTTGCATTGTAAATCTTATTTCAAATTGGAATGAAGGAAAGATTAGGCAGAGAAATATTTGGCGGGGGTGAGAAAATTGGCTATGCTACTCAAATATAAAGCTAAAATAAATGTCAAGTAAAACCTATGCTAAACTAATGTTTTGGAATTTGTGATGAATGTATCAATAACCAGGAAAGGATATTTTCAAAAGGCATGGGGCACCTTTTAGGACCCAGCAGTAACCCATGACTTACTCTCTAGCTGGGTGTTCTAGGGCGCCCTAAGACTCCCACAAAGACCAGGGTTAATTAGGTCCCATTTGTTTATTTGTGCTTTTATTTCTTTTGCCTTAGGAGACAGATCCAAAAACATATCGCTATGATTTATGTCAAAGAGTGTTCTGCTTATGTTCTTTTCTAGGAGTCTTATGGTTTCAGGTCTTACATGCAGGTTTTTATTCCAATTTGAGTTTATTTTTGTATATGGTATGAGGAAATGATCTAATCTTATTTTTTACATGTAGCTGTCCATTTTTCCAGCATCTAATTAAATTTAAAAGCTTTTGAACAAAAAAAGGAAACCACTGACAAAATGAAAAAACAACCTATGGAATCAGAGGAAATATTTGCAAATGATATGAACAATGAGGGGTTAATATCCAAAATTTATAAACAACTCATACAACTCAATATCTAAAAAATAAAGAATCCAATTAAAAAATGGGTAGAAGACCCGAATAGACATTTTTCCAAAGAAGATAATACAGATGGCCAACAGGCACATGAAAAGATGCTCAATATTGCTAATCAGAGAAATGCAAATTAAAACCACAGTGAGATACCACCTCACACCTGTTGGTACGGCTATCATCAAAAAGAACACAAATAACAAATATTGTTGAGGATGTGGAGAAAAGGGAACCTTCATACACTGCTGGTGGAATTATAAATTGGTGCAGCTACTATGGAAAACAGTATGGAGGTTCCTCAGAAGACTAAAAATAGAATCACCATATGACCCAGCAATTCCACTCCTGGGTATATATCCAAAGAAAACAAAAACACTAATTCATGAAGACATATTCACCCCAATGTCCATAGGAGCATTATTTACAATAGCCAAGATATGGAAGCAACCTAAGTGTCCATCAACAGATGGATGGATAAAGAAGATGTGTGTGTATATATAATATTACTCAGCCATAAAAAACAATGATGTTCTGCCATTTGCAATAACATGGGTGGACCTAGGGAGTAGCATGCTTAGTGAAATACATCAGACAGAGAAAGGCAAATACCACATGTTATCATATACATATATGTGGAATTTAAGAAATAAAAACAAACAAATGAATATAATGTAACAGAAACAGGCTCACAAATATAGAGAAGAAACTAGTGGTTACCTGTGGGAAGAGGGAAGTGGGGAGAGGGGAGGTAGGGGTATGGATTAAGAGACACAAACTATTATGTATAAAACTAATGACACAAACTACTATGTATAAAATTAATTTCTTGTATAGCATGGGGAAACATAGCCATTATTTTGTAATAACTTTAAATGGAATATAATCTATAAAAATATTGAATCACTATGTTGTACACCTGAAACTAATATAATATTATAAGTCAACTATACTTAAAAAAAAAAAAAAAAAAAAAAAAGACCAGGGTTAAAAAGCAAACATCCTAAAGTCTGACCATACTTTAGCTGGCTCGAAAGTTGTCAGGTCAGTGTAATGCATTTTCCACAATTCTTTAAAAGAATTTTTTTTTTTTTAATTTTAAAAGACTATTAGCTAGCTAGGAAGAGAATTCAGGAAAATACATGAAGCATTCTCCCAAATAGAATAGATAAATGGCATAACGGAGTTGAAGAAATAATATCTACTGAAACCATTGCCTTGCACAGAGTAGGTGCTCAGTTAATATATAAGGGAGTCCATTCTGCCTGTTGTCCTACAGGTCAGAAAGAAAAATAAAGACATTTGAAAAGAGTCTTCCAAAAATTTTGCTGTTTTAGAAAAATTTGCAACACCTTAATGAAAAACATGTTGCAGGGATTTTTTTTTTTTTTTTTTTTACTAGAAAAGTATCATGAACTTTGGTTTCTGACGGCAAAAAAAAAAAAAAAAAAAAGATAAAGATGTTTAGGCTCTGCAGAAACAGTTAGCTTTGCCTGTGGCAAATTCACAAAATTTCATAATTCCACCAGAGGCAAAGTGTCAGAGTTTTCCTCATAGGAGCTATATTCTCAGTTGGAAATGTGAAATTTTAGCTCAGAGAGAAATCTGGGTGTGTTTTGCAAAAAGCTAAAACTGATCCACTGATTTTGATACTGGATGAGGCCAAAGCATCTCATGTGGGGTAAGTAATGATGAAGGAGGAGGAGGAGATAAGGTCTGGAAACAGAAGATGAAGAAGGGATGGGTAATGGAAGTACTGGGCAGAAGAGATCAGAGAAATATCAAAAAGGAAAGGATATAATGATAGGTGTGCTGTAACCTTATAGAATTTAGAAACTTAGTGTACTGTTTAAAAACCAGCTTCAGCATATCAAATCTCCAAAACAAGACCTTAAGACCAGGACTTCTTTTCCTGGACTCTATTTCTGCTAAATCCAACCTCTTCTCTCTGTGCCTGGCTCTGGTATTTTCCTTTGATGAAAACTGTGCCAGATTTTATTACACAATTTCAAAGAGAAAGGATTTTTCTTTTGTATTTGGACTGAATTTTCAAGATGTAATTTCTAAAACAAGCTTTGGAGAAGAGCATGAAAGTAAAACTTTAAGATGTTTCACAAATATTTGATCCTTTTTCCAAAGGATTGCAAAGCCTCATAAATCTTCAGTTTTGTTCTGTGGGTTCCAGCTCTTTGCCTACAGAATTTTCAATCTACATCATGTATAAGGCACAGAAACTGGACTTGGAAGGGTTGTACAATGGGGAAATTTAAATATTTGGTTTTAATCCCTTTCATTAGATACTGTTATTGGAGGTAGACTGGAGAGCATAAAATAAAGTACTAAAAATGACTTCTTTATTAAATAAGATAGGTCTTTCACTATCCCTGAAGACCCTTTGAATATTCATTCATTTTCTAACACAGCCAGTATTGTCTCTTTTATTCTTTAGACAGAGGAAATCACGTGAAGACTTTTAAACATCAGAAAATTCAAAGGTCTATTTTGAGTACGTGTAACCTTTCCCAGCAACAGATCCAAATAAGAACCCACAATAATTACAGCTTCTCTTGTCAGAATTGAACTACCTCTGATATAAAGATGACTGGGCTCATTCAGTTTACCCCCACCACTAAACAAAAACTACCCATCCTAAACCAATAGGAAGCAAATCCGTATGGCAGATAGGACATTTAGTGGCATACGGCATATAGTTCTGGCATATAGGACATTTCAGGATGCAGAAAGGATGGATGCACATGAAGACAGAAGGTCATTGCTTAGAGTCATGAAACAGGAAAACAAGAAACACTGATGGTGCAGGTACAAGGTGTGCAGGTATTCCACACCTTGATGAAATAGAAGAAAATAAGTGAGAACTTAAACAGGAATATCAAGCTCTATTCCAGTTTGTAAATAATTGTTTTAAAAGTTCCTCATTATGGAGAACCTTGGGTTATTTCTCCCTTAGGAGGAGTTTCAGTAATGAGGAAGAGATGACTGTAGAGTTTGAGGGAATGGAAAATTTCATAGACATGGTAAGTAGTAAACTAAGGGAGACCCCAAATTATTCAATGCAGTTAACAACACTCAGAGAAATAGAATACACAGCAAGATAGTGAGAGTGAGCCTGAGGGACTAGAAAGGCCTGTAGTCCAGAGGGTACTCAGATAAAGGACTTTTTCAAGAGCAGCTGAGCAGAGATATACTAGTAAGTCATTGAGGGATTTGGATAAAAGAGTAAGAAATGTCAGTGACTGATCTACTGCAAACAGGAAACCATGGAGAACTGGCAATGAGCAAAGAGAAAAGAGATAAGTCTCCTGAAGAACAGGGTTCAGTCAATATTAATTCAGCCCTCAGGCCACCCAATGTTATCCTAAGTGTTTCTCAAGCTTAATTGTGCATATTAATCTCCTGAAGAAGAAGAATATTGTTAAAAATGCAGATTCTGATTCAGGAAGTCTGGGGATACGTCAGAAATTTTGCTTCCAGGTGATGCTGATGCTACTAATCCATGGACCACACATTGAGTACCAAAGTACCAGATCAGTGAAATCATCACAAACCAATGGATGTAGTACCTCCAGGTACTTTAAGATAATGGGACAGCCTGGTCTCTGGAGTACCTTTGGATCTGGTTCACCTTCTGTCCACAGGACTTGCATCTCTTCTTTCAGGGCATGTAACTGAAAGTGTGTGATGAAGGTGGCATCCAAGTTTTCCTTTGAACTCCATCTCCCCCATTTTCTGACTTTACAATCTAAGGCAAATTTTCTGACCTTGAGTTCTCTAAAATGGTAATAATTATACAATTCTCAATAGTGCTATGTTGAGGATCAAAAACAAATTCTGTAAATAAAGCATATAGTAAGAACTCAACCAATATAAGTCCTTTCTTCTCTCCTACATTAAATAATAACAAGTATAGGGCTTCCCTGGTGGCGCAGTGGTTGAGAGTCTGCCTGCCAATGCAGGGGACATGGGTTCGAGCCCTGGTCTGGGAGGATCCCACATGCCGTGGAGCAACTGGGCCCGTGAGCCACAACTACTGAGCCTGTGCGTCTGGAGCCTGTGCTCCGCAACAAGAGAGGCCATGATAGTGAGAGGCCCGCGACTGCGATGAAGAGTGGCCCCCGCTTGCCACAACTAGAGAAAGCCCTCGCACAGAAACAGAGACCCAACACAGCCATAAATAAATAAAAATAAATTAAAAAAAAAAAAGAATAACAAGTATAATTATCATTGATATAGCCGACAATGGACAAAGCAATTTCACTGACATATTTAGTTTTTTCCTGTCAAATTCATAAACAAGATCTATGTTAACACTGTCTAAAAGATGAGGAAACTGAAGCTCAGAGAGATTTAGTGGACTAACCAAGAGCCTAAGGCTTGAATTCAGCACACCTCAATTTATATTCTCCATCTATCTTATCCTTAATAGAAACGTTTTTTATAGAGCAGCACCTATATTAAGTGAAATAATACATGTAAAATGCCTGTTAAGACTTCCTGTTAACTATAGATTTGCTCTGCTCCTTTCTAAAAGGCTACTATACAAGGACCACTTTCAAGATGGTGGAGGAGTAAGACATGGAGATCACCTTCCTCCCCACAAATACATAAAAAAAAATCAACATGTGGAACAGCTCCTACAGAACACCTACTGAATGCTGGCAGAAGACCTCAGACTTCCCAAAAGCTGGGTGGCTGACAGAGTCTTGGTGCTGCAGCCAGATGTCCAGGCTGAGCCTCTGATGTGGGAGAGCCGAGTTCAGGACATTGGTCAACCAGAGACCTCCCGGTACCACATAATATCAAACAGTGAAAGCTCTCCCAGAGATCTCCATCTCAACACTAAGACCCAGCTCGACTCAACGACCAGCAAGATACAGTGCAGGACACCCTATGCCAAACAACTAGCAAGACAGGAACACAACCCACCCATTAGGAGAGAGGCTGCCTAAAATCACAGTAAGTTC
The DNA here is from genome assembly GCF_965194805.1 of Balaenoptera borealis. NCBI lineage: Eukaryota > Metazoa > Chordata > Mammalia > Artiodactyla > Balaenopteridae > Balaenoptera > Balaenoptera borealis. Next base: position 38,528,949 of record NC_138866.1, on the reverse strand, counting down.
AGAGACACCCCAAAACACACCACCAGATGCAGTCCTGCCCAACAGAAATACAAGATCCAGCCTCATCCACCAGAACACAGGCACCAGTCCTCTCCATCAGGAAGCCTACGCAAGACACTGAACCAACCTTACTCACTAGGGGCAGACACCAAAAACAATGGGAACTATGAGCCTGCAGTCTGCAGAAAGGAGACCCCAAACACAGTAAGTTAAGGAAAATGAGAAGACAGAGAAATACACAGCAGATGAAGGAGCAAGGTAAAACAGAACAAACAAATGAAGAGGAAATAGGCAGTCTACCTGAAAAAGAATTCAGAATAATGATAGTAAAGATGATCCAAAATCTTGGAAATAGAATAGAGAAAATGCAAGAAACATTTAACAAGGACCTAGAAGAACTAAAGAGGAAACAAGCAACGATGAACAACACAATATATGAAATTAAAAATACTCTAGAAGGGATCAATAGCAGAATAACTGAGGCAGAAGAATGGATAAGTGACCTGGAAGATAAAATAGTGGAAATAACTACTGCAGACCAGAATAAAGGAAAAAGATGAAAAGAATTGAGGACAGTCACAGAGACTTCTGGGACAACATTAAACGCACCAACAATTGAATTATAGGGGTCCCAGAAGAAGAAGAGAAAAAGAAAGGGACTGGGAGAATATTTTAAGAGATTATAGTTGAAAACTTCCAGAATATAGGAAAGGAAATAGTCAATCAAGTCCAGGAAGCACATAGAGTCCCATGCAGGATAAATCTAAAGAGAACCATGCCAAGACACATATTAATCAAACTATCAAAAATTAAATACAAAGAAAAAATATTAAAAGCAGCAAGGGATAAATGACACATAACATACAAGGGAATCCCAATAAGCTTAACAGCTGCTTTTTCAGCAGAAATTCTGCAAGCCAGAAGGCAGTGGCAGGACATATTTCAAGTGATGAAAGAGAAAAACCTACAGCCAAGATTACTCTACCCAGCAAGGGTCTCATTCAGATTCAACAGAGAAATTAAAGCTTTTACAGACAAGCAAAAGCTAAGAAAATTCAGCACCACAAAACCAGCTTTACAACAAACGCTAAAGGAACTTCTCTAGGCAGGAGACACAAGGGAAGGAAAAAACCTACAATAACAACCCAAAACAATTAAGAAAATGGTAATAGGAACACACATACCGATAACTACCTTAAATGTAAATGGATTAAATGTTCCAACCAAAAGACATAGACTGGCTGAATGGATACAAAAACAAGACCTGTATATATGCTGCCTACAAGAGACCCACTTCAGACCTAGGGACACATACAGACTGAAAGTGAGAGGATGTAAAAAGATATTACATACAAATGGATATCAAAAGAAAGCTGGAGTAGCAATTCTCGTATTAGAAAAAATAGACTTTAAAATAAAGACTATTACAAGAGACAAAGAAGGACACTACATAATGATCAAGGGATCAAGCCAAGAAGAAGATATAACAATTGTAAATATTTATGCACCCAACATAGGAGCACCTCAATACATAAGGCAAATGCTAACAGCCATAAAAGGGGAAAGCAACAGTAACACAATAACAGTAGGGGACTTTAACACCCCACTTTCACCAATGGACAGATCATCCAAAATGAAAATAAATAAGGAAACACAAGCTTTAAATGACACATCAAACAAGATAGACTTAACTGATATTTACAGGACATTCCATCCAAAAACAACAGAATACACTTTCTTCTCAAGTGCTCAGGGAACATTTTCCAGGATAGATCATATCTGGGGTCACAAATCAAGCCTTGGTAAAGTTAAGAAAATTGAAATCATATCAAGTATCTTTTCTGACCACAACGCTATTAGACTAGATATCAATTACTGGAAAAAAATCTGTAAAAAATACAAACACGTGGAGGCTAAACAATACGTTACTAAATAACCAAGAGATCACTGAAGAAATCAAAGAGAAAATAAAAAAATACCTAGAAACAAATGACAATGAAAACACAATGACCCAAAATCTATGGGATGCATCAAAAGCAGTTCTTAGAGGGAAGTTTAGAGCAATACAATCCTACCTCAAGAAACAAGAAACATCTCAAATAAACAACCGAACTTTACACTTAAAGCAATTAGAGAAAGAAGAACAAAAGATCCCCAAAGTTAGCAGAAGGAAAGAAATCATACAGATCAGATCAGAAATAAGTGAAAAAGAAATGAAGGACACAGTAGCTAAGATCAATAAAATTAAAGCTGGTTCTTTGAGAAGATAAAATTAATAAACCACTAGCCAGACTCATCAAGAAAAAAAGGGAGAAGACTCTAATCAATAGATAGAAATGAAAAAGGAGAAGTAACAACTGACACTGCAGAAATACAAAGAATCATGAGAGATTACTACAAGCAACTATATGCCAATAAAATGGACAACTTGGAAGAAATGGACACAGTCTTAGAAAAGCACAACATTCCGAGACTGAACCAGGAAGAAATAGAAAATATGAACAGACCAATCACAAGCACTGAAATTGAAACTGTGATTAAAAATCTTGCAACAAACAAAAGCTCAGGACCAGATGGCTTCACAGGCGAATTCTATCAAATATTTAGAGAAAAGCTAACACCTATCCTTCTAAAACTCTTCCAAAATATAGCAGAGGTAGGAAAACTCCCAAACGCATTCTACGAAGTCACTCTCTCCCTGATACCAAAACCAGACAAACATGTCATAAGAAAACTACAGACCATTATCACTGATGAACATACATGCAAAAATCCTCAAGAAAATACTAGCAACCAGAATCCAACAGCACATTAAAAGGATCATACACCACGATCAAGTGGGATTTATCCCAGGGATGCAAAGATTCTTCAATATACGCAAATCAATCAATGGGATACACAATATTAACAAATTGAAGGAGAAAAACCATATGATCATCTCAATAGATGCAGAAAAAGCTTTTGACAAAATTCAACATCCATTTATGATAAAAGCCCTCCAGAAAGTAGCCATAGAGGGAACTTACCTCAACATAATAAAGGCCGTATGTGAGAAACCCACAACCAACATCGTTCTCAATGGTGAAAAACTGAAACCATTTCCACTAAGATCAGGAACAAGACAAGGTTGCCCACTCTCACCACTATTATTCAATATAGTTTTGGAAGTTTTAGCCACAGTAATCAGAGAAGGAAAAGAAATAAAAGAATCCAAATTGGAAAAGAAGTAAAACTGTCACTGTTTGCAGATGACATGATACTACACATAGAAAATCCCAGAGATGCTTCCAGAAAACTACTAGAGCTAATCAATTAATTTAGTAGAGTAGCAGGTTATAAAATTAATGCACAGAAATCTCTTGCATTCCTATACACTAATGATGAAAAATCTGAAAGAGAAATCAAGGAAACACTCCCATTTACCACTGCAACAAAAAAGAATAAAATACCTAGGAATAAACCTACCTAAGGAGACAAAAGACCTGTATGCAGAAAACTATAACACACTGATGAAAGAAATTAAAGATGATATAAACAGATGGAGTGATACACCACGTTCCTGGATTGGAAGAATCAACATTGTGAAAATGACTCTACTACTCAAAACAATCTACAGATTCAATGCAATCGCTATCAACCTACCAATGGTATTTTTCACAGAACTAGAACAAAAAATTTCACAATTTGTATGGAAACACAAATGACGCCAAATAGCCAAAGCAATCTTGAGAAAGAAAAAACGGAGCTGGAGGAATCAGGATCCCTGACTTCAGACTATACTACAAACCCACAGTAATCAAGACAGTATGGTACTGGCACTAAAACAGAAATATAGATCAATAGAGCAGGATAGAAAGCCCAGAGATAAACCCATGCACATATGGTTACCTTATCTTTGATAAAGAAGGCAAGAATACACAATGGAGAAATGGCAGCCTCTTCGATAAATGGTGCTGGGAAAACTGGACAGCTACATGTAAAAGAATGAAATTAGAACACTCCTTAACACCATACACAAAAATAAACTCAAAATGGATTAAAGACCTAAATGTAAGGCCAGACACCATAAAACTCTAAGAGGAAAACATAGGCAGAACACCCTATGACATAAATCACAGCAAGATCCTATTTTACCCACCTCCTAGAGTAATGGAAATAAAAGCAAAAATAAACAAATGGGACCGAATGAAACTTAAAAGCTTTTGCACAACAAAGGAAACCATAAACGAGACGAAAAGACAACCCTTAGAATGGGAGAAAATATTTGCAAATGAAGCAACTGACAAAGGATTAATCTCCACAATATACAGGCAGCTCATGCAGCTCAATATCAAAAAAAACAAACCACCCAATCCAAAAATGGGCAGAAGATCTAAATAGACATTTCTCCAAAGAAGATACACAGATTGCCAACAAACACATGAAAGGATGCTCAACATCAGTAATCATTACAGAAATGCAAATCAAAACTACAATGAAGTATCACTTCACACCCGTCAGAATGGTCATTATCAAAAAACCTACAAACAATAAATGCTGGAGAGGGTGTGGAGAAAAGGGAACCCTCTTGCACTGTTGGTGGGAATGTAAATTGATACAGCCACTATGAAGAACATTATGGAGGTTCCTTAGAAAACTAAAAATAGAACTACCATATTACCCAGCAATCCCACTACTGGGCGTATACCCTGAGAAAACCGTAATTCCAAAAGAGTCATGTACCACAATGTTCATTGCAGCTCTATTTACAATAGCCAGGACATGGAAACAACCTAAGGGTCCATCAACTGATGAATGGATAAAGAATATGTGACACATATATACAATGGAATATTACTCAGCCATAAAAAGAAACGAAAGTGAGTTATTTGTAGTGAGGTGGATGGACCTAGAGACTGTCATGTAGAGTGAAGTAAGTCAGAAAGAGAAAAACAAATAGCACATGCTAACACATACATATGGAATCTAAAAAAAAAATTAAAATGGTTCTGATGAACCTAGGGGCAGCACAGAATAAAGACACAGATGTAGAGAATGGACTTGATGACATGGAGTGGGGGAAGGTTAAGCTGGGACAAAGTGAGAGAGTGGCATGGACATATATACACTACCAAATATAAAATAGCTAGCTAGTGGGAAGCAGCTGCATAGCACAGGGAGATCAGCTCCATGCTTTGTGACCACCTAAAGGGGTGGGATACGGAGGGTGGGTGGGAGATGCAAGAGGGAGGAGATATGGGGATATAAGTTTATGTATAGCTGATTCACTTTATTATACAGCAGAAACTAACACACCATTGTAAAGCAATTATACTCCAATAAATATGTTAAAAAACATTAAAAAAAATAAAATGCTACTATAATGATGACAAATAATTTATCATTGTATTAGCTTTGCTATGGGTGCCAGACAAAGTACTGGGGGCTTAAACAGCAGAAATTTATTGTCTCACAGTTCTGGAGGCTAGAAGCCCAAAATTAAGATGTCATCAGGATAGTTTCTCTTGAGGACTGTGAGTGAAAGATCTGTTCTAGCCTTCTCTCCTTGGCTTGTAGATGGCTGTCCTCTCCCTATGTCTCTTCACGTTGCATTCCTTCTATGTGTGTGTCTTTGTCCACATTTCTCCTTTTTATGAGGACACTAATCATATTGGATTAGGGCCCACCCTAATGACCTCATTTTAACTTGATTACCTCTGTAAAGACCTTATCTCCAAATAAGGTCACATTCTGAGGTACTGGGTTGCGACTTCAACATAGGAATTTTAAGAAGACACTATTCAACTCATAAATTCAACTCACAAAGAAAAAAAATGGAAACAAACGTCAGAGCTCTAGAAGATGAAACTATGGACAGAAGAATAGAAGATCTAAGAAATCTGAATGTCAAGTGCACATGGGGTCTGGGGTGGGGAAATAGATACAAACAAGAAATGAGGCATTTCAAACACTGAATACCAGGAAAGCTCTGGAAATGGTGGTAACTCATTCTCCCAAAGAGGGACAAGAAGCAAAGTGTTGAAACAAGATATTTATTTGAAAATATATATTAGAAGTAGTTATATTCCCAGGCATTCTCTGGTGCACAAACAGGACTTATTTGTTGGAGAAAATGAACCATGAACATTCTAAACACAGGGAGGATTGGGGGAGGGGAGACACCTTACTGAAAACAGTCAGATTGAGTTAAAATTGGCATACCAAATGACACAACCCCCACCACTTTTCTATATTCTGCTTTAGGAATGCTGGCAGCCAGGCAAATACTGCCTCAGGCCTGTAATTTTTACACTGTTCTCTGGAATAGTTGAATAGATCCAAGAAGGGAAAAAAAGGTTAATAAATATTAAAATGTAGGGTCCCCTTAGGAAACTTATATATCCATGCCCATTAGATCTTTACTGAAGGCTACAAGTTGTCCAGCTTTGACCATGGCCATAGAATTTCTGTCTTTTTTAGTTCTTCATTCTTTTAAAAATGATTTTTATTGTAAAATACAACACACATACAGAACCGTGCCTAAAACATAAGTTAATATACTCAATAAAATATCACATAGTGAACACCTAACGTAGCCACTAGACAAGTCAAGAAATAAAACACTTCCAGCAACTCAGAAACCACCACCCTCAACCCTCCATGGCCAAGGACAATTCCTGCTGCCTCCCAAAGATAACTACTATTCTGTATTCTAACACCACAGTTTAGTTTTGCCTGTTTTGGGACCTTACCTAAATGGATATATTTAACACATATATTCTTTTTTGTCTGGCCTCTTTTCCCCAACATTATGCTTAGGAGATTAACTTATGAGTTTGGAAGCATCTAGAGTTTGTTTTATACTGCTGTATAATATTCTTGGATGACAATACCACAATTTAATATATCTACTCTACTGCCATCATATATTGTTTTCAACATTATATTTGTGAGATTTATCCTTTTTGTTGCAGACAACTACAGTCCATTATCTATCTTGCTAGTTAACTATAGTCCATTTTTCATGTCGTTGTAGATAACTATAGTACAATTTTTTCAATGTTGTATAACATTCCATTATAAGAACACATTTTTATCAGTTCTACTATTGACATACATTTCATTTGTTTCTATTTTCTATGTATTATGAATACTGATGCTTTTGGACATTCTTGCATGTATCTCTTTATGCACATGTACAAGCATCTCTTTTGGGTTTTTACCTAAAGGTGAAAGCACTGGGTCATAGGTATCCATATTTTCAACTTTATACGGAAGCTATTTTTTCCTAGTTATTTTGTACCAATTTACCTTCCCCAAAATAGTCCAAGAAACTTCCTGTTCCCCCATATCCTTACCAATATTGGGTAGTCACAATCTTTTGAACTTTACAGTACCTTACTCTTAAATGAAAAAGTAGAACCAAGATTAACAGCTATTTGAGTGAAACCTCCAATGTGAAAAATAAAGACAAAGAAAAAAAATGAAAACAGAGATTGTAAAAAGTATGGACAATAAAGGAAACAGATAAAAATATTTTAAAAATATTTTAGTAGCCTCGGAGAAGTGAAAAGCCATTAATTCCATATAAAAAGGAATGCTTTTATTGAATAGAGAATAAGAAAATACTAAAATTCAATGGAAAGATCGAATGATAAATTTCAGGATTTCTCCCAAAAAGGGATGGGGAGAAAAAAAATAGAAAGTTAGGGAGAGTTAAAAATAAATAAATAAATAACAACAAAACCTAAGATGTCCCACTACTAGTTTATAGGAGCTTCAGGAAGAAAAAAACTGGAAAAATTTAGAAAATAGATGGGAGGAAATTATCAAAGAACAGTTACAGGAAATATTCCTAGAATTAGAGAACATGCATTTCCAGATTAAAGGGGCTCACCAAGTGCTTGGCATATGAACAAAACAAAAACCATATCAAGCCACACTGTCAATGAATTTCAGAACACCAGGAATCAAAAGAAGATTCTAAAAGATTCAGAGTATAAATCACAGACAATATACAAGGAAGTAGAATGTTTTAAATGTGTCAGTATGGTTCCACAAGAGCAACATCAGAGTTAGAAGACAATGGGAAAACAAAAACAAGCAAACAAACAACTTCAAAATTGGTAGGTGAATGAGCCAGATATCCAAGCAAAAAGGAAGAGATCACACAAAAAGCTCACACAGCAAAAAGCACATGTGGTTTCATCACATTGAAACATTGAGGTAAAAGTATGTGCATGGGTATGTGAGTTTAAGAATGTATGTTTGTGTGTGTATTATGAAACATGTAATAAATATATAAAACTATTCTGAGAATAATTATTTCCAACTGAGAATTCTCTACCTGACCAGGAGATCAACAATGTGTGAGGATCGAACAAAGACATTTTTGGATGGTCAACATCTCTAACTGCATCCCATGTACACTTTCTCAGGAAGTTACAGCAGGAAATGCTTAATCAAACCAAAGAGGAAGACACTGAACCCAGAAAACCAAAAAATGGAGGTCCTGAGAGATTGCATGTATACCAGGTCAAGCTAACAACTAGTCTAGTGTTAAAGAGTACAGAAAATTCCAGAAGTATATTCCAAAGAAAAAACAAAACCTGATAGGTTAGCTCATTTGTTTGATCTTATAGGAAACATAATTCCATGGGGTTTTACAATTCTAATAAGGAATTTGTGAAAAATTAATGATAGTTATGGAAATAGAAAACTAAGCACACCAATGTAGAGAGAGAGATGCACCAAAGAGAAAAAGACGCTTAACAGCTTCAGGGGAAAAAAATAAAGTTGTTTGGAAAAAAGAAGCGTAATCAGAATACACTATTTGAGCAGGAAATGATCTCTGTATAGTAATGATATTGATATAACTATGTTGGGATATACCCATATTGGATGGAGAGGAAGTGCTGGGGGAAGAGAGGACAGGGGGGAAAGTAGACTCACCAATGTAAAAGTCTACAGATAATAATTAAGTGTACAAATAAAAAAATATGATAATAAAAATCAGAAGGAACAACTTAAAAAGTTGAAAGGAGTTGCTTCTAAGGAGTGGAATGGAGTGCCGTGGGTTGTGAGCAAGAGATTTTTGTTGTTGTCAAATGTCCTATTGTATTTTGACTTTTTAAACTATGTAAATTAATTACTCTGATAAATTTTTAGTTAGAGAATAATTAAAATTAAGTGCTTAGTATAGTACATAAAGTATCAATAATGGCAATAATAACATTTACCGTGAGCTAGATATTGTGCCCTGTGCATTTCTTGAATTACATAATTTAATCCTTTCAATAACATCTCACCATTTTATAGGTAAGAAACCAGGGTCACTGAGAGGTTTTGTTTCTTTACTCAGATGACACAGTTAGTAAATGAAAGAACCAAGAGTTTAGCCATCTGCCTTAACCCCCAAGCTTAACTGCACACAGAAACAAAGGTACCCATCATTACAGAGCTAAAGGACTTGCTAAGAAGTGACACAGCAAAGTCTTCTGATTCTAAATCCTACGCTCTTTTCAATCTCCCCTATTTCATTAGGAAGTTCACATTTTATTTTCAAATTAACTTGAGTCAATTTGGAAAAGAAATATTTCATTTTCAATGGAAACATTTGTTAGAATCACAGAAAAATTAAAAATATTTTGCATTTGACAACTAGAAATTTCTCCTTAGGAAATCTTTACTCATTTGCTATTCCCAGAATGGCCCTGTCAGCTTCCTTCAACCAATCTTCATCACTCCAACCAAGATAACTTTGAGTGGCTGTCCAGTGCAGCACCATTCAACGTGCTGGGTTGAATGGTGTGTCCTCCCCCCTGGTCCCCAAAACAGAAAGGAGAGGGAAACAGGAGTACTTAAGAATGCTGGTACCAGAATTTAAAGCAGGCTTTTTCTCTCAAAACACCCACTAATTAAGACAGAGCACCATTTAGGAAATGAAGCAGCTAATTAAGCAGGTTGCACAAATAAAAATAATGAAAAAATTCAGTCCTTTCAACTACCAAGATTTTGACTGAAATTATGATTTAAAGGAATTCACTAATTAAGGTCCATGTGATCTGACCTCTGCCAGATCCAATCTCATCAGACAATGCCCCTCCCACTGCTTGTTGACTAGATTCCAACCACAATGATCGCCTTGTTGTTCCCCAGGTACATTAAAATGGTTCCCAACACATACCCTTCACACTTACCTTTCTTTCTGCCTGGAACACATTTTACTCAGCTCTTCCTGTGACTCACTTATCATCCAGTGGTCAGCTTACATACCACCTCTTCAAGTAAGACTTCCTTAACCATTCTCTATCAACCAGAACACTCTAGACCAGTACATGGCTGTCACTGTACCCTGCTTTATTTTCTTCAGAACATTTAATGCTATTTGAACATTTTTCTCTGCTCAATTTTTTATTGTCTCCTATATTCCCCTAGAGTATAAGGTTCATAATTTTGTCCACCTTGTTCGCTCAAGAATTAGCAGAGCCTGGCATAGAAGTAGGTGGTAAATAAATGATTGAACACGGGAGGGAGGGAACAAGGAAAGCGGGAGGGGAAGGAAGATATCTAGCCTATTTGCATTTCCGAAGGTGGGACCCAGCCAGGTTATACCTGAAGGCATTTGCATTGTCAAAGCAAGCCCATTACAAACCTGCCCTGACATCAATATGGTTGGAAGTGAGATTTAGAGATGCAAAACACCTAGGAAAGAAAAGGGGGCCCAGGCACCAATTAACAACAGAGAGGCAAATGAAAATGGTACTCATTATGTATAGGTACTGAGCACAAAAGACATTTGGAGAAGAAACATGCCATGTCTTCTAAATCAAGTGAACTTAGAAAGTATAATAGAAAAGTAGTAGTTAGAAACCAGCGACCATTTGGAAACTAGAATTTGAGATTCAGCTTTTTGAGGTTAATGTCTAGGGATATAGCTGATCTCTATTTTAAGAATGAGAGCTGTCAGTGAAGCAATCCAGGGTGGTAATTTAATAATAGTACTTTGGATGAGAGGAGCTATCAAATCACAAGTTTCTCTGAAGAATTCCAAGGCTTAATTTATATGAGGCACCTTAAAAGTTCTCAGTACAATTTGGAAAGACCTACAGTAACTCCTTCCAAAAGTGAAGCAAGTTTTCCTACGTGAAGAAGTTAATTCATTTCAGCCTAGCCCAGAATACTCCAACGGAGACAGGCAAATTCCTTTAAACTTACATTATAACACTAAGTGACAGTGAAATTTTGGAATGGTTTTTTAAAGGTGGAACCAGGAAAAGAGCTGCATGTCCCTCACCTTCTGTGAGAGGCAGGGGACCCAAGGACCTGTCACCCAAAGCTCAGTAGTATTCCCACAAATGCAAACAAGACTACCTGGGCTAAGAGCTCTACGAGGGTCATAAATCAAGTGCTTGCTTCTCTTCAGCGACTGGAAGAGCAGAATGAAAGTTGGGAAAATTAGAAAATCAGGGATGCCAGTATCAGTTAAATCATCCCTTCAAAATTAAGCTTAATGAATTTCAGTTCTCCCTTCTATATCCATTTTTGACCTGAATATGGTACAGTGCGACACTAGGTAAAATCAACCGATACAGCAGCACTAAATGGTCCCCGGTAGGCCTAAGTTGTTTTACTTTTAATTTCACATTTTTATTTGGTGATATACCCTTTGAGGTCATGAGCTTCCCCACTCTCCCATGGCTATTTTATTAGCCAGAGCAGTGGTTTTCAAAGTGTTTCACACCAGCAACATCAGCATCACTAGGAAGTTTGTTAGAAGTGAAAATCTGGGGGGGTCCCACCCCAGACCTACAGAATCTGAAACTCTGGAGTCAAACAATGAGTGCTTTATTCAGCCCTCCAGATGATTCTGATGCACCCTAAAGTTGGAGAATCTTTGAGTTAGGATAATTCTAGCCACTCTAGCAAACAAACTTCTAATTTTCAGTGACCTAACATAATAAACATTTATTTTTCACTCACGTAACAGCTCAGTGTAGCAGTGACCGGCTTCTTCCCACATGACGACTGAGGCAGCCAGACACCTTCCATCCTGAATCTCTTCCATCCAACTATGGCTTCAGAGTTCTCTGTATAGTTCTGATGGATGGAGAAAAAGAGTAGAGAATCCCCTATTATCATCTTAAAATCCTTGGTTCGAGAGTAGCACACATCATTTCCGCTCGCGTTTCATTGTTGAGAACAAGTGAATAGGTCACATCTAGGTGCAAAGAAGACCAGAAAATACTTTCCCTGGCTGGGGGCATGCCTCCCTGCCACAAATGCACATCAAGGAAGAAGGAATACAAATCTCCACCACCGATGTGCAAACTATACCCTGTAAACTGTGGGGTAGCCAGGGCAGGAGCATATGGATGGGTCCCTGGAGCATATCCTCCAAAAGTGGCACCTTTACAAAATTTTAAAGTGTAGATATGATTGTTGTCACTACAATGATAGAAGAGACTTCTACTGAAGTTTCTCAAATGTTAATGTACGTATCAACCACCACAGAATCTAGTTAAAGCTCATTATCTGATTTGTAGGGCCAGGATGGGGCTTGAGATTCTGCATTTCTAAATAGCTCTCAGGTGATTCCAATGCACTGGTTCAGGAACCACACATTAAGAATTTGGAGGAGGTTGCATGAAAACAAAGGTCAATCTGTCCAATATGTGATGACGGTGTACATGCACAGCCTTCCATGATCTGGCTCACTGCCCTCCCTACTACCCTCTCACTTCTCTGTTCTCTTCTCCTACTCCCCACTTTGTTCACTTCACTCCAGCTACAGTAGTCTTATTGGTGGTCTTTCACACACCAGACACACTCCTGCCTCAACATTTGCACTAATGTTTCCTCTGCCCAGAATTGCTCTTCCTCAAGATACACATGTGGTCAACTAACTCCCTTCTCTACTTCAAACTTTTGCCCAAATGCCACCTTCAAAAGAGACCCACCTTGACCACTCAATTTTTTTTTTTTTTTTTTGGCTGCTCTTTGTGGCTTGCAGGATCTTAGTTCCCTGACCAGGGATTAAACCTGAGCCACAGCAGTGACAGCACTGCGTCCTAACCACTGGACTGCCAGGGAATTCCTTGACCACTCAATTTTAAATTGCAAATCACCTCCTTCCCCAGGTTACCCAGGGAACTTTCTTTCCCTGATAAACATTTTACACCTCACTGTGATATAAATTAAGTGCCTAAATAAAACAATGTCTGGTGCATTGTAGATGCTCAACAAATATTCGTTGAATGAGTAAATAGTTGGTTAGACCATAAGACCAACCCAAAAAGTCATCAAGAAGTGATGCCTTTCTGAGTCCTCAGTTCTCCTGATGTTAAATCCTACCCAGATCAAGAAGTGGGCAGAAAGGGAAGAGGGTAGAAGAGGTTAGTTGGATCTTGTGCTTGAAATGACAATATCCCTTGGAAGACCAATAGGGCAGTGCCTCAAGAGAAAGATGGTAGGCAAATTTCTGTACTTGAAACTGACATCCTGGGAACTCCTACTTTTTTCTTTAAGCCCTCCTGCTCAGTGTTAATTAACAGATTCCTCTCCCTTCCCCCAGACCACAGAGAAAGTGGGTGATGACCTTATACAGAATGTCTGATCCTGGAATCCTTTTACTCCTTTGGGACTTCTGATGTCCCAAGAATTCACTGGACCCAAAGCTTTGCCTCCAGATCACACATCACACCAGCTGCAGAGAGGCAAAGCAGAGTGGAATCCAGGGGGTTGCCTGGAGAACAGCATGCAAACATGCGGACCTGGCCGAGAGGCCAGGCCAGTAGAAAGGGGACAAAGCCGAACATAGATGGCCAGGTAGAAGGAGGGAAAGCTTCAAGAGCTGAGAAGAGACCCAGAGTCAAAGTCATTTAGTGGCAAGGATTCTACCAAATAGGGGCTGGAGGAGGAATCATGGGTACTCCAAATAAATCCAGTGGGTAGGGCAGGACAGGTATAAGGATAGTTTTAAAGTCCAGATCAACCTTCCAGGCTGCAATGCAGTTCGCCTTAAAAGTACTAGCTGAAGGCTTCCCTGGTGGCGCAGTGGTTGAGAATCTGCCTGCCAATGCAGGGGACACGGGTTCGAGCCCTGGTCTGGGAAGATCCCACATGCTGCGGAGCGACTAGGCCTGTGATCCACAACTACTGAGCCTGCGCGTCTGGAGCCTCTGCTCCGCAACAAGAGAGGCCGCGATAGTGAGAGGCCCACGCACCACGATGAAGAGTGGCCCCCGCTTGCCACAACTAGAGAAAGCCCTCGCATAGAAACGAAGACCCAACACAGCAAAAAAAAAAAAAAAAAATATATATATATATATATATAAATAATAATAATAATAAAAAAAAGTACTAGCTGAAATGTTACAGCCACTTCTCACCTCTCCCCCTCCCACACGGCAGTATTTCAAGAGTACAAGCACCAGCATCATATACCTGTAAAACCTGACTTGAGACTATGTTTTTGACCACATGCTCCTAAAATGAGACAGGTACAATGACTTTCCCATGTTGCTGGAGGCTTTAATTGATAGACCCCCGGTCTTCCCTGCTGCCATACATGCAAATCTGCAATGTGTGGCCACCATTGATGTTTTGGGACTTGCGAGTGCATTAGTCTGCTAGGGCTGCCATAACAAAATTCTAAAGACTGGGTAGCTTAAGCAACAGAAATTCATTTTCTCACAGTGCTAGAGGCTAAAAGTCCAAAATTAAGATGCCATCAGGGTTGGTTTCTGGCAAGAGATACCTTCTCGGCTTACAGATGGCCTTTTTCTGTGTGTTCTCATCCCATTGTTTCTTCCTCTTCTTATAAGGACACCAGTCCTGTCAGATTAAGGCCCCACCGTTGTGAGCTCACTTAACCTTTATTACCTCCTTATCTCCAAATAGAGTCATATTGAGAGTCAGGGCTTCAACATATGAATTGGAATGGGGCGGAGGGGCGGGGAGGTGCACAATTCAGCCTGTAACAAGGAGGTTACGTGAATATATGCATACATATGGGTGGGTGTGTTGTACACATTTACATGTGCAAATATATTTTTCTTTCTATAATTGTTAGATTTTTAATTACCCACAATCGTTACACATAAAAAATGACAGTTTGTCATTTTTCAGGAACCCCACAGCCATCTTCTCTCACTGTGCTAATAAAGTTTCATGACACAAAGTGCAACAGAGAGGCAGCGATTTTCACACTTTGAAAATAAAAAGGTTTGTTGTTTCCCCTCTAGCTAAATATGTTTCTTACAAATAGGAAGATGCTTATAATTCCATCTGAAATCTTCTTATGTGTCAGGGAAATATATTAAATTATAAGTGTTTATAATCCTATCACCCTCCTCTTTGGTTTTGTAATTCTTTGTTTTTGTAATTATTGGACTTTATTGTGTTGAGTGGGGTGAGAGATGAGGAGGAGAAATTAGGAAGCTTAAAAGGCCAAATTGTTCTACCTGAAAAAAAAATTGCCTAATCCCAGGATGGGAGGGAGATAAGGGTTAAAAGATGGAGGTTAGGGGGCCTGGAAAAGTGATGGTAGAGAGAGGCAGAGAAAGAAGGAGATGAAGGGATGAGAGATGTGAGAACAGCCTTAGAGAATGGGATTGGGGGAGGGGGCTAAAAGGGTTTATCAGGGAATGTCATGTCGCTCTGAAAATTACCTCCCTCTGTCTTCTGAAAAAAATCTGTTCAGTAAATATGCATCATGCTTTAGGAGTTTGTTTGAGGTAACTCATTTTATCTATTTTTATTAAACTTTATGAAATCACTGCTTTTGTTGATCAAAAATGTTTGATTATCAGCAGTTTTATATGATCCAAGCTAATGGTGGCAATTCAACTTGATGGCAAGAGAAAGAGGGTTCACAATATTCCAGATATATCTAGTACTTAAGAATCTAAGGAAAGCTGGAGAGGAACATGTGGCCTAGGATAGGGTCCCAGAGACCTCCTTCTCACCCACTGGCTGAAATCCATATCCTATCTTATTCCAGTTGCACAGAAGGAACAAACTAAAAAGAAGAGCCCTAGATCTGCTTCAGAGCCAACATACTTTTGTTTTTCCTGACACACAGAATAGAGACATGGAGAGATTAGCTCCACCTACTACTCTGGTGACATGGAATACAGGAAAGAGAAGGGAGCTTGCTCACATGCTGTCTCTTATAACACTTAGGGGCTTCATTGGGCATGCTAGAATCTGAGGAAGCAGATGAATGAATTTTTCCTCCATTTGAGGATGTTAACTACAAAGATAAAGCTAGGAGATGGGATCCTTCCCCAGCTCTGTCCTGCAAATGCTCCCATTTGTTGAGCAAAAGTACAAGGTAGAATACTAAACACACTACACATGTCCATTCATTAATCTACTCAAGTCATATGTTTTGAGCACCTATTTCACAGTATGTTCCATAGTGCATTATCACATCTAATCTTCACAACATCCCTATAAGGAAGGAAAGAATTATTCCCCCATTTATTAAAGAAAACCTGGGCCATAGGGCCGTGAATGAATTGTACACAATTTGTTAGGGGCTTAGCTGGGATTTGAAATGAAGTTTGCTGTAAGCCCCATTCTCGTCACCACAATAGGGAATGCTCAAACTTTTTCCAGCTTAAGTCTATGAAATGCCTGTTTCTCTGCCAGCTTGCACTGTGATCCATGTCATGGGGTAGCTCGAAGAACTACACTGTGACTTGGCTGAGCTGCTGCCAGAACACACTCAGTGAGGAGATACTGCTGTTCTCCCCTCTTGAGCCAGTGATGGTTCAAAGCTCCAGAATCTTGCCTCATTAATGCAGAACCACGGGTGTTAACAAATCCCAATTTCTATTCATTGTCCTTCTCTAGCTCCCTAGATTGAAGCCAGGGGTGGGAATAAGACTAAATAATGAATTTAAATAATAGGTCAGAGGATATTATCTAATCCAAGTCTTCAAGTAGAAGAGAGAGCCAAAAGCCACAGGAGAAGCAAGTAGGATGAACAGCAAAAATTGCACAGGGATGGATGTTTAACTCTCCCTCCATTTCCTTTTATACTCCCTAAGGAAGTTTCAAAAGCTTCCCTTAATATATCTGCAGATCCTTCTACAGGAGCATCTGGTGAGCAAACCCAAAATAAATGGAGACTTACAATGAGAGGTATGAAAAATAATAGCATTATTTCTGCAGGTAATCTTTTCATACAAAGTTTACTTCATTAATTTGAGCAATAGAAATAAGACTGAGATCATTTGTTTTTCTTTTGTAGCTCCACTAATCTGCAAGCTTTTACAGCTATTTCATCAAAGTAACTGTATTATTGTCTTCACATTTTCCCAAACCACCTCTCCAAAGAGAAGGTTCCTTCCATTGGATTCCATTTTCTGTCTCAGCTCATAGGTTAACTTTCTACTGCCTCTACCCAAAGGTAAAAACCATAAAATTTCCATTTATTCAAAGTTCTATGGACTAAATGTTTGTGTCCCCTCAAAATTAATACATTGAAGCCCTGCCCTTCAATGTGATGGTATCTGGAGATGGGGTCTTTGGGAGGTAACTCAGTGATGAGGGTGGGGCCCTGGTCTTATGGGATTGGTGCCCTTATAAGAAGAGACATCAAAGAGTGCTTGCTTTCTCTCTCTGCATTGTGAGAATAAAACAAGAAGGCAGCCACCTGCAAGGAAGGAGAAGAGCTCACATCAGAACCCAACCATAGTGGCACCCTGATCTCAGACTTCCAGCCTCCAGAAATGTGAGAAAATAAAATTCAGTTATGGTATCATTATGGCATCCTGAGAAGACTAAGACAAAATCTCTATGAAAATTTTTAGTACATCATTAATATCTATTGAGTGTCTACTCAGTGTAAACCACCATCATAGACACCATGAGCACATACATGTCAATCATGCATAGGTCTTGGAGAGGCCATATAGTGAGAAGTTAAGAGTAATTTTGCACCTAAATCAAAGGAATTAATTGAAATAATGGAATTCAAATGTTTAGCACCATGGCAAATTTGTAGCAAGTTTTCAAAAATATTAGTTATTTAAAAGAGTAAATGGATTTTCTCCAGCTATATACTTAATATCTGGAGAAAAACATGTCAAAAGGATATATGCACCCCAATGTTCATTGCAGCATTATTTACAATAGCCAAGACATGGAAGCAACCTAAATGTCCATCAACAGATGAATGAGTAAAGAAGATGTGGTATATATATACAATGGAATATTTCTCCGCCATTAAAAAGAGTGAAATAATGCCATTTGCAGCAACATGGATGGACCTGGAGATTATCATACTAAGTGAAGTCAGTCAAACAGAGAAAGGCACATATCATATGATATCACTTGTATGAGGAATCTAAAAAAAAAAAAATGATACAAATGAACTTATTTACAAAGCAGAAAGAGACAGACTTAGAGAACAGACTTACGGTTACCAAGGGGGGAAGGGTAGGGGGAAGGGATAGACTGTGAATTTGGGATTGACATGTACACACTGCTATATTTAAAATAAAATTCTTTTCCATGAAAAAAAAAGTAAATGGAAAAAATAAAGAATAAACGGAAGGGCACTATTTTGGAAGGGTGGTATTAATCAGGCTTTTTAACTGAAAACTATAGAAATTGACTATCTTAAGCTGAAGGGGAACTTATTAATTGATATTAAATAGCTCTCAGAATCTCTGGATGGGCCAGATCAGGCTAATCGGCTATCAAGCCAATAATAATGCCCCCAATCACATGCTAGAATCAGTCTGCCTATTATTGCTATTTCTGTAGATTGCATGTAGCTGTCACCAAGTTTGCCAGAATAAGTTGTTATATTAATTTGTTTTAATTTTTAGATTCCACATATATGATAACATACAGTGTTTATTTGCCATTCTCTGTCTTACTTCACTAAGCATAATATTCCCTAGGTCCATCCACATTGTTGCAAATGGCAGTCTTTTTTATAGCTGGGTAATATGTATATTAATACATCCTGCAACTTTAATGAATTCATTTATTAGTTCTAATAGTTTTTTGGTAAAGATTTTAGGGTTTTCTATGTATAGTATCATACCATGTGCAAATAGTGCCAGTTTTACTTATTCTCTTCCAATATGGATGCCTTTTCTTTTTCTTTATTTTATTGCTGTGGCTAGGACACATGTGTTTATACATTGTTTTCTCTAATTTAGTTAGCATTCTTATTAATAATGCTTTGAACTCTTGATTTGGTAAATTGTTTGTTTCATTAGTTGTTTTTAAGCAGTTTTCTCTTGCTCTTTCAATTGAAACAAATTCCCCTGTCTTCTCATTTTGCTTAACTTTCACTGTCTCTGTGAAATTAGCTGAAATAGTTGCCTATTGCAGTCTTGAAGTGGTGTCCTTGTGTGGGAGCATCCCTATAGAGTCTATGTGAGAACAGTGACTTTGATGGGAGAGCTGAATCCGACATGAACACAAGTCATGTCTTTCCTCAGGGTGCGCTGGCAGCTGTCACGCTGGTAGGAGATGAGGCTGAAGATGGAGGGTCTAGGGCCAGAGCCAGATGTGAGTTGGGGCTTCTCCTCTTCTCAGTGTCTGTCATCACCCTATCTGGGGTGAGGGCAGGTCCCAAGTTGCTGGAGCAGAAGCCCTGCGGGTCAGGTTCAAGCTCTCCTACCTCCCAGCACCAGGACCCTCACCCCAGAGGGAAGAAGTGCTCTGGCAAGAGGGTCTGGTGTGTGCACTCAGTGTGGGTCTGGGCACGTGCTGTGATGGTCCATCAACAGACAGAGATTGGGACTGCTTCTGATTCACTGCCTGTGTATGCACCCGTACTGGCCCTGCTCAAATGTAGCTTTGGGTCTGATCTGCCTTTGTCCCTGCCTGCTGGGTTCTCCCTTTGGCCTCTGCCACTCTCACCCTAATGTGGGGCCACACCGCAGCACAGGAAGCACTGGTGTGGGCTCTTGGCATAGGACAGGATGCAGACGATGGTGGTCCAGCCATAGACAGAGTTTGGGGCGGCTCCTGATGCACCGCCTGGGTAAGTGCAAGAAGTGCCTGCCCCCCACCGTGCTCATACATCACTTTGGGTCTAAGCTGCTTTTGTGTCTCACACCTGAGCTTTCTTCTTGGCTGCAGGAGCCCTTGTCTCAGTGTGGAGCTGTGTCACAAAGCAAGCAAGGCCAGAGCAGTCACTCAGCTCAGTGTGGGGCGTGTGCTAGGGTGGTCGTGGGAAACTAGTCTGCTATCCATGCAGTTTCAATCTGCTATCTCTGCTGTGTTTCAGGAGTAAGCAAGGGTGTACATGCTCCTCTGGAACAGAATCCAGGCTTCCCATAGCCCTCCTCTTGGTCCCGCCACCCTTCCAACCAGCCAAGACAACTCATCTTCCTGCTATTGGACCTCAGGGCAGGGGGGCCCAATCTGGGGCTCGAACTACTCACACCCCATGGAGAATTTCTACCCATGTAATCTCCCTTTTCCTGAGTCCCCTCCCTGGGACACAGGCCCCAATCTGATCTCCTGCTTCCCTTTCTACCCGATTCCCTGTGGATCTTTCTTACAACCTTGGTTGGACAGGAATCTTTGTTAGTTTCCAGTTAGTTTTCAATGAGAATTGTTCTACATGTAAATGTACTTTTGATTTGTTTGTTGGAGAAGGTGAGTTCCACATCCTGCTACCCCACCATCATGGTCTCCTCTCCTGGATTTATATTTTTTCTTTAAATGTGTAAGGACTGCACTATTGGGCCTGTATTTTGACATGACAATACAGTTGGCTGTGGTTGCAGAGGAGCTTCCCTCTTTCTATGGGACATGGAAATCTAGCTTCACGTAGTCTTCACGGCTCCCCACTGTCTTTCACTCTGCCCACTCCACACACTCCTGTTACCTGGCTATCTCCTGAAGCATTTGAGATTAAAGCTATTACCTTAGAGATTGGCGTCCAACAGAGGCACATGCAATTTCAATGGCTAAAGAACCAATCAAAACAAATGATCATATAACTTCCCCTCAGGTGCTTGTAATTTAAAACAGGTGAGACTAGCACTGTCTAAATTCACCCATTATTTGCTCCCTTCCCATACAAATGTCCCCTTAGGGTGATCTTAAATTATCATCCAAATCAAAATATTATGAGCATAAACAGAAACACAGTCCTATCAGTAATTTGTTGGGACAATAATTATATAACAAGACTGTCCTGCTCAGACTCTAACAGATGGTCACCCTAGTTATACCCAAGGACAGAATCCTCTTCATCAGTGAGCTTACAAAATTATCTGTAACTCCATCTTCTCATTTAAGTCTCCAACTACCTGTAGCTTCTACTCAAAATGTTCATTCACTTATTTATTCTTTCAATAACTATTGTGTGTTAGGCTTTATTCTAGATTCTGGTGATAAGATGGGAAACACAACAAGTTTTCTACCATTATGGTACTTATATCCTGTTTACAAATAAAAAATAAGATGCAATGCAGTATCATAGGGTTAAGGTCTATGAATGAAAATGAGAATAGTTAAAGGATGGAAGGTGATATATGGTACTATTGATATTTTACATAGGGTTGTTAAGAAAGACCTTGCTGAGACGGTGTTATTGGAACAGACCTCTGAACAAAATGGGAAAGCAAATGCTTCAAATGCCTGGGAGAGAGCTTTTGAAGGCAACAGCAAATCTGAATCCCTTGGGAGTGCTTGACATTTTCAAAGATCAGCTAGTAGCCCAGTGAGGCTACCACAGAGATATTAGGGGAATGAATATTAGAGAAGGAGGCCAATGATATGATGAATCAGATCAAATAAACAGACTATAGGAATGGATCTTAGTCTATGTCTGCCTTTTGAGACTTACCCCTGTCCTGACAGAAAGTAGGAAGAAAGCATCAAGAATGCTTAAGTTAAAATACTGCTGACTTTAGATCACGTCAATTCTTTGGGTATTGGTCTCACTAATTCAGGCTTTCTGGGTCTGAATTTTGGACCTCATGTTTCCTCTGACCTCTTCTTATGCTCCAGGCAACTGATCGGCTCCCAGACCTCTGGCCGCTGACAGCTAGTTACTATAGACAGCCTCCCTGACCTCTAAATTAAGTCCTTGACCTTACTATTCTTAATTGGATCCTGATCTCTGGACTTTGCATATGGTTGTACTCTTTTCTTTTCTGCTTTTTTTTTTGTTTGTTTTTTTGAGGTATAATTGACATATAACATTATTTTAGTTTCAGGTATACAACATAATGATTCAATATTTGTCTACATTGGGAAATGATCGCCACAGTAAGTCTAGTTAACATCTGTCACCATACATAGTTACAAATTTTTTTTAAAGATCTACTCTTTTAGCAACTTTCAAATATGCGATTATAGTATTATTAATATAACATTAATAACTATAGTCACCATGTTGTACATTACATCCCCATGATTATTTATTTTTTAACTGGAAGTTTGTAACTTTAGATGCTCTTTATCTACTTTGCCACACCTCTGCCTCCTGTTCCTGGCAACCACCAATCTGTTCTCTGTAGCAATGAACTCTTTTTTTTTTTTAAGCTTCCATATATAAGTGAGATCATATGGTATTTGTCTTTCTCTGTCTGACTTATTTCACTTTGCATAATGCCTTCAAGGCCCATTCAAGTCGTTGCAAATGGCAAGTTTCCATTCTTTTTAATGGCTGAATAATATTCCATTCCATATATCTATATCTATATCTATATCTATATATATCACAGTTTCTTTATCCATTCATCCATTGGTGTACACTTAGGTTGTTTTCATGTCTTGGCTATTGTAAATACTGCTGCAGTGAACATGGGGGTGCATATATCTTTTCTAATTAGTGTTTTCATTTTCTTCTGATATATATCCAGAAGTGGAATTGTTGGATCTTGTGGTAATTCCACTTTTAATTTTTTTAGGAATATCCATACTATTTTCCATAGTTGTTGAACCACTTTACATTCCCACCAATAGTGCACAAGTGTTTTCTTTCCTCCATATCCTCACCAACACGTTATTTCTTGTCTTTTGATAATAGTCATCTTAACAGGTGTGAGGTGATACTCATGGTGTGTTTTTTTTTTTTAATTAATTTTTATTGGAGTATAGTTGCTTTACAATGTTGTGTTAGTTTCTACTGTACAGCAAAATGAATCAGCTATACATGTACATATATCCTCTCCTTTTTGGATTTTCTTCCCATTTAGGTCACCACAGGGCATTAAGTAGAGTTCCCTGTGCTATACAGTATGTTCTCATTAGTAATCTATTTTATATATAGTATCAATAGTGTATATATGTCAATCCCAATCCCCCAATTCATCCCACACCCCCTTTCCCCCTTGGTATCCATATATCTGTTCTCTATGTCTGTGTCTCTATTTCTGCTTTGCAAATAAGATCATCTATATCATTTTTCTAGATTCCACATGTATGTGTTAATATACAGTATTTGTTTTTCTCTTTCTGACTTACTTCACTCTGTATGACACTCTCTAGGTCAATCCACATCAATATTACCCAAAGCAATCTACAGATTCAATGCAATCCCTATCAAACTACAAATGGCATTTTTCACAGAACTAAAACAAAAAAGTTTACAATCTGTATGGAAACACAAAAGACCATAAATAGCCAAAGCAATCTTGAGAAAGAAAAATGGAGCTGGAGGAATCAGGCTTCCTGACTTCAGATTATACTACAAACCCACAGCAATCGAGACAGTATGGGACTGGCACAAAAACAGAAATATAGATCAATGGAACAGGATAGAAAGCCCAGAGGTAAACCCAGGCACTTATGGTCATCTACTCTATGACAAAGGAGGCAAGAATATACAATGGAGAAAAGACAGTGTCTTCAATAAGTGGTGCTGGGAAAACTGGACAGCTACATGTAAAAGAATGAAATTAGAACACTCCTTAACACCATACACAAAAATAAACTCAAAATGGATTAAAGACCTAAATGTAAGGCCAGACACTATAAAACTCTTAGAGGAAAACATAGGCAGAACACTCTTTGACATAAACCACAGCAAGATCTTTTTTGACCCACCTCCTAGAGCAATAAAAACAAAACCAAAAATAAACAAATGGGACCTAATTCAACTTAAAAGCTTCTGCACAGCAAAGGAAACCATAAACAAGATGAAAAGACAACCCTCAGAATGGGAGAAAATATTTGCAAATGAAGCACCTGACAAAGGATTAATCTCCAAAATATAGAAACAGCTTATGTGACTCAATAGCAAAAAATGAGCAACCCAATCAAAAAATGGGCAGAAGACCTAAATAGACATTTCTCCAAAGAAGACGTACAGATGGCCAACAAACACATGAAAAGATACTCAACATCACTAAATGCAAATCAAAACTACAATGCGGTATCATCACACACTGATCAGAATGGCCATCATCAAAAAATCTACAAACAATAAGTGCTGGAGAGGGTATGGAGAAAAGGGAACCCTCATGAACTGTTTGTGGGAATGTAAATTGATACAGCCATTATGGAGAATAGTATGGAGGTTCCTTAAAAAACTAAAAATAGAACTACCATTTGACCCAGCAATCCCACTCCTGGGCATATATTCAGAGGAAACCATATTTCAAAGACACATGTACCCCACTGTTCACTGCAGCACTATTCCAGGACATGGAAGCAATCTAAATATCCATCAACAGAGGAATGGATAAAGAAGATGTGGTACATATATACAGTGGAATATTTCTCAGCCATAAAAAGGAATGAAATTAGGTCATTTGTAGAGACAGGCATATGGCTGTGTTCTGTCCGAGTTTCCCAGCTGCTTGAACTCTGGTTGAATAAGATCTCCCATGACTCAGATTGTTAAACTTCAGCTTCTCCTTATTACTTGCCTTTTTCAATCCTTAGTTTGGGATAACAGTTCCACACGTGCTATTTGTCACTGATCCTGATACCAGAGTTTGGTCTCTGGTGCCATGAACCCCTAGTGTGTAACTGACTTCATTAAAGTGGATAATTAATTTAAGTAAAGAATATATAATACCTGAAAGACAACTACTCCTAATATTGTGCCTAAACTTGATGCCTACTGAGGTCATGCTGGTTTCTTGCCAATATAAACCACGTATTATGTTGTCAATATAAACAAATAGCACAAAGATTTTTAAAAGTTTCTCTTCACGTATAAATGGATAATATCAATATAATTTTGTTGTTTATAACATTTTGCTATTCATAATAAATGGCTTAGGTCAACGTCATGATTTACTCTTATGCCACAAAGAAGTGATTCTCAACCATTTTCATATTTTGGCCCATGTAGAAAATAATATTTATAGATTACACTGAGGTAACTGGATGTGGCTACATCATGGCCCCAGGAAATCAACTCCTTAGCACATCTGTAAGCACATCTGTATCCAAAGCATACCAGTTGAGAGCTCTTTTGTACAGGTAGGATTTTTTACTTTTTTTTTCCACTCAGAATTAGCTCAACTATGTCTAAAATTCAATTAATTACAGATATTTCTACCTATATCATAATAAGAAACTGATACCCCAGCTACATTTCAGGTACATTTCTGAAAAATTCAAGACCAAAAAGAGTAGAAAATATAACACTAATATATTTTAAAATTCCTTTTCACCTCTCTGAAACAACTTATTCAAATGAAACTGATATAAACAGTAATATATTTCAGAATTAGCTTATATTTTTCTGTGCTTTGAAAATGTATTATTTTCTATCTGCTTCATTTTTCTCAAATGTTATCTTGCTTAAGCTTCCCATAATACACATTTCATTCCAGAATACTTTCATTTTCAGTTTTATACTTCCAAAATAAGAGTATGCATTTCATTTTTCATTTCAACAAACACATATTTACCACCTACTGTATGCTATGTTCTATATTCTAGGGAAGTAAGAAGAGAAAGACATAGTCCCTTGTCCAATCTGTTTATGGTCTAGAGGGTGTAAACTGCCAAGGAAACATTGCTTCTAATATATATGCTACTTACAGTATCAGATATATATATATATATATATATATATATAAAGAGTAGTAAATAAGAAGAAGGGATCAAATTTACTCATGTGGTAGTAGATAAAGCAAGTGGGGTTCTAAATCTACAGATTGGAAGAGACAAAGCATTGAAGTAAGCTGCCTAGAATATCTGCAAATTCTATGACTTCAAAAGTAATGTCAAATCTTTATTGTGCAAAGTACATCAAATTTGGTACTAATAATCCCAGATGTATTCTTATATCTACCCTAAACAAAATTATTGTGGTTTTTAATTTTCTTTTCAACCATAGAAGATAATTCTCAAAGCAAAGTGGGCAACATGTACATCTATGGCTCTGAGGAAAATGCTAACAATTTCCATTGCCCTGAGTGGGCCAATTTATCCAAAGGCATTGATGTGCTACCAGAGATGACAGAGCTCTTCTTAACAATTTTATAGAGAGAATGAAGCCAATGCTATGTGGACACTAACATCTTTTTACCATTTCAGAAGCTTAGCATTAAAAGACCATCTATTACATACCTGAACAAAAAAGTATTCAAATCTGGGCATCCCCTTTGCATTTAATTTAACTAATGTCCTTTCCTTATTGCAGATGGCATGAGTGAGTATGCTGATAGTAATACTGCCTACCCCAAAGATGCCTAAATTAGTTTGCTGCTTTTGCCTCTGCTGATATTGATGATTCATCTGCATCCCTAGATATAAGGGGAATGTTAACTTTAGTGGCCTGTAAAATTCCAAACCAGATAATTCTGATCTAATTACTGCCTACCAAACACTTTTTAGCATTTTAAACTACTGTATGTAAATGTATCACTTCATTTCTCTTTCAA
The DNA here is from genome assembly GCF_965194805.1 of Balaenoptera borealis. Lineage (NCBI taxonomy): Eukaryota > Metazoa > Chordata > Mammalia > Artiodactyla > Balaenopteridae > Balaenoptera > Balaenoptera borealis. The sequence continues at coordinate 38,502,130 of NC_138866.1, read as the reverse complement.
AATTGTTGAATATGACTATAAAAGTTTGGTAAAAGAGATGCCGTATCTAATTCTGATATACATATATACACTCTATATATACTATATATATAATTTTATTACCTATTGTAAATATTACAATACTTGAAAAGGCTAAATTTTTATTCATTTTCTTAATCATGTTTATAATTTGTGATTTTTTGAAAAATATAGACAATTACAACATTTTAAAATCAATTAGGTGATTACTATGAAGGTATAGTAAGACAAGAAATTCTGTGTTGGATTTTTATTCATCATCTTTTCCTCTCTTTCTACATGTTCTTTCAGGGTATTATATTCCATGCCCATGATTTCAGCTCAAGCCCAGAATTCTCTCCTGGATTTCAGGCCCCTATATTCTGTTCCTTAACAGATATCTTCACCTGTATATCTTGAAGTTATCTCAGTCCCCAGTTCCAGAAATGGTCTTATTATCTGTCCTGTCCTCTTGTATCTTTTCTCCCCATATTCCCTATACCCATTCAGGCTGCCAAGTCAGAAATCTGTGATCATCACAGGCCCATTCCTCTTCCTCTCCATTTCTTCCATATCTAAGAGTCTGAAGTCATAAGATTTCAATCTTATGAATTTTTTCTTCACCCATATCCTCTTTTGCATTCTTACTTCTATTACCCTGGTTCTGGTGCTGATCATCTCTCTCTAGACCACTGGAATGACTCTAAATTGAAGTTTTCCACTCTAAGTTTTAGATTGCTTTATTCTCATGGTTACAATGGCTAGGGAATACCCACGTGTTCAACAGATAGTTTGAAATTAAAGGTGTAAGTTGAATTTGAAGTAAAAGATTTTAGAGATTCAGTAATTTGAAATTCTGAGGGTAAAGTAGATCAACTAGCTAATGTTTCATGAGAGACGATGGTCTAGTAAACATTAATATTTAAGAGATTGTCAAAACAAGAGAAGAAAATAATAAAGACAGTGGAAATGTTAGAAAAGCAATCCTTTAATCTCATTAAAGTGTGTGATTACAGGTTGCCCTATTCTGAACAACATAAAGATTTTTTTTTTCAGTGAGTACATGTGTGTATCAATCCAAGAAAGGTCATCTATCCTTCAAGTTAGCCACTCGCTCCAAAGCACACCAAAAATTCTTAGGATGGAATGAAGCATTTGACCACTTGTTCCTAGAATTCTCTTGCAATTGCTTGCTGTGTTTTGTAATTTGTCCCACCTGATAATTTAGTTTCACAATTCGTATCAAATGGACCTTCAACTGGTGAAGTGGAATGGGAGGAAAAACAGTGTGGTGCCAGGTACATGTGTTTACTTGATGAGTATTTGAAAGAGAAAACATCTGTGCCGTGTAGTCTCTAATCTCATGAGAAAACTGTGAAAATGATACTCTAAAGCTGTTATAGAGCAAAACAGAAACACAAATCATTTGAAGTACTTAAGTTAGACATTTTTCTCTTTCAGATCATAAGGAGGGTTGTTAAATGTAACACCCTCCACATTACAGTCTGCAAAGGATTAGAAAAGTGAATATTGTTACGTTAATCAATTGAAACAAACTTCTGAGTTCCCTTAGTATTTAAGAGCTACATGTTATACTGCACTGTATCAGTCATTATCACACTTAATTTGGAAATGTCGTTAAACTGAACAGCAACCCCTAATCAATACTATTTCTGTAAGAGTGTCACCCTGTCTCTCCTCCCTTAGATGACACATACTCTAATAAGAGAAACCAACAGTGCATGCAACACATTGTTTTGCAAGGAAGCTGATAGTCCAGAAAGCAATAAGCAATGTGTTACTTGACTCTAATGCCTGTTCCACAGTAAGGTATCTGGCTAAAATGAAAAGTTTATTCAAAACAATCCCTTATAATATTGCTAAGCCTTTATCCCTGGATAGATAAAAGAAGAAACTCTTAATGAGTTTGAAATGATATACGGTTGTGGAGAAAGGTGATTTCCATCCATCTTTTTTTAAAGTCAGTATCAATCGAATGTAAGATCTTTGCAGTATACATGGACCTAAGCACTTAGGGAAGTCAATTAAATTTTCAACTAAATCTATGTACGGACTTACTGTAAGTTAACAGTCTTCATATTTCACCTGACTTATTCAAGTTGAAACATTTCTAGAGCTATGCTGATTGTACTCTTTGACTTAGAGGGGTACAAACAACTTTGAAGACAGTTTAACCAACTGCATTTTATGAAGCACTCAATTTTCAAATTGTTTTAGTAACAGTAACACTAGTACTATTATTAACTTTCATACTACGTTCAGCTGCAATGGTTTCACAACACCAATAAGTTTTGTTGGTACCTATCTACTTTATTCCTGCTTTAACTCTGAATATGATTTAAATTATAAACACAAAAGACATTTGTTTAGACATTGAAAATTACTCTCAGAAGGTACAAGTAAGTACAAGGACAACTCTTCAAAATAAGTTTGAAAAGAGTTGAATGCTCACCAGTGTCAAATACCAAGATATTTTTCTATGCAAACTAGTACTCAGTTGATGATCTCAACTTCAGGAATGTATTTGCTCACACAGATACTGAGATTCCTGTCCTATTCTCCCTTTTTTGCTTGTGAAAGCTTGTCCTGGCTGATCTCTGTGTTCCATTAGATGCATGGATATTTGCCTTTAGGTCGCAGCTAGAGGATTATCTCATTGCTTCTAGGCCTCCATTGGTCAGCTCCATGATTCTTCTCTAACTCAAGAGAGCTCCACACAATAAGGTACCTCAGAAATCCTCAGAGCCACAATTTCATTATCTACGTCTCTTTATTCAAGTGAGAAAGTGCAAGACTCTTATTGTGAAGTTTGTGTTTTTAATCCTAGAATTTAGGATTATTTAGGAGTATTTTTGTAAACTGACAAACCCACTCTAAAGTCTAAATAAATCCTTGTGTCCAATTAAATTTTTGTCAGCCTGACCAAGGATTTACTCCTTGAAGTACAGAATTAGAAAACTTATGGGGTAGTTCAGGTGGCTTATTTTCCTTAGATAGTTGAAGGATATATTGCTGACCATAAATGAACCATATGCCTGTATTTTAGGTATTCAGATTCCTTTTTAATCCCCTTTAACCTCTAGGAGAGTCAGAGATGTTGCTTAAGATAGTGGCTTTGGAGCAGGGTGTTGGTATAGGGAGGTAAAAGAGATGGTGTTCTCAGTTAATAAACCTCTTAGTATCTGCTGGTACTAGGTATAAGTAAGCTACACTAGATGTCTAGATGGCTAGACATTAAGGCAGAGGGATGATTTACAAGTTATCTGAAGTATCTGAAATATGAAAGGATGAGGTCTATTTTGTGTTGGGTTCAGTCTCTAGCCTATCAGTAAACAGTGCTATGGCTAGACTGGCCCTCATGGTTCTTATTATGACTGCAAGATGCCCTCCACTATAACCATTAGGAAACTTTAAAAAAAGAAAAAACGTTTATCACTTACAAGTCCTGGAAATTACACAGCACTCCGGGGACCACACAGCAAGATTGCCGGCAGAGAGTGAGAGAGAGTTCGGGCTTTGGGTTCCAATTTTATTGGTTTTATTGGGGTCAAGGGTTGAGGCCTAGAATTTCACGTGCTCACTCTTTATTGGTAAATTTAAAACATATGAGTGGGAATTTAAAGCACAGGAAGAGTGAAACAAGTGGCCCAAATGGTTGTTATTGAAATCAGCCAAGATACTTAAAACTAAGGAGCCTTGGGAGTGGGGGGTGGTGGTGGCCTGGCTCTTCATCTAGTCCTGTGGCTGGCCATGTGTTTATTCAAGATAGCCATCTTTGAACTACATGCCTGGACAATCAAAGCTTAAATCAGGCACTTCCATTACAAAAAGAAAAGAAAGAAAACCCAACTGTCAGGGCTTACACTACAAGGTCAAAGAAAAAGCTAAAATGAGAAGAGTTGAAAATTATAGGGCAAGGCTGAAGAAGAAGCAGTAAATCAGATTTAGACACAGAGGTTCCAGTGCACTAATTCAGAATCCCAGAAATAGAAGTGTCAGTACCCTGGATAACTCTTTTAGAGGTAAATCTCTCAGAATATATTCTGAATCTGACTGAGAATATTTTATTTAGTTCTAGGCTTATCAAATGCCTCCACCTCCTTTATGAAACTGATTGTTAAGGAGGCTGGCCTTGTTTTGACAGCATTAATTTTCATAGAGGTGGGATATAGCTTCTATTTCAACAAGAAATTTTTGGTCATTGGTACCCTCCATATTTTATGAAATCAAGAAAATAAATCAAGATAGTTGTGTTATGGGGAGGTAGTCTATCCTGGTTATTAGCATTTCATGTTGTGGGACATCTCCTTGTCCAGAACTAGGCACCCAACTAAGTCCAGAACGCTGACAATTCCTCTGTTAAACATGTATTAAGTGGGCATGTGATTGAAGGTTCACGTTTATTACTCAGAACTTTTCTGTCAATACTTAGCATACCTTGCACTTCAGCGAAGTGAATTTTGCCTCAATACTTGAATTATTTCCAACACAGGAACTTCAATGGACAGCCAGGGTGATGCTCAAAGAAAATGCCTTTAGGACAGAAAACAGGTGACTCACTGCAAGGAATGTAAATTATAGATGTGCATGGAGCATTGTGTGCTTAAATTTTTCAGTGGCAAATGATTGAGATGTGGAGGAGAGATGCACAGTGAGTGTCATTATGGGTTTGTCTGACATGTTAAATTTTTGGAAAATAATTGAAACAGACACCAAAGCACTCCTACAGCCTTAGTCTTGGTGTACAGGTGGGTCATGTCAATTCTACTGAATTCAGAGTAAGAAAGCTTTTAAAAGACCAGCCTGCAAGGTAAGCAGATTTTGCTTTCAGACAAATGCTTACAGGTTCTTGCAACTCTGCCCTACTTGATAAGCTCCATCTGGAAGGGATTGCTCCTTTTGAGTAAGGTTTTATGTGGACCATGTTTGAGAGTATGAGAGTCATAAAGTACAATGAGTAAATGTAGAGAAACAAAAGCATATTCATATCAAATGGGAAGATTAATAGTAAAATGGAATGAGAAAAGGAAACATTTGAATCTGCCCTGTTGGGCTGCACTCCACGGGCCTGCAAGCCCTGTATTTGCCCAGCCTCAAGACCGAAGAAAGAGCCCAGAGACAGTGAAAGAGACATCAATGGTTTAATAGATGGGGAATCTTATGCGTCTGAAGCAAGATCCTGGAGCGACAACGCACCATGTGCAGCACACGGCGGGCAGGACACAGCAGCTGTCTTCGCTGTGGGCAGAGGGAGGTTATAGAGGGAATGGATATCAGGTTGACTCATCAGTTACCAGGGAAATCAAGCAGAGGAGCAGGTCCCGCACTGTCTCTTTGATAAACTGTTATAGTAGAGATAGTTCTGGTCTAATGATTAGAACAATCAGTAGCTGGGGCCAGGGACAAGTACATAGCATTTACATTAAGCCCTATGATTAAGAGGGAAGGTCAGTCATGTGAGTAGAGTGTAGGTGAAGCGGGGACTGCTCTGGTTGAGCAGGGAACATACAGAGAGCAAGAGAACTGCCATCATGGGTGGTCTGATCACACATGCCTCTTTTCCATTTTCCCTTAAGGACCTGACATTTCATTCTCTCCTTAAAGCCTAATAGCCTTATACTTATAACACAGGGACATACTGTTCCTTTAGTTTCCAGCTAATCGTTTCAGAATGAATGCCTCTCTGTGGGTCTGAAGTTATTCGCTCTCGGAATCAGCTACAGACGTGCAAATGTATAGACAAAAGTGAAGAATGCAGGTTTCTTCTCTCTAATATACAAAATATGGGTGAGTTGGGATTTTAAATTCATGGCCTGGGAGACTCAGTAATCTAGCTGTAGTTTACTTGGCAAAGTTATAATTCTTAAAGGATGTAAAAGCTCTTAGGTTAGAGAAGTACCAGAAACTGTTCTTGTCTCTTGTTATCTGAGTTTCCAAGATGATGGGAGTAGGAAGGAAGGAAGGAAGAATTAGGAAGAGACAGGAAGAGGAAAATTTATATTGTGCCTAAACATCTTTGTAAATGTTTTTTCAGGCCATTACCCTACTCTGACAGTGCCAGGAATTTCCCAGGCAAGACTGGTATCTCTCTTAAATTACGCTCTGGCCTTAAAAATTTTTAGAAGCTAAAACTGCTTGGAAGATAAGTTCTGATACCTGTAACAAAATTGTTAAATAGCAAAACAATCTGGAGGTACAAATCTGACAGTTTTCCATCCCAACTGCTACTACTGTTTGGTCAGGGGAAGGTGATATAAGAAATAATTAAGAAATAGATGGGAATGATTATAAAGCAAATAACTTAAAAACATGCTTATAAGGGGGTAACTCTCCTCTTGAGAACTCTGAAACCAGTGTTTTTCCTGTCCTGTCGAGAACCAGGGAGGAGTACGAATTCCTCCCAATGCATAACATGAAAAAAGAAAAAAGACATTTTGCAGCAAGTAAAAGAGAGCCTTGTAACCTGAAGTTGTACTTGTTCAAATCTTCACATTCTCAAACAGAAACAGAAATAGTTAGACCTTTTAAAATAATTTGTCCTTAAAAAGTCAAAACTGTAAGCACTTGTAACAGAAACTAACCAATCTTAGAATTGACATATATTTTCTAACGCAAGGAAGTTATGAATCTTATTTGGGCTTCCGTGGATACAGTGGAAGATAAATGGATACAAGAACAAGGATAATGAGGAAAAAAGTAATTTCCCTTACGGAGTCAATGCAGGGACTCATCGATGCAACAGTGAAGAGAGATTTGTGGTTATCTCTGAATTCCCAGACTGCATGGTTATTGTAATGTATTAGTGTGTGAGTATACACGCATATGCATATCCAGAAATTTGCTGGCATTTTCTATTTCTGTGCTCATGGTTGATTCTATCATGAATTTAGTTTTTCTTAATTAACATGTTCTCTTTATAAAGTCCTAACTTAAAACACAGTCTTTTAAGTAGAGTCTTAACTATACAGACCCAAATAAAATTATTATTGAAAATCCTATTTCTCAGAATTGAGAGACAAAATAAGCATGTCCACTTGCAAAATGATAAAACTCAGACACATTCACAGGGACAGTGCAATGATTAGTGAGCTAATATTCAGGCACTAAGAATTATCATTTGCAAACTCATGATCCTATGGGAACCTTGAAGTGTAATAAAAGCCACAATCCCTTTAAGAACACCATCATTTACCAGGTAAGAACTAAAACAAGCTATGTGTGCTATAAAATGGGGGATGGGGAGCGGTATGTATACTGGATATTAGCCTTCATGTGCCAACCTCTCTTTCATATTTCTGTATTACTTGAGTAAAGTCCTGAGTATGGGGTGGGAGAGTATTAAAAAAATGTTAAAATTTGCACTGTAAAAATCATACATTTGTATAGAAAAATCTTTATTTTGAAAGTAACTCAAACCATGGCAATGAGAAGAAATGTGTATTGTTAAACTTTTTGGAACATTCTTCTTTTTTTTAAGCATATAAATAAGGGTGCCCACTGAGGCGCCAATCCTGCTTGGGTCTCTCTCTTAATCTTGCCTGAATATTTTTTCCTGCCTGATAACCAGTCTTTCTGAAAACAAACTCCTGTGTTTTCTTCCAGTGGACCAGCTCTGATATCAAGGCAATGTTTAGAGTGAAGTGCAGGTTCAAGGCTTATTTTGAGTGGTTGTTAATGACACGTAAGCTAGGTACAATGGAGACTCACCCAGGATTCACTTTGTATTTGGGGAGACTTGGATGGAATAGAAAAATGATAACTATGAATAGATCTAAAAGAGATGCCAAAATCTCTACATACTGTAACATGTTTGCGGAAAGACTGAGACTGTGATCTTGAGCAGTGGTTTTGCCCAGAATAGGTGCTAAGTCCAGATAGTACTGAAAATGGAGTCTTGTTGCTTCTTTTGCTCAGGTCTAAAAGCCTGAGCCAGCAGCATTCATGCTGTACACTTACTTCTCAGATACCTAAGCAAGAATGACAAGTCTAATTTTCTTTTCCTTACTCTAGCAAAATACCCACTGTCATCTTGTAAGGACAATATGATCAAGCCTCTTGGCTGAAAATGCATTTCCTCAGCCATAATGTCCTTAAGGCTTCTAAATAAAATGGAAATTCAAACTTTACTTTTAGAAAAAAATCACTATGTTGCACTTCTAAAAATAAGTTTTGTTCACAAAGAGCTTTCTGTAATGCTAGAGGGAGGCATTCTAGCTGACATTTATAGAGTGTGGCAATAGAGTCTCCTAATAGATGTACAGTCAACAGTCTGCCATTAACTCTAGTCACGGGTAAAATAAAGGTAAGGGAGAGATGATATACAGCCCAGTGACGAAAAACAGAGAGCAGCAGTGATGAAGGTTTATGAGTCTGCTGGGCCAGACTCAGATACCTTCAGGGGCCACATAAGCAATGCAAGTTTGGAGAACAGTGTGTGTAATATAACACGGAATGTTAGGGACTTTGACACATCAAGCACACACATTTGGGGACTAGCACAGGCTCATGAGCTACCAGCTTGTGATTCTATATTTACAGTCTGGAGCAGAGAAAAGTGGTCTCATTATTGGGATTGTTTCCTTACCAGAGAAAGAACTGGGAACTAGAGAGAGGCAAACATTCATGTTACAAATCTCAACATTTCTCCTTTGGTTTTTTACCTGATGAAAATCATTAAGTCTTGCTGAGGCAAAGTCAAAAGTGTTTTGTAAATGTTTTCCCTGTTTTCATCAAAGCAAAGGATCATGATGAGGATGAACAAAAGAAGCCTGAGAACAGCTGGTCCTACAATCTATTAAAGAGAAAAAGAATGAAATGATGCCATTTGCAGCAACATGGATGGACCTAGAGATTGTCATACCAAGTGAAGTAAGTCAGACAGGGAAAGACGGATATCATATGATATGCTTATATGTGGAATCTAAAAAAAATGATACAAATCTACTTACTTATAAAACAGAAACAGATTCACAGACTTAAGAGCGAACTTAAGGTTACTGGGGGAAGGGTGGGGGCCAGGGATACTTAGGGAGTTTGGGATTGACATGTACATACTGATATATTTAAAATGGATAACCAGGGATAGCTTCAAGATGGTGGAGGAGAAAGACGTGGAGATCACCTTCCTCCCCACAAATACATCAAAAATACATCTACATGTGGAACAACTCCTACAGAACACCTACTGAATGCTGGCAGAAGACCTCAGACCTCCTGAAAGGCAAGAAACTCCCCATGCACCTGGGTAGGGCAAAAGAAAAAAGGAAAAACAGGGACAAAAGAATAGGGACAGGACCTGCACCAGTGGGAGGGAGCTGTGAAGGAGGAAAGGTTTCCACACACTAGGAAGCCCCTTCACTGGTGGAAACGGGGGGTGGAGGGGGGGAAGCTTCAGAGCCACGGAGGAGAGCACAGCAACAAGGGTGCAGAAGGCAGAGCTGAGAGATTTCTGCACAGAGGATGGGTGCCGACCAGCACTCATCAGCCTGAGAGGCTTCTCTGCTCACCTGCCAGGGCAGGTGGGGGCTGGGAGCTGAGGCTCAGGCTTCAGAGGTCAGATCCCAGGGAGAGGACTGGGGTTGGCTGCGTGAACACAGCCTGAAGGGGGCTAGTGCGCCACAGCTAGCCGGGAGGGAGTCCGGGAAAAAGTCTGGACCTGCCTAAGAGGCAAGAGACCATTGCTTCATGGTGCAGGAGGAAGGGGATTCAGAGCACCACCTAAATGATCTCCAGAGATGGGCGCGAGCCGCGGCTATCAGGGCGGACACCAGAGGTGGGCATGAAATAAGGCTGCTGCTGCAGCCACCAGGAAGCCTGTGTGCAAACACAGGTCACTCTCCACACCTACCCCCCCCAGAACCCTGCACAGCCGCCACTGCCAGGGTCCCGTGATCCAGGGACAACTTCCCCAGGAGAACACACGGCACGCCTCAGGCTGTTGCAATATCATGCCGGCCTCTGCCGCCGCAGGCTCACCCTGCATTCCGTACCCCTCCCTCCCCCCGGCCTGAGTGAGCCAGAGCCCCCCAATCAGCTGCTACTTTAACCCCGTCCTGTCTGGGCGAAGAACAGATGCCCTCAGGCCACCTACACACAGAGGCGGGGCCAAATCCAAAGCTGAACCCCAGGAGCTGTGCGAACAAAGAAGAGAAAGGGAAATCTCTCCCAGCAGCCTCAGGAACAATGGATTAAACGTCCACAATCAACTTGATGTACCCTGCATCTCTGGAATACGTGAATAGACAACAAATCATCCCAAAATTAAGGCGGTAGACTTTGGGAACAACTGTAGACTTGGGGTTTGCTTTCTGCATCTAATTTGTTTCTGTTTTTATGTTTATCTTAGTTTAGTATTTAGAGCTTACTATCATTGGTAGATTTGTTTATTGATTTGGTTGCTCTCTTCCTCTTTTTTTAAAATATATATATATATATTTTGTAAATGGATGACTACAACAAAAGCAACAATGATTGCAATTCCCAAACACGAAACACACTCATACTATGTCATAATATTGACATTCAGTCCAGTAATCCTCCACTGTAACAGCTCCTTTACTTTGCAGTGAAAATTAATTTGTATATTTTTTGCCTCTGAGTCCTTGTGGGATTTTTTTTTTTATTATTCAAACAGAAAGTCACAAAAATTATAATCATCCTCATCAGTTTACTCAGTCCAATGTAATTAACTTTTTTTTCATCTTGATCATTTGTTAGCACTTTTATGAATTCATCAATTTTCCATTAGAGTTCTGAAAATGCTTATTCATTCGGTTCAGCAGTATAGTCAGTTACCAGAAACCTGTACTTGTCAGAGTCTTTTCCATGAATTCCTTGAAGATGAAACTCTTTTATAGGAACATATTTGCAAAAGCATCAGAGTACACCCAGAACTGTCTGTAAATGACAAAAGACTTAAAAATGACCACGGTTAAAGATTTGATGAAAGTTCATAATAATGCAATTGACAAGGAAATTTAGTTATTTCTGAGATATACATTTTAAAGTAATAACTAGAATTAGGATTTATAACATTATACCAGAACATACAAGATTTTTAGAAATTTCATATAATGTCTGAAACATTTATATTAACATATTTCCATACAAATAACCAAAAGAAAGTTTAGTATTAGTTGTTTTTTGTTTGTTTGTTTGTTTGGTTTTTTATACTGCAGGTTCTTATTAGTCATCAATTTTATACACATCAGTGTATACATGTCAATACCAATCACCCAATTCAGCACACCACCATCCCCACTCCACCGCGGTTTTCCCCCCTTGGTGTCCATATGTCTGTTCTCTACATCTGTGTCTCAACTTCTGCCCTGCAACCTGGTTCATTTGTACCATTTTTCTAGGTTCCACATACATGTGTTAATATACGATATTTGTTTTTGTCTTTCTGACTTACTTCACTCTGTATGACAGTCTCTAGATCCATCCACTTCTCAACAAATGACTCAATTTCGTTCCTTTTTATGGCTGAGTAATATTCCATTGTATATATGTACCACCTCTTCTTTATCCATTCATCTGTCGATGGGCATTTAGGTTGCTTCCATGACCTGGTTATTGTAAATAGTGCTGCAATGAACATTCGGGTGCATGTGTCTTTTTGAATTACGGTTTTCTCTGGGTATATGCCCAGTAGTGGGATAGCTGGATCATATGGTAATGCTATTTTTAGGTTTTTAAGGAACCTCCATACTGTTCTCCATAGTGGCTGTATCAATTTACATTCCCACCAACAGTGCAAGAGGGTTCCCTTTTCTCCACACCCTCTCCAGCATTTGTTGTTTGTAGATTTTCTGATGATGCCCATTCTAACTGGTGTGTGGTGATACCTCATTGTAGTTTTGATTTGCATTTCTCTAATAATTAGTGATGTTGAGCACCTTTTCATGTGCTTCTTAGCCATCTGTATGTCTTCTTTGGAGAAATGTCTGTTGAGGTCTTCTGCCCATTTTTTGATTTGGTTGTTTGTTTCTTTAATATTGACCTGCATGAGCTGTTTATATATTTTGGAAATTAACCCTTTGTCTGTTGATTTATTTGTAAAAATTTTCTCCCATTCTAAGGGTTGTCTTTTTGTCTTGTTTATGGTTTCCTTTGCTGTGCAAAAGCTTTGAAGTTTCATTAGGTTCCATTTGTTTATTGTTGTTTTTAATTCCATTACTCTAGCAGGTGGGTCAAAAAAGATCTTGCTGTGATTTATGTCAAAGAGTGTTCTTCCTATGTTTTCCTCTAAGAGTTTTATAGTGTCCAGTCTTACATTTAGGTTTTGAATCCATTTAGAGTTTATTTTTGTGTATGGTGTTAGGGACTGCTCTAATTTCATTCTTTTACATGTAGCTGTCCAGTTTTCCCAGCACCACTTATTGAAGAGACTGTCTTTTCTCCACTGTATATCTTTGCCTCCTTGGTCATAGATTAGTTGACCTTAGGTACGTGGGTTTATCTCTGGGATTTCTATCTTGTTCCATTGATCTATGTTTCTGGTTTTGTGCCAGTACCATATTGTCTTGATTACTGTAGCTTTGTAGTATAGTCTGAAGTCAGGAAGTCTGATTCCTCCAGCTCTGTTTTTTTCCTTCAAGACTAATTTAGCTATTCGGGGTCTTTTGTGTCTCCATACAAATTTTAAGATGAGTTGTTCTAGTTCCGTAAAAAATGCCATTGGTAATTTGATAGGGATTGGATTGAATCTGTAGATTGCTTTGGGTAGTATAGTCATTTTCACAATATTGATTCTTCCTATCCAAGAACATGGTATATCTCTCCATCTGTTGGTATCATCTTTAATTTCTTTCACCAGTGTCTCATTGTTTTCTGCATACAGGTCTTTTGTCTCCCTAGGTAGATTTATTCCTAGATATTTTATTCTTTTTGTTGCAATGGTAAATGGGAGTGTTTCCATAATTTCTCTTCCAGATTTTTCATTATTAGTATATAGGAATGCAAGAGCTTTCTGTGCATTAATTTTGTATCCTGCAACTTTACCAAATTCATTGATTAGCTCTAGTAGTTTTCTGGTGGCATTTTTAGGATTTTCTATGTATAGTATCATGTCATCTGCAAACAGTGACAGTTTTACTTCTTCTTTTCCAATTTGTATTCATTTTATTTCTTTTTCTTCTCTGATTGCCATGGCCAGGACTTCCAAAACTATGCTGAATAATAGTGGTGAGAGTGGACATCCTTGTCTCATTCCTGATCTTAGAGGAAATGCTTTCAGTTTTTCACCATTGAGAATGATGTTTGCTGTGGGTTTGTCGTATATGGCCTTTATTATGTTGAGGTAGGTTCCCTCTATGCCCACTTTCTGGAGAGTTTTTATCAGAAATGGGTGTTGAATTTTGTCAAAAGCTTTTTCTGCATCTATTGAGATGATCATATGGTTTTTATTCTTCAATTTGTTAATATGGTGTATCACATTGATTGATTTGCATATATTGAAGAATCCTTGCATCCCTGGGATAAATCCCACTTGATCGTGGTGTATGATCCTTTTAATGTGTTGTTGGATTCTGTTTGCTAGTATTAGGTTGAGGATTTTTGCATCTATATTCATCAGTGGTATGGGTCTGTAATTTTCTTCTTTTGTTGTATCTTTGTCTGCTTTTGGTATCAGGGTGATGGTGGCCTTATAGAATGACTTTGGGAGTGTTCCTTCCTCCACAATTTTTTGGAAGAGCTTGAGAAGGATGGGTGTTAGCTCTGCTCTAAATGTTTGATAGAATACACCTGTGAATCCATCTGGTCCTGGACTTCTGTTTGTTGGAAGATTTTTAATCACAGTTTCAATTTCAGAGCTTGTGATTTGTCTGTTTATATTTTCTATTTCTTCCCAGTTCCTTTTCAGAAGGTTGTGCTTTTCTAAGAATTTGTCCATTTCTTCCAGGTTGTCCATTTTATTGGCATAGAGTTGCTTCTAGTAGTCTCTTAGGATGCTTTGTATTTCTGTGGTGTCTGTTGTAACTTCTTTTTCATTTCTAATTTTATTGATTTGAGTCCTCTCCCTCTTTTTCCTGATGAGTCTGACTAATGGTTTATCAATTTTGTTTATCTTCTCAAAGAACCAGCGTTTAGTTTTATTGATCTTTTCTATTGTTTTTTGTTTCTCTTTCATTTATTTCTGCTCTGGTCTTTATGATTTCTTTCCTTCTGCTAATTTTGGGTTTTGTTGTGCTTCTTTCTCTAGTTCCTTTAGGTGTAAGGTTAGATTGTTTACTTGAGATTTTTCTTGTTTCTTGAGGTAGGCTTGTATAGCTATAAACTTCCCTCTTAGAACTGCTTTTGCTGCATCCCATAGGTTTTGGATCATCGTGTTTTCATTGTCATTTGTCTCTAGGTATTTTTTGATTTCCTCTTTGATTTCTTCAGTGATCTCTTGGTTATTTAGTAACGTATTGTTTAGCCTCCATGTGTTTGTGTTTTTTACGTTTTTTTCCCTGTAATTCATTTCTAATCTCATAGTGTTGTGGTCAGAAAAGATGCTTGATATGATTTCAATTTTCTTAAATTTACTGAGGCTTGATTTGTGACCCAAGATGTGATCTATCTTGGAGAATGTTCCATGCGCACTTGAGAAGAAAGTGTAATCTGCTGTTTTTGGATGGAATGTCCTATAAATATCAATTAAATCTATCCAGTCTATTGTGTCATTTAAAGCTTCTGTTTCCTTATTTTTTTTCATTTTGGATGATCTGCCCATTGGTGTAAGTGAGGTGTTAAAGTCCCCCACTATTATTGTGTTACTGTTGATTTCCTCTTTTATATCTGTTAGCTGTTGCCTTATGTATTGAGGTGCTCCTATGTTGGGTGCATATATATTTATAATTGTTATATCTTCTTCCCGGATTGATCCCTTGATCATTATGTAGTGTCCTTCCTTGTCTCTTTAACATTCTTTATTTTAAAGTCTATTTTATCTGATATGAGTATAGCTACTCCAGCTTTCTTTTGATTTCCATTTGCATGGAATATCTTTTTCCATCCCCTCACTTTCAGTCTGTATGTGGCCCTAGGTCTGAAGTGGGTCTCTTGTACATAGCATATATATGGGTCTTGTTTTTGTATCCATTCAGCAAGCCTGTGTCTTTCGGTTGGAGCATTTAATTCATTCACGTTTAAGGTAATTAACGATATGTATGTTCTTATTACTATTTTCTTAATTGTTTTTGGTTTGCCCTTTTCTTCTCTTGTGTTTCCCACTTAAAGAAGTTCCTTTAGCATTTGTTGTAGAGCTGGTTTTGTGGTTCTGAATTCTCTTAGCTTTTGCTTGTCTGTAAAGCTTTTGATTTCTCCATCGAATCTGAATGAGATCCTTGCCAGGTAGAGTAATCTTGGGTGTAGCTTTTTCCCTTTCATCACTTTAAGTATATCATGCCACTCCCTTCTGGCTTGTAGAATTTCTGCTGAGAAATCAGTTGTTAACCTTATGGGAGTTCCCTTGTATGTTATTTGTCGTTTTTCCCTTGCTGCTTTCAATGATTTTTCTTTGTCTTTAATTTTTGCCAATTTGATTACTATGTGTCTCGGCATGTTACTCCTTGGGTTTATCCTGTATGGGACTCGTTGTGCTTCCTGGACTTGGGTGGTTATTTCCTTTCCCATGTTAAGGAAGTTTTTGACTATAATCTCTTCAAATATTTTCTTGGGTTCTTTCTCTCTCTCTTCTCCTTCTGGGACCCCTATAATGTGAATGTTGTTGCATTTAATGTTGTTCCAGAGGTCTCTTAAGCTGTCTTCATTTCTTTTCATTCTTTTTTCCTTATTCTGTTCCACAGCAGTGAATTCCACCATTCTGTCTTCCAGGTCACTTATCTGTTCTTCTGCCTCAGTTATTCTGCTATTGATTCCTTCTAGTGTAGTTTTCATTTCAGTTATTGTATTGTTCATCTCTGTTTGTTTGTTCTTTAATTCTTCTAGGTCTTTGTTAAACATTTCTTGCATCTTCTTGATCTTTGCTTCCATTGTTTTTCCGAGGTCCTGGATCATCTTCACTATCATTATTCTGAATTCTTTTTCTCGAAGGTTACCTATCTCCACTTCATTCAGTTGTTTTTCTGGGGTTTTATCTTGTTCCTTCATCTGGTACATAGCCCTCTGCCTTTTCATCTTGTCTATCTTTCTGTAAATGTGGTTTTTTTTCCACAGGCTGCAGGACTGTAGTTCTTCTTGCTTCTGCTGTCTGCCCTGTGGTGGATGAGGGTACCTGACAGGCTTGATGGGAGGGACTGGTGGTGGGTAGAGCTGACTTTTGCTCTGGTGGGCAGAGGTCAGTAAAACTTTAATCCTCTTGACTGTTGATGGGTGGGGCTGGGTTCCCTCCCTGTTGGTTGTTTGGCCTGAGGCAAGCCAACACGGGAGCCTACCTGGGCTCTTTGGTGGGGCTAATGACAGACTCTGGGAGGGCTCACACCAAGGAGCACTTCCCAGAACTTCTGCTGCCAGTGTCCTTGTCCCCACGGTGAGCCACAGCGCCCCCCACCCTGCAGGAGACCCTCCAACAGTAGCAGGTAGGTATGCTTCAGTCTCCCCTGGGATCACTGCTCCTTCCCTTGGGTCCCAATGCGCACACTACTTTGTTTATGCCCTCCAAGAGTGGAGTCTCTGTTTCCTCCTGTCCTGTTGAATTCCTGCAATCAATTCCCACTAGGCTTCAAAGTCTCATTCTCTAGGAATTCCTCCTCCCGTTGCCGGACCCGCGGGTTGGGAAGCCTGACATGGGGCTCAGAACCTTCACTCCAGTGGGTGGATTTCTGTGGTGTTCTCCAGTCTGTGAGTCACCCACCCACCAGTTATGGGATTTGATTTTAATGTGATCGTGCCCCTCCCACCATCTCATTGTGGCTTCTCCTTTGTCTTTGGATGTGGGATATCTTTTTGGGTGAGTTCCAGTGTCTTCCTGCTGAATGATTGTCCAGCAGCTAGCTGTGATTCTGGTGTTTTCGCAAGAGGGAGTGAGAGCACGTCCTTCTGCTCCGCCATCTTGGTTCCTCCCCATATATCTTTTCTTTTTCTCTTATTATGAATGTGTATGTGTATGTTTCTCTGTGTGATTTTTTTCTGTATAGCTTTTACCACTTGTCCAAGGGTTCTGTCTGTCCGTTTTTTTGTTTGTTTGTTTGTTTTAGTATAGTTTTTAATGCTTGTTATCATTGGTGGATTTGCTTTTTGGTTTTGCTGCCCTTTTCTTTCTTTTTTTAGTACCCTTTTATTTTTAATAATATTTATTTTTTATTTTAATAACTTTATTTATTTTATTTTTCTTTCTTTCTTTCCTTTACTCCTTTTTCTTCTGAGCTGTGTGGCTGATAGGGTCTTGGTGCTCAGGCCAGATGTCAGACCTGAGGCTCTGAGGTGGGAGAGCTGAGTTCAGGACATTTATCCACCAGAGACCGCCCGGCACCACGTTATATCAAATGGTGAAAACTCTCCCAGAAATATCCATCTCAATGCTAAGACCCAGCTCCACTCAACGACCAGCAAGCTACAGTGCTAGACACCCTACCAAACAACTAGCAAGACAGGAACACAATCTCACCCCTGAGCAGACAGGCTGCCTAATAACTTAAGAAGTTCACAGACACCTCAAAACTCACCACCAGATGCAGTCCTGACCACCAGAAAGACAAGATCCAGCCTCATCCACCAGAACACAGGCACCAGTCCCCTCCACCAGGAAACCTACAAAAGCAATGGAACCAACCATACCCACTGGGGGCAAACACCAAAAACAACAGGAACTACGAACAAGCAGCCTGTGAAAAGGAGACCCCAAAGACAGTAAGTTAAGCAAAATGAGAAGACAGAGAAATACAAAGCAGATGAAGGAGCAAGGTAAAAACCCACCAGAACAAACAAATGAATAGGAAATAGGCAGTCTACCTGAAAAAGAATTCAGAGTAATGATAGTAAAGATGATCCAAAAGCTTGGAAATAGAATGGAGAAAATACAAAAAACGTTTAACAAGGACCTAGAAGAACTAAAGAGCAAATGAACAATGATGAACAACACAATAAATGAAATTAAAAATACTCTAGAAGGAATTAATAGCAGAATAACTGAGGCAGAAGAACAGAGAAGTGATCTGCAAGATAAAATCGTGGAAATAATGACCACAGAGAAGAATTAAAAAAAAAAAGGAAAGAAAAGAACTGAGGACATTCTCAGAGACGTCTGGGACAATATTAAATGCAACAACATTCGCATTATAGGGGTCCCAGAAGAAGAAGAGAATAAAAAAGGAACTGGGAAAATATTTTAAGAGATTGTAGTTGAAAACTTCCTGAATATGAGAAAGGAAATAGTCATTCAAGTCCAGGAAGCACAGAGAGTCCCTTACAGAATAAATCTAAGGAGAAACATGCAAAGACACATATAATCAAACTATCAAAAATTAAATACAAAGAAAAAATATTAAAAGCAGCAAGGAAAAAGCAACCAATAACATACAAGGGAATCCCTATAAGGTTAACAGCTGATCTTTCAGTAGAAACTCTGCAAGCCCAAAGGGAATGGCAGGACATATTTAAAGTGATGAAAGGCAAAAACCTACAACCAAGATTACTCTACCCAGCAAGGATCTCATTCAAATTCGATGGATAAATTAAAACTGTTACAGACAAGCAAAAGTTAAGAGAATTCAGCACCGCCAAACCAGCTTTACAACCAATGCTAAAGGAACTTCTCTAAGCAGGAGACACAAGGGAAGGAAAAGCCCTAAAAAAACAAACCCAAAACAATTAAGAAAATGGTAATAAGAATATACATATTGATAATTACCATAAATGTAAATGGATTAAATGCTCCAGCCAAAAGATATAGACTTGCTGAATGGATACAAAAACAAGACCCATATATATACTACCTACAAGAGACCCACTTCAGACTTAGGGACACATACAGACTGAAAATGAGGGGATGGAAAAAGATATTCCATGCAAATGGAAATCAAAAGAAAGCTGGAGTAGCAATTCTCATATCAGACAAAGTAGACTTTAAAATAAAGACTATTACAAGAGACAAAGAAGGACACTACATAATGATCAAGGGATCAATCCAAGTAGAAGATATAACAGTTGTAAATATTTATTCACCCAACATAGGAGCATCTCAATACCTAAGGCAAATGCTAACAGCCATAAAAGGGGAAATCGACAGTAACACAACAATAGTAGGGGATTTTAACACCCCACTTTCACCAATGGACAGATCATCCAGACAGAAAATAAATAAGGAAACACAAGCTTTAAATGAGACATTAAACAAGATGGACCTAATTGATATTTATAGGACATTCCATCTAAAAACAACAGAATACATTTTCTTCTCAAGTGCTTATGGAACATTCTCCAGGAAAGATCATATCTGGGGTAACAAATCAAGCCTTGGTAAAGGTAAGAAAATGGAAATCGTATCAAGTATCTTTTCTGATGACAATGCTTTAGACTAGATATCAATTACAGGAAAAAAATCTGTAAAAAATACAAACACATGGAGGCTAAACAATATGTTACTAAATAACCAAGAGATCACTGAAGAAATCAAAGAGAAAATTAAAAAACACCTAGAAGCAAATGACAATGAAATACGATGATCCATAATCTATGGGATGCAGCAAAAGCAGTTCTAAGAGGGAAGTTTATAGCAATACAATCCTACCTCAAGAAAAAAGAAACATCTCAAATAAACAACCTAACCTTACAGCTAAAGCAATTAGAGAAAGACAAAAAACCCCCAAAGTTAGCAGAAGGAAAGAAATCATAAAGATCAGATAAGAAATAAATGAATAAGAAATGAAGGACACAGTAGCTAAGATCAATAAAACTAAAAGCTGGTTCTTTGAGAAGATAAACAAAATTGATAAACCACTAGCCAGATTCATCAAGAAAAAAAGGGAGAAGACTCTAATCAATAGAATTAGAAATGAAAAAGAAGAAGTAAGGACTGACAGTGCAGAAATACAAAGGATCATGAGAGATTACTGCAAGCAACTATATGCCAATATAATGGACAACCTGGAAGAAATGGACAAATTCTTAGAAAAGCACAACCTTCTGAGAAGGAACCGGGAAGAAATATAAAAGATGAACAGACAAATCACAAGCTCTGAAATTGAAACTGTGATTAAAAATCTTCCAACAAACAAAAGTCCAGGACCAGATGGCTTCACAGGTGAATTCTATCAAACATTTAGAGAAGAGCTAACACCTATCCTTCTCAAACTCTTCCAAAATATAGCAGAGGGTGTAACACTCCTAAACCCATTCTACGAGGCCACCATCACCCTGATACCAAAACCAGACAAAGATGTCACAAAGAAAGAAAACTACAGGCCAATATCCCTGATGAACATAGTTGCAAAAATCCTCACCAAAATACTAGCAAGCAGAATCCATCAGAACATTAAAAGGATCATACACCATGATCAAGTGGGGTTTATCCCAGGAATGCAAAGATTCTTCAATATACAGAAATCAATCAATGTGATAAACCACATTAACATATTGAAGGAGAAAAAGCATATGATCATCTCAATAGATGCCCAAAAAGCTTTTGACATAATTCAACACCTATTTATGATAAAAGCCCTCCAGAATGTAGCCATTGAGGGAACTTACCTCAACATAATAAAAGCCATATGTGAGAAATCCACAGCCAACATCATTTTCAATGGTGAAAAACTGAAACCATTTCAACTAAAATCAGTAACAAGACAAGGTTGCCCACTCTTACCATTATTATTCAACATAGTTTTGGAAGTTTTAGGCAAAGCAATCAGAGAAGAAAAAGAAATAAAAGGAATCCAAATCAGAAAAGAAGAAGTAAAACTGTCACTGTTTGCAGATAGTATACATAGAGAATCATAAAGATGCTACCAGAAAACTACTAGAGCCAATCAATGAATTTGGTAGAGTAGCAGGTAATGCACAGAAATCTCTTGCATTCTTATACACTAATGATGAAAAATCTGAAAGAGAAATTAAGGAAACACTTCCATTTACCATTGCAACAACAAGAATAAAATACCTAGGAATAAACCTACCTAAGGAGACAAAAGACCTGTACTCAGAAAACTATAAGACACTGATGAAAGAAATTAAAGATGATACAAACCGATGGAGCGATATACCATGTTTTTGGATTGGAAGAATCAACATTGTGAAAATGACTATACCACCCAAAGCAATCTACAGATTCAATGCAATCCCTATCAAACTACCAACTGCATTTTTCACAGAACAAGAATAAAAAATTTCACAATTTGTATGGAAACACAAAAGATCCCGAATAGCCAAAGCAATCTTGAGAAAGGAGCTGGAGGAATCTGGCTCTTGGACATCAGACTATACTACAAAGCCACAGTAATCAAGACAATATGGTACTGGCACAAAAACAGAAATATAGATCAATGGAACAAGATAGAAACCCAGAGATAAACCCACGCACATATGGTCACTGTGTCTTTGATAAAGGAGGCAAGAATATACAATGGATCAAAGACAGCCTCTTCAATAATTGGTGCTGGGAAAACTGGACAGCTACATGTAAAAGAATGAAATTAGAACACTGCCTAACACTATACACAAAAATAAACTCAAAATGGATTAAAGACCTAAATGTAAGGTCAGATACTATAAAACTCTTAGAGGAAAACATAGGCAGAACACTCTGTGACAAAAATCACAGCAATATCCTTTCTGACCCACCTCCCAGAGAAATAGAAATAAAAATAAAAATAAACAAATGAGACCTAATGAAACTTAAAAGCTTTTGCACAGCAAAGGAAACCATAAAGAAGGTGAATATCAACGCTCAGAGTGGGAGAAAATATTTGCAAATGAAGCAACTGACAAAGGATTAATCTCCAAAATATATAATCAACTCATGCAGCTCAATATCAAAAAAACAAACAACCAAATTCAAAAATGGACAGAAGACTAAAGAGACATTTCTCCAAAGAAGATATAGAGATTGCCAACAAACACATCAAAGGATGCTCCACATCACTAATAATTAGAGAAATGCAGATCAAAACTACATTGAGGTATCACCTCACACCGGTCATCATGACCATCATCAAAAAATCTACAAACAACAAATGCTGGAGCGGGTGTGGAGAAAAAGGAACCCTCTTGCACTGCTGGTGGGAATGTAAATTGATACAGCCACTATGGAGAACAGTATGGAGGTTCCTTAAAAAACTAAAAATAGAACTACCATATTACCCAGCAATCCCACTACTGGGCATATAACCTGAGAAAACCATAATTTAAAAGCATCATATATCACAATGTTCATTGCAGCTCTATTTACAATAGCCAGGATATGGAAGCAACCTAAGTGTCCGTTGACAGATGCATGGATAAAGAAGATGTGGCACATATATACAATGGAATATTACTCAGCCATAAAAAGAAATGAAATTGAGTTATTTGTAGTGAGGTGGGTGGAACTAAAGACTGTCATAAAGAGTGAAGTAAGTCAGAAAGAGAGAAACAAATACCGTATACTAACACATATATATGGAATCAAAAAAAAAAAAAAATTCATTCTGAAGAACCTCGGGGCAGGACAGGAATAAAGATGCAGATGTAGAGAATGGACTTTGGGACACGAGGAGGGGGAAGTGTAACCTGGGACGAAGTGAGAGAGTGGCATGGACATATATACACTACCAAATGTAAAATAGATAGCTAGTGGAAAGCAGCCACATAGCACAAGGAGATCAACTCGGTGCTTTGTGTCCACCTAGAGGGGTGGGATAGGGAGGGTGGGAGGGAGACGCAAGAGGGAGGCGGTATGGGGATATATGTATATGTATAGCTCATTCACTTTGTTATGAAGGAGAAACTAACACACCATTGTAAAGCAATTATACTCCAATAAAGATGTTAAAAAATTAAATAAAATAAAGTAAAATAAAATAAAATAAAATGGATAACCAACAAGGACCTACTGTACAGCATAAGGAACTCTGTTCAATATTATGTAACAACTTAAATGGGAGAAGAATTTGAAAAAGAATAGATACACGTACATATATAACTGAATCACTCTGCTGTACACCTGAAACTAACACAACATTGTTAATTAACTGTTCTCCAAATAAAATAAAAATTAAAAAAAAAAAAAGATCCTGACATCTACTGTTATGTTCTCGTCTTCCCTTTGCTTACTCCTTCTGCATATTACATAGCAGAAAAACATGTTCCATAATCATTTGTAAAGAGTAGGGACTAATTATGAAGCCTTGGGAGAATCACTTTTCCTAGCTGAACATGTTTTTTTATCAGTAAGATAGGAATAATGATATCTTATGCTAGCTTCCTCACAAGATTTAGATGGAGAGAAAATGAAATGTTAGATAAGAATAGGGTTTCTAAAAGTAAAATAATTCCATATTAAAGTGACTTTTACTTATAATTTTGAGATTATGATGATTCCTTACAATGAACTAAATTTTAATTTTAATCAGCTTCTCAGTCAACTATATGTGTGTGTATATATATATATATATATATATATATATGCTGTAATATTATTATCTCCTTCTATGACTTTGAAATATACCATATATATTTTTCTACAAAAGAGTAGGCATATCTATAAATACTTATATAAAAGGCAAAAATATCTTTTACTCTGAAAATTCTCCTGTAGATGTGAAAGTGTATGTAAGTAGGTAGTTGAACCTGTCATCCCTTATAATCAGTTACTGAGACCACCTCTAAGTGAGATGCAGCAAAAATCACCCATTACAACAGAAGAAACCATATAATTCCTGGTCCAGAGAACAGTTGTTAAAATATTGTAAAATATTGTCTTGGTAAAAAATTCTATTGCTAAAATTGAGGAGGAAGATTTTCATTAACCAAAAAATAATAAAAAACATTTAAACTTAATGTTTCATAAACTGTAAGACCTAAATTGAAAGGATATTTTTGGAAATAAAAGGAATGGAATCCAGTTTATGCGGCTGTTTTTTCTGAAAAAGTGAAACTTCGTTTTCTGCTTGAAACTGAATGAGGAAAATGTATGATTTTTGTGTCATTGAAATACTGTCATCATGTGTCCAGGTGAATAACGCTTTTGGAAGGAACTGGACCATTTTGCTCTAATCAAAACATTAGAAGATAGCTGTCAATAATATCTTTTTCACCCCCTGGAAACTTAAAGTTTAAACTTTATTCAGCTGAAGGAAGATTTTTCCTTTCCTTAAAATTATGAGAAGAAAGTCCTTATGTATGATGATTCTTTGAATTGATTTATATCCTATGATGTTCCAATAAAAAAAAAAAGACATATACATATAAGGCTTAACTAACTGATATCTTACAAGCATACTTGAGAGAGCCTCAGAAGAATGCTTCTACATTCAATCTGAAAAGTTACCTGGTAATCAGTGCTCACTTTAAATCAGCTACGTTGTTTAATGTCCTAAATAAGAAATGTCCATAACTACAGAGTTTCACTCACTCATTTATTCACCTAACATATACCTATTGAGTATCCATTGTGTGCCAGTACTAGGCATGTCTCTGCAAACAACATCCCTGTTCTCTTGGAATAACCCAGTGCAAGAAGCATGTCAGACAATAATATGTACTATGAAGAAAAATATAAGAAAATAATTAAGGGAGATGGTGGGGACTGTGTTGGAGAATGTGCTTTCATATTAGATGGTCAGGGAAAATCCTCTGATAAGGTGACATTTGAGGCAAGATCTGGAGGAAATAATGGAGTGAGTCACCCATCTCAGGGGAGGCACTCCAGGAAGAGTGAGTTACAGTGGTCAAAGATCTGAAGGCAGGAATATGCTTTACATATTTGAAGAAAATATGGAGGTCATTGTAGATGGAGTAGAGAAAAAGGAAGGGTGGTTGTCCTTATAATATTTGGTTAGGGCATAAAGTCCCATGAAGGTCAAAGTAAAGACTATGTCTTAATATGAGTGATATGGAAGACACTGCAGAATTTTAAGCAGAGGAGTAACACAATTCAGTTCACAATTTGAAATTAATAATTTGGAAGCCACCAGAAAAATACACACAGGTGTGTGAGCAGAGAGACTAGCTAGGGGCTCTTGCAATAATGCAAGTGAGAGATGATGATGACTTGGATAGGATGTAAGCAGGTAAAGATAGTGAGAAAACAAAACTGCCTAGATTTGCTGATGGATTAGAAGTGTGAAAAAGTAGTCAAAGATGATGGCAAGACTTTGGCCTAAGCAATCAGAAGAACAGAGTTGCCATTTACTAAGAATAAGATGGATCTGAAAGTAACAGGTTCAGGGACTTGGGGGAATTAAGAGTTCAGTTTTGGAAATATTAAGTTTGAGATACCTTCTCCATGTGTAAATTATTTTTCAAAGGCACTTGTGTCCTCTGTCATCATTTCCTTCTTTTTTTAATTAATTAATTAATTAATTAATTTATTTTTGGCTGTGTTGGGTCTTCATTTCTGAGTGCAGGTTTTCTCTAGTTGTGGCGAGCAAGGGCTACTCTTCACTGCGGTGCACAGGTTTCACATTGCGGTGACTTCTCTTGTTGTGGAGCACGGGCTCTAGGCACGCAGCCTTCAGTAGTTGTGGCACGTGAGCTCCAGAGTGCAGGTTTAATAGGTTTGGCGCATGGGCTTAGCTGCTCTGCGGCCTGTGGGATCTTCCCAGACCAGGGCTTGAACCCACGTCCCCTGCATTGACAGGCTGATTCTTAACCACTGCACCACCAGGGACGTCCCTCTATGTGTAACTTTTGAGTAGGCACTTAAGTACACAATTTTGGAAAGCTAGAGATATAAATTAGGAGTTTGTGTTTAAAGATATATAAAACTTTGAGACTTGATGAGATCACCTGGGGAATGAATGTAGAGGGAAACAGGGAGATGTCCTAGGACTAAGGCCCAGGGCACTATAACATTTAGAGGTTGGGGACATAAGGATGATTCAGCAAAGGAGACTAAGAAGGAGTAACTTGTTAAAGGAAAACCAAGATAATTTTATCCTGGTAGCGAACTGAAAAAGTTGTTTCAAAGAAAATTAGTAATCGAGTGTTAACTACAGCTGATTGGTTGAGTAAAATGAACCTGAAAACTGTTCATTGGACTTTTGCAGCATCCAGCCCATTGGTGACTTCTAATTAGGGCACTTTCAGGGGAGAGATGGTGAAGAAAACCTGATAGACTGAAATCAAGAGAGAATGAGTTTCAGTTCCAGCCAAAATGGAAGATTTACCATCCCATTTGAAACAATCAAAGGAGAAAAAAATAAACAGACAAAATATGGGACAATGGTTTTTAAGACCCTGGATTTCAGGCAATGCAGGATGGTGACCCCCAAGACACTCGAACAAAGAGGTTATCCTATAGGTTCTCCATTTTATTATTTTGAGAGAGTTTCCAGGCTGTAACACCACAGGGGGGAAAACAGGGCAGAGGGTGACCAACTTGTTCCAATTTGCCTAAGATTTATCCAATTTTAAACGTGAAAGATCTGCATCCCATGATCCCCTTCCACCCAAATTCTGGGATAACTAGGACAGTTGGTCACTTTACCTACAGAACTCGAATTGAAATGGAACTGAGAATCCAGGAAACTAAAGAAACTACAGTTCACAAAAATGAACAAAAAGGGAGAGCAGCACAGAGAAAGAACTCCAAAAATCTGCATAAGGTCAGTCTTCAGTTTTTCAACCTAGAGTCTTAATTAAAATATGCATGGGAGGGAATTACCTGAGGCTGGGAAAAGAGCTAACTGAAAGAATTAGAGGGAACAGAATGTGTCACTCATATAGGACCATGAATAATGCCTGTTCCCATCTTCCAGGTTGGAAAATACCTCACTTCACAGAGTATTATGTAAAGGAGTCAGAAGCATCTTGCTTCAGTATTGGGGACTAGTTAGTCCTAGACTAAACAATACTGTGGTTGCAACCTAATAAATCTTAAAAAGAGAACCTAAAACAATCAGAGTGTTACCAATAAATTAACTGCATTCCAAAACAAAGCTCAAGAAAACTTATAGGAACACAAAAATATGCAATACCCACTGAGGCAAAATTCACAATAAATGATATCCAATCAAAAATACCAGGCATGGGAAAACACATATAAATACCAATAATGAGGAGAAAAATGGCAAAACAGATCCAGAACCAATATAATTACTAAAATTAGCAGATAAAGATATTAAAACAGTTATTTTAACTGCATTCTAGATATTGAGGCATGGAAGAAGTTGCAAATCAAATTTGGATAGATGAAAACTACAAGCACATAATGAAAAGTACATGGGGTGGACTAAAAACAGATTAGACATTACAGAAAAAAAGATTAGTGAACTTGAAGACATAACAAGAGAAACTATCTAAAAGGAAACACAGAAAGAAAACAAGAATTTGAAACCTTAGAAAGGATTATTCCATCAGTATCAGAGAGCTGAGCATTTAGAGTATAAGAGACATGATAGGAAGTTGTAATAGGAAAAAGGAGATAAAAAACATTTGCCTTAGAGAGGACATGTCCATGGGGGTCAAGCCCTGGATGGGAGGTTAAAATAAAATTCTTGAATAAACTTGGGTGCTTCACTGTAATAAGGTGCAAAGAGTAGCTCTCTTTACATTTTATTTTATTTTATATTTTGCATGTTATTATTTATTTAGATGTTTCAGCTCTTACACTAGGGTTTTTACAAGCTGGTGAACACTGACAAATGATATCTTCCACAGAACTCTAACAACACTTTCCCAGACAGTATAAATATATGGTTGAAATAACATTAATATGCATCATAATTTTATCAGTTAACAACAAAAAACAAAAACCAATGACCAAGTATCCAAATATTTGGTTGCACAATGCAAAAGACATATAAATTATTAGATGTCTACTCAATTCATTAGCAGAAACCCACTGTTTTTTGCAAGAGAGGTTGGGAAGATAAGGCAAAAAAGTAACACTTCAAAGAAGAATAATAGTTGGTGAGCAACTTCCAGTGTTCATAAGAAAATTATAAGAATTTCAGAAATTTGATAATTGAAAATTATTTTAAGCATGATAAAGCATCCTACCTTTTAAAAATATTCACTAAATTAAAGGATATATCCTACATGTTCTATACAAGACAAAGGCAACATTTTATGAAAAATATTTAATATCCCCTCCCACTGATTTTTTCAGACCCTCCCTGTTAAGTTGTGCCATAAAGTACAAAGATAGGCTGTAAGGTATTTTTGTCTGGAGTCATTAAAAACATGTGCTTCTGTACAACGTAGATTTTCAAAATGGAGATTTTCCATAAGAACATAAAAAGAGGATTTCCCTGGTGGCGCAGTGGTTAAGAATCTGCCTGCCAAGGCAGGGGACACGGGTTCAATCCCTAGTCCAGGAAGATCCCACATGCCGCGGAGCAACTAAGCCTGTGCGCCACAACTACTGAGCCTGCACTCTGGAGCCCGTGAGCCACAACTACTGAGCCTGCCTGCCACTACTACTGAAGCCCGCACACCTAGAGCCCGTGCTCTGCAACAAAGGGAAGCCACCACAATGAGAAGCCCGCACACCACAATGAAGAGTAGCCCCCGCTCACTACAACTAGAGAAAGCCTGTGCACAGCACGAAAGACCCAATACAGCCAAAAATAAATCAAGAAAGAAAGAAAGAAATTTATATATATAAAAAAAGAACATAAAAGGAGATGCATATGAAGGTGTTAAATAATCAACATAAGATTTGGTAAAAATTCAGTAAATACCAATGGTTGTACAAACCTAATGTGGACTGGTACAAATACGAGAGATGTAAACATAAATTGAGCAGGCAAATAACCGTATAGGCCCTACTTTCAGTGTTTGAAATGACTGAAGAAATGAACCACATAAGTACTAGAATGTTCATAGTTCCTGGGATTTCAGTTTTGCATGATAGTAAAAATATACAAGTATTGTGTTGGATGTTTTGGCACCTGATATCCCTAATTGTTTTATACTTGGATAAGATTCTGGATAAGAATCAATTTAAAGACAACATAATTCTGCATGATTTCAGGAAAGGCACCTTCCATTTGGTACAAAAAATAAGTACATTTTAAATGCTGAACAATGAGACTCTTTCATTAAGCAT
The DNA here is from genome assembly GCF_965194805.1 of Balaenoptera borealis. NCBI lineage: Eukaryota > Metazoa > Chordata > Mammalia > Artiodactyla > Balaenopteridae > Balaenoptera > Balaenoptera borealis. Next base: position 38,472,981 of record NC_138866.1, on the reverse strand, counting down.
CCAAATAGGTTGACTGTAATTGAAACATAGAGATTATAATTATGCCAAGCTTGTGATCTGGTAAAACTACTTTACAGCCTGCTATGGAAGCTTCATTAGACTTGCTCACTAAGCCACCATGTTGGCTAGTATGAACGGCAAATTAGAACCTGTCTCAAGTTCCACTTCTAAGTCAACAGCATCAGGCATCCTGGTTTTGTTGACTATAATAGTTGTTTCTAAGGTCATTGGAGTTTTGAAGCACATCCATATTTTAGCATAATATTTCTTCATATACAAAAGTTCCTTGCTGTTAAAAGCTGCACACTACTTTTGTCTTATGAACTGCACTGCATCTTCATATTTCATTCCACCTTCTGTTAATACCAGGACGACAAACACTGGAGCTCTGCTAAGACCTGCAACTCAGTAGCAACACAACAACCGTGTTTTTCACAAAACTTAATTTTTTACAATACTTAACCAGTCATCAACAATCTGGCTGGATGGCGGGGCACCATCATCAAAAGGCCACTTGTGAACATGGATGCCTTCTTCCTTCACAAGGGCAGTGCTATCCTGTTGTGATAACTCCCTACTTCTTAAATTTCTCCATAAAATGTTTAAGGTTGCATTGGTTAGACTGAATGTAATAGGAAATCTCATGTTCTCGTATGAGACTTCCACAGGATCTGGAAGGTTTATTCAAGCTATGTTAATTTAGTTAAAAACATCCAATAAGGTTATGAAAAAAATTTTTTTAATTGAATATAGAAATGACATAAAGAAACTGTTCTATTTTAATATACTCCACTTGAAATTCTCAGTGCTTTGAGTGTGAAGCTGGAAGTAATAGGAAATGAAGTGAACTTCCTAACAAGAAGCTGCAATCTTTCAATCCAGTAATACTGCGGCAGTGGATAGGAAGCACACTGAGTTTTATCCCATCTAGGTCAGAACTCATTGCAAATATTCTGCAGATTTCAATTCAACACTCTGTCCAGGTTAAATGCTCGTATGGGGGTTTCTTGGTGAAATAGTGATGAATTTCTATATTTCACTTGTCTCCAGAGAGGCCAGCTGTGCCTGGAAGAATCTCCACTGGCTGTCAGAAACTCCATAAATGTGGCCAAGAAAGGAATACTCATTAAAGGCTGTGGTCTAATCATACAGCTGGGCCGTAGGTGGCAGGGACACAGGTGGTGGTGGGGCATCAGATTCTACCATGCAGTGAGAGGCCCTGAGGAGAGCCTGGTGCTAAGTTGGCCCAGAGCAGAGGGAGCCAACATGCATGCTGAGGCTCAAAGATTAACTTTTATTCAAAGAAGGGAAAGCTGGGAAATGAGGGAATTCAAAAGCACATTTAATGAAAAAATTTATGAACAGAACCTATTTAGCCAAGAGACTTAATGGATAGAGGCAGGATGTTTATGTGTGTTTTGCATGGAGAAATGTAAGGATGTACGTGGGGCTGGGCAGAAATGTCTCTTAGCTCTTTCTCAGGATTACTCTAGTCTCTGTTTCCAATGGGTAGACCAGAACTTCCTGGCTGAAAACTCTCTGCTAACTTCCCTTGTTTCAGAATAAAATCCAGAATTTTCATCACGCCATATATTGTCTGTGTCTTCAATTACCACTCATCCTCACCACATTTGCCCTGTGCTCTAGCAATTCAGGTCCCTTGGCATAACTCTAAGATGCATGATTTCCTACTTCTGTCTCTTTTTAAAGAGGGCTGGTAAGAGTTAAAGCATGGATTCTCATGAAGGTCCAAACTCTTTCTAACATATTTAGCTTCCTTCTTGCTAATTGGAATCCAATTGTAGTATACAGCTATCTTTAGAGGCCATCTTAAAATTGATATACCCATTTCTTTGTACCATCAGTACAAAAATATAGGGCAGAATATGCCTTTAACTTTGGAGCCACCTGCCTCACTTACCAACTCCCAAGAGAGAGGGTCAGCGGATTATCGAATTCCTGCTGATGATTCTGCTCAAAAGGCTGCTTTCAGCAATGCTCAGGGCTTTAGTCGATGGAATCCTTATTTTTAGAAATGCTGCATTCCCTCTAGTCTAAAAATAGCCCTTGACAGATCTCAACATCTAAAAGCCCCTTGGGTAAAATGTACCCAAATTTATACCTTTGAATTTATAGAATCTGACTAGGAAAATTTCACATGGGTATAAAATTCCAGGGATTGAAGATAAATGAGATAACTCGTATAATATTTTGAGCTCTGTGGACATAAATTGCTATATACATCTAAGGCACAGTAGAATAATAGAAAAAAAGAATAAGGGGAACTTAAAATAACTACTCATCAAACAGGAAAGCAAGTCTCCTCACTAACTTTCAGTTACATCGGTAAGGGATAACTGTGAATTTTGATGTTAAAGGACTCGTGATCTTGGTGGATGGTTTCCCAAGCTTTACCCTTTGTTTTTCCCGTGGATTTTCTATCCATTCCTCTAGTTCAGTTAAGACAGGAAGAAGGAAAAACACTTATTTTCTCTACGTGTTAGTGTCATAGAGTTTCCTAAACCGACAAGAAAGTCAGGGGGATAAAAGTATTCCCTATTCTTTAGCAACTTGTTTTTTTCCTCCTCCTCCTCTCATCCCACTCCAGATACTCTTTCTGCTGAGGTGGGAAGGATTTCAGAAATCCTCCTTTTTCCCACAGCTTCATGCTAACCTCACAAACATCACACTTACCCTAGTTCTCTGGACTGCACGCACCAACCACATTACTCTTCTCACTGCTATGCTGACACTTTTCTGTTACATTCCGCACACTGACTCTTTAGAGTCCCTGATGAAGTAGCACCATCAGGAGTGTTTTTCTCTTGCCTCTTCCCATTTGTCCCTCAGGGAGACAGACCAACATCACCTGCTATCACACCATTTCAAAATGGGGCAGATACATTTTAAGAAACACATTTACTGTACCATATTAGCCTGAAAGCATATATATCCTACTTCTCCAGGGAGAGTTTAGCCACCCCCCAACCCCTCCAGAGCTGCATCTCCTTTCATCCCTGCATGCCTCTGAGACAGCCATCTCATATCTATCCCCTCTTTTGCTCGGGGGAAAAGGTGGATAGATATGGGCTGTTCAACGCTATTGAGGTTTAGGGATCCTAGTTTTCACAATTTATAGAGATAAACTTTTGAAACTTTATTAGACATGATTCATCAATCCCTTTGTAACTTTGGATTTCTCTTTGGCAAAAGTCTAGCTCATGCAACAAACAAACTTCTGTATGACTATCTCTCATTTCCCAGGATTTCAGTTCTAGTATACTTGAAATTCAGAACATATCTATTGGGATACAACTTGTAAATATTTTAATGGCTTTTCCATTAACAACCTCTAAATTACTATCTCTGAGACCTGTAACCTGAGTCAGTCATTAATGTATCCAAATGAGGAAGTCAGAAACAAATGTGCTAAGTATTTGCATGGAGAACTACATACACTAAAATGTATCTATGTAATGACCTATATGGAAATAGAATCTAAAAAAGAGTGGATATATGTGTATGTATAACTGACTCACTTTGCTCTATAGCAGAAAGTAACACAACCTTGTAAATCAACTATACTCCAATAAAAAATATTAATAACAAATTTTTAAAATATACCTATGATTTGTATATTTCTACAAAGATACAAAAAGGATTTACAGAATCACGTTGAAACAGTTTTAGTGAGCAATGTATGATAAATAAAAATAATTGGATAATAATTAGCATTTCTAATTTAAGATATGTACAATATAATTGGTAGTCTCTTAATTAAATGAGCTCTTATTATCCCTATCAAAATACCAAGGGCATTTTTCACAGAACTAGGAAAACTAATTTAAAAATTTGTATGGAAACACAAAAGACCTCAAATAGCCAAAACAATATTGAGAAAGAAGAACAGAGCTAGAGGAATCATGCTCCTTGACTTCAGACTGTACTACAAAGCTACAGTAATCAAAACAGTATGGTACTAACACAAAAACAGACACATAGATCACTGGAAAAGAAGAGACAACCCAGAAGTAAACCCATGCAGTTATGGTCAACTAAACTGTGTCAAAAGAGGCAAGAATATACAATGGAGAAAAGACAGTCTCTTCAATAAGCAGTGCTGGGAAAACTGGACAGATACATGTAAAAGAATGAGATTAGATCATTCTCTAACACCATATACAAAACTAACTCTAAATGGATTGAAGATCTAAATATAAAAGCAGAAATCATAAAACTCCCAAAAGGAAACATAGGCAGAACACTCTGATAAAAATTATAGCAATAGTTTTTGGACCTGTCTCCTAAAGCAAAGGAAATAAAAGCAAAAATAAACAAATGGGATCTGATTAAACTTAAAAGCTTTTGTGCATCAAAGGACACCATCAACAAAATGAAAAGACAACCTACTGAATGGGAGAAAATATTTGCAAATGATATTACCGATAAGAGGTTAATAGCCAAACTATCTAAACAGCTAATATGACTCAATACACACACAAAAAAAACCTGATTAAGAATGGGGGGACTTCCTTGCAGTCCAATGTTTAACACTTCACCTTCCAATGCAGGGGGTGCAGGTTCAATCCCTATTTGGGGAGCTAAGATTCCACATGCCTCGTGGCCAAAATACCAAAACATAACACAGAAGCAATACTGTAACAAATTCAATAAAAACTTTAAAAATGGTCCACATCAAAAAAAATCTTAAAAAATTAAAGAAATGCACAGAGACCTAAAGAGACATTTTCCCAAGTAAGACATACAGATGGACAACAGGCACATGAAAAGATGCTCAACACTGTTAATGATCAGAGAAATGCAAATTAATACCACAATGAGATATCAACTCACACCTGTCAGAATGGCTATGATCAACAAGAATACAAATAACAAGTGTTGGTGAGTATATGGAAAAGAGGAAACCCTAGTACACTGTTGGTGGGAAGTGCAGCCACTATGAAAAACAGTATGGTGGTTTCTCAAAAAACTAAAAGTAGAACTACCATATGACTCAGCAATTCCTCTCCTGGGTATATACCCAATAAACCTCAAAAACACTAATTCAAATAGATACATGCACCCCAACGTTCATAGTAGTATTATTTACAATTGACAAGATATGGAAGCAACCTAAGTGCCCATCAACAGATGATTGGATAAAGAATATGTCCCCCCAACACACACACATGATAAAATACTACTCAGCCATGAAAAGAATGAAATTTTGCCATTTGCCAGAACATGGATGGACTTGGAGGGTATTTTGCTAAGTAAAATAAGTCAGACAGGGAAAGACAAATACTGTATGAAATCACTTATATGTGAAATCCAAAAAATGAAACAAAGTAGTGAATATAACCAAAAAGAAACAGACTCACAGATATAGAGAACAAACTAGTGGTTACCAGTGGGGAGAGGGAAGGGGGAAGGGGCAAGTTAGGATTAGGGGATTAAGAAGTATAAACTACTATGTATAAAATAGATAAGCTACTAGGATATATTGTACAACACAGGGAATATAGCCATTATTTTGCAATAATGGAGTGCCAAATAATATGAGGTCATATTCTTAAACCTCCACAATTTGCACTTTGGTCCAAAATTATTTGCATTATTCCCACATTCAAAATACAGTCACTCCCTCCTGATAGCCTCCACAAGTTTGATCTCATTGCAGCCTCAGGCTCAGGGCTGAGGCCCAAGACCTCATTACAGAAGGGCACGAGGGCCCCTGGATTAGTTTCCTTGGATGCATCTCCTCAGGTGTGGTTTCTCTCAATCAGTAGGCATAGGATAAGTGCTATAGGAACAACTATTCAAAAGGAAAGGGGAGGTGGAAATCGGAGGCCCAAAGTTCACTGATACACAGCAATTTTGAAACCCAGTCAGACACATGTTTGCAGTTCCTTGATTAGGAGCCAGTTCTGCAACCTGGGACTGATTCTTCAGAGTTCTTGGTTCCATCTTATTGGATCGTTGTTCTGCCACTTGAGTTATCCTTCCTTTCCCATAAAAAGGAGGCTGTGTATGCAACTGAGTCATTTTCTCAGACTGTCTCCTGCCTGTAGAGACTCAAAGATCCAAATGCTTTTTTGCATTTTGTGTTGCCTTTGTCCCATTCTGTCCACACTAACACAATTACATTAAAAATGATATGGGCTTTCTGTGTAGCAATTTATAACTGATTCTTTTAGACAGAGATCAAACCCACAAATCTTTTCAAGATAAACACTTTTCTACCTTGAGTTCCCTGCGAGGCTTCTATGGGAAAACACTCCTAAGATTCTTAGGGACCTATTGTTTACCAGTGAGGGGGTGTAGTCTGCCAGGGATGCCCTTAAAATCTTTAGAGGCTTTTTTTTTCTGTTTGAAAGGATTTATGTGACACAGTGAAATTTTTCTGAGGTCTTAACAAGGAATCTTATAAACCCACCCAGGATTTGGTCTTTGTCCTGAAGCTATTTCTTAATTTAAACGTTATATTATTTTATTTTTGCCATCTGGAGAGACTGGCACTGAGAAATGATTTTATCTTAACACCCAGAAAGCCCTGGATCCTTTATATTTCTTCCAAATTATGCTTGAAAAATGAGTAATTCCTTTTTGTGGTTCATCTGTTTATAACTATAACTTATCATACATGGCTAAAAGAGCTTATACTTCCAATATTCTGCACAAAAATCTTAGCTAGATCTATCAGTTCATGAGGTACATTTTCTATTTTTAATATTTCCATAATTAAGAGTTTTGCAAAACATTCTGCACTACATGAAATGAATCTCCTTTCCTCCAGCTTCAAATAACATTTTTCTTAATTTTCTTTAAGTCCTCACTAACAATCTCCTTGAGGCCTATCTAGCTTCTATTTATGGACTCCTCAAGTCCACTCAACTCCTGCTCACCACTGGAGTCCAAAGCCAATGTCAGCTGTTTTAGGTTTGTGTTATAGATACAGTCCAATTCCAGATACTAAATTATGTTCTTTTTCTCTGTTACTGCATGAAAAATTAACTCAAAGCTTAATGGCTTAACATAGCAATCATTTTTGTTATGTCTCACAATTTCTGCAGGTCAAGAATTCCTAAAGAGCATGGCAGTATATTCTGCCTTGGTGTCTTTCATGAGGTTGCACTTGGATGGTAGCTGGAGCTGGAAGAGAAGGGGGCTGGAGCAGCTGGCACCTGCTAGGGCTCTCTCACTCAGTCTCAGGCTTGTCCCTGTGATTTTGTGTGGGCTCTATGGACTTCTACAGCATGGCAACCTCAGGGCTCTTGTACAAGTACTCCAGTGAGCGAGACAGTAGTCTTATTTCCTTTTGTGACCTAGCTCAAAAAGTCACTTACCATCATTTCTCTTGTAGTCACAAATTCTCTCAAATTCAAGGGGAGGGGGAAATATACACCCCACTTCTCAATGAATTGGGAGCTATATTTTAAAACTGCCATGATGAATTTGGCTTATTTTAATCATGCTTGTTAAACAAGGTCTTGTTTCTTAACCACAAACTCTAAGTCTCCTACGCAAATTTTTCAGGAATACAATTCTCATCTTGGGATGAAAATACCATAGAATTAATTTGAATAGCTAAATCATGGACTTTTAAGCACCAAATAACATGGCACTAGGGTGTCTTAACCATCTTGTTTTTGTCCTTTCTGCCCTTCTAAAACAATGACTCGAATTCTAATAATCTAGCTTCCCTATAGATGAAGGCTTCTCTCTGTTCTGCTCAGTTATTCCCCTTTTCTGACCGTTGCCAATTAAAACAAGAGATATTTTAAATCAATTATGCTAAATGGTATGACCTTGGAGTGAAAAACATGACCTTCTGCTCTGAAGAGTTTTTCCATTATACAGTTAACTTCTTTGCCCCCATAAAAGACCTGAAATTGAAGATTTCATTATATCTATCACTTAGCACAAGTATCTCATTGGAGTAATGCAGTCATTATAACAGGTGAAAGAGGACATTTTGGCTGCTTAATATTAACAGGCTATAATGTGATCCTGATGACTATTCAATTTCCATAATCTTGATCTTATTTCTGCCTAAGGGAATAGAAAACATCAAGATGCAAATAAAAATGTTTTTAACAACACTAGGTCCTTAAGACAAAATTTGGGGTTTTTTCCTCTAGTCATTTTTATTTGAAAAGCTGATTGGAGTTTCAGTCTTACATGAAAATGAAACCCTTAAATAGTTGAAGTACTGCTCATTCCTTAGGAACAGTCTTTAAATATTATGTTATTATGTAAAACTCTTGGGTTACGTGTACATTGCAAGTTAATTTCATTACTCACCATCCATCACAGCCATCATGGTATCACAACAGGAGCATAGAGTATGGATTTAAAGTGGAGGTACTTAATCTATCTCAATCTACCTGGCCTTTAATTTTACTTGTTTAACAAGAGCACACACTTTCATTTCCAGTTGACAATCTCATGTGATTGGCCAGAACTGGATCTGCCTACATGTTTAATTAAGGGGTGACTAAATTCTTCCATGACTCTGACTTTCTCATAATATAAAATTTTAAAAATCCAGGTAGTTAGAGTCCGAGGAATTGGCATTTTAGAAGATCTTTATCTTTTTCATTCAAAAGTTACCTGACTCTAAAATACTCTTAACTCATACTCATGGAATTCATCAGCTCGTCATATGTACAAGGTTGTAGAGCCTGGCCTCTCATCTCAGTATTTTATATTATCAAACAGAAGCCACCAATGAATCTTAGTAGGTGTAATTAATTACATAAAGGATAAACCAAAAAGAAAATACATTGCTACTATCAACTTCTCTTAGCCTTATGGCCTATATTGTTAACTGGAGGACCACTTGGCATAGTTGTCTCTAGTTTTTACCCTCTGACCAGGTTAACTAAAGCAAGTCTGTGGAAACAGGCAAAGCTTCTACCTAGAAAATGAGGCAGGAATCCATCAGAAGTTAGGTGCTTTTCCTTATTCTGCAATGTAAGAAGGCATCAATATGTGCAGACCATGTTCTCATTGATTGATTGGTTCATTCATCCATTTATTTATTCAACAAACATTATGTAGTATAAATCATGTTCCATGCAGAGAGAACCTTCCATATGTGCTCATTCTGACTTTAAACAATTACAAAGATCTCATCTCTTCCATTCAGGACAGATGAGAGATGAGACAAAATGGATTTTGATTGTCTTCCAGAAAGTCTTGGAAGGAAAATTCAGGAACACTGGCTGTCTTTTAATGTCAGAAATCAAAACCTGAATGCAATTAGTTTGCAGAGTCAAATTTGATATAAAAAGAAAAAAAATCTTTTAATTGAATAATATTTTGCATTTCCAGACATCTCTATAGCATTTCATTATCTTCTGTAATTATCTTCAATATTATTTGCATGTGTCAAATAAATTGCCTGGGGCACTTGTTTGGAAGTCTTAAAATTAATTTGATCCTTTAAAAGCTTTAATTAAATTAATAATTATTTTATTCCTAGATAAGGCGAAACTCACTGACAATATACCAATTAGTATGTAAAAATGTATACCTGTGTCTGTTCACACACACATATATACCTTTCATTTGTATGCCAAATACTCTTCAATTTTTTTCATATGAGATTTCTCTGTTGATTCTCACAAAGCAATTAGGATAAATATAAACGAAATATGTATCCTAATTTTAGAAATTAAAGCATACCTAAATTTACCTAATTAGAGAATATACCAGTCAGGGTTATATCATAGAAACAGAACTGCTACAAGTGATATAGAATGAATAATTTATTTTAGGGGTTGGCCATCATACAATTATGGGAGTTGTTGGAGCAGGCTATTATTTCTGTGTCTAATGTTGAACCTCAAGTCACTAGAGGTTAGCCAGAGCGGCAGTTGGAAAACTGGATGTGAATGAGAGCAAGGACAAACTGGAACTTGCAAAAATAGAAGGAGACAAAGAATGGCAACTGGAACTTGTGAAAACAAACTGGAACTCATGTCTGTGTCTTACCATATCCAACCTCAATGCCATGGGTATATAGGACAAGCTGGCATCTTCACTACATAGTTGCGCATGAACTTGTGCATAAGCCAAATTGCCTGGTGCCCTGCACCAACCTTCAGAGCTGCCTCATTTCCATCTACCAAATCTTGTGCACAATATCTCCTATGGACCATGCAAACCCAGAATCATGCAGAGGAGCTCTAAAAAACATGGTTTAGCTTAGCTAAGCTGACCCAGTACAGAGCCAATGTAGGGAGATGTAGGACAGAATCTGGGTCTCCTAACTTAAGTCTTCTCCCATCACATTTGCCAAAGCTAATGTCCAACAGTAAGCTGAAGTCTAGCATTGTCCACAGAGAAGCAGAACTTGGAAGACAAACCACAAGAAAAAAAATCTAATCCACTTGAAATGTGATGACTTCTACAGTGGTATGGTAAAATCAACTTGCTCAACAAGGAAGAAGAAGAATCTTGTATATTGGCTTATGCACCAGGCACATTTCAATAGGAAATTAACCTTTGCTTTGATCTTCACTACCTTTCATCATTTATGCTATTATTTCAATAAACTACTCTCTTTAGGCAGCTCTTAGTAAGTAAATACAGTCATAACAATAGTCATGAGGATTAGATTGATTATCTAATTGTCATCACTTACTTTGCTTCAGTGAAAGTAATTATATCCCTGTGTTGAGCCATCGGATCCATGACCATGTGAAAATCCAATGCTTGACCAGGAAATAAAGCACTATTAAATATGCAGCGACTTTCATCCTCTTCATTTATGATTTGTCCAGCCAATTAACAACACTTATTAGATGAGAAACCTAAATCTTTAGGAAACAATGAATTATAGAAAAATTTCTCTTCTGTTTATTTCCAAGGTGCCCTTTATCCTGATTTTTCTCCATCTCCCAATTAAGGGGAACCTGGGAAAGCCTAAAGTTTGTGTGTTCCATTGTCTCCTAGCTGCAGTTTGTAGAGCCTAGAGGAGATGTACAAGACAGAAGGTCCTGGGGAAGAAAGAAAACCTGTGAGACAGCTCTTTTAAATGAGTCCAAGGGGCTAGAGAGAAAGTGAGAATTCAGGCACACAGAAACAAGGAACAAACAAGATGAAGAATGGGGATAAAGGTAGAAATGAAAGATAGGTGCCCAAACCCCTCAGGCAACCTTTGTTTTCAAGTGTGGACAGAGAGCCCCATGTGCCATGACCTTTTGGAAGAACTATTAGAGAGAAATGAGACTCAAACCCTAGAGAGGACTGCATGATACAGAGGGGTAGAACGGGGAGGGTGGGAGGGAGGCTCAAGAGGGAGGGGATATATATATACATACAGCTGATTCACTTTGTTTTACAGTAGAAACTAACACAACATTGTAAAGCAATTATAATCCAATAAAGATGAAAAAAAATAACTTTTAAAGAATAAATTATAAAAGAAACCTATAAAGAAAAAATAACTGCACATGAATCTTCAAATTTCTCGATAAAAATTTCAATTAAAACAAACAAACAAAAATACATAACAAATGGTGGTCATTACTACACAGAGCCTAGAGATTGGAATTAAGAAGAGGCAGGGTCAGAATCAAATACTGTAGAAACTGAAAAGAAGGATCAAAGCCTAGGAGCTTCCTCCAGGGCACCTTTACACTTTCAGGCCTATCCCAGTGTTACCCACCACGACCACGACCACATATAGGACATTCTTCCCAACTGCTATACACTGAGAGGGATTTGTTAAAAATTATAAAATTCAGTACAGAACTGTGATCTCTTTAGCATATTTTCCATCATGTCTAGCAGTACCTGATATGAGAACAAATCAGCAAGACTGACTGTTACACAGGAAATATTCCCTGGTCAGTAACAATAGCTCTCAAGTTTGCTGTGGAGGAGCAGAGGGGCAACTGATGCGAGTGAATGTCAGCACCTGAGCTTGTAGCTGGGGTGATATTTACTTTTAATGGCTGCTACTTTTTTTGAAAGAGCTGACCTACTTTTTTTCTCTTCACTCAGCTTCCACCCCCCACTGGCCCTGAGAAAAGGGGCAGGTTGAAAAAAAACCTGTCACAATATTATATCAGAACCTCTACAGAATGTCATGAGAGGAGAAAACATGGAAAATAATAGAGAGTTCGAAAACATTTTCTTTTGAGGAAAGGAAAAGTTAGATTTACTCTAGAATCACCCAGACATTCAGGGAGGATTTCATGTCATTCATCCATAGTTAAAATTTGGAAACACTTGAATTGGCAGGTGGACTAACCAAGATCTATTTGCTGTATTTAAACACGTGATATAATAGTCACCTTATGGTAATTCTTTAAATGATTGCAAGCAGCTGGAGTTTTTCAAGTTCTAATGTGCTTAAATATACAATAACTCTGGCAGTGATCAAGCTAAATACGGTAGAAATAAAATAACATAAGAAACTATATTTACAATCATTTCAAAGCTCTAACTAGAATTAGAATGATGGAAGAGAAACTCTAAACTTACTCTTGCAGCTTTCTCTAACTTTGTAGAACAAAACTCTGAACTCTCACCTAAAGGGTAAACCCACCTGATGTGAGATGCTTTTAATTACATTGAGCCAGACCCCAGAGTGGGTCAGGAAGGAAAAAAGAGGAAAAATCTTCCTCAGAGCTTTTCTTCTACCACTGTTCTCCTGAATAGGCCTAGAAAATAGTCCAAACTTTCTCCCTGGGACAAAAACATAAAGACATATCGTGTTTTTGAAAATAGTGCATGGTCTTTACATGATTTTCAACTCAATTCAACCCTCTTTGAGTACTATTCCATGCTAGGTACATATGTTAGGCCCCAAACCTGGGCCCTAAATATGAAAAAGACACAATTCCTGGGCCTAAAGAATTTAGTCCATTATGGGAGACGAACCCTTTAGTACTAACTATAAAGCAAAGTGATGGCGATGTTTGAAAAAAGCAAAAATGCATGTCTATGGTATCCCAAATGACTTCATCAGCCATCATTCATTTAAAGGCTTTTGCCTTTGTCATACTGTTTTTATGTTAATGGAAGGATTTATGAGGCTGTGCTAGAGAAAAAAAATGTTAAAGGCATACTTATACAGAGCTAGCAATATCTCCTTTGTCAATAACAAATCTAGGTAATTTTAGTTCCTGCTCAATTATGCAAAAGGAAATTGATAGAAAACAGTATAAAACATAGATGTGAATAATACAGTGTAACTCAAGTAGATGGAAATGGAGCGGATTATTCAGACTTCAAACAGGACTGCTAACAAAGATGGCTTTGGTTTCTTGCCACTTCCTTTAGAGCTAGAGAGAACAAGATGATTTTATGTATTGGAAGTATAAATTGCTTGTACATAGATTTCCCCTTTTCATCCTCAGATTGGATGAAAGGAAAACTATGCCAACTGAAAGCAGGCTTTAGATTCTCAGAGTCCCTGTTATCTTTTATTTGATTTTGTCATGTTTGACTTTCACTAGCCATTGTTCTTCCAAACCCTTGATCAGGCAGTTTTTCTGGACCCTTCTTCTGAAGTATGATATGACCTTTATTTTCCATTTTTTAATGAATTGACTTATCAGGAGTCATTCTAAATTAAGCATAATAACAATGGAATTCTACATGAAAGACATTCTGGATTTCTGAATGTGCACCAAGAAGAATATCATTTGAAATAATTAACTAAAAGTAGAATTTCCTATAATAAATCTACCTTGTAGATCAAGTATGAAGATGCTTTTTGCTGGTTTCTGTTTCAACCGTGACTTGCTGCAGACATTTACTCCCTCTGAGGACTCAGTGTTACTGCTTAAGTTAGGACCTTAAATATATAAATATTCTCACAAAAGATAGAAATCAGTGTCCATATAACACAGATGACACTCTAACTTCAACCTTATCTGGAAATAGGGATTTTTGCAGAAATCATTAGATAAAGTGAAGTCATTCTGGATTAGTGTGGGCCCTAAATCCAATGACTTGTGTCCAATAAGAGAGGACACATGGAGATTTCCACAGAGGAAGGACACCATGTGAAGACAGAGGCAGAGATTGGAGTGATGCCTTCACAAGCCAAAGAATGCCAATGATTGCTGGCCGAGAAGGCCTGGGAGAGAGGCCTGGAACAAATTCTCCCTCAGAGCCTCCAGAGGAAAACAATCTTACCGACATCTTAATTTTAGACTTCAAGCCTCCAAAACTGTGAGAGAATAAATTTCTGTTGTTTTCAGCCACACAATTTGTAGTAATTTGTTATGGCAGCCCTACAAAATTAATATGGTTTCCAATTATTTTTATAACCAAAATGCCCCAAGCCTCACTAACATCTGGGCAGGCAAAGAGTCACACATGTAGTAATAACTCAGATTTAATTGGGACTTGCTCACACTTTCTGATGCATGATATTCAGGCCCTTTGAAAAGATTTCTCCCTCCTCACAATCAAAATCCTTTATTTCTGGGTATCTCCAGGGAGGGTTTCTCGGGTACGCACAAATGTCTGCCCCAGTAGACCTTTTCATGGCCCCTGTGGATATTGCTCTTTGCCTGGTACTGTCAATGAAAAACTGAAGAACATGAGGTGCCAAAGTTTCAGGGGGGTTCTGTGACACAGGAGGGAGGTAAGCCTCTCTAACCCTTCTGTGTTACCTTGAGATAAAGGGTTTCTAAAACATTACTGATTTAGTAAAATAGCTTTCTAAATTTCTAAATTTCTTTCTCTCTCCCTAGAAACTAGGCAAGGGGATATGAAGAAAACAGGGGAAATTCAAATAATATCCATCAGACTGAACCTATTACTGCCTCTCCATCAGTTAAGGAAGTTTTTCTTTCATCCAATCTGATGATGAAAAGGGGAAATCTATGTACAAGCAATTTATACTTCCAATACATAAAATCATCTTGTTCTCTCTAGCTCTAAAGGAAGTGGCAAGAAACCAAAGCCATCTTTGTTAGCAGTCCTGTTTGAAGTCTGAATAATCCGCTCCATTTCCATCTCCTTGAGTTACTCTGTATTTTTCACATCTATGTTTTGTACTGTTTTCTATCAATTTCCTTTTGCATAATTGAGCAGGAACTAAAATTACCTAGATTTGTTATTGACAAAGGAGATATTGTTAGCTCTGTATAAGTATGTCTTTAACATTTTTTTTTCTCTAGCACAGCCTCATAAATCCTTCCATTAACATAAAAACAGTATGACAAAGGCAAAAGCCTTTAAATGAATGATGGCTGATGAAGTCATTTGGGATACCATAGACATGCATTTTTGCTTTTTTCAAACATCGCCATCACTTTGCTTTATAGTTAGTACTAAAGGGTTCGTCTCCCATAATGGACTAAATTCTTTAGGCCCAGGAATTGTGTCTTTTTCATATTTAGGGCCCAGGTTTGGGGCCTAACATATGTACCTAGCATGGAATAGTACTCAAAGAGGGTTGAATTGAGTTGAAAATCATGTAAAGACCATGCACTATTTTCAAAAACACGATATGTCTTTATGTTTTTGTCCCAGGGAGAAAGTTTGGACTATTTTCTAGGCCTATTCAGGAGAACAGTGGTAGAAGAAAAGCTCTGAGGAAGATTTTTCCTCTTTTTTCCTTCCTGACCCACTCTGGGGTCTGGCTCAATGTAATTAAAAGCATCTCACATCAGGTGGGTTTACCCTTTAGGTGAGAGTTCAGAGTTTTGTTCTACAAAGTTAGAGAAAGCTGCAAGAGTAAGTTTAGAGTTTCTCTTCCATCATTCTAATTCTAGTTAGAGCTTTGAAATGATTGTAAATATAGTTTCTTATGTTATTTTATTTCTACCGTATTTAGCTTGATCACTGCCAGAGTTATTGTATATTTAAGCACATTAGAACTTGAAAAACTCCAGCTGCTTGCAATCATTTAAAGAATTACCATAAGGTGACTATTATATCATGTGTTTAAATACAGACTGAAAAGAATATGGATTTGCTACACAGGAAAGAAACCTCATGATGGTAATTTCCTTCAGAAGCTGCTTTCACATCTGAAACCTAGGATATACTACTTAACTCATTTTCTGGCATCCAAAACAAAGTATATAAATAAGAAGTGGAGAAAATGTTCTTCTATTACCGACAAGAAAAACTCTGCCTTTATTCATGCTGAAAACCAAAGTCAGCCGAGGGAGAAACTGAAGCTCCTGGCAGGTGAAGGGAATGTCAGTTTCAGGACTTCGTGGAGCCTGGTTTTCACGTCTTCCTCTCACAGCCTCCAGCACTTTCTGAAGCCAAGTTTCAGGCTGTGGGCCAGACTAATATATTGACATGAAATCTCCTGCGCTACTTTGTATCCTTCTAATAAACAATGCTTTATCATAAGAAGTTTACTTTCATATATTAAAAATTAAAATACATTTTAGAATCCTCTAGAATTTACGATATTTCTGAAGGTCCTTGAGATGATAGCATTTTAAACTCATAGCATAGTACACTGCCACTGCAAGTTCCTGTTCAGATAAACTTTGTATATTACAAAATGGATTCTCCCCAATGCAAAATAATAATAAATAATGGCTACATCTACCATCTAATTTTTATTACTTATTATCTGTGGTTCAGCATGTTAACTATAATGTAACAATTATAAAAGGTTATAGCATTTTCCATTACAATTATTAGCAGCATTATAATGTTAGCAGTGTTATAATGGTTCAAGTTAAGCTCATCCTTATAAAAACTGAATGTTTCATAAGAACAAAGAATTGACTAGAAATGTCAATTTAATGGGAATATGACGGAAAGTTAAATTTCAATATCATCTAATGCACTATTTTTACCGTTAATAAGAACTAGTTCTATGTCAGAACAAAAAAATGCAAAACATAGCAAAGAGAACTTCCAGGGACAACCCACACTTGTCTTCAACTTACTAGTAGCACATTCAGAGAGTAAAATTTACTAGTGGCACATTTAGAGGGTAAAATTGTGACCCATGTACCACATTTTGGTGGTTATTTCAAATATTTACTCATGATTCAGTTTTTGATTTGGACTTGAGGGCAATGTATATTAGCAGCACAGCTAGAAGTAATGTCAAGAAATAGATCAGTTGTTAAAATATTACTCCATGGCCTTTGTAGTGTGCTGTTTAGTCTTAAGTGACACTCTGACAGTGAATTTTTGCATTGATGCTTCAAAGTATAAAAATAATCTGCTGAATTGTATCTAAGGGAGAAGATGAAATTCTGATTATCACAACAAATATTTATGAGGACTGGAAACATTTTAAAAAATGCTTAATAATCCCAGAGCTAAAATGTCCTTCCTGAGATGGTCTACTCAGTCCCAAAGCATGAGATAGCATTGCAGCTAAGTAAGTACACTATTTGAGAAATTGGAGATTCTAATAAACTGTTTATTTTTCCCACAAAATATTCAACAGCTTTTAGATCTAGGAAACGTTTTCATCTAATCAACAACCTGTAGGTCTAAGTAAAAGTCCTTTTTCACTGTTACTCAGCATAACAAAGAGAAGATTTTGACAGACACAGATTGTTAGCAGTACATTGCTCTTCCATCTCCAAATGAAAATTAACACATGAAGCATATTTGAAAAGGGCTCTGGAGGAAATAGCTCCTGAGGCCAGGGCTCTTCAGTCTTTTGTTGGACCAACCCACCTTCCATGTACAATCTGTTTTCCTCTTCCAAACTTTGACAGCACTTTCATCATTATTGGCAACAGAATTGTCAGATGAGGTGAGCCAGTTCAGACTAGAAGGACTATCTTCACACAAATCTGAGAGGTAAATGCTTGTCTGTCAGCATATATCCTTTTTAATATATTCACATTTTTCTTTCCAGATTACTTTTTGATGGAATGAGATTAATAGACATTTTTCTCATTGAAAAATTTGTAGCATGTTCTTCTTTCGCCCTAAACTTACCTCAGCGACTTTAAACAGGAACTTCCAACCCATTGTCCTAACATTTAAAAATTCTCCATTTTATATTTAACATCTTTATTGGATTATAATTGCTTTACAATGGTGTGTTAGTTTCTGCTTTATAACAAAGTGAATCAGCTATACATATACATATATCCCCATATCTCCTCCCTCTTGAGTCTCCCTCCCACGGGGAGTGGGAAGGGTAAGCTGGGAAAAATTCTCTATTTCAAAATTTAATTACAGTTCTTTTTTCTTTGGAAATGAAATTTACATACAGTGGCATGCCTCTGTCTTAAGTGTACAAATCTAGTAGTTTTGAAGAAGGCATACACCTGGGTAACTCATACTCATGTTAAAATATAAAACATTTTCCTTACTTCAGACTATTCTCTCATGCTCTTCCTGTGTAATTTCTCCCCATTAAAAGCAACTATTTTTCTGATTTGTTTTGCCTGTTCTAGGGTTTCATATAAATGGAATCACACACAGCATGCAGTCTTTAGATCTGGCTTATTTCCTTTGGTATAATGTTTATGAGATTCTTGCACATTGTTGTGTGTAATTTTTTTATTGTTGTTAAGAAGCAGTCCATTGCATGATTAAACAAGAATTTGATTATTTTACTGCTGATAAATATTTACATGGTTTCCAGTTTTATTACTACTGTGAATAAAGCTGCTGGAACATTCTTGTACAAGTATCTATGTGGACAGGTTTTTATTTCTCTTGGGTAAATGCCTAGGACTGAAATTGTTGGATCATAGAGTAGTAGTATATTTAACCTTAAAAGAAACTTCCAAACTGTTTTTCCAATTTTCTGTTTTTTATCATTTTACTCTCCCACTAATAACATAAATAACATATAAGAGTTTCCGTTGTCATCCAATCTCCCCAAAGTTTGGTACTGACAGCCTTTTTAATTTTAGCCATTCTAGGGACTTGAAGTGACATGCTATTATGGTTTTAATAGCTAATGTCCTGAAAACTAATACAAGCTTGCCTGTGCTTATTGGGCATTCATGTATCATCTTTATCAAGTCCTTTATATGTTTTTAAAACTGGATTTTGTCTATTCTTGACTTATAAGAATTCTTAGTGTATTCTGCATATAATTTGTCATATATATGTTATATAAATATTTGCTGGTTCATTTTCTTAAAGCTCTATTTTTATGAGTAGAAGTTTAAATTTTGATTAAGTATACCATAACATTTTTTTCTTTTATGGTTGCTTTCTGTGTCTGCCTAAGAGATGTTTACCTAACCCCAGGTCACAAAGATATTCTCATTCTCATGTCTTTTTTCTAGAAGTTATAGAATGTTAGCTTTTAGTTTTAGGTCAATAATCTTTCTCAAACTTCTTTTTTTGTATATAGTGAGACATTGGAGTTGAGGTTTACTTTTTTCATACGTATATTCAGTAATACAAAATCATATTCAAAACCATTAGTTGCAAATGGTTGAATTTTTATTGAATTGTTCCATTGAATTGTTTGGATCACTGTATCAAAAATCAACTGGAACAACTGAGAAATCCCAGACAGGATAACACAACAAGCAAAGAAAGTTTGAAAGGTGGAAAAAAAGAAGATGGACAGCCTAGGCTTCTGGGGACTTGAGGAACAACAGTGGTGAGTTCTTCTGTTTCCTCATTGCCTTCTATATATCTCTGGACAGAGTGCTGCAGAAGCCTCCAACTCTGAAAGCCAATAGGCACAGTTAAAAAGGCTTCAAGTAAACCCTTACCTCTAGTTTAAGGGCCCACAATAGGGTGACCCAACAAGAATAAACTTATTGGCAATTCCCACCCTACTCCAATCAAATACCAATGGAAAAAGTTCACCCCCAGCCACTATCGTTTCAGAAAGACCAAGTGGAAATTAATCTTTCACCCACTCCCCAGTCCAACAGAAGCAGGCAGCGCTCTGATTCCCCTGTCCTATGCTGTGATGAGCCAGCAGGAAGCTGCTGTTACATCCTTGCTGGCCTACAGAAAGCTGTGCTCCAATTTCCCCAGCAAGGATTTGTCAGTGAGGTTCAGCAGCAGCTGAACTTCTATTTCCACCCAGCAGCAACCGGCTTAGCAAAGCAGTGTGAGGTGGGACTCGGCACCGTCAGGCTTTACTCCCGCACCCATTTAGGGCCAAGGGGGTGACTAAGATACTATCCAATTATTCATCAACGAAGTAGAAGGAGGTGTGGGAAGCAGGGCTAGCTGGCATTCTGTTTCCCCCTCCCCTCTTCTGATATCAAAGGGCGAGGAGTTGACTATACATACCCAATTGGCCCTAGTGCTATACTTCAACATGAAGACTACCTACTAATAAAAGATGATAAAAAAATAGAATCCATAGTCTCTCAACATAATATCCAAAATATCCAGGAGACAGTAGATAAAAATCACATACCAAGAACCAGGAGATGATTTAATTGTTGGAATTATCTGATAAGATTTCAAAGCTGCCATCATTAAAATGCTTTAATAAACAATTACATATTGTTTTGAAATACATTAAAAATTAGAAAATCTTAGCAAAGTAATAGAAACTATAAAAAATAATATAAACTGTAGAGCTAAAAAATATAAATACCAAAATTTTAAAACTTGATAAATAATGGAATGGGGATGACAGAGAATGGAATCAATGAACTTGAGCATGCAATAATAGAATTTACCCAGTTTGAACAACAGAGAGAAAATAAATTTTCTAAAAATGAACAGAGTCTCAGGGACCTTTGGAACAATAACAAAAAAGTTAATGTTTATATCATTAGAGTGCCAGAAGGAGAAGAGAGAGAGTTGAACTGAAAAATTATTCAAAGAAATAACAGCTGAAAACTTCCCATATTTGGCAAAAGACATAAACCTACAGATTCAAGAAACCAAACTAATTTCAAATAGGATAAACCAAGATACATCATCATTAAATTTTAGAGAGCTAAAGACAAAGATAACAACCAGCCTGAAAAAAGCCCACAGTATCTATAGGAGAACACCGATTTAAATGGAGACCAGGAGGAAGTGACACAACATTTTTAAAGTTATGAAAAAGAAAGAACTGCCAATGGCACATTTTATGTCCAGGGAAATATCCTTCAGAAAGGGGGAATAAAGGCATTTTCAGATGAATCCATAACCCGTGTGTGATCATGATATAAAAATCAGACAAATCTCAATTGAGGGACATTCTGCAAAATACCTAACCAGTACTCCTCAAAACTATCAAGGTTATCAAAAACAAGGAAAGTCTGAGAAACTGTAAACACTCAGTGGAACAAAAGAGACACATGATGACTAAGTGTAATGTGGAATCCTCAACTGGACATGGAACAGAAAAAGGACATTAAGAAAAACTAAGGAAATATGAATAAAGTATAGATTTTAGTTAATATGTCAGTTCATTAATTGTGACAAATGTACCATACTAAAAGTAAGATGTTAATAATGGCAGAGTCTAGGTGGGGGATATATGGGAACTCTCTGTACTCTCTGCAAGTTTTCTGTAAATCTAAACCTATTATAAAGTAGGAAGTTTATTTTTAAAAGATGCCCTTAAAATATAAAGAAGTCTTACAACTGAATAATACAAGATAGCAATCCAAAACAAATGGCCAAAATACTTGAAAAGACCCTCAGAAAAGAAGTTCAGATGGCAGATAAGTACATAAAAAGATTACCAACACTATTAACTATTAAGGAAGTATGAATTAAAGCTGCAATGAAATACCACTAGACACTCACTAGAATGACTGTAATCAAAAAGACTGACAATGTGAAGGGTTGGCAAGAATGTTGAATAAATGTTGCTAGAAATGCAAAATGGTACAGCTACTTTACAAACAGTTTGGCAGTTTCTTGTGAAGTTAAATATACATTTATAGAATCCAGGAATCCCATGCCTAGATATTTGCCCAAGAGCAATTAAAACACAGCTCAATCAAAACACTTGAACAAAAAATTCTGAGGCCATTTTATTCATCAAAGTCTAAAAGTGAAAAGATCCCTAATATCTGTCAATTGTCAAATGGAAGAACAAATTGTGGTATATCCATACCATAGAATACTACTTAACAATTGTGATGTTTTTGTTATGTGCCAACTTGGTCATGCTGAACTAAAGTTCCCAGAATTCCTTTTTCATCTATGTTTCTGGTTAGCATGTGATACTTTTAATGTTCTTATTTTCCATTTGTATATTCTCTTGGATAAAGTGTTTTTTCAAGCCTTTTGCCCATTTGTTAGTTGGGTTGTTTTTTTCCTTTCTGTTGAGATATGAGAGTTCTTTACAGATTCTTTTTTTTTTTTTTAATTTTTAAATTTATTTTTATTTTTTGGCTCTGTTGGGTCTTTGTTTCTGTGCAAGGGCTTTCTCTAGTTGTGGCAAGTGGGGGCCACTCTTCATCGTGGTGCGTGGGCCTCTCACTATCGCGGCCTCTCTTGTTGCGGAGCACAGGCTCCAGACGCGCAGGCTCAGTAGTTGTGGCTCACGGGCCCAGTTGCTCCGCAGCATGTGGGATCTTCCCAGACCAGGGCTTGAACCCGTGTCCCCTGCATTGGCAGGCGGATTCTCAACCACTGCGCCACCAGGGAAGCCCACAGATTCTTTATGTATTCTGGATACACATGTTTTGTTGGAGATCAGATTTGCAAATATTTTTCCCAGTCTGCAGTTTTTCTTTTTATTCTCTTAGCAATATTTCATTGCTTATTCACAGCAGTGTATCCACTGAAAAAAAATGTTAATTACGATGACGTTTAATTTGGCAATCTTTTTTTCTCTTTGATGGACTGTTCTTTTAAAATCGTGTCTGGGAGCTTTTAACCTAAATCCCAGTAATAAAGATTTTCTCCTATTTTAAAGTTTTATTATAGTTTTATGTTTTGAATTTAGTTCTATAGTTCATTTTGAATTATTTTTTGTATAAGGGATGAGGTTTGAGTCAAGATTGTTTTTTTGCCAAATTATCCCAACACCATTTGTCAAAAAGACAATCTATTCTGTATGAAATTGCCTTTGCAACTTTGTCAAAAATCAATTGGCCAAAGGAAGTGAATTCTTCTGAATTGTACATTTAAAAGCATAAATGTGATTAACTTCATGTGTATTTTCCCACAATAAAATATCAGCTGGTCATATTTATGAGGAACTATTTATGGATTCTATGTTCAATGAAACATCTATCTGCTCTGTTGATATCTGTATCTGCTCATTCACCAGGACCATGCTGTATTGATTATTTAGATTTTTATATGTGTTTAAATTGGGCAATGTGAGTCATTTGACTTTATTGTTCTTTTTCAAAATTACTTTGGTTATTCTATTTTTTTACCTTTCCCTATAAATTTTTGAATCAACTTGTCTAGTATCTATCTACAAAAATTCCTGTTGGGATTTTTCTTCAATAAGTAGATTAGTTTGGGGAAAATTGACATCTTAACTATTTTTTTTCAGCTTTGCTGAGGTGTTATTGACAAAGAAAATTGTAAGATCATCTTAACTATTTTAAGTATTTCAATCCAAGACATAGTATACCTTCTGATATACTTACATCATCCTTGAATTGTTTCATTAGTGATTCGTAGCATTATGCATAGAGAGCCTGCACATGTTTTGGTAGATTTATACCTAAAAATTTCAAGTTTTGGTGCTAATGTAAGTTATACTATTTTTCAAAATTTCATTTTCCAGTTATTCATTGCTAGTACATAGAAATAAGATTGATATTTGTGTGTTGATCTTACGCCCTGCTGCTTTCCAAAACATTTATTAGTTCTAGAAACTTTTTGATAGATTCCATGAACATTTTCACCTAGACAATCATGTAATCTGTGAATAGGGACAGTTATATTTCTTTATTTCTGATATATATGCTTTTAATTTCTTAAATTTTCTCTACCTTATTTTCTCTACCTTATTGTACTGACTATGACTTATAATGTTGACTAGTAGTGGTGAGGGTAGACAGTTGGCTTTATTCACAATGTTAGAGTGAACACATTCAGTTTCTTACTATTAAGTGATATTTGTGGTAGGTTTTCGTAGATGTTGTTTATCAAGTTGAGGAAGTACCTTATATTCCCAGTTTGATGAGTTTTTGTGATGAGGGAATAGATGTTGAATTTTGTCAAATTCTTTTTCTGCATCAATTGATATCATTATGTGATTTTTTTTCGTTATTGCGTTAATATGGTGGGTTACATTGACTGACTTTCAAACATTGAACAAACTTTCCGTTCCTGGAATAAACATCATTCAGTTATGTTGTACTCCTTTTTCTATATGTAATTAGATTGGATTTGCTAGTATATTATTGAAGATTTTTTGTGTCTGTATTTAAGAGAAATACTTGTCTATAGTTTACTTGTATGTCTTGGCAGAAGTTAGCGTTAATTTATTATTATTATTGATGTTTTCAAAGAATCATCTTTGGGTTTCACTGATTTTCTCTATTGATATTTTCAACGAATCATCCTTGGGTCACTGAGTTTCTCTTTTCAATTTTATTGAATAGATTTGGTTTTTATTATTTCCTTTCTTCTACTTACTCTGGGTTATTTTACATTTTTCAGTTTTTAAGGTGAAAAAATAGATTATTCAGTTGAGATCTTGCTTCTTTTCTAATATAAGCATTTAAGGGTATAAATTTACCTCTAAGCACTGCCTGAGATACATCCCACAAGCTTTCATTTATTTGGACTTTCATACTCATTCAGTTCCAAATATTTTCTAATTTTCCTGTGACTTCCTTTTTAATCCATGTATCATTTAGATATGTTGTTTAATTTTCAAGTATTTGGAGATTTTCTTGTTATCTTTCTGTAATTAAGTTCTTGTTGAATTCCATTATGGTCAGAGAACATAATTTGCATCATTTCAATTATGTTAAATTTGGTTAATGTTTGGTTTAGGATATAGTAGTTTTTAAAAATTTATTTATTCAACAATTATTTTAAAAATACCTGTTATGTATTACACATTGCGCTAGGCAATAGAGATACAACAGTAAACTATAGAGGAGAGGATAGTCCTTGCCCTTATGGGTAAGTGAGAGAAATCAAGTGGAGAAAAGAGATATTAGGTATGCAATTAGTTAATCATTTAAATATAATATTGATAAGTATTACAAAATTGATCTGTATAAGAGTTTTATCAGATTCTAGTCTGAGTAAAAAAAACTACATATTTTCTCAGTATAGTATTTCTAATATAATATTTTATTTCAAAATAACATCTATTTGAAAACATTATGACGATTTTGGTCTTAATTCATTTTTGTAATGTATAATTTTTGCCACCTGATCGTAAGAAAGTCAAAGAATGCTTTTATAGATTATAGTGAAACGGCTATATAAATTTGGAACAACTTGGCTCTAATCTTCCAAAGCAGAGGTTCTCCAAGTGTGGTTCTTGGATCAGCAGCCTCAGCCTCACTTGGGAATTTGGTCAGCATTGCAGATTCTTGGGCCTCACCCCAGACCTACTGAATTAGAAACTCTGGAAGTAGGGTGCAGCAAATAGGGTTGTAATAAGCCTTTCAGGTGATTCTGAGGCATGTTAAAGTTTGAGAACATGTGTTCTAAATGGGTCGATATTTGGCCACTCAAGGAAAGTAATATAGTATGTGAATAGTATTAATAAATTTGGGAAAATATGACAGTGGCATTTCTTCATTCTTGGGTTTTATAAAGATTTGATTTGATCTTTAAGAAATATAATGAGCCATTATCATTCTGGGATATATCTTGAGTACTTTGAGGATCCATAAATTTATGAATATATGATATAGTAATTTTGTTTTAAGATATAGTTTGTCTTTTTTTCTTCTCTATTTCAGCAAACGATCCATAGGATTTGAGAATAATGTTTATTCTTCTGTTGGTTTGGGGTGTTTTCAAAATGCCATGTGTGTTGGTTACTGGTGTTATCTGGTTCTTTATCTATAGCCTATTGACTTTCTATTGGTTACTGAGAAAGGGGTTTTGAATCTCCCAACTATAATTGTTGGTTTGTTTATATCTCCTTTTAGTTCTATCAGTTTTTGTTTCTTCTAGTTTGAAATTCTATTGGTATGTGCTATATGCAAACACATTTAGGATTTTTGTGTTTTTTTGCTGACTTGACCTTTTGATTGTATGTACAGTTGACCCTTGAACAACAGGGATTTGAACTGTGTGGGTCAACTTATATGCAATATTTTCAATAAATACATACTCCATAATCCACATTTGGTTGAATTTATGGAGGGCCGACTGTAAAGTTATATGTGGATTTTTGACTGTGCTGGGGTTGGTGCCCCTAACGCCCATGTTGTTCAAGGGATAACTGTAATTTCCTTCTTTACTCCTGGTAATTTTACTTGATTCAATATAAACTTTTCTGACAGAATATATCTACTCCAGCTTTCTATTGATTAGTGTATATATGGGATATCTTTTTGTATCCTGTTCCTTGAAAATATTTTATTGTGCTAAAATATACATAAAATAAGATTTACCATCTTAACCAATCTAAAGTGTAAAGTTCAGTGGCATTAAGTACATTCACAATGTTGTGCAACTATCACCACCCATCTAACTCTATAACTTTTTCATAATCCCAAAGAGGATCTCTGTACCCATTAAACAATAACTCTCCATTCTCCCCACCCCACAGCCCCGAATAACATCTGTTTTACTTTCTGTCTCTAAGAATTTGCCTATTCTAGGTACCCTATATATGTGGAATTATACGATTGTTTTTTTGTGTCTGGCTTTCTTTCACTTAGCAAAATGTTCTCAAGGCTCATCCAAGTTGTAGCATGTATCAGAATTTTATCCCTTTTAACCATTTCATTCCATTATATGTATATGCCACATTTTGTTTATCCATTTACCTGTTGTGGATATTTGGGTTGTTTTCAACGTTTTGGCTATTGTGAATAATGCTGCTATGAACATAGGCATTCAAGTATCTGTTTGAATAAAGCTTTTAAGTATATAATGAGAAGTGGAATTGCTGTATCATATAGTAATTCTTCTATTTTAGCTTTATGAGGACCCACCAAACTGTTTTGCACAGTGGCTGAACCATTTTATATCCCTTCAAGAATGCACAAGATTTCCAGTTTCTCCAGCATCTTCACCGATGTTTATTTTCCTGTTTTTTATAATAGCCATGCTAATGAGTGTGAAGTAGTATCTCGTTGTGATTTTAATTTTAATTTACCCAATGGTTAATAATGTTGAGATATTTCCATGTGCTCACTGTTCATTTGCATATGCTCCTTGGAGAAATGTCTTTTCAAGTCCTTATGTATTTTTTAAATTAAATTGTTTATTTTTTAGTAGTTGCTGACTTATAGGAGTTCTTTATCTATTCTGGACATCAATCCCTTATCAAATAAATGCTTTGCAGATATTTCCTCTCATTCTGAGGGCAGCTTTTTCACTCTCTAGATAATGTCATTTAATGGACAAAAGTGTTAAATTTTAATGAAGTCCAGTTTATCTACTTTTCTTTTGTTGCTTGTACTTTACGACAATGTTGAAATCATTGGCAAATCAAATATCATGAATATTTTCCTCTAGGTTTTTTTTTTTAATAAAGTTGTCACAGTTTTAGTTCTTACATTGAGATTTTAGTCCATTTTGAGTTAATTTTTGTATATGGTATGAAGTAAGGGTATAATTTCAGTCTTTTACATGTGGATATCTAGCTTTCCCAGCACCCTTTGTTGAAAAGACTATCCTTTCTTTGTTAATGGTCTTGACACCCTTGTCAAAAATCAGTTGACCATATATGCAATAGTTTATTTATTGACTCTCTATTTGATTTCATTTATCTATGTATCTGTTTCCCATGCTAGAATCATGCTGTTTGTTATGGTAGCTTTGTAGCAAGTTCTGAATTCAAGAAGTATGAGTTCTCCAACTTTATCTTTTTCAAGATTGTTTTGGCTATGTGGGGTTCCTTGAAATCACAAATGAACTTAAGGATAGATTTTTCTATTTATGCAAAAACATTGTTGATATTTTGTTAGGAATTGCTTTGAATCCTCTGCTGGCTTTGGGTCGTATTGCCATCTTAAAAATATTAAGTCTTCCAATCCATGAATGTGGGACTTTTAAAGTTTATTTTTATGTCTTCTTTAATATATTGCAGGAATGTTTTGTAGTTTGCAGTGTACAAGTCTTTTCCACCCTGGTTAAATTTATTCTTAAGTATTTTATTCTTTTTGATGCTATTTTTATGAAATTGTTTCTTAATATCCTTTTTGGATTGCTCATTGTTAATGTATAGAAATGCAACTGATTTTTGCATGCTGATTTTATATCCTACAACTTTCTGAATTTGTTTATTATCTCTAACTTTGTTGTGGAATATTTAGGGTTTCTACATATAAGATTATGTCGTCTGTGAACAGAAACCATTTTACATCTTCTTTTCCAATTTGGATGTCTTTTATGTTTTGTTTTTTTTTTTTTTTACTTCTCCAATTTCTCTGGCTAGATCTTCCAATAGAATGTTGAATTGAAGAGAAACTATATTTGACATTAATAATAATAATAAAAATATATATGTCAGACATTAAGCTAAGTGTTTCATATACATGTTTCTATTTAATTTTCATTACAATGTTAAAAGATAGATATTATCATCCCCATTTTAGAGATAAGGAGAATGAAGCAGATGCTAAATAAATATCATAAGATTACATACCTAGAAATTGATGGACCAACCTGGAGTTTGAATCAGGTGTGAGTGACCTCAAAAACAATAAACTTTCCTGTACACTTTGCCTTTATGTCAATTACAAAAGCAATACCATTAGTGCACTTTCTAAATTATGTATTTCTCATTTGCTAGGTAATGTTCCTTTAGGTATCCTTTTTCCTCACTGATTTCTTTCAAAGAAAGGCGACCTAACAAAAATTTACATTTTGTGGCTATTTGGAATTTTAAATATTTGTTCGGAGGAAAAAGACTGAGTGTAAAATCTTTAATTACAGCAGATAAATTCTACATTCTTCTAAAACTGTGATAAAATCCATCAAGAGAAGTCATGGGTGACTTCTGGAGTCTGCATCGTAAATGGAAATTCAGTAGCAGAAAATCTAAAAGATTCTTTAAGTTCGATTTGTTTCTTATGTGAATCACTAATTAAAACCAGACTGTTTATATTTGTGTGATGATGCATGAAAAAATGAAGATAAGTAATTTTGTATTTGTCTTTTAATAGCAAATACACCATTATAGGTAAAAGCATAGATTAGCATCCTTCTTGACATACTCCAAAAATGATCCTATTTATGTGAAAAAACAGTAATTGCACAAGATGGACAGAGCATACGTTTGGCAAGAAGATCAATCCTGCACTCTGGTGAATGGCTGTAACTCAAAATTTCTTATTGTTTCCATAGTTTTGTAATCACTCTTTCACTTAACAGTCTTTTCTGTAATACTAGCTTTTTTAAAATGCTTTTTTCAGTACTCCCAAGAAATTATCAGCAGAAGCAAGAAGCTCGCTTCTGGAAGAACTATTAACTAGTTCAAGAGTCAGCTGATGAGAAAGCCAATGGTCTTAGTATTGCTTACAGTCAGGCTTCTTAAAGGTTCAAAAAGATAAACAGTTCCAGTGTACTAGATTCACTATAAATTTTTCATTATCATATATACATATATATCTGATTATATCAATATTGTATATACACATATAGCTAATATTTATAGTATAGATGAAGGATATAGTATGCTTCCTTGCATACCCTATGTAGAGACCTTACAATTAGGTTCTCTGTTAAGCACTGGGTGACACAAATTTGTATAAGACATGGAGACTTCCACCTGTGCTTTAAGAGCAGATGAAACATAGTAGAACTACCTCTGTAACATATGGCCTATCTGAATAATTCAGAAGTCTATAGAAAGAGAAACTTAAATACTTTTGTCTTGTATTGTGATATAGCCACACAGTAATATAGCAACCAATAGAATAAAGTCATCAAGAAGGAGAATAAAAAAGTGGCACAAAGTCAGATAGAGAATTAGGAAAGGTATCATAAAAAGGGAGACAGAAATTGCAAGACATAAAAACAAAAGTTCTTCAGATAAGAAGAAAATCAAGAGAATTATCTATTAATGAATGAGTAGGGAATATTAGAATTACACCTAACATTGAAAATATGGGGGTTTAAATACTATTAGGATCATAGATAGAAATTATGATCTTTTGAGCAAAAATAAATAATGTAAAACTTTTAGAAAGAACATGATCCATCTGCATCCATCTCACCAGACACATATCGGGAAGTTTGCAAGTTTAGACCATGAGATGGAGAGGAGGTGGGATCTTAAAGCAAAAGTTTTTGGTACAACACAAGAAATGGCTGGTAATAACTAAACAGTGGTAATATAACTTATACTAATATAAATAATAGTGAATGCTGTGTTACTGAAAGCATTCAAGCAGAACTTAAGTGACTATATGTCAAGAGGTGATTGCTTTTTTAGAGTGAAAAATTAGAATAAGTAGATGACTTCTAAGCTTCGTTTCAAATCTAAGATATTATTTTTCTATCACATTTAATTTTTTGTTTATATTCCTTTTCCTGATCCTATTCCTTTTAGTAATAAAATTTTCATTTATTTCCCTTTGCTGTAAATATTAATTGCAAAATCTATCACTTCCCCAGTATTGACTACTGCATGTTATTTACTGCAGCAAAAGTTATGACCTATGAAACTAAAAGAGTGGAAAACAGTCTTTCAGGAAATAACACCTCATTAAATATGCAACTCATGTCAAAAATGTCATGCTATTATAATATTTTATTATTATAGAATTAAAATATGTTCATTGTAGAAAATTTAGAAGATTCATATGAAATGCAAATTATCCTGTGGACCAAGAGAGGGAAACATTTTTTCTCTCCTCTCTTCCTCCTCTTTCACTTTCTGAAACAGAGATTTAACATTATAGGCTATAGATTGGAATGCTGCTAGGGTATATTTTCCAGTGGTCAGAGTCATTATATTTTAAAAAGTTAAACACTGGATGAAATTTTTTCCCCTCTTCACACCTCCAAATAGGAGGCAGTAGTTGTAATTGAATCCAGGCCTTTCATGAGATCCTATCTGTTCCCCTCTCTTTTCTCTGCCACCACAATCTAGAAGGTCCCAAGATGAAGGCTGGACTTGGGAGTAGAGGGAAATGGGGGTTGAGTGAGCATTAGATTTAGAAGAGATTATTTAGATCTCTATCATGGGGCACCACCTTGTTGGGATGTCAGATATACTGCCAGATAACAAATTTGTTCCTTGGAGGATTTGTGTAGAAGAATGGCTGAAATATGGGATGGAAGTCCAGTATTACTTGATTACCTGGTCAAATATTACCTACCAAAACTCTAGTCTCACTCTGATTCCTAACAATTCCTTCTATCCAGAGATGAATTTTGGAATACTTTAGTGCAAAGCCTTACTGTCTTCCTTCCATATTTTGAATCCAGGAATTTTTTTTAATCTTCCAAAGTACAGAGAACTGTAATATTTATAATTTAACAATTACTTTACATGGTATGAAGTAAATTTATAATATAACTTTGGAAGTTTCATTGCATCTATACCTAATTATTTCACACATGAGTGGCAAGAATGTTAGTACCTACACAATGGCCATATTTTCTCCTTTTCCTGTCAATTTAACCTCGATTTTGTTTGGGGTTGCAGTGTATTTATCCCCTAGGAAATGATTGAAGAGTGTTCCATATAAATCATGGAAATTCTATCTCTTTTTCCAGATACCTACTTTCCCAGCCTCCCTGCATCTAAAATTTGCCATATGACTCACTTCTGGCCAATGAGAGGTAGGGGCAAGTCTACCGAGATAGGGAGACTTCTGGTAAATATCACCCCTCCCCATGCTGAATGGAGAGCTTTATTTATCATTTACTTCATTTTCTCCAGGTTGCTGCTTGGATCTGTGGCCATAATTTTATGGCCAACAGAAAGAGGACTAAAAAAATGCCGCCCAGTGAGGATGGCAGAGAAGGATAGAAAGAGCCTAGTTTCTCAATCGGATTGCAGAAACAAACTAAGAGTAGACTATTTCCACACTATTAATATGATTTTCTGTGCCTTGCAGCAAAATACAACTTATGCTTCCCCTCTTACAAGCAGAGCTTTGATGAACATTTACATAGTTAAGTCTTTATTCACATTCATGATTATGTCTTTATGATAAATTTCTAAAGATAGAATTATTAATTCATAGGATGCAAAACACTAAAGCTTTTGATGTATATTGCCAAAATTCCTCGAGAAAGACAGTAGACATTGAGGATTCAACAAACACTATAGAAACCCTTTTAGAAGTAAATTGTACCAAAAATGTCAATTTTCCTTAAGAAGATCCTATATCTCTACAACTTTCTGGAAAGTCCAGAAAAATCCCAAGAGAAAACAGAGGGTCCATAAAGTCCGGAAAACATAATCAAATATATAGAATGTCATGAAAGACATTTTCTATCTGTAAATGCATGCATACATAAAAAAAAATTATCTAACTTTCCAGACTTATGTACAACTGGTAGAACTATCAACTGGCAATGCTGTTTGAGTTCAGAGTTTAAGTACCTTGATTAGGATGTGCAGGAAATCACTCCATAGCACAGCATAACTCTGCAGCTAATGTGTTGTCTTCTGGAGACTGTCACAGGAGAGCCTAAAGTAAAACTGGAATTCTACTCTCAGACACTTAGGGTGAGCTTCTAAACTTAAAAGTCCTCACTGTGCCATCTTCTCAGTCTCCCATCTTTGGTAAACATCATTCCAAAGAGTTATAAAGCCAAACTTCAGCAATAGCATACTAAATGCAATGAAATGGTAGGGAAACATACGGCAGGCTTATTACTCCAATATAGCTCTAATTACTGACATAGCAGAACCCCATTATCAGGTTAGTTAACTGAGAGGTGAAAGAAAGGTTGAAGGTACAGAATGTCCTTTTGAGAAGTTTTTATTTTTTGATATCTGTATTATAGCTCCATTCGACAAGTCTTTTCTGTGTATACCACTGTGACTATTTCTAATATCTAAATTTATATGCTAAGATATGTTTAAAGCAAAGTTCTGGGCCATAAAATGTTACTTCCCTTAATAAACAATTTATTTCCAGCTTCCTCTGGGGTCAGTTAACAGTAGGAATGCATGGGATTTTAAAAGATCTATTCACTCTAATACGAATAACAAGTGCATTCCTACTATTGCTGACTGCTCTCTAATAAAATGGGCCCATTTACTTCTAGCTATATATTAAGTCTGAACATGACATACATGGAATGTGAGACTATCAACCTGGTCTTTCGCCTTGAAAGGTTTACAAATTAATTGAGAAGAGAGTACAAGTATAAAAGGAAAGTTAACTATGTTTCCCTATGTTAACACAGGGAAAATACCAGGTTAAGATTGGAATTATGCTGCCACAAGCCACCTTCAGTATGGGCTTCTGGCTACCAGGACTGTGAGGCAATACATTTCTGCTGTTCTTAGCCACCCAGTTTTTGGTACTTTGTAAAAGCAGCCCTAGGAAACTGTGTTCTCCCTAGTACTTCTCACCATCTGAAAGTTACCTCATTTGTTTACTCATTTACATTGTCTCTCCTCCACAGAATATGTTTCATGAGAGCAGGGACCACAGCAGCTAGAGATCCATAGATGGATGAAATATAACGTTTATCTGTGAGGGATTTAGGAAAGTATTATGAATTAAAATGTAAAGCATTTACATATTCATTAGTTGAACAAATATTTAAGCACTGTCTGTTCCAGGTACTGCTGCAAGTGCTGAGGTCACAGTTGGGGAACAAGAGCTTACATTCTGCAAGAAAGAAAGATAAATAAAAAGATATAAACAAGATAAAGAATATAAAATAGAGTAATATGATAGAGACTGAAATTGTAAGAAAACTTTAAGTCAAGAAAGATCAGTCAGAAATAAGCTAGGTCTATGTAAGGAGCAGAGTTGAGAAGTTAAAAAGGTGAGCTGTTTTTTTCTTTTTTTAATATTTATTTATTTGTTTATTTTTGGCTACATAGGGTCTTAGTTGTGGCATGTGGGATCTTTCACTGCAGCGCATGGGCTTCTCTCTAGTTGTGGTGCACAGGCTTCTCATCCAGTTGTGGTGCACAAGCTCCAGAGCATGCGGGCTCAGTAGTTGCAGCATGTGGGCTCTCTAGTTGTGGCACACAGGCTCCAGAGTGCATGGGCTCTGTAGTTGTGGTGAGCGGGCTCCAGAGTGCATGGGCTCAGTAGTTACTGTGCCCAGGCTTAGTTGCCCTGCGGCATGTGGGATCTTAGTTCCCTGACCAGGGATTGAACTCGCATCCCCTGCACTGGAAGGCGGAGTCTTAATTACTGGACCACCAGGGAAGTCCCCAAAAGGTGAATGTTTAGATTAGGTGAATGAAGCATACGATGGGACAAATAACAATGAGGGGGGCAGGTGTTTAATCTCATAGGACCTGGTAAGCTATGGTCAAGGTACGGATTTTACTCTAAGTACCACAGAAAGTTATTAGAAGCTTGCAATTAAGAGTTTGCCATACTCTTGACACTGTGCATAGAAAACACTAAAGACACCACCAGAAAACTACTAGAATTCATCAATGAATTTGGTAAAGTTGCAGGATACAAAATTAATATACAGAAATCTATTGTGTTTCTATATACTAGCAACAAACTATCAGAAAGAGAAATTAAGGGAAAAAATCCCATGTAC
Organism: Balaenoptera borealis; assembly: GCF_965194805.1. Lineage (NCBI taxonomy): Eukaryota > Metazoa > Chordata > Mammalia > Artiodactyla > Balaenopteridae > Balaenoptera > Balaenoptera borealis. Next base: position 38,438,313 of record NC_138866.1, on the reverse strand, counting down.
CGTCACATCAAAAAGAATAAAATACCTAGGAATAAACCTATCTAAGGAGGTAAAAGACCTATACCTGGAAAACTATAAGACAATGATGAAAGAAGTTGAAGATGACACAAACAAATGGAAAGATATACTGTATTCTTGAAATGGAAGAGTCAATTTTGTTAAAATGTTTACACTACCAAAGGCAATCTACAGATTCAGTGCAATCCCTATGAATATACCAATGGCATTTTTCACAGAATTAGAACAAATAATTTTAAAATTTGTATGGAAACACAAAGAACCCAAAAAAACCAAAACATCTTGAGGAGAGGAACAGAGCTGGAGGAATCAGGCTCCCTGACGTCAGACTATACTACAAAGCTATGGTCATCAAAACAGTATGGTACTGGCACAAAAACAGAAATATAGATCAAAGGAACAGAATAGAGAGCCCATAAATAAACCCATGCACTTAAGGTTAATTAATCTACAACAAAGGAGGCAAGAATATACAATGGAGAAAAGACAGTCTCTTTAATAAGTGGTGCTGGGAAAACTGGACAGCTATGTGTAAAAGAATGACACTAGAACATTCTCTAACACCATACACAGAAATAAACTCAAAATGAATTAAAGACCTAAATGTAAGATTGGATATCACAAAACTCCTAGAGGAAAACATAGGCAGAACACTCTTTGACATAAATTGTAGCAGTATTTTTTGGAACCACCTCCTAAAGCAAAGAAATAAAAACAAAAATAAGCAAATGCTATGTAATTAAACTTAAAAGATTTTGCACATCAAAGGAAACCATCAACAAACAAAAAGACAGCGTACTGAATGGGAGAAAATATTTGCAAATGATATGACCAATAAGGGGCTAACATCCAACACATATAAACAGTTCATACAACTCAACATCAAAAAAAAAAAAAAAAAACAGATTAAGAAATGGGCAGAGGACCTGAGTAGACATTTTTCCAAAGAAGAAATGCAGATGGCCAATAGGCACATGAAACGATGCTCAACATCGCTAATCATCAGGGAAATGCAAGTCAAAACCACAGTGAGACATCAACTCACACCTGTCAGAATGGCTATCATCAGCAAGAACACAAATAATAAATGTAGGCGAGGATGTGGAGAAAAGGGAACCCTTGTACACTGTTGGCAGGAATGTAAATCGGTGCAGCCACCGTGGAAAACAAAATGGGGGCTTCTCAAAAAATTAAAAATAGAACTGCCATATGACCCAGCAATTCTACTCCTGGGTATATATCTGGAAAAAACCCCCACTAATTCAAAAAGATACATGGACCCCAATGTTCATAGCAGCATTACTTACAATTGCCAGTATATGAAAGCAAGCTAAATGTCTATCAACAGACGAATGGATAAAGAAGATGCGGTATATATGTATATACAATGGAATACTACTCAGCCATAAAAAATAATGAAATTTTGCCATTTGCAGCAACATGCTTGGACTTGGAGGGTATTATGCTAAGTGTAATAAGTCGAATAGAGAGAGACAAATGTGTGAAATCTAAAAAATGCAACAAACTAGTGAATATAACAAAAAAGAAGCAGACTCACAGATATAGAGAACAAACTAGTGGTTACCAGTGGGGAAGGGCAGTGGGGCAGGGCAACATAGGGGTAGGAGATTAAGAGGTACAAATTGTTATGTATAAAATAGGCTACAAGGATACATTATACAGCAGGGGGAATATAGCAAATATTTTATAATAACTCTAAATGGAGCATAACCTTTAAAATTGTGAATCACTATATTGTACACCTGTAATTTATATTATATTATACATCACCTAACCTTCAATCAAAAAAAAGGTTGCCATGTTCTGAATTATTTTCTAAAAATATCACTCTACTGCTGTGTAGTTAGATGGACTATAGGGAGACAAAACTGGAAACAGAAATATTAGTTAGGGACCTGTTGCAGAAGCCCAGATGAGAGACAGTTGTAGCCTTGTCTAGAGTGGTAGTAGTAGAATTGATGAGAAAGGTTATCAATGCATTTTGGAGGGATAGCTAATAGTACTAGCTGTTGGTTGGAAGATAGAGGCACTGGAAAAGAAGAAATCAGGACAAATTCTTAGGTTTCTTCATGATCTCTTACTTTTATTTTTAAAACTTAACCCTATTGATTGAATGACAAATCTTCGATTGAGAAATGTTTATTTTTTGTTTAAATAGAAGAGAGTAGACAGGTGTTTGAGCTAAATGATCTTTAAGCTCTTGGACAACTTGACTGTCTATGACCCTAATGCTCAGAGTAGAGCAGGTACTCTGCTATTGGTCAGTCAGTCTCAGGAATTGAGGATCCCACTCAGTAAGAGGGCAGTTGGGACTAGGATGGCGACTCCATCTATACTGGATGCATGTTTTCATTAATTTTTCCAATTTCACATGACAGTGCTTTGATTAAATACAATCATTATCACTTCTGGCTACCCCTGTGTTCTAGGCTTGATGTTAATGCTTTAAATATGTTACCACATAATTCTCATAAAAATGCCATGCAGTAAGTAAAATTAGTCCTCTCTTATAGATCAAGCAACTGATTCTGAGATAGCAGTAAATTGTCCAAGACCTTAGAGCTAGGAAATAACGTGATCAGAATTTTAACCTAGATCTGTCTAACTTCCAAGATTGTTCTTAACTCCTATTTTGTACTTCTTCATCTCTGATTTGTAAAGATCTTCAGGGAATAATAAATAAGGGCTGTGAGAAGAATTAAAAATAGGCTGGATCAGATAAATATTTTTGTCTTATTTTAACTTAGTTTATTTGAAATCTGTCTTAGTATGAAATAGTGTGAATATGTTTTAGTGTGTGAATATATACATATATATATACACATTTATACCCACATATGAAACACACACAGACACACACATATATCGACTCTCAATAGAAAAAAAATCTCTTAGTAGTAAGACAGGTAAAATCCTCTTCTCATGGGTAACTTTAATTTCAGATCTACTCAACAGATCAATACTTTGGCTTATTGGAGAAGAAGCTTCCTTGAGCCAAAATGAGAGTGTTCTTTTAAAAAGAAGAAGAAGAAAAATGCCATTTTTATTGCTTGCTCTATGTTCCCGTTCATTCGTTGCTTAGAGAATAAATCAAAGTGACAATGAGTTGAAATGAAAATCAAGTTTTGCTAGCATTTTCATCTAAAGAATTCTTCAAAAAGCTGAAAATGAGAGAAAAAAATGAAAGTCATTCTTATTGCTAATGAAATGTTTCCTTGCTGTCAAGCAGTGTGTGGCTGGAAGAAAAATGACTTAGACTTAACCAGAAACTCAAAATATGGTGCATTTTCAACCTGGTAATTAAGCAGATATGAGATGTCACAGTGATTGCTACAATGGACTGGCTCTGAAATGCACACTCTGGATTAAATGGTACCTGAAAGGTGAGGGCACCACTCTGTAGTCTTGGCTAATCTAAGTGAAATGATGGCATTGGGAAGCCACTCCTGCTGGTTCCCACTAAAGCATGTCCCCATGCACCTGCTCGAAAAGCAGGTGTTTTTTTTTCCATAGATCTGATTTCAAAAATAAGGTTAAAAGATGACAGCTGTGAGAAAATGAAGCCATTCTCTGGAGAGTAGCTGCCCTGTGGGATAAGGAAAACAGTTCTTGGAAGCCAGCCCTGTAGCACTTTATTAGTCAGGTGTAAAAGGAGCTGCCTCCTCTAGAACTTGAGCTGAAAGTTTCCTTTTAAGCCTCTCTTAGGCAATATAATTTTTCACTTTCTAAAAACTAAAAAAAATGAACATCTATACCAATATATTCATTTGACATTCAACCCACAATTATTTGTTGAGCAATTACTAATATTAACAGCAATGCTAACATGCTCCTGAAAAAAGTAAAGAACTTTGTAAGTTAAGGAAATTTTGATGTGCCATAACCAAAAAAAGTTTTAATTCAGCATTTAGCATTTCTACACGCATGCTAACAGACTGCTGTTACTGTTGATTAAGGTCATTTGGTGGTACTGCTCAGAGATATACAAATCTCTCAATGAGAAACATTTCAAATTCAAATACAGTTATCAAATTCCTATTTTGCACAAAGTATGTGTGCTGTGGAGGAATTTAATGATGAGAATATGCTGAAGAAAGTAGACACATAGACAGTGAAATTCAAGTCACAATTGTGCTTTCATGGTAAAAGTGTCCTATAAACACAGAACAGAGGAACATAAAACCCAACTTGGGCAATTAGGGAATGATTTAACAGCATCGTAGTTGAACCTGTATCTGGATATAAACAATAAATTAGGGTGGAATATTCTGGCAGAAAGACCAATAGAAGCAATGAAGGCCCAGAGACTACAAAATTTGGGGAATGACATCTAGTATTCTCGTTTGAAGGTAGAAGTGGGGGTGGGGGAAGGGAAGATTTTAATGGGAGATAAAAACGAAGTGAGTGACCACAAATATCATGCTAAAGAATGAGGGCTTTATTTTTGTAGCAAATCAGGAAACATTAGCAGTGCTTGAGCAGGAGTGGGTCATGATCACAATAGTGCTCTAGGAAGATAAAGCCTGTGGCTATATTGGGGACAGAGAGATAGGATTGGTTTAAAGGCTGTCACAATAGTCCAAACAAAAAGTAATGGGTCCTCAAATGAGTACAATGGCAGTAGGGATGAGGGAGGAAAGAGATGTCAGCAACACTGAAGAAATAGAATTAGTATTGGTTGTTAGTAGATTGAGTTTTTGGTTAGATGTGAAGATGTCCTGATAACTGTTGGAAACTCTGAACTCAGGTCAAGAGAAGCCAAGGTTAGTAATGTAGATCTGAGAGTCCTTTGCATCAAATTTAAATTTTGGGTTTATAGCAGTGGATGAAGGTGTCCAGAAAAGGAAAATATAGCAATTACTAAGGAGGGGACCATGTGAAATATCAGTGTTTAATAGCTTAAGAAATGGAAGCATCAAGGGAGGACGCATAGTGAGCCAAAAAGGCAAGAAGAGGCAGGAGTGGTCCAGGCTTTAGGGAAGCCAAGTTGGATGGAGTACAAAAAGCAGGAGTTGGTCCTGATGATTTGTAGGCATTGGTGACCATTGGCAGAGCAGATTCAGAGACAATGTAATGGCCAAATGAAAACTTCCTAAGGCTGGGGAGTAAAGAACAAAGAATGGAGAGGTAGTGAACAGACATGACTTTTTGTGACATTAGGAGTTTAGCATGGGAGAGTATGTTGAATGGGAAGCAGAGGCAAAAGTGATGTTTTTAGGAGTGAAGACACAAGAGAATGTGTGTCCTGGAGACCTGGAGAAGGAAACCTGAAGAATAAAGTTGTGAGGGAGAGGATCTAAGAAGAGTAAGGGGAGCACATAAGAGGACTGACTATACGGTTTGCCATGGCAAGATAGAAAGTTTAAAAATGCAGAAGATATTGAAGTGGGTGAGAAGTAAGCCTACAAATCCAGTGAGTAAGAAGTACAGCAGTTTGAAGGGATGGCCAAGCACAAGCCTAATCCAGTTGGAATAAGGAATAAAGGATTAGAAATGAGGCTGAATGAAATTTATGTAAGGAGATCTGGTTAAGTCAACAAGGATGAAGGTAGAAGCAGATAAGGGGAAGAGAAAGACCTGATAACTAATAGGTGTTTCTATCTGTGATGGTTAATTTTATGTATCAGCTTGACTGGGCCCTGGGGTGTCCAGATTAAACTTTATTTCTGGGTATGTCTGTGAGGGTACTTGCCCTCCCCATTGTGGGTGGGTATCATCCAATCTGTTAAAGGCCTGAATAGAACAAAAAGCAGAGCAAGGGAGGATTTGTTCCCTTTCTGCCTGCCCATTTGATCTGGGGTATCAGTCTTCACCTACGTTTGGACTAGGATTTACACCACTGGCTCCTCTGGTTCTCAGGCCTTTGGACTCAGACTGGAATTACACTGCCAGGTCTCCTGGGTCTCCAGCTTGCAGACAGAAGATCAAGAGATTTCTCAGACTCATCTGTCTATCCATCCGTTCATCCATCTTTCTATCTCTCTATCTTTCCATCTATTCCCCTTTGTTCTCTTTCTCTGGAGAACCCTGACTAATACACCATCTCTACCAGTACATCTATAGTATGTTTGTATGTGTATACATAGATATACATACATATACACATATATCCATTTTCCTTCCTATAAATATTTTATATCAATTTCTTTTCCTGCTTATTTATTCAGAAATGAGATTACATTTGAAGAAATATCTTCAAGTCACTTAAATCAAGTTATTACAATAAGAATTAATTTAACTGATGAGGACAAAAGTTAAGGCATAAAAATGGAAAAGAGAAGTCTAATAGGTCACACGTATGTAGTATTTTTGCAATGGTCAAAGCACTTGTACATACTATGTGATCTTCTTTGAGCCATACAGTATAGCTCTGGAATCACTCAGGCAGGAATTATTTTCCCTATTCTTTCAGTGAAGAAACCGGTTTTGACCACACAGATCCTCATCTTCTAAATCCTGATACAGAGCAATTTCTGTTGCAGTTCTCACATCATGTTGTCTTTCTGTTCAGATAAAGATTTTAGGTTTTATTTTTCAAAGGAGTAAAAAATAAGGAAGAGTAGAATCTTTTCAATGCTCAAGTTTTTATAAACAGTTAAGTTTAATGTCTAATATTTATACATTAATTTATTGTTTATAAGGAGTTTTAATAAAATCTCAATGTCCATTATGTGTTCCTTTGAATTCCAAGACAGTCTTTTATTGCATGAGCATGAGTATTATCAATTTCACCTTCCAGCTTCCTCAACGCTAGACCCTGTGAAAAGTGCTTCAGTCTGGCAAAAAAAATCAGACTTTAGAAGAATTACTGGAGAGAAAAGAAACCACACTTTGATAGCATTAATTATTTAGTTGAAGCTTGCAGTCTGGATATTCAAGAAGCTTCTGACATATACCACATTACAGTCAGGCATTAGAGAGACTAGCAACACAAAAATTTTCTTGTTGCCTGAGGCATGTTTTAATTTGAGGCTCAATGATTCAGTCCTACATGAGCAACTGAAATACACACTTTTCTTTGGGAAGTTGGTTTGACAGGACTTTGGGTTTAACATCTCTGAAGAGCTTAAGTAACATCTGGCAGAGTAGGATTGTTGTTTTATTTGGTTTAGAATTGTTTATAGGTAAAGACAAACTTTTATTAAATTCTGACATGTTTTCATTCTCATTTAATAGGAAAGAAGATATGTCATAGGTTGGGCAGCAATAAAAACAGCATTCTTCAGGGAGTATGTTAAAGTCATTAACACAGGACTTCATCCTGGCTTCTTTCGGCAGGACCAGCCTCAAGGGACAGTTTCTGTTGAGTCTCACCTGAAATTTATTATTTACCAAGTTGTTTAAGATCTGAAAAATGGTGGGGCTGAGTGTCTCAGTGCTTTCTGCAGCTTCAAGGGGCCCATCTTCTGAGGCTGGTTCTTTCCCCAGGGTTCTGTCTCAGGCTTGTAATTTAAAAAGACTGCCATATTATTTTGGAGGTTAAGCTGAGAGCTTCCTTGGGTAATTGAGGTCACCTTCATGTGGGCAGGAGTTGGTTTGAGGTAATTCCACTTTTTTTAATCTTTCTTTTTCCTTTTCTCTGAAGATGTCTTCAGAGATGGCAGTGAAAAAGGACAGAGTGATCTGTTTTTTTAGCTGTGGTATGTTCATGAATGTTCAGGTTTTAAATTCTTTGCACAATGTATGTTATATATAATTCTTTATATGTATAAAACAGTTCATTTCAAACCTTTTAAACACTGTTTTCAAAATGTTTTTTAAAAGTGATATACTCTCAGAAATTAGACTCTTCCTTTACTCTATTTCCTGTGCTTTTCTCTGATTTTGGCACTTGTGAGGAGAGAAGCAAAATTAAATAGTCTTCTAAAAATCAACTCTTTCAAAGGCTAAGGATTATGGACTGGAGAGCTGGGTTGTAGCCAGTTAATTACCTTTAACAACTTAGAACTTAAAAGGGCATTTTATTTAATTTTTTTGTGTTTTCTCTCTCTCCCTCTCTCTTATTTATTTAATTTTTTTTGCATTTTTCCTGTGTTGTAGGATTTTTAAGACTTACTTTTAAAATGTTGCAGAGCTGTAGTGCTGCAGAAACTGGATATAAAGCAGCATAAGAAGACCTAACGTTTAGAGTGAACTTGACTGAAATCAGATGGGAAAACATTTGGGTCTTCCTCCCTGCCACGCACCCCTCAACCTTGCCTGCTAGGACATTATCTCCTTAAATTAAAGTAACCTTCCAAAAATCACAATTTACACAGTGGCTTTCTTATCATTTCTTTTAGGAGTGAGGAAATAAGATAATGACCATGAAAAGCAATTATCTGGAAGAGGAGAGAAGATGTGTGAGAGGGACTAAAAAGGGCAAAACCAAAAACTGTAAGAGCGTCTATGCCATAACCACTTTAGAATGCCTTTGCTAATGTCTGAAAGCTTCTGAGCTAGGGGAGGGATGATCCCAGTGAATAAGATACGTGTCATAAAAGGAGAAGAATGAGGCATGTTCTTTTCTTATTCACTGGATATATGCGATTTAGGATGATGATGGTGATGATGATTTTTGTAACATAAGGAAGAGAAAGCCAAGGAGAATGGTTTTGGCCTAGTGTGTGGAGGGTATACAATGGTCTTTCAGAGAAAAAGACCAGTCCTCTGCTAAGAAAGTCTCAAAACAGGGCTATTAGCTTCTTTTCAAAATCACAATAACCATCCCAAATAAATGCTTGGTAATGCCATGCTGTCCTACTATGTTGTTCTGATCAACTCATTGTCCCGCTCTCAACAATAACACCATTCTCTATTCTTTTCAGAATTGTATACCATCTCTCCAGCTTTTTCCTCATTCTTGACAGATAGCCTCAGTTCATACATCACTTGGAAAACTGAAGCTATCAGGTGGAAACTTTGCCAGCTCACTGCCTCCGAACCAACAAACCTACATACATCTGTCCTCATCATCTCTTACTTTTTTTTTTTTCCTATTTCATCAGATGAGTCCCTTTTCCTATCTAAAGCCACTTCTTCTACTGGTGCTTTAGATATGACCCTTTCTGCCCTTCTCAGGAACATCACTCCACTATCCCTTGTCTCTTTTGTAGTGGTCCTTCTGCTGGTTACATAAAACATGTTCAGGTCTCACAGTTAAACCTTCCTTCAATCACAAATCCTCCTCCTATTGCCTCACTGATCTTCTCCCCTTCACAGACTCTCTAAAAGATATGTACATATTTTCTGTCTCACTTTCTTATTTTATACTTATTCCCCAATCCATCCCCCTATCAATTCACCAAAGCAGTTCTTTCAAACGTCACGGATGACCTCTATCTTCCTCAAAAGGCCAGTTTAATGAATTGCTTATTGTATCTGACTTGGTAAGAGTATTTGACACAGTTGATTCCTCTCTCCTTCTTGAAACTTCTTTTGATTTTAATCATTCCACATTCTCCTAGATTTCCTTCTTTCTTTCACATGCTCCCTTTGTAGTTTCTTCTGCAGCCTTGTCCTCCTTCACTCAGGCATCAAATGTTGTAGTTCCTCAAACATGGGTTCTTGGCTGCATTCTCATTTCACTCTATGGAGTCTCCTTAGGCAATTTCTCCCAACCCATGATTCCAAATGCTCCCCTTACATGAATGGCTCCCAAAGTATATCTTTGGCTCTGGACCATATATATCTAACATCTACTAATGTCTCTTATTGGATGTCACATAGGTACTTCAAATTCAAAGTACTCAGGATGGAAGTCAATTGATTCTCCTCCACCCCAAATCTCATAAGATCTTTTCTACTATTCTTTGTACTAATGAAAGTCTCCACAAATCATCCAAGTGAAAATCAGAAATCTGGAGGGCATTTGTAATCTTGCTCTCTCCCTCATTTGCTATCATCCACTGATTTCTAAAACTTGTCCAGCTTAATCTCGCAACTAACTCCCAATCCATTCCACTTGGCTCTATCCACTGTCCCCTAGTCCTGGACATCATCCTCTCTTGCTGGGACTATTATAGAACCTACTAACTAGTAATTCAGTTTTTATTCTGACAGCCCTCCCCACCACCATTCATTCTCTGAATTACAGCAGGTGTGATCTTTTCAAAACAGAAATCAAAAATCATGATGCATCCATTATCTTTTAAAACATTTCAAGGGCTGTCCATTGATCTCAGGACAAAGACTTCAATCTTCAGCAAGGTCAAAATGATCTAATGGTATAGATATTAGATACCTCTCCACCCTGTGCCAGTTTTTCTTTATATCTTTTCTCCAACAACTGTGGTCTTTCTCAGTTTCTCAATGAACCATGCTCTCTCCTGCTCTAGAACTTTAATATATTTTGTTCAATACTTCTCCCCACTAGCCCTCACCTCATTAATCCTTATCCATCCTCAAATCTCACCTTTAGTCACCTATCTGGTCACTTAATACTACCATGGTTTCAATCAGGTTCCATGTAATTCACTGTCATAGAATAATGTCCTTTCCTTTGGACAATCTAAATTTGTAACTATTTATTAGCAAGATTTTATTATTAATCTCTCTCCCCCTCTCCCAGAAAGCTCCACGAAAGCATGGATCGAGCTTCTTTTTTGCTCACAGTCATGTCTCCATCACTTAATCAAGTGCTCAGTGAATAGAAGCATTTAACAGGTTTTAAATAAATAAAATTCTGAATAAGATCATCATTATCTTCTTGTCCCCATGTTAATGTTAAATGCCTGGTGACATGAGGGAAAAGGAAATAGGTAGGAGACTAGAGAAGTTAAAGTAATACTGAACTTATAACTTCTTTGTGAAAATTTTCTGGGCTGAGCTTGGCCTGAGATCAGTGGTCTCCGACTCCTCTTCATTGTGCAGGGAACCTAAGTATCTGTGACCTCCAGGGGGATAACTTACAGCACAGTCACTTCCTCATGCAATTCCCTCACTGGATCTTTGGTAGCCTATTTCACAGAATTCAGATACCGCATCCCGGATTGTAGGAGTTTTGGGGAACTTGAGTTTATGTACCTCACTAAAGAGAAGCCCTCCATTTTGAACACTCCTAATCTTTGTTCACTTTGCCTCATATGTTGTCCTTTCCTTTCCACTGTGCTTCACTCTGTCCCATGAATCAGTTGCCTTCTGGTATAGTTAATTCCAGGGAGGCCAGGCTTGGTGAGGCCTTTCATTTTAAGTTATTCCTTGCAACTGGACTTCTCTGTAGCCCACTTAGCATGAAACTGGGGGGGTGCGGTGGGGGGAGACAAGAAAAACATAAATTAAAAAAATTAATGTCAATATATTATTCTGTACAGATTTGTATTTTTGTATAACCCTATACATGTATTGCCCTGTAAATGTGCTATGTTGCTGTTTCATGCACTTTATTTGTACAATATAGCAGGTTTCTATAACATACACCCTACTTTACAGCAAGTACACATAAATATTGA